>NC_044035.1:237985412-238599881 GCF_901765095.1 Microcaecilia unicolor | reverse complement strand
ACTAATACATTAGTCAAAACTCTTGCTGTAGGGTTATATACAATACTTGAATCCAATTAAGAATTTGAATTCAAAGCCAAATATATCCAGCAGACACCACAAATATTTCCAAGGCACTAAATCAAATGCTTTCTCAATATCAAATTTCATAAAAGCACCTTTACGGCACAAATTCTGTGTTTCTTGGATCACTACTATAAGGCTGTGCACATTACTACTACTACTACTACTTAACATTTCTAAAGCGCTACTAGGGTTACGCAGCTCTGTACAATTTAACATAGAAGGATAGTCCCTGCTCAAAGAGCTTACAATCTAAAGGACACGTGAGCAGTCAGTCTGATAGGGGCAGTCAAAGCATTTCTAGCATATACAAGCTCACTTATAATGGACTCACTAACTGAAGGAGAACAGTAGCCAATCTATTGCTGTCACTTTGGGATACATTTTTGGATCTACATTTATTAAAGAAATCATCCTGTAGGACTCCACCAGAGCAGGATCCCTCTCCGGCTTCATTAGTAAATGCGTGGAAGGGCCCTCTGTCAGCCGAGCCCTCAAGGACTGCAGATAAAGTGGGAATCACATGGGGCCCCAGAGTTTTGTAAAATTCTATTAGCAAACCATCCAGCCCGAGCATCTTTTGAATTGCCACCTGTCCTATGGCTTGTGCAATTTCTGTCCCAGTCTATGAGGCATTAAGTTTAAGCAAACACTCTGAAAATAATCAGGTAAGCACATCTGATGGGGAAAAAAGAGGCCTTGTATATTGCATTATCAGGATGAACTCTGTAAAACATTTTATAGTAGGTCCCTGATTCATTTCTAAATGTATGCGTACCTATTGCTGTTGGCCCTTCTGAGCAAGAGGAATAAGCTGGCCAAGCAGGCACCTAATATATTACTGAAACAAAAAAAATTATGTTTGCCTTAAAGCAATGTAATAAGCATTTTTGACAGTGAAGAAGTTCATTTAAATAAGATTACTGTCCAGAATTGTTCTTTAGTACTGGCAATCATGACCTTTGCTAATTTACTCTTGGCATATTGGAGCTCCCTTGTAACTAACTACATTTCTTTATTTTGCCGTTTAGTTTTGGTGGTTTTATGTGTAATTATTGTGCCAGCCGAAGCAGTCTCCCAAAACAAATTCGGCCTATCACAGCTGTTGTTTATAATTGTTGACATTCAGGCCCTTTCTCAAGACCACTGGGCATGCACCACTACCAAGTATCTCAGCTATCAAAGTGCCAGTGGATGAGAAGTGGAGTATGTCAGAGATTTACTAAGGCTCCTATCTTCATATCTAACACGTTAGGAAACAGACGATTGGTGAATATGAGATAATTTAAATGACTTTGAGTGGGATGAGCCCTGAACACATGGATGTATTCCTTTTCAAAGGGATGTAATATCTGCCAAATAATAATCCCAGTGTCCTGCATAAACAAGTGTCCATCCACTTTTCTTTTGCTACCTGTCGATTGGCCTTAATAACTGTATCCAGTTGAGGATCAGCAACACTATTACAATCCCCTTCCTCCTGCCGATAATCTAATCCTCCCTGAGAGATCCATAAGTGCTCACACTAATTGGTCAGCAAAACTCCCTTCTGAGACATTAGGAGCAGAAGCAGAGACCAGCACCAGTTGTTTCCCATATAATTCCCCTTGTACTATATAACCCATTTGCCCTCCCAATCTACAAGAACTTTCTGCTCCACAAAAGAAGCAACCTATGAATTAATATGGCCATCCCAGCTCACTGACTAACAGAATAAGTTGAAAAATAACAATTCACCCATTCTTGTTTCGATTTACCATGCTCAACTGTTGAAAGGTATGTCTCTTGGAGCAGTGCCACTCCTGTCTGTATTCTTCGCAATGCTGTTAATACATTTTTCATTTAATAAGGGAACCAAGGCCCTCTACATTCCAAGTTACAATCTTGTCAGGACGAATCATGACGTATATCCACAGATATATGCAAATATAGATGCTGGGAAAAGAGCAACAAAAACTGTCACAAGAACAGTTAGATTGGTTAACCCTAAGTAAACAGGGATCCTTATATGTGAACATTCCCATCCACCCCGTTTCCCAGCATTATACCAGCTAAACTAGCTACCCCCCATCTTATCCTAACCCATCAACAAAAAGGAAGGCTATAGCTCTAGGGTCCTGCTTCCAGGGTTTGTTATATACAATAAAATAATAATCCAACCTCATCCCAAGCCATCCACTAATAAGGAAATGCAGATAATTACATTATACAGTAATTTAAGGAGAGAAATAAATAAAGGAAAAGGGGAAGGGAAGGGAAAAGAAAGAGAACAACATCATAGAAACTGTCATATAGAACTGAAAATCTCACATTAGAGTGAAAAGTGTGGAAGAAATTTTAAATGTGATCATGAATTTTAAAGAGTTTCAGAAGAATGATGCTTCAGTCTCTTCCCCCCCCCCCCCCCCCCCCCCCCCCGGATACATGCCATCATGGAGTAAGTCATCTAGTGGTTTATGGGAGCCCGATGTACAGGCAACCTCCAATACCAAATCTGCACTGGCAAAGGCTTTCTGCTAAGATTTTAAGATGTTACACTGTACCATGCCCAGTAAATTGCAAACAAAAATGGGGAATGCCAGCAATAGTTCACAGCCTCTTTGCACCAATGATCTGTTATCTGTCAAAGTTCTTTGTGATGTTGCAGAGTCAGAGGAGAATATCATTGTAGATGTCTATCTGGGAGCCCTGGGGATCAGCCACCTAGGTGGAGAAACTGGATCTGCTACAGGCGAACCTATATGGGAACCCTGCCATTCTGTTGCCTATTTTACACACTTAATTGATAATCATGTCTTTGATGTCTGTTCATCTGTCCAATTTAGATTGTAAGCTCTGTTGAGCAGGGACTGTCTTTTCATGTTGATTTGTACAGCGCTGCGTAAGTCTAGTAGCGCTATAGAAATGTTTAATAGTAGTAGTAGTAGTGATGCTATATGTATGGAGGCAAGCCACAATATTGCATGGGAAATTACCCACCTAGGTCCTAGTGCTCAATGGGCCCTTTCACTTATATGAGCCAGTCTATTTGTTGGCCTTCAGGTCTGTGAGCTAATATAGTAGCACGAATTTTTGGACAGTAACTTCAGTTTTCGTCACCATCTGGCTCCAGAACCCTCTGCAGCTGCAAATTGTTCTGTTGTGATCTATTTTCAAGATCTTCCATTTTGTCAACAAGCAGTTCCCTTGTTTGATCAAATTTCTGCGTGCTCAGCTGGTTTATCTAAAGAGCTCTCCTCATCAGTAGAGCCTCTTCCATATGCAGACCCAGATCACTGAGGTCTGAACATAAGTCCTGTAGGAGGAGCTCTTTAAATTCAGCCGTGCTAGTCAATACTTTGGCTTTTAATTCATTTTAAAATGGCCAAATACCTCATACAGCTCTGTCTTCATGATAGATCCCAGAGCGAGGCATCAATCTCACATGGCTAAGCTCTAACAATTTGATGTCAGCCAATTCTGCTGTCAGACATTTCCTCCATATTGTCTCCACGATGCTCCCCTACAGTATCTCAAACCACTCCCGAGAAAAAGGTCTTAATACCTCCAGATTTCTTACCCAGCATCATTGAGAGTAATCTGCTGCTACACAATTCATTCAACTGTGTTGCAAAGCAAAGAATCACGACCCAGGGTGGGCCTTTGGTCTGCAGCTGAGTTGATGCTACCTAGCCAACCTGACTGGAGGCAGGTGAGACACCTGGGCAAGGCTGGACTGAAGACAGGACTGGAGCAAAGCAGGAAGCAGGGCAGGAACAAGCCTGGAACATGGAGCAGGGCAAGAACAAGACACAGGCAGGAACAGGAGACAAACTGGAATAAGGCTGCAGCACACACTAGACAACTGTAGGAGACCTGTTGCAAAGGTACTGACAGGGAGACAGGAACTTTGTTAAATACTATAAAACAGGAAGTGATGACATCAGCCAGTGCCTTCATGCAGAGCTATAAAGGAAGTGTTGGGTTTCCAGGAAGTCAACAGATCCTTCTTGGCATGGAATGCTGCTGAAGACCACAGAGAACAGGTGAGGGGTATGACACAAAGGTAAGGGAATGTCACTTGATTTTAATTCATGCCCTTGGAGCAAAGAGATCAGCCAGCAAGCTGCCACTGACATCACTCAGAAGTCTGGCAGCATTTTCTTAAACACTGACCGCTAAGGGCAGAATAAGCCCCAGATATTCAATGCCAGCATTGAATATCCGAGGCTAATTCAACATGTGCTAGCCGCCAGAGCTTATGTGTGCTCCAGCTGATACTTAGCCAGGACCTGCATAAGGCACTTAAGCAGCTCCCAGCTGAATATCGGCCAGGACCCACAGAAGTATATGGGCCCCCTTCTGATGCCTGCTTCCCCCTCCCCCTCAGAAGCAGCAGCAGACTCCCCCCCACTGGATCCCCCTTCCTCTCCCCACCCTACCCTCCAGAAATGCAAGCCCCCCCCCCCTCAATGTTATGAGGCTTATCTACCCATTCCACGGTGGCCAAGTGACGAAATGGGCAGGAGTGATGCCCATTCATTCCTGCCTGTACTGGCAGCCTCCCAAAAATGGCTGCCACAGCCTCTAGTGGCAGTCTCATAGTACTTGCTGTTCCAGGGATAGGGGGTGGGGGTAGGGGATCTGGTGAGGGGTCTTGCCTTGGATCTGGGGGGGGTTGGAGGGGGGAGTAAGCATCGGATGAGGGGGGTCTCTGACATCATTTGAGGATGGGAGTGAGATGGAGGGGTGTCATGCTGTGCTTCCAAGGGAGGGGATCAGAAGGGGTGGGTGTACATGTTCCAAGGGGGTTGTGAGGGAGGGAGGGGGATCAGAAGGGGCAGTTGTCATGACCCAAAAGTTTAACCAGGCACTGGCCAATATTTAGACCGATGCCTAGTTGCCTTTTCCGCATAAAGTTAGGAGAGCCTTTTTTTCTGTACTAACATTATGTAGTTGCTCAGCCAGTTAGAAGATTGAAAATCTCTGCTAACCAGCTACTTTCAACACAGCCCTAACTCCAATTCTGCACTGCCCGTAAACTAGCCGGTTTTAGCATGGGCGGTTAGAGGGATATTCAGTGACATTGTACATTTGAGTTGCATTGAATATCCATGGTTAGTCCCAGACAGGCGATTAAATGGCTAGGAGCCTCTCCTGGCTGTTTAAATTGCTTTGAATATTGATCCCATTGTGTTTTCCCTGTCAGTCCTTAAAATCCCTATTTTTCCTTTTTGCCTATTTACAAGCTTTCTGTTTCCCAAACTCACCTGTATCCCAACTCTTCTTCCCACTTCCACTAATCTGTAGTCCTCCCCATCTGACACTTTCCTCAGTCCCTCTTTTACCTACTCCCTAGTCCTCCATTTCCATTCAATATGCTCACTCTCTCTCCAGCCTTTATCTACTTCTGCCTCTCAACTCATCACCAACTCAGGCTCCTTCCCTGTTGCTCATTTTCTGCCATTTCATTCCCATCATCTGCTATCCCCTCTTCATCCCTCCTCCCCCCATTCATAATCCCTTCTCCTGCTTCCTACATCTCTATATCCCCTCCCCCTGTCTTTCTCTTGCCCCTCCCTTCCTCGCCAGATTTAGAGGTAGATGCACTAAACGTTTTTCATCGTTAAATGAGCCCTCAGGGAAGAATTTCCTATCCTTTCCATGCACTTAAGCCTATTTTCCGACGACAGTAGCAGCTAACGAAAACGGAATGGAGATGAGCAATTAGTGTGAAAACCCCATTGAAACGACATGCACTAACCTTTTCCGATTGCCTTTACGCAGGAAAAGGCAGGAAAACTAACGAGAGGTCTGGACCTCTCGTTAGGACAGCTCCGTGGCAGGAAAAAGTGTTAAGTGAAAAAATAAACAAACTTTGAGCCAATCCCAGCGCATTAGCAGAGCTAAAAGCGCTGTGATTGGTCCAAAGGACCTCAGAAAACACAAAAAAAAAAAAAATAAAAAAAGGATCGGGAGGGGGCAAGGGCGCTCATCAGGAGCGTCCTGTACGGACGGCCTTGCCCCCCCCCCCCGCTGCTCCCCACTTTCCGCCGCTCCCCCACCCCGAAAAAGCAAACTTCTAGAAGCCCCTGCCCCCCTCCCTTCCTCACTCTCTCACCTCAGCTCCGCCTCCCGACATCCTCCATCCGTGCCCCGCCCCCTTTTGGGGTCGTCGCCGCCATTCCCCTCCTCCATCGGGCCCCCCTTCCTCTTACCGGGCCCGTGCAGCGCCTCTCTCCTCTGTCCGAAGGCGCTGCACGGGCAAGAAGAAAGCTGAATCAGCTGATGCCTGCCTTCGCGATGGCGCGTCTTTCTTCTGCTGCGCCCGCCCCTGTCTGACGTCAGTAACCTACGTAGGTTACTGACGTCAGACAGGGGCGGGCCCAGGAGGAGAAAGACGCTCTATCGAAGCTAGGCGAAGGCAGGCATCAGCTGATTCAGCTTTCTTCTTGCCCGTGCAGCGCCTTCGGACAGAGGAGAGAGGCGCTGCACGGGCCCTGTAAGAGGAAGGGGGGCCCGATGGAGGAGGGGAATGGCGGCGATGACCCCAAAAGGGGGCGGGGCACGGACGGAGGATGTCGGGAGGCGGAGCTGAGGTGAGAGAGTAGTGAGGAAAGGGGGGCAGGGGCTTCTAGAAGTTTGCTTTTTCGGGGTGGGGGGAGCGGCGGAAAGTGGGGAGCAGCGGGGGGGGGGGCAAGGCCGTCTGTACAGGACGTCCTGATGAGCGCCCTTGCCCCCTCCTGACCCTTTTTTTTATTTTTGTTTTTATTTGGGAGCCATGTGCTTGCGATTTGACTGTGTTTTGACTGTTTGTGGCATGCGCAGAGCAGCTAACATAACGCTTGGCTGCTCTGCGCATGATTTGGGGGCCGATTAACGATGTGTATTGTGATTCTTTGATACATTGTACGTTTCACTACCGATCTCAGCATGTGTGACTTTTTTTTTGGTGCATTTTTCGTTATTTTAAAATCGTTAGGGACTTTAACGATTTAGATTTTTTTACGTTTGGTTGCTGCATCTGCCTCTTAGTCTGCATCACTCTTGATTCCTTGTGCTATCTTAGTCTTCCCTCCACCCAAAATGTGGTCACTCTCCTTCTCTCCCTCCTCCCTCCTTTCCACCAGCCTCAGCTCTCTTTTCTGTATCCTGTATCCTCTCTTCATGCCACCATCCTTTCTCCCTCTCTCTACCCACTACTCTACCCATCCTGCATATCTCCATCCCATGTATAGTCTCTTTTTCCTTGCCCTTCCCTACTATCCTGTGATACTCTTCCTTTCCCTGTCGCTCCACTATCCCATGTAGGTCTTCCTCTCCTTATACCCCTGCGACTCCCAAGTATAGTCTCCTAATCTCTGCTCCCCACCATTGTATATAAGTTTATTTCCCTTTGCTCCCCTACTCCATGTAGGTCTTCTTCCCCTTCCTCACCCCCCAACCCACTTCATGTAAGTCTCCTTCTGTGTCCCCACCTACGTCACCATCTCATGTAGGTCTTTCTGTGTGGGGGGAAAGAGTATGTGGTTCTTTCTCACAATGGAAAATTACTGACTAGCATGTGGGAGAAACTAGTATGATAAAACATAAAAAGTATGTTTAAAAAAAAGCTCTGCATTAAAGATAAATTTGATACTGCTTGACAAGTGATGGAAAATAACCCTTAGCGCCACCTGATATGTACTGTAGGGGAGGGGTAAAATAACTCAGAGACCCTCTGGCCAAGGATGCAGCTGTTTCCACAAAGCTAGAACAGGCAGGTTGCTTGATATGCATTTGGACTTCTCCTAGGGCCTGTTGAAATGCCAGGATCGCGCAGACAAACAGTACTGTGCAAGCTATTAACAGGGTCCTTCAAGCAGTGTGGTGCAGGAATGTGCTATGACTTGTTTGCATGGAGCAGACTCATTTATTGTGTTTTATACTATTCTTTTACTCGTCTTGTTTGTGTATAATAAAATTATACTTTTTGCCCATTTTACCACTAGTATCTGAGGGCCTGATATTCAGCCAGCGGTGGTAATCAGTTTCTAAGCCACTCATACCTGTGGGCTGAATTAACCCCAGATTATCAGTGCCAGGGCATGTCCATTCCCTTCCCTGATAACTATATCCCCAGCCATCTATGGGGTTTAGGAGAGGAAGAGGGTATACTGGACATGGGGGATATGGCCTTGAACTGCCTGGAGGTGGTGGGGTGTATGGTTGATGTTCTGCTTAATGCATTATAGATATCCGTGTTCTGGCCTTGCATGTAAAGAGCAGCTATAAATGTAAATCAGCATTTGCACACCACAGAGATAATCAGCTTGTTTTGATTTGGAGTGGCAGATTTTTCACTGTCCTTTTTGGGTCAAAATCATAGTAACATAGGAAATGATGTCACAAAAAGACTAACTGACTAATCCAGTCTCTCTGTGCAGACAGTTCTGCACCAATCTACAATAATCTGTGACTGAATATCCAAGCAAAGTATTAACCAGTTAACTTTATCACTTAATAACTCTTTCAGCATCTGTCCTTTTATCTCAGTGTTACCGTGTATGCAGATGATATGGACAGGCTAAGGCTGTCCAGATTATATACTTCCTTGCATGTGTTTCTTACGAAAATTGATAGCAAAAGTTCATTCATGAAAAAGGGCAAAACTTGAACTTGCTTTAGTCCTGAAATCTATGTTTGTGCAGCGCTGCGTACGCCTTGTAGCGCTATAGAAATGCTAAATAGTAGTAGTAGTAGTAAGTAATCATCTGGTAAATCTAGTGGAAGATGACATAAAGAAGAATTGGTATGGTTGGGGATACTGGTGATAATAAGGTGTTTAATTATCAATTCTTTTATTTAATATTTTCTATGTAGTGCCTCCAACAGCATTTCTCTGCATGGTATAAGATGGTTCTGGAACACAGGATTAAGAATGGGAAGGCTAGAGCCTTGGCAGACTGGAAATGCCAGTTGCGGGCATTTCGGGCCTGGAGAGATTATGCATGGGCGAAGAAGATGGAACATGAGACTCAGAAATTAGAGCTGGATCTTAGAGAACAAAATAGGTACAGACAATTGCTCTTAGCACATATGCCTTCCCAGAGAGAAATGCATATCACACACTAGGGCAGAGCTTCCCACACTGTGGGTCACAATCCCAAACTTGACCTTCCAACCTAGGCATGGCCATCCATAGAGACGTCATTGGCCTGCATCTCAAGTGTTGTCCTAGATTAAGAGACATTTACCTTTTTCTAGAATTTAACTTTAAAACATTATCAGAGAGAAAAGATCCACTTGTCAAATCCCTTTTAGACTAGTTATGATAAGAACATCTACAGTATACTTAAGCAGTGGATCATGATGGTAGGTACTGTTTGTTGCAAAGAGTTAAAATGCAGATGAAATAGCATGAACAATCATCAAAGCAAATGGATCAAGAGCCAATGAACATGTTAGAAAGATAGTTTGCTATAACAGAATTTGCTTTGAAATGACTGGATCTCTTCCATGGGTTGATTTTTTTCCTCTTCTCCTTTTTATGTATTAGCAGAGTGAGTTACAATTAAGCACAACTCATTCAATGTTTTATCAATCTTGGGTGCACTTGGATGAACCCTTAAGCCTCCATATTTCTTTCAAAATTCAAATAGCCAGCATTTCCATCTCAGTCAAAAAATACATAGTGCCATTAGTATCTATCCTTCACAAAATATAACCCAGCTCTCAATATACTTCAATGTACTTCAACAATACTTTTATAGAGGATATTGTTCCACTTATTTAGGATCCTTCAGATTTCCTATCACCATCATACAGGCTAATAACTGAGCCAGGCACTTTCATGATGGGTAGGTATTCCTCACTCGATACATTTCAAATTTTAAATTATTTTTCTCTTATACTTTATAAAATCAATTCAAATTTCAATCAGATATAAGCACTTAACTCAATGCTGGATACTCGCTTTATATTTCTTCTTTTCGTTTCAAACGATTGATATTGACACTCACGTGTGGGGCAAAGCTTAAATATAGTCCATACATCCAGTCTGGATCAAGCCACATGGTAATTTTTCTCTGTGGATGAGTATACCACATGCTTGAGACAAGACTTTAAACTTCTAAAGTAATACAAGATTTTGCTGGTTTTACAGTATATAAGTTAACATCAGAATGTATGGAATTAAGAACCGATAAGTCTTCGATTAGAATTCCAAATGCTGGGAATACCTTCTTGGTACCCAGGCATACCTTTCGAAACCCTGAGGACAAATTTGGATCTGAATTTCATTTGAGTTATTCTGTGGCTCAGCATATTACAAGATTTCTTTCATAACCCCCAGCCCTACAGTGAAATAAGCTAGCCTAAACATCCATTGTGGATTTAGTATCCCCAGTGCTAGCCAATTGAGTTTAGATGTTCTCTATGGCACTTTCTTGGTATTATAATTTATTCAGTGTGTGTGTGTATGATCACAACCTTCATATAGAAACAAACCATCCTTTCCTTAGCGTCACCAACAGATCAATCCAGAACTTACGGGTTATGCCCATCTATGAACAAATGAAGCTAGAAAGTATGAATTGAGCTCTGACATAAAGATAATGTGCAGCTGCTCTTATACAGTATTTCTCTATCTTTGGCAAGTGGTAAAAGCTAACCTGTGCAGATCATCAAATTTTCTTCAGATGCGTGCTCCTATCCTACTTTCTGAGTAAAGTTGACCTGGGGGGTAAAGGTTACAGACTTGAGTATACCTGGTGGTGCCAGGTCCCTTCCTCCTCCCCCTTCTCTTGCTGCTACACCTCTTCTGCCTCCTTGGGGGAAAAAAGAGCAGCTATTCCTTTAAGGGAGCTCTCTTGAGCAGGGCTAGACAGTTTGTGCAGCATTTGACATCATAGAAACCATTGAAAGCCAATTTACTCATCTTGCTCTTTTTGCCTTGGAGAGGAGGGAGGGGTCACTGCTTCAGTGCTGGAAAGTTTATGCTTTTATTCTTCTGTTTCTCCTTCCTGACAGTTTTACCTTGCAATGTCTGCAGAATCTGCAATATGCTTTTCCTGATGTGGGGCTCAGTGAACAGCTTCGGGTTAGTGTCCTTCATGTCTCCACTCTTCCCCTTGATCCAAACCTCCTTCCTTAGAAATGGCAGAGGCTCCAGGGTCCAGTTGTGATGTGGTCAGAAGTTGTGGTGGGTGCAGCTAATTTTACCTCAGACCATAGAACGGTGGTGGTTATCTTGCATTTTCCTACTCAGCTCCTGACATTAAATGATGATCTTCCTTCACCTCAGGACACCATTTCTCCACAAAATTTGTCTCTTCAGAGCATAGGGAATGCTCCTTTAGCAGATGTAGCTTAGTCTTGTCAGCTCCTTTTTCACCCAAATTCGTTCTCCTGATGCATCAGGCTTTCCTATTGAAAAGAGCACAAGCTTCACAGGATCCCTCTGCTCCTTCCACACACCCTCAGGAATCAGCTTCCTCTAAGAGATAACCGATCAGCCACTTGAAGTTTGAAACAGAGTCCATTGCCTCAGCTCTCTCTGTGACTTCTTGCAATTCAGATCTGCCATATCCACTGGAGGAAGGAGAAAATGACTATACTGCTCTTCTATAAGGAAGAACTACCTGCTTTTATTACCAAGGCACTAGAGGTTCTCAAAATCTCCTTGCCTGTACCTCAGAGCTCTACGGCTACCTATAATCCTATTATGTTGAATATAAAGAAGACACAAATTTATTCACCCCTCAATCCCAACAAAAAGGTCCAGGTTAAAAGATAGAAAACAGAGAAAGCAGATTTAAATGGTCAGTATTCTCAATGGAGATGGGTAGATAGTGGGGTTCTGCAGGAGTCTGTGCTGCAACCGCTGCTTTTTAACATATTTATAAATGATCTAGAGATGGGAATAACTAGTGATGTCATTAAATTTACTGATTAAATCAAAAAAAGAAAAAAGCTCTCATAATAGCTGTGGCACAGAAAAAGTACTTAAATTTTTCCCACTAAAGATTCTGTGGAGTGTATCTGTTCTAATTTTGAAAATACAAGGGAAAAGCCTCAGAATTCCCCAACCTCCAGCCTATATATATATATATATATATATATATATATATATACAAGGCTTCACATTGAGAGCCGTAGTGCTCTTCTAACATCAGAGGGGGTTATCATCACAGACAGAAAAACCCTTGTGTTTCAAAAAGGTAAAGGATACTGAAAGAATCCACAGAATCAAAAAAGGAGAGGATCCATATCAAAAGAACAAATAATAAGTTGAACTTAACTTTTAAGCATGCAGGTATAGATAAAGAAGCAGGGCCTTTTTTGAGGGGGTACTTGGGTTTACTGAGTACTGGCACCTTGACCCATGGACCCCAAGTTTTAATGAAAGAGCTGAGGCTCTACACACCAATTCTGCCTTGTCATACATTCTGTGACCGGTTGCAGGGAGCTTTGCTATTGTGGGATGGGTCCCTCAGTGATTAATCCACCCCTGAAGAGTGGCCTAGCATTTGAGTACCGGCACCTTTTTTACTAGGAAATACGCACTGTAAAGAAGTGTCATGGGTTCCAAACACACTGACTCAGGCCTCAGTTTTGCAAAAAAAATCACTGTATGAAGGCGTGTATTTACCACAAATTTAGACACAGGTCTGTTTCCTGCTTGACACAAAGTTATTCAAAGGTGTTAAATCGCAAGAGAATTGTGAAAAATTGCAAGAGAATCTTATGAGACTGGGACACTGGGCATCCAAATGGCAGATGACATTTAATGTAAGCAAGTACAAAGTGGTGCATGTGGGAAAGAGGAACCCGAACTATAGCTACATGATGCAAGGTTCCACATTAGGAGTCACCGCCCAGGAAAAGGATCTAGGTGTCGTCATTAATGATACATTGAAACCCTCTGAACAGTGTGCAGCGGTGGCTAAAAAGGAAATAGAATGTTAGGTATTATTAGGAAAGGAATGGAAAACAAAAATGAGAATGTTATGCCTTTGTATCATTCTATTATGCGATTGTACCTTGAATAATAGTGGAATTAGAAAGGTGCAGAGAAGGGTGACAAAAATGGTAAAAGAGATGGGATGACTTCCCTATGGGAAAAGGCAAAAGCAACTAGGGCTTTACAACTTGAAGAAGAGACAGCTGAGAGTAGATAGGATAGAGGTCTATAAAATACTGAGTGGAGAGGAACAGGTAGACTTGAATCGCTTGTTTACTGTTTCCAAAAATACTAGTACTAGGGGACATGCAATGAAGCTACTAATAGTAAATGTAAAACAAGCCATAGAAAATATTTCTTCACTCAACGTTTAATTAAACTCTGGAATTCGTTGCCAGAGAATGTGGTAAACGCAGTTTAGCAGGGCTTTAAAATGTTTGGATAATTTCCTAAAAGAAAGTCTATTAGCCATTATTAAGATGAATTTGGGAAAATCCACTGTTTGTTTCTAGCATAAGCAGCCTAAAGTCTGTTTTACTCTTTTGGGATCTTGCCAGGTACATGTGACCTGGATTGGCCACTGTTGGAAACAGGATACTTGGCTTGATGGACCTTCGGTCTGTCCCAGTATGGTAGGCTTATGTTCTTATTTAATAGGGACCATGGCACCAAGTTGGATGTGGTCCCTTGGGCAAGATCACACTTGAGGCCACACCAAGTAGTCTTTGGTCTCCCACTACTCAGGAATATGATCATTGCCTCCCTTGGATGATTCAGGCACAATTTAGTCTTAAGTGGTGACTCCAGTCATCAAACCTTCAGAAGGGCATTTCCCTCACTACTTAAGTTTGGATCATGGTAACAACGGATGTGAGTCTATCAGATGGGGAGGGCTCATTGTTCCTATCACATGACTCATGGACTGTGGTCCACTACTGAAGCATCATGGTCAATCAATCACATGGTGTTAAGAGCTGTCCACAGGGCATTACTTGCATTCAACAATCTGGTTGGGGGTAACCAATAAGGAA
This sequence comes from Microcaecilia unicolor, assembly GCF_901765095.1. NCBI lineage: Eukaryota > Metazoa > Chordata > Amphibia > Gymnophiona > Siphonopidae > Microcaecilia > Microcaecilia unicolor. Next base: position 238,585,865 of record NC_044035.1, on the reverse strand, counting down.
TCTTTCCAGCAATGTAACAGTGGTTTCTTACATCAATAGGCAAGGAGGAAAGAAGAGTGCTGCATTAACCCTGGAAGCTCATCTTCTTTTCCATTGAGCTGAGAAACATATACCTTTGATTTTGGCAGCACACATAGTGGGAGTACTGAACACCCAAGCAGACTCTCGTTGAACCCTGGAGAATGGGAGGTATCGAGGGAAGCATTCTCCATCATATCAACAATGTGGGATTTCTTATACTGGATCTCATGGCCACAAGGAAAGGTGCCAACATTCTCCGTTTCATCAGTCAGAAGGAATTCAGATCAGAAGGGCTGGACGCTGTTCTGCAGCTTGACCATGGAACTCCCTACTCTGTGTTCCATCCTTGGCCAATGATAGGCAGAATTCTCTGCAGGTTTGCTCAACATCCAGTCCAGGTTGTGCTGGTTGCCCCTGATTAGCCCAGAAGACCCTGGTATGCAGATCTAGTTCAACTGCAAAAAGACACCCTGATTTGTCTCCCATTGTACAGGGGTCTTCTCTTTTAAGGTTCAATTCTTATGGAAGATGTCTCTCTTTGGTCTAATGACCTGGAATTTGAAAGGTTCAGGTCATTACCAATCTCTACAAGCTAGAAAAGATCCACGTTGGTGGTGCCTGCTTGAGTTTGGAGGACCTTTGAAACATGGTATTCTCAGATGAATGTCCCTCCATTTAACTCTTCCTTTCCTCGCGTTTTGGCATTCCATCAGAAAGGTTTTAAGGCCTACTTTTAAATTCTCTTAAGGTGCAGGTGGCAACACTTGCTTAATTCAGGAGTCATCTTCAGAACTCTTCCATAGCCACTCATCCAGATGTCGTATGTTTCCTCAAGGGAGATAATCACTTAAACCCTCTCCATCATTTAGTTTGTCTGAAATGGAATCTTAACTTGATGTTTAATGATTCCAAAAGGCTCCATCTGAGCCACTTAGGATGGCTTCCTTAAAAGACCTAAAACTTAAGACTGTCGTTTTGGTAGCCATTACATGAGCTATAAAAGTATCTAAGCTCCAAGCACTTTCATGCAGAAATTCTTCCTTCATTTCTCAAAGCAGGGTGCCCATTAGAACCGTTCTTTTCTTTTTCCCGAAGGTTTTCATCCTTCCATTGAATCAGCCTGTACATCTTCCTTCATTTCAATGTGAGGATTGCAAAAAGAGCATGATTTTGTAAAATTGTTGGATGTGCATAGAATGCTTCTGAGGTACCTGGAAGTTGCTAATGAGTTCAGGCAGTCTGATCATCTTTTTCTCCTTACTCTGGCCCAAAGAAAGATATGCTGGCTTCCAAAGCCATGATCATTCTTTGGTTGATTCAGTTTCCTCATACTATATCCTGGCAGGCAAATGTCCACCATTGAACATCAAGGTTCACTTCACCAGAGGCATTGTTACTCATGGGCAGAGTCACAAGCGGTCTCCATTGAAGAGATTTGCAGGTTGCTTACTTGGTCTTCTTATCATACTTTTTCTAAACATTATCGTTTAGACTGCTAGAAAAGAAATGTCTTTTTGGGCTTCAGCGCTTTTAGCGGGAGTTTCTGTATCCAACAGATCTGGACTGATCCATTAATGATGCTAAGGAAGATAAAATTAGGGCTTGCCTGATAATTTTTTTCCTTTAGTCCCAACAGATCAGTCCAGAACACCCTTCTTTTATTTTCTGTTTTTCGCTTTTAAGTTGTTGTTACATTTGTACCCCGCGCTTTCCCACTCATGGTAGGCTCAATGCGGCTTACATGGGGCAATGGAGGGTTAAGTGACTTGCCCAGAGTCACAAGGAGCTGCCTGTGCTGAAGTGTTAAGACTTCTCTGTTCTTATAGGCAGTCTTGCTGTTTAGCTGTTTTGCTTGTGCATACAAAACAATGCTTTGAAAATATGCCTCTAAGTCTTGTAAATCTTACAAAGTTACACAGTAACCAATGGAAATTTGTAAGTCTAAGTGCTTTGAAAATGAATTCCTTAAGCTCCGTGTTCTTTTTGCTGTTCTTGTATACATTCATTTGTACCTCATAAAGGAGCAGGTGATGTTTATTTCTTATAAATTCCACTGCTTGGTTATCCAAATACTAGATTGTAGCAGTTGCACTTATGCCAGAGCTCAATACACACACTCTATCTCCACCTGCTTGTAGATGGGTATAACCTGCAAGCTCTCTTGAAACTAAAGGAAAACAATTAGCAGGTAAGGCGTAATTTTATCCCATATATAATGCTGGAATTATGATGCAATTTCTTGCTTAAGATTTCAGTACTAGCTGTTTTGATGATTTTGACAAAGTTAACAATCACCATCCTGTAGCTGGGGTTTTCTGACAGCACAAAATCTCTCTTTATATAGAAAACAACAACTGGCAATGCAGTATGACCGAAAGCAGGTCCTGCACCACAGCTTTGCAAAATGGCAGTTGTGGTGTCGAACAGAGAAGGAGATGAGAGAGATGCAGGCAAGGAAGGATGAGACCAAAAGGAAAATGGCAGCACTGCTAGAAACAGCAGCCTCTTTAGGGTCTTCCTGTTGACCCTCACAAGGACCAGGGCACCAAAAGTGACCATGTGCAAAACATATCTGCTGGGCAAGACTTGGTAAAGTTTACTTCTTCTTTTCTTCTGCTGTTTTTTTTTTTAGTGACAAATCACATCTCCAAGATCTGAAAGAAAAATGGTAATTATTTTAATTAATTATTGTGATTTGCATCCAGAGTCACAGCATGTCTCACAATTCAATATTTAAAAAAAAATCTGTATCGTCTACTTCAGGGTATTAGTGCTGATATAAGTTTCTGAACCCTCTCAGATGATCTGTATGTCAGCACAATTTATACTCAAAATCTAAGCTAAACTCTGGTAAGAGAGAATTCCACTGAATAAAAACTCAGACAGAGTGATATATTTTTTATTATTTATTCACCAAAAATATTCAACCAGTAATTATCCTTGTGTGAACAAGTAAGTGAACCCCTAGTTTCCTTAGCACAATTAATGGGGAAAAATATCAATGTGGGGGTACTGTTAAAACAGGTTATTTACCCACGTCCCATTTTTTGCAGTGAGACCCCTGTGCTAAAATAATTGACAACAAATAAACCACTCTGCAGAGCAGGAAAGTGTATGTAAATGTCTAAGAGTAGAAGGTGCATAATCTAGCACAAATTATTGAGACAAAAAAAAATCATCAAATACTGCTAACAGAAGACTGAGGGCCATTTTTACCAAGCTACAGTAAAAGGGGCCCTGCTGTGGCATCAGCATATGGATTTGCTACCCACTGAGGCCTCTTTTACTGCAGCAGGTAGAAGGCAGAAAAAAGGAAAATGTCTGTGCAGTATGTGCACACTTCAATGTGGCCATTTCCTGAGGGAGCCCTTACCACCTCCTATTTAGCTCTACCATGTGTTGTAAAAGGGCCCCTAAGTTTGATATTGAAAAGTGCAATCAACAGCAAGGAATAAACAAACATACTATCAAAGAGCTTGTAATTCCAGTGCTCTCGTACTGATTTGGAATTGTAGACTAAAGATTTTGACCAATATGGGGTATTATAATTCCAAGAAAATTCTTACTGCCCATGAGGTGATCTGTAAGAATCAGTTTGTATGCCAAGATTGTACATTCCAGGAACTGAAGTAGAATGGGCCTTACAGATTATTTATACAAGAGGCAATTATATAACTGGCATTAGTAGGAACCTGTTATATAAAGGAGTATAGGTGCCTAATTTCCTTTATGGAATACTAACATAACAGCAAAAAAGGTGGATGGTAGTACACCCCACTGCTGTTCTCCTTCTCATATGGAATTTCTTTCCATACAGATTTTATAGTGCATTTTTTTTCCTGCAGAACATTTATCCTATTTGAGTCAATGCCCTCTTTAAAACCACCAATTTGATCCATCCTATCACAGTGACAGATTTTTTGTTGAAGAAACATAACGTATAGCCACCAAACTGTGTATACCAGTACATTTTCAGATAGCAATAAACTACAACAAGAACAACTACCTGCACCACCACAGGTAACCTTCCCCCCTCCCTCTCCGAAAACTCTTCTCTGCCTGGAATGCGAACAGAATGCAAAAAGTCACGTTGTTGATTTCCTCTATACAATTAGATCAAACCAACCATAAGAGCCACCCCTTAACATCCATAATTTTAGTCATCTCAAAAACCAATTTGCAGGGCTGTAACATTCATGTTAGGTGAAGCCATTCAGCTGCCTCTGGATCAAAATAGCCCCAATGCTGATCCGTCATATGTTCCATTTCACCAATAAGTTGTAATTTTAGTCCCCCAGTCAGGCAGAGCTGAACATCTGATCACCGCCAATACATTCGCAATTACTGATTTAGCAGCAGCCAGGCTCATCCGCTTGACGCGGGCACTTCCATTTGGGTCCTCATCTGTTACCTATAGCCCAGTAAGTACCATTTAGCTTCAAATAAAAAGGGCTGACCCAAAGCTGTGGAGAGCGAGTTAATCAAAGTTTGCCAAAGATCTCGGATCTGGGGGACACTCCCACCAAATGTGTAGAAATGTCCCATTTTCTAATGCCACAGCTCCAGCAGAGATCTGGAACATTGGGAAACAGTTTGTGAATCTTCTCTGGGGTACCAATACCATTGAGTTAAAATCTTATACGCATTTCTTTCAATATACATGGGGAGGATGTTTTGACCTCTAAGCAAATCACACGCCATTCACTCACACTCAGCTCTCTATTCAAATCCCACTCTCATGATTCCATAAATGTATACTTCTGAAATTGTGACCCCCCCCTAAGAAACCGATAGATAATTGTAATGATACCTCTAAACTTTTCTAAGCCCAACCACATATTTTCAAAATGCTCAGTATAACTTGGATCTATTCGCAATCACCCCTGCTTCATCATATAATATTTAACTTGCAAATATGTAAATAATCCTTGGCAGGGATATGATATTATCTTGTAGGGCAGAAAAGGAAAGCAGGTCCCCTACATCTAATAATCTCGAAAATGAAATCAAACATAGAGCTGCCCAATTTTGCAAAATAGGGTTCCCTGACCACTGAGAAAGCAGGTTTAGCCCCGATATAGGCCGAGGAGGAAGAGTGTCGACCGCCGCTTAACTTACGTTTACGAGAGCTCCACAAGGAACAACAAATGAGACACCCATGAATTTTGTGCCCCACCATGATAGCCAGCCTCCTCGCCACTGGTGTAAATCCCACTGAATCTGTGGAATAAGAGCGGATAGTTCAACGCATAAATCGGGTGTAATCCCGGAGGAGCACAGTACCTAAATATTTACACATATCCATCACCCAATAAGTAGGGGAGAGTTAATACCCATCATTTCAGATTTGTCTAGTGATTTTAAAACCCAACAGAGTACCATAATCCCGTAATTCCCTCAACAAGTCAGGTAGGGTCAGCTGAGGGGAACCTACATAAAATAGAAGATCATCCACAAAAGTGCTATCTTATGAGTGTTTCCCCCCAGAGTAATCCCACGAATATCATTTAAAGAGCATATCCTTTGAGCTAATGGTTTCTTTCGAAAGCGCAAAAAAGGGTGATAAAGGGCAGCCATGCTTAGTGCCCCGTTCAATTTGAAAAGGGTCTGAATAACCTCCATTAATCTGAATCTGTGCCATGGGGCATTCATAAAGCTGCTGTAACCAGCCCATAAATTGAGGACCAAACCCCATAACCAATAGTACTGCCATAGAAATGCAGCTAACCTGATCAAAAGCCTTTTCTGCATCAGTGGCCAAAAAGCCACCAACTGGTCTCGATAATGGGCCGTCCAGAGAAGATTTAAAGTATGGCAAATATTAGCCACTACTTGCCTTTGAGCAACAAAGCCAGCCTGGTCCAGATGAATCAACGTGGGAAGAACTCTGCTTAGCCTTTCTGCCATTACTTTGGAAAAAGTTTTCAAATCCACATTGAGGCTTGAGATTGGCCTGTAAGAGCCACATAGAGTGGGCTCTCGTCTGAGTTTCGGTAGTACTGATATACCTGCCTCCTGCATACTATCCGCCAGTCTCCCACCCTGAAGACTGTATCATTACTCACTTGGAGTAGCAGAGGACCCACTTCTCCACTGAAAACCTTATAAAACTTTGCAGTAAGGCCATCCAAATCCGGTGCTTTCCCCACTGCCAAGTTCTTAATGACCCCCTGAATCTTAATGAGGGAAAAGGGTCGCTCTAAAAGCACACGGTGATAACAGACAAACTAGGTACATTCAACTGTGCAAGATATTCCTGGGCCACCCATTCTTCGTTTAGAGTCCCTTCAGAGCATTAAAGCTGTGAATAGTAATTAAGAAAATTCTGACGAATCCCTGCATCTGTATAATGAAATATACCCTTGTTGTCCTTAAGCCTGGAAAACATTGTATTTACTCTCCATTGCCGGAGGTATGGGCCAACATTCTCCCTGATCTATTTCCAAACTCATAAAATTTGTGCTTCAATAGGCATCTCATAAGTCCCCTTCTTTATCTGTAAGCTATCCAATTCTGTACGACATTGTCGTAGTTGGGCCCAGACCTCCAAAGAAGCCTGAGATGCATGCTGCCTTTCCAAATCCCACTAGTCAGGCTCTGAGTTCTAGTTCCTGCTGTTCCCGCAACCGTTTCTTATGGGCTCCCCATTTTCAGCAAATAACCCTGGATCACAGCCTTCAAGGCATCCCATAGGGTGCCTTCCAATACAAGACCATGATCATTGTTGATCCAGATATTGAGTAATTACCTCTCAGATGTCATCACAAATTGTTTTATCCCCCCAAGACTCTCATTAAGTCTCCAAAATGTTTGCCGGTGTTCTGTCCCTATGTCCCCCAAGGCCAACCAAACAGGTGCATTGTTGGACTCCTGAATACTTTCAATGTGGGAATCTAGTACATGGCCCCACATGTCTACTACCCCAAAGCTATCTATACAAGTATAGGTATGTTGAGCGTGGGAATAAAATGTATAGGTTCACTGACCTGGATGTGAAGTCTCCAAAAGTTCAAATGTTTAACAGAGTTTCCTATGGGCTGAACTAGCCATCGAACCCTGCCCCCCCCCCCCTTAGAATGGTCAAGGGAAACCTCTGCTGTTAAATTAAATTCCCTCCCACTAAGACTGTTCCTTGCACAAAGCCAGCAAGAGCTTCCTGCAATGTACGGTAGAATGTCCCCTGACCCACATTGGGCGCATATACATTGATCAAAGTGAGACTTCTGTCACCAACTCTTCCCTTAACAGCTATTTTATTATTTATTTTTTATTTTTGTTACATTTGTACCCCGCGCTTTCCCACTCATGGCAGGCTCAATGCGGCTTACATATTGTATACAGGTACTTATTTGTACCTGGGGCAATGGAGGGTAAAGTGACTTGCCCAGAGTCACAAGGAGCTGCCTGTGCCTGAAGTGGGAATCAAACTCAGTTCCTCAGTTCCCAAGGACCAAAGTCCACCACCCTAACCACTAGGCCACTCCTCCACTGTATATACACCACCCCAGTGGATCTTTTGTGTCCTCCAATAAAAAGGATACACCCATTCAATATAGATTACAACCCCACCTTTCTTACATCCAGATGTATCAAAGTTAGCAAAACAGTCCATGTAGGCCTTATGGAGCAAAAGATGTTGGTCAAGCCTCCATATATGTGTCTCCTGAAGCATTTTAGTCACAACAAGGTTGACAAAAAAGGGGGGGGGGGGACAGCAGACGATGTAGAAACTTGCACCTTTATTAAACATCCAGGACTCAACATGAGTCATGTTTCAGCCCACAAGGGCCTTCCTCAGGAATCTCTTAGATTGGATTTATGCTGATGAAAACTAAAATGATGCAGGTATGTTCAAGGGTAAGTCCTTGTAAACTGCCTTAGAAGGCACCTCATAAACACTTGGACTCTAGGGTACAAACTGGCTGTGTTTTATGTTGATGCAAGTTTGTATGTCATCTGCTGTTCTCCCTTTTTTTGTCTCCCTTGGTGTGACTGATTGTTTGTATGGCTACAAGGATTCCTGAAGCATTATCACATCCCACTGTAAACGCTGTAACTCTCAAAAAATAATGATACATTTCCCTGGGTCATTCATTCCATTCACATTCCAAGAACCCACCCATAATTCTCCAGCTTTCTTACCCCCCACTCCCTGTCCTCCCGACTCTTATTGACTCTGACCTGTTAGAGCCAGTTATTCCCTGGAGGAAGAGAATCACCACCAGGTAGATTTAATCTAACCAACTAGTAACTACCACTCCCCTTTACCAGTGAAAATATAACTACATGCATACCCGCAGTGCTTAAACTATACAATTCTGTTTATACAGACGTTGCTCCCCCTCATCCATATATTCATTCCTACAACTCATTCACCTATCTCAGCCAACTCAGCAACAGTGGAAATTAAAAGAACAAACACAGAAATGACACTGAGCCTCATCATTGTGGTGCAGATGTAGCAGCCAGGGAGATCTTCTATGGACTGCTCCGAGCACAGCATACTTTCTTCCATGAGGTGTGTGGCTGTTGATCTCCCGTTTCTGGCATAGGAGATACTTGTGCTGGTATATCTGTGAATCCCATATCAGAGAGCGCTCGCCATTGCTTCTTTACAGTCTGCCCCCTACGTGATTGCTTCCAGCTGTAATTAGAGGCGAAAAGGGTGCAGCCACCGGTAGCAAAGGCCTGCAGCTTTCATATACTTGTAGCATCGCGGAGTTCCTTGCACTTAAACAGTGTACCTTGGGCCAGATCTTGAAAAATTATGAGTGACAATCATCGCAGTTGACCTCTTTTAATGCCCGGTGCTTTCTTCCAAGTGGATTCTTTCGTAGTATAATGATGAAAGCAGGCAATAATATTGCGAGGGGTCTTACCCCTCTGAGGCCCCAGACTATGATGAGCCCAATCTATTAGGGTTTTGCCCATCAGTGTCTCAGTACCTTCGACGTCTCTTTCCTTAAGGATCCACTCACATATATCCTGAACCACCTGTAGGCAATTCCGGTACTGTTCCATCTCTGGTATGCCTTTAAACCTAGGTTGCACCATCTCAAGTGGTTTTCCAGGTCCTCTATAGCCATCTGTAGGTCTTGGTGGAGATTTTTCTCCTTCTGTAATTCTTTCTCCTGTGTGCGTAAGGACACCTCCACACTGGGAACCCCAGAGAGTATAACCTAATATGGGTTGAAGGCCTGAGTAAAGAGCCATTCCTTCAATCCTGATTTAAGAGTTCTGCACGAATATGAAGGAGAGAAGAATGCATGATGACGGTACTTCAAGTTGAACTGATTTAGGAAGTGGAAGAACAAGATGATGATCATTTATCGAGCGGAGGAGTGTGTCGGTGAATAGGGAATTGTGAAGGCAGAGAGAGAATCAGGAAGACTCCGTGAGCCTTAAAAGCGAGCATGAGTTTAAATGAAATACTTGTTCTATTGGAAGCCAATGAAGTTTTTGAAACGGGGGAGAAACATGGTCAAACTTTTGTGCATGACAGATAGTTTACTAGCTGTGTTTTGTATTGATTGCAGCTTCTTAGGTTTAAGCGGGACCATCCTAAGTAGACAATGTTACAGTAATCAAGCCTGGTTAGCAATAAGACAGCAAAAGAGAGTGAAATGTATCTAAATCAAAGTTGACTGCAATTGATGGAGGTATGTAGAAACTGGATTTGCACAGACTAGAAATTTGGGCGGAAAAAAATAAGACCGGAATCCAATATAACTCCCCTGATCTGGCCAAAGCCTTATAGTTTATTTTCCCCTCCCTTCCCTTTTCCCTCTGCTCCTTCTACCCTCTATACTGTCATTGTAACTGTTCCCTCAGTTCATTGTAAGCTGCTTTGAGGCTGCTTTAAGCGGGTATAATGTTCATGTAATAAATAAATAAATAAAGAAAACGAATCTACAGGACGTATAGAAATCCCAAAGAGATTCAAAGGGGTGGTTGGTGTGGAAAGGCCACCAGTGAACCCACACGCTACTGTTTTTCTTTGTTTAGAACCAGTTGTGGGCAGTTAGCCAATTGGATGCTAGAGTTAGACAGTCGTGAAGAGACCCCAAAGTTGGGTTAAATGGATTAGCAGAGTACAGCAAAAGAATATCATCAGCATTGAAATTAAAAGTCACTCCAGTAGATTGGATAAGTGTGGCAAGGGAATTTAGAAATAGGTTGAAGAGAAGACAGAACTGATCCTTGCAGCACCCCACAAATTAGAAGATGTGGAGACACCATAGAAAGAGGGGATGATAACCTTATAAGGACGATTAGAAAGAAAAGAAAAAACCATGCCAGGACAGTTCCACCAGTACCTAAAGAAGATAAGTACGCCAGTAAAAAATTATGAATAACCAGATCAAACGCTGCCAAAAGGTCACAGATATTGCGAATACTACTACTACTACTTAACATTTCTAAAGCGCTACTAGGGTTACGCAGCGCTGTACAATTTAACATAAAGGACAGGCCCTGCTCAAAGAGCTTACAATCTAAAGGACAAGTGAGTTGACGATACAATGGGGGCAGTCAATTTGGGGCAGTCCGGATATCCTGAAGGTAAGAATTAGGTGCCGAAGGCAGCATTGAAGAGGTGGGCTTTAAGTAGAGACTTGAAGATGGGCAGGGAGGGGGCTTGACATAGGGGCTCAGGAAGGTTGTTCCAGGCATAGGGTGAGGCGAGGCAGAATGGGCGGAGCCTGGAGTTGGCAGTGGTGGAGAAGGGTACTGAGAGGAGGGATTTGTCCTGTGAACGGAGGTTTCGGGTGGGAACATAAGGGGAGATGAGGGTAGTGAGGGCAGCAGATTGAGTACATTTGTAGGTAAGAAGGAGGAGCTTGAACTGAATGCGGTATTGGATTGGAAGCCAGTGAAGTGACCTGTGAAGAGGGGTGATGAGTATATCGGTTCTAGCGGAATATAAGACGTGCAGCAGAGTTCTGAACAGATTGAAGGGGGGATAGATGGCTAAGTGGGAGTCCGGTGAGGAGTAAGTTGCAGTAGTCAAGTCGGGAGGTAATGAGAAGCGTGGACAAGAGTTCAGGTGGTGTGTTCAGAGAGGAAAGGGCAAATTTTGCTGATGTTGAAGAGGAAGAAGCGACAGGTCTTAGCTATCTGCTGGATGTGTGCCGAGAAGGAGAGGGAGGAGTCGAAGATGACTCCGAGGTTGCGGGCAGATGAGACGGGGAGGATGAGGGTGTATCCACTGAGATAGAAAGTGGAGGAAGAGGAGAAGGTGGAAAGACGATGAGCTCAGTCTTGGACATGTTCAGTTTCAGGTGGCGGTTGGACATCCATGTAGCAATGTCGGTTAAGCAGGCCGATACCTTTGCCTGGGTCTCCGCTTTGATGTCTGGTGTGGAGAGATACAGCTGGGTGTCGTCTGCATAGAGATGATACTGGAAGCCATGAGATGAGATGAGGGAGCCCAGGGAAGAGAAGGGGTCCCAAGGACAGATCCCTGGGGAACACCAACAGATAGCGGGATAGGGGTGGAGGAAGATCCATGGGAGTGAACTCTGAAGGTGCGGTGGGAGAGATAGGAGGAGAACCAGGAGAGGGACAGAGCCTGGAAACCGAATGAGGACAGTGTGGCAAGGAGTAGATCATGATTGACAGTGTCAAAAGCGGCGGATAAGATCGAGGAGGATGAGGATGGAGTAGTGACCTCTGGATTTGGCAAGGAACAGGTCATTACAGACTTTAGAGAGTGCTGTTTCTGTCGAGTAGAGGGCGAAAACCGGATTGAAGTGGATGGAGGATGGCATGAGAGGAGAGAAAATCAAGGCAGCGGCTGTGAACGGCATGCTCAAGTATTTTGGAGAGGAAGGGTAGGGTCAAGTGATGGTTTTTTGAGGTGTGACTACGGCGTGCTTGAAGGTGTCAGGGACAGTTGCAGTAGAGAGATAGAGGTTGAGGATATGACAGATGGAGGGGGTGACAGTATGAGAGATTGTGTTAAGTAAGTTGGTGGGGATGGGATCAGAGGAACAGGTGGTACTTTTCGAGCAGGAAAGAAGGCGAGCGGTTTCCTCCTCGGTGATGTCCGGAAAGGAGGAGAAAGAGGCCTGGGTTGGTGGTTGAGGGTTGAAGGGTGAAAAGGAGGAGATGGTTTGGTAGTGAACTCAAGGTTGATCTTTTGCACCTTGTCGCGGAAGTAATCGGCCAGTGATTGAGGGGAGAGTGAGGGGGGGGGTAGAAGCAGAGGGCACTTTGAGGAGGGAGTTAAGGGTGGCGAAGAGACGACGGGGGTTGGAGCTGAGAGAATTGGTCAGTTGGGTGTAATAGTCCTGTTTGACAAGGAATGGGAGGAGTGGAGGGAGGATAGCATGAATTTGTAGTGAAGGAAATCTGAATGGGTGCGAGATTCCCTCCAGAGGCGTTCGGCAGATCGGGTGCAGGAACGAAGTAGCGGATGCAAGGGGTCAGCCAAGGCTGGGGATTAGTACGCTTTGTGGGACGGGAGGTGGATGGTGCGAGGGTGTCCAGAGCAGAGGAGAGAGTGGCGTTGTATGCGGAGACAGCCTTGTCGACAGACTCGGAGGACAAGATGGAGGGGAGGAGATTGGAGATACAAGAGGATAAGGTGGGAGGGTCAATAGCCTGGAGATTCCTGGAGGTAGTGGTTAGAGTTGGACGGGGCTGAGGTGGGGGGTGAAGAAGTGTGAAGGTGATCAGGTGATGATCCGAGATAGGAAGAGCTGAAGTGTGGGAAATTGGAGGGGAGTCAGAGGAGGAGAGGATGAGGTCAAGACAATGGCCGTCTCGGTGAGTCGAGGCGGTGGAGCATAGCTGGGGGTTGAAGGAGGATGTTAAGTGAGGAACTGAGACGCCTGAGGGTCGGATTGGTCATCAACGTGTATGTTAAAGTCTCCGAGAATGAGTGACGGAGATGAGGGTTCAAGAAAAAACGGAAAGCCAGGCATCAAAGTCGGTAAGGAAGGAAGAGAGGGATTTATTAGGGGGGCGGTAAATGACTGCTACTCTGAGTGGTAACGGGTAGAATAGCCGGATGGAGTGTGCTTCAAAGGATGAGAAGCAGTGAGACTGCGGTAGGAGGAGGGGTTGGAAACTACAGGAGGGCGAAAGTAGTAGCCCGACGCCTCCACCGCGGCCAACTGGGCGGGGAGTGTGGGAAAAGAGATAGCCTCCATGGCAAAGGGCTGCGACTGAGGCCGAGTCGTCCGGGGAGAGCCAGGTTTCAGTTAGGGCGAGCAGTTGAAAGGGAACGAGAGATGAGAGATTGTGGGTGAAGGACAGTTTGTTGCAGACCGAGTGGGCATTCCAGAGGGCACAAGAGAAGGGGAAGGAAGAGGGGGGAAGGAGGGGGATAGAGACGAGATTGGAGACATCACGGGAATCGTTTGCATGGATAGGAGGAGGACAGGTGAGGGGGGCCTGGATTAGGGTTAATGTCTCCAATGGATAGCAAGAGGAGGAGCAAGAGAGTGCGGAGGAGGGTGGGGGGAGGTCGGGCAACGAAGACGGGGTGCACTTAGGAGGAACGGTGATGGGTTAATGGCAGGAAGGAGGTGATGAAGGTTAAGAGCTAGGAGGGAGGAGGGGGACAAGAGAGATGGTGAGGTGGTGAGGGAAGGGGTGAGTAGGGTATTGCCGTAGCGGGCAGGATGGGAGGGGACGTGGGTGGGTAATGCATTCCAGCGGTAGGCAGCGGTGTGGGGTGGGGGAAAATATTAGGAAGGGACAGGGCAAGGAAGAGAATGTGGACAGGGCCATAAGTAGAGATTGAGGTGTAACAGGTGTATGTGTAGTGACTGAGATGTGGAGCAGATAGAAGGAGCTGAAAGCTGGAGGCTTGGAGTGATGGACTGGAGAGCGGGTAAGTCAGTGGTTGACAAGCTGGCAGGTAAGTACGTCAATGGCTGAGAAGCTGGCAAGCAGGCAGGCAGGTTGGTGGGTTAGCAGGGAAGCAGGCAGGCAGGCAGGAGCAGGACTTGAGTCAGCAGGACAAGTGGCAGGCAAGTAAGCCAATGGCTGACAAGGCTAGCAAGCAGGCAGGCAGGTTGGTGGGTTAACAGGGAGGCAGGCAGGAGCAGGACTGGAGTCAGCTGGAGCAGACGGAATGAAGTAAACTGGAACGGATGGGCTGGAACATGAGCAGGCGACAGGACTGGAGCAGGCTGTAGCAGTTTGGAGGTGGTTTGATTGGCTAGCAGGCAGGCAGGCAGGAACAAGCTGGAGCAGGCGACAGGACTGGAGCAGGCTGTAGTACTTTGGAGGTTGGTTTAATTGGCTAGCAGGCAAGCAGGCAGGCAGGAACAAGCTGGGGCAGACGCACTGATTAGGCGGATGAGACAGGATCAACGGGCTGGTGAAGCTGGATCAGATGGGCAGGAGAAGCTGGATCAGGCGGGCTGGAGAAGCCGGATCGGAGCAGGTGGACTGGAGCAAACAGGGAGAAGCTGGATCGGTGGACTGGAACATACAGCTTTGTTGTCAAGATTGGAGTAGATCTAATTTAAAACAGCTGTTTAAAACTGTCTCAGTACTGTAATGTGGCCTACATCCAGATTGTCTAAGGTGTAGGGCAAGAATTTTATTACTAAAGGTGAATAGTTGGTCAAATACAACTTTTTCCAGAACTTTGGAGAGAAAATACAGATTGGATACAGGACGTTAGTGAGTAGGAACCTGTGGATATAAAGAAGATTTCTTTAAGAGAGGATATGCCATTGCAGTTTTCCAGGATGCAGGCACTGCCCCTGTGGAGAGGCTAATATTGATCACTTGGAGGATCCTAGGTTGTAGATTAACTCAGAGGTGGTTAAGCAGGCAGATGGAAATGGATCGAGAGGGCAGAAAGTAGAATGCATGGACTTTATTATTTTGGACAATGAGAAGAGAGACTGTTCCTGAAAAGAGGTCTATGAAGTTAGTCCCGGTAGGGATGGGGAGGCAGACGTGTCGAGTGACAACTCAACAGGGGATGTAGCAGTAGAAGTCAAGACAGAGGGAGAGTGAGGTATGGATGGTAATGAATCAATAGCTTTTGAACTTTGGAGGAAAAATATTGGAAGAGGGTATCTGCTGATGGAAGTAGGATATTAACCTGAGATGCAGACATATCGCTAGGGTTGGAAGTTGTTACGGAAAATAGGAAAAAAAAGTGCTTATCTAACCCAATCACTCCAACCTTAAACCAGAAGATCATTTACAAAGCTACAAAGAACTCCAGACTAACAACTAAAGATCTGCAGGACTTGGCTGATGTGAAGGTTCATCATCAACCATCAGGAAAAAAATGAATATGAATGATATTCATGGGAGGATATCTAGAAAGAAAGAACTGATCTCTAAAAAGAGCAGTTGCTGCCTGTCTCAGGTTCACCAAAGTACTTTGGGATAATGAAATTTCGTGGGAATCATCTCTCCAGAGAAATAATGCTCTCTGCAGAGATGACCCAAAAATTGAACTTTTCAGTTGGTCACAGTAACACTTGCTTTGGTGAAAACCAAACCCTGCTTTACAAGTAATGACCTTGTTCTGATGTCAGACTTGATGATGAACGTATCATGATATGAGGTTGCTTTGCTGCATCAGGACTTGGATAGCTTGCCATGATTGATGGACCTTGAACTCTGCCTCATATTGGAAAATTCTAGAGGTCACCTATATGAGCAGAGGCTGAGCTAAAAGCATGACAACAATCCTAAATTAAAGTAAACTAACTAGAGAATGCCTAAAGATGGTTAGTGTTTTGGATTTTCCATGTCAGAGATCTGACCTAAACCCTATTGCAGTGTTGCAAGAACTAAAAGTGAGCTGTTCATGCATGTATGGACAATAGGCCAAAAATCCTCGTGTAATGTAAGAGTCTGCAACAGTTACAGGAAATGTTTATTTGCAGTTATATCACTCAAGAAAGTGCCATCAGTTACCAAATGAAGGAATACCATACCCTTTCATGCAAGGATACTTATTGTTGAATCTTTTTATTAAATAAATAGTGAGTTATTTATTCAGTGGGGTTATCTTTCTTTCTTATCAAGTTTTAAATTAGAATCTGATTATGTTTTAAGCAGGCATTGTGCTAAAGTACAGATCATCCTAGGGGGTTCCCAAACTTTTTTTTTCTGAGAACTGTATATTGTCTGGGAGACCAGTCTATATGAAACTCGTAAAGGGAAAAGAAAATATACTGTTAGTATCACCCAGTTACATTTCATTAAAATGAGCTGTGGAAAGAGAAATGAAAATTTGCAATACTGTTGCCATTTTACCTATTCCCAGGTGAATTGGTTGGTGACAAGGGAGAGGCTTTTGGGTTCCTGTTTACTAAATGTGGTAAGACTTTGCAGTTACCATGCAGTTACCAAAGAATAATTGGCCAAAACACATTGGACTAAGCATGGGCCCATGCTGTTAACACGATGTACTTTCCATGTCAAACAGCTACCACACACAGCTTAGTAAATAAGCCTCTTAGTAAATAAGCCAGGTACATCAAACTCATGACTAATGATGAGCCGCGCATTCATCGACGGGCCGCATTAAAATATTCTCATTACAATACTTAGGAGCCAAATTTACTTTATGTTATTAACCAGATGTTAAATTTAGAATGCACATTAGATATTATGACAAGGGCCGCAAAGACCTTCCCCATGGGCTGCATGTTGACATATCTGCCTTAGGGCTCCTTTTACAAAGCTGTGGTAGTAATTACCATGTGACAAAGCCCATAAGAATTGAATAGGCTTTGTCATATTTGGCGTACCTTTAATCACTAGCACGGCTTTGTAAAAAGGGCCCTTAGACCATTAGTCTTGCATGATTAAAAAATATTGAGTAGATAGAGGTGTCTAATACAGAGTGTATCTCATTAGGTAACATTGTCCCTTTATAGGAGCAACAGTCTGCAGTTGGAGAAAGGAATGAGAAAGTCACTTCTACAGGTGACAGTAAACAGTCTGATGTCAACAACTCTAGTGCTGTTTTACGCACAAAGCCCAAGTATGCCTGGCAGATCACACTTAAGCATGCAGCTCTGACTCCAGAGGAACTAGCACAGTGCAAGGCTCTAGGCCTAAACATTCCAGAGCAGCTTCTTAACACTCAGATTCATCCTGCTCAAAGGAAAGCCCCCATGTATGGAAGCCATTATGAGAACCGCCACGCCTTCCAACAACAGCTGATTGAGGAGCAAAGGAAGCAGCTTCTTGAACAGAGAGAAATGATCTTGGAGCTGAAAGAGAACCAAAGGCTGATGTCACAGAAGGAGGCAGAATGTGTCACAACCATCACCAAAGAGTTAAACAATCAGGTTTCAAGATCTAAAGCACTTTTAAAGAAAGGCAGCCAACGAGAGCGAGCGGACCCATCAAGTTTAAAGAACAATATACCTTTAAGGTAAATAACATGACTTTCATATTATTTTATCAACTAAGTATCCTACACCAACAGCAAGAACAGGATACAGAAAGGCAATATATAAAGAATCTAATACATTAGTAATAGTAATAGCACGAGATATCCAAATTGGTAGGTCTAATTTCTAGGAATTCCTGCAGAATTTGTTTGGTGTCTAGTATCCAACTTCACCCTCCTAGGCCCATTTTTCTTCTGTTCCAGGCTCCAATCCCACAACAGGACTGCATATAGTTTCAGGTTAATTGGTTCTGGTTGGCCTTGCTGGTGCAAGTCCCTGTTGTCCTTAAGTTGTTGTTTTCAGTGAGCCTGGTAGCTAGGGATTCCAATGTGTAAGAATCATTGTCCTGCTTGTCCTCGGAGAAAGTGAAATTACACACCTGTAGCTTGTGTTCTCTGAGGACATCAGGACACGAATTTTCACATTCCCTTCCACTTCCCCTAGGAGTTGTATTCTTTTGCTTTGATATTGTACTGTTGGTCGCACACAATCATGCGGGGTGTGAAGGCACTCGTGCACACCCAGTGGGACACTGTCAAAAGTTTCTTGAAGCTGTAGAACGCTGGGTAGCATTTGCACCAGGGCTTTGTTGGATTACGTCACCCATGTGTGAGAATTCATGACCTGCTGTCCTCGGTGAACACCTACTACAGGTGCATAACTTTGCTTTACTGCAACTTAATAACTGTTTCTCTGTATGATGTATTACAGTCAAGAAGCCTTACAAATCAACAGTATATAAATATGAAATCAAGAACTCTAAAATAAATATTTCCTTTCCAAATATTATTTGATAATTATGATCATACGCAGCAGAATAGGATGGGCCACTGGAGCCGTGGCCTCACCAATATTTTCCCCAACGCATTATCAAAAACTAAAGAAATTGGGGACAGGGCCAGATATCTGTTTGTTTGACCCGTGCAACCAAAAACGTATTTCACTGTGCCTGATTGAGATGCTTTTGGCCAGTGAACCTGTGTGGAGCAGTTAGGATAACAGATTGAGCTAATTACTTCAGGTTTACAGATACATTTTGAACCTCATAGAAACAGAAAAAATTACAACACATTTAACACAATATGGCCCATCCAGTCTGCCCTTTCTTACAAACAGCTAATCTCTATTATCCTCTCCTTTCTCTTAAAGATCTTCTGTGCCTGTCCCGTGCTTTCTTAAATTCAGATATAGTCTTTGTCTCCACCACCTCTGCTAGGAGGCCGTTCCACATATCCACCACTCTTTCCGTAAAGAAATACTTCCATAGATTACTCCTGAGTTTATCTTATTTCACCTTCATTCTATGCCCCCTCATTCCAGAGCTGCCTTTTAATTGAAAGAGGCCCACCTCCTGTGAAGTTGTGCCACTTATTTTTAGGGCTGCACATTAATCATGGTTAACACCTGGTGCCCACAGAAGTATTTAAAAGTCTCTTACGTGAACTGAGTATGCGCAAGAAGAAGTCCTGGCATCAGCAACTGGAAGCACTCCGCTGGCTTCTGATTGAAGCAGCAACACAAGAAGGTGAGCAGCTCAGACCCTGAATTTCTTTGGCTGGTGGGGCTTTAGCATCCCCACCAGCCATTTAACGGAGTTCTGCAGGCCCCCTCCATGGCTACACCACAGGTAAGCATTGGAACAGCCACCCCCTCTCTGAATCTGTTGTCAGAGGGAGGAGAAGGTGCAAGTCCTCATCTGACGTTCTGGCCAGCTTGAGAGGAAAGGAGGAAAGATTCCTCCTGTTATGACCCGGTAGTAGTGAACCCCTGTGCCCTGACTGAGCATGGCAGAGATGGAGTGACACCGCACTCGGTCAGGCAGCCAGACAACCCCTAGCTTCACCTGGGAAGCGACCACCGTTCACCGGGAGTTGAGCTCCCAGCTGCAGGTAGCCACCAGGACTTCTGGAACCGGCGGGGTTGCACAGCCACTGACCAGGATAGCAGGAAACAGACACAGTCCAGAACCAGAACTCCAACAGTCAAAGAATAGTCAATTCAGTCCAGGGTCAAGGCAGGCAGCAAACAAGCGTAATCCGAGAAGACTAGCCAAGGTCCGGTACACAGGAAAATAGGAACAGAAGAAAGTTGGTGAACAGCACTCCGACAGCAACTCCTCAGAACAAATGAGGCCGAAGCAACAAAGGACTGAAGGCAGGGCTTTAAGTAGTGGAGGAATTAGGCTCAAGTATGTGCAGCTGATTCAAGATGGCTTCCCCCATCAGCAGAGGTGCCTTCGTCCAAATATGGGCTTCCTTCCTGACCTCGTTACTCAAAGATGGCTGCCCCCTCCTGAGCTAGCCAAGATGGCTGCTGTCCTTGATCCAACTCGGATGACGGCTGCCAAACTTAGGAAACTGAAACAAACCCTCCTAAGACCGAACCTTGTCCCTCTTGAACGAAGCTGAGGAATGACTTAGCTGGGAGGAGCGTCGAACAGGTGAGGGACGTAACACCTCCACAATGACATGCTGGTTAGCCTTATATAAAGATGTGGCCACTGGTGTCACGTTTCACGTGCCTACCTGCGCTCCCGGGGTGGGGAGCGATGGTCGACGGGCCTCGTGGTGTCCAGTGCTGCGGGGACGGACCTCCGGGGAAGCCGGCGCTGCCGCGGGTCGGGCCAAGCCCGGCGGCCCGCTGGAATGAACGCGGGTCCCGGAGAGTGGAGCGTTGCGCCGGCCAAGATGGCGGCGTCGGCGCCGACGCTTCCCTTGCCCTGGGCAGATCGGTGCGGAGGCTCCCCCCACAACATGCCGGATTGGCGCGCCGGGACTCAGACTCCGCCTGGAGGGTGGGCCGGCCAATCCTCAAGCCCCATCGCCTTCCGGGTCCGGGTTGGTTGGTTCTCCTCCCGACGAGGGGGCGGAACGGCGCAATATTTAAACATGGGAGCTAGAAGACTCAGTGCTTCCGTTTCGTGTATCAGAAGCCTGCACAGTGGGATTGTACGGAGTGCTAGCCGCCCTTGCTAGCTACCCTTCAGAGACTGTGCTACTTATCCTTACGGAGTGCTAGCCGCCCTTGCTAGCTACCTTTCCGAGACTGTGCTACTTATCCTTACGGAGTGCTAGCCGCCCTTGCTAGCTACCCTTCAGAGACTGTGCTACTTATCCTTATGGAGTGCTAGCCGCCCTTGCTAGCTACCCTTCAGAGACTGTGCTACTTATCCTTACGGAGTGCTAGCCGCCCTAGCTAGCTACCCTTCAGAGACTGTGCTACTTATCCTTACGGAGTGCTAGCCGCCCTTGCTAGCTACCTTCCAGAGACTGTGCTACTTATCCTTACAGAGTGCTAGCCGCCCTTGCTAGCTACCTTTCAGAGACTGTGCTACTTATCCTTACGGAGTGCTAGCCGCCCTAGCTAGCTACCCTTCAGAGACTGTGCTACTTATCCTTACGGAGTGCTAGCCGCCCTTGCTAGCTACTTTTCAGAGACTGAGCGTCCTAGACGGTGTTACTGACTACCAGCCAGGTCAGCCGTCACCCCGCGGTTCCAGCAGTCCTGCTGGCCGCCTGCAGCTGGGGGCTCAACCCTTGGTGAACGGCGGCCGCCGCGGGTGAAGATTCGGGGTGCACGGCTGTCCTCTAAGGACCTGCGGGGCCTTAGGGAACCTAAGGGCTCACCAATCGCAGAAACAGGACAGGAAACGGAAGCCATGAGCTCGCCTACGCAGCCTGATCTACGGGACCTGGCCAAGGTACTTCAGCAGCAGCAGGAGCAGCTGAACGCCCTGTCAGGGGCGCTCCAGAACGTGTGCTCTCAACTCTCTACGCTTCAGGTACAGAACCAGGCCGCTGCGGTCCAGGGGGCCGCAGCGGCTCCCCGTTTGGGAGGGTTCCGCACGGGACCTCAGTTCCCTGAACCGGCACGGTATGATGGGACCCCCGGAGGCTGCCGGGGGTTCCTCAATCAGTGCAACCTGGCCTTCCGGATGCAACCGGAGGCATTTTCTTCAGACCAAAGTAAAGTGGGATATCTTATGGGCCTATGCGAGGGGAAGGCCCTGGCATGGGTGTCCCCCTTAAACGAACAGCAGGACCCCATCTTAGACGGTTATGGAGAATTTCAGCGCCGTTTCCGCATGGTGTTTGACCATCCGGGCAGACCATCGTCCGTGGCGTCGGAAATGCTGCAGATCCAACAGGGCGAGGGTAAGGTGGCTGATTATGCCATTCGTTTTCGGACTCTAGCCACGGAGCTGCGTTGGAACCCGGAGTCCCTGATGGCAATTTTTATGGAAGGACTGCAAGAGCGAATCAAGGACGAATTGGCAGGACGTGAGGTCCCGGGGCAATTGGATGCCCTGATTTCGCTCTGTATACGTGTAGATACCCAGTTCCAGGAGCGAGCTAGAGCCCGGACTGAACGGCAAAAGTGGGCGCGGGGACTGGCTTGGGCCGGTAAGGGCCCGTCCCCTCGCCGTGAGACCCGGGACTCCAAGGAATATGGGGAAGAACCAATGGTGATTGGCCGTCAACGGCTGGCTCCTTCGGACAGGAAGAAGCGCTTGTGGGACGGGCTATGCCTCTATTGTGGTGAGGCCGGGCATTTCATCCGTGCTTGTCCCGCTCGGGCGGGAAATGCTTCCCCCAAGGCACCTTGAGGGGAGGGGTCTTGGGGCACTCCGCTCCCCTACCGGATTCCCTGGTAACACTGCCGGTAACTACGGTGGCACGAGACCATGATCCAGACTCGGGCCCTGGTGGACTCTGGGTCGGGGGGCAACTTTATTGGCTATGAACTGTTGCAACAGATGGGCTGGCCTACGCTTCCTCGTCGACCGGCGCTGCAAGTAACCACCATTCAAGGAACTGCCTTACCTCAGCCGGTCACGGAGATCACCCCTTTTTTGGAATTGCAGGTGGGGGAGGATCACCGGGAGGAGGTTCAGTTCCTGGTGCTATCCCGGACAATTCATCCGGTGGTTCTAGGCTTGCCATGGCTCCGGTGTCATAGTCCCGTGATTGACTGGAACGGGGGAACTATCCGGTCTTGGGGTAGCACCTGTCGGGGAAGCTGTGGTAAGGGTCAACCGGGCAGCTGTCCCGCATTGGCTATGGTGCCAGAGGGGGCGCGGGCAGATCTGGGTTCCCTGCCTATGGATTACCGGGACTTCGCAGATGTATTCAGTCCAGTGGAGGCGGAGATCCTACCGCCTCATCGGTCTTTCGACTGTGCCATTAGGTTAATGGCAGATGCTATGCCACCCCGGGGTCGACTGTACACCTTGTCCCGGGAAGAATCCAAGGTGATGCAAGAGTACGTCCGGGAGAATCTTCGGAAAGGGTTCATCCGCCCCTCTACGTCCCCTGCCGGGGCCGGATTCTTTTTTGTTACCAAGAAGGATGGCTCCTTGAGGCCCTGTATTGATTATCGAGGGTTAAATGCCATCACGGTAAAGGATCGTTTTCCCCTACCACTCATTCCTGAACTCTTTGACAGGCTGCAAGGAGCTCAGATTTTTACTAAATTAGACTTGCGGGGGGCCTATAACTTGGTTCGAATCCGGCAGGGGGACGAATGGAAGACGGCATTTAATACTCACGAGGGACATTTTGAGTACCGGGTGATGCCGTTTGGCCTATGCAACGCCCCTGCAGTGTTCCAACGATTCATCAATTTCGTGCTCGAGGATTTGTTGAACTCCACGGTGATAGTATACCTGGACGACATCTTGATTTTTTCCCAGAACCCCGCCGAGCATGTAAGTCATGTGTGTGCTGTGCTGCAACGGTTGCGGCAATCCCGCCTGTTCGCCAAGCTCAGTAAGTGCGCCTTTCATCAGCGGTCGCTGCCTTTTTTAGGACACATTCTGTTACCCGGGGGCCTGCAGATGGAGCCTGACAAACTCCACGCTATTCGGGAATGGCCTCAACCACTGGGATTGAAAGCGCTACAACGATTTCTGGGATTTGCGAACTACTATCGCCAGTTTATACCTCAGTATTCGCAACTGACAGCGCCGCTGACGGCGCTCACTAGGAAGAACGCGAAGGTCCGGGATTGGCCGCCAGAGGCACAAGCGGCTTTCCGCCACGTGAAGGAGGCGTTCAACTCAGCACCCATCCTGTTGGCCCCGGATCCTGAGAAACCCTTTATTGTGGAAGTGGATGTGTCCGCTTTGGGGGCTGGGGCGGTCCTCTCTCAAGTCAACCCCAAAGGCCGGCGTCAACCTTGCTCCTTCTTCTCTCGTAAATTCTCCCCGGCGGAACGTAACTATACGGTAGGGGATAGAGAACTCTTAGCATTAAAATTAGCCTTACAGGAATGGAGGCATCTGCTGGAGGGAGCCGAACACCGGTTTACGGTGATCACTGACCACAAGAATCTTCTTTATCTGCAAGAGGCCCAACGGCTGAATCCCCGGCAGGCCCGGTGGTCGTTGTTTTTTTCCAGATTTCACTTTCAACTGGTGTTTCGGGCTGCGGCTCAGAATACTCCTGCGGACTCTCTCTCCAGAGCATTTGAGGTTCCAGAAGAGACAACGGAGATCCATCCCATGTTGGATCCGGCATGTTTCGGTGCGGCCACAGGAGTCGCCGCTCCTATAAAGGAAGTAGTGCCCCCCGCCGATAGAGAAAAAGTAATGCAGTGAGGACATTCGTCCAGATGGGCCGGACACTTCGGGTATCAAAAGACCCTCCATTTCATTGCAAGACAGTATCAGTGGCCTCATATGAGGCGGGACATTCTCCAATTCGTCACCACTTGTCCTGTGTGTGCTCGGACTAAGCCAGTAATTGGGCCTCCTGTAGGGGACTTGCAACCGCTGTCCGTACCGACAGTCCCTTGGACGGAGTTATCCATGGATTTCATCACTGACCTCCCCAGCTCCCGGGGTCACACGGTGATTTGGGTGGTGGTTGACCGGCTGTCTAGGATGGCCCACTTTGTTCCGTTGCCGAGACTACCATCGGCCACCGCCTTAGCCCAATACTTCATTCAACACATTTTCCGGCTTCATGGGCTGCCCATTCGGATCATCAGTGATCGAGGACCCCAATTCACTTCACGCTTCTGGAGAGCATTATGTACGGCATTGGGGGTAGAGACCCACTTTTCATCAGCCTACCATCCTCAAACTAATGGCATGGTTGAAAGGATTAACCAGACATTGAAGGGATTTTTGCGGGCATTTGTCAACAAGCGGCAAGATAACTGGGCCTCTTTGCTTCCTTGGGCCGAGTTTGCATATAACCACAGTGACCACTCGGCCTCGGGAGACTCTCCGTTCTTTGTGGTATAAGGACGACATCCTCGGCTTCCAGCACCGTTCCCTTCTACATCTCCGACCCCCATGGTTAATCAAACTCTGGCTGATCTACAGAGGGTCTGGGAGATGGCCCGGAAACAATTGCAGAGAACTGCGGCCAAATACAAGGTCTTCGCAGATCCGCTCCAGTGTTACAGCCGGGGCAGAAGGTATGGTTAAGCACAAGATATCTACGACTCCGGGTGCCCTCCCGGAGGTTGGGACCTCGATACATTGGACTGTTTGCAATCCAATCACGAATTGGAACAGTAACCTACCGGTTGCGATTACCGAGTACCCTACGGGTGCATAACGCCTTCCATATTTCCCTGTTGAAAAGGTTTCGAGGGTCCCGATGGCACCCTCAACGGCAAGAGGCCGAAGCTCTAGAAGCCACTCCCGATCCGGAATATGAGGTGGAGGACGTTCTGGATTCAAAGAGGCGACGGAGAAGGCTATATTACTTATTGTCTTGGAAGCATTTTGGTTCCGAGGACAACTCCTGGGAACCCGCGGAAAACGTACATGCGCCGGATCTGATCAGAGCCTTCCATGCCCGGTTTCCTTCCAAACCCGGCCTCTGGTGTCCGTAAAGACAACTCCCAGTGCCCTTCAGGCAGTTCTGTGCAAAGTGATGTGGGAAATCCAGTATTTAGTCTTAGATTCAGCTTCTTCTTCTTGTTCAGGCAGGGACTAGGGATGTTGTAGAGGCAGTGTTTACAGCCCCAGAGAGGAGGCAATCCCAGCCACTATATAACAGGGTTTAAGGATGGAACCACAGCCTGTAACCCTCTACAGAGAACTTACAGTGATGGACGGTGAAAGGATAAAATTGGAGGAAAACATTATATAGCTGCAATAGAAGATTCACAATGCCGTAACACTTATTGAAGCTGGAAGTCCAAATGAGCAACAGATAGCTGTTTGGCAAATCAAGTGCAGGGGTTCACAATACTGAAGAACTTGAGACAATTATTCAGCTTTTGACTGTGTGCCTTAATTCCAGGTAACAATAGCATATTATGATCATGTGAAATATACAGGTGTAATTTCTTTGGATATTTTTGTGTTTTCAGTTCACCTGTTCATTCCCTTGGACTGGATAGCAACCAAGCTGATACTTCCAGGAGAATCCCTAGCCACCTAACTTCACTTCACCCTATGCTGAAAGGTACAGTGCTGCTTGTTATGAAAGAGGTCAGTTAACCTGTAACTACCATTGCATGGGAGTTAAGGATGGCAACATGTGATGGGAGTGGGATTCAGTGTCCTTTTATCAGTATTGTAAGTCAAGACTGATAGGGGCCACCCCTGATGCGTAGTTAATTTGCAGTGCCGCAAGTCATCCCATGAGGCTGTACCTGTCAATCAATCCAAATTTCCGTGCAAGTGGCAGAAGTGACTTCATCTCAGCTGATGCACTACAGTGACATTTTGCTTGAAATGTCATCACAGTATATCTGAAATGTTGATGATTTTGTCTCTGAAACTCTACATAAGTATTGCCATACTGGGAAAGACCAAAGGTCCATCAAGCCCAGCATCCTGTTTCCAACAGTGGCCAATCCAGGTCACAAATATCTGGCAAGATCCCAAAAATGTACAAAACATTTTGTACTGCTGATCCCAGAAATAGTGGATTTTCCCCAAGTCCATTCAATAATGGTCTATGGACTTTTCCTTTAGGAAGCCATCCAAAATTTTTTAAAACTCCGCTAAGCTAACTACCTTTACCACATTCTCTGGCAACGAATTCCAGAGTTTAATTACACATTGAGTTAAAAAATATTTTCTCTGATTCGTTTTAAATTTACTACATTGTAGCTTTATTGCATGCCCCCTAGTCCTAGTAATTTTGGAAAGCGTAAACAAACGCTTCACATCTATGCATTCAACTCCACTCATTATTTTATAAACCTCTATCATATCTCCCCTCAGCTGCCTTTTCTCCAAGCTGAAGAGCCCTAGCTACTTTAGCCTTTCCTCATAGGGAAGTCGTCCCATCCCCTTTATCGTTTTCGTCGCCCTTCTCTGCACCTTTTCTAATTCCACCATATCTTTTTTGAGAGGTGGCGACCAGAATTGAGCACAATATTCGAGGTGCGGTCACACCATGGAGCGATACAAAGGCATTATAACATCCTCATTTTTGTTTTCCATTCCTTTCCTAATAATACCTAACATTCTATTTGCTTTCTTAGCCGCAGCAGCACACTGAGCAGAAGGTTTCAACGTATCAACGACAACACCTAGATCCCTTTCTTGGTCTGTGACTCCTAACATGGAACCTTGCATGACGTAGCTATAATTCGGGTTCCTCTTTCCCACATGCATCACTTTGTACTTGCTCACATTAAACATCATTTGCCATTTAGACGCCCAGTCTCGTAAGGTCCTCATAATTTTTCACAATCCTCCCACGATTTAACAACTTTGAATAACTTTGTGTCGTCAGCAAATTTAATTACCTCACTAGTTACTACCATCTCTTGGTCATTTTTAACATCTGATAGATTTTTCTGGATTTCAGGACAGCCTATGTGAAGTTGCCAGCTCACTGTGGGTACTTTTTACCAAAATATTGATGCACATGAGAGTATCTTTGCCACCCTTAACTCCCTCCTCAAAGTGCCCTCCGCTCCCACCCCCCCCCATCCCCCCTCACTGTCTCCTCAATCACTGGTTGACTACTTCCGCGACAAGGTGCAGAAGATCAACCTCGATTTCACCACCAAACCATCTCCTCCTCTTCACCCTATAACCCACTCCCTCAACCAACCAACCCAGGCCTCCTTCTCCTCTTTTCCTGATATCATCGAAGAGGAAACCACCCATCTTCTTTCCTCCTCGAAATGTACCACCTGTTCCTCAGACCCCATCCCCACCAACTTACTTAACACCATCCTTCCTACTGTCACCCCCCCCCCCCATCTGTTATATCCTCAACCTCTCTCTCTCCACTGCAACTGTCCCTGACACCTTCAAGCATGCTGTAGTCACACCTCTCCTCAAAAAACCATCACTTGACCCTGCCTGCCCCTTCAACTACCGCCCCATTTCCCTCCTACCCTTCCTCTCCAAGATACTTGAACGCGCTGTTCACAGTGCATTGATTTTCTCTCCTCTCATGCCATCCTCGATCCACTTCAATCCGGCTTTCGCCCCCTTCACTCAACAGAAACGGCACTATCTAAAGTCTGCAATGACCTGTTTCTTGCCAAATGCAAAGGTCACTACTCCATCCTCATCCTCCTCGACCTATCCGCCGCTTTTGACACTGTCAATCACAATTTACTCCTTGCCACACTGTCCTCATTTGGGTTCCAGGGCTCTGTCCTCTCCTGGTTCTCCTCTTATCTCTCCCACCGTACCTTCAGAGTACATTCTCATGGCTCTTCCTCCACCCCCATCCCACTCTCTGTTGGAGTTCCTCAAGGATGTTTCCTTGGACCCCTTCTTTTTTCAATCTACACCTCTTCCCTGGGCTCCCTGATCTCATCTCATGGTTTCCAATATTATCTTTATGCTGATGACACCCAGCTTTATCTCTCCACACCAGACATCACTGCAGAAACCCAGGCCAAAGTATCGGCCTGCTTATCCGACATTGCTGCCTGGATGTCCAACCGCCACCTGAAACTGAACATGGCCAAGACTGAGCTTATTGTCTTCCCACCCAAACCCAGTTCTCCTCTCCCTCCATTCTCTATCTCAGTAGATAACACCCTCATCGTCCCCGTCTCATCTGCCCGCAACCTCGGAGTCATCTTCAACTCCTCCCTCTCCTTCTCTGCGCATATCCAGCAGATAGCCAAGACCTGTCGCTTCATCCTCTACAGCATTAGCAAAATTCGCCCTTTCCTCTCTGAGCACACCACCCGAACTCTCATCCACTCTCTCATTACCTCTCGTCTTGACCACTGCAACCTACTCCTCACTGGCCTCCCACTTTGCCATCTATCCCCCCTTCAGTCCGTTCAGAACTCTGCTCCACGTCTTATCTTCCACCTGGACTCACACCACCCCTCTCCTCAAATCACTTCACTGGCTTCCGATCAGGTACCGCATACAGTTCAAGCTTCTCCTACTAACTACTACTACTACTACTATTTAGCATTTCTATAGCGCTACAAGGCGTACGCAGCGCTGCACAAACATAGAAGAAAGACAGTCCCTGCTCAAAGAGCTTACAATCTAATAGACAAAAAATAAATAAAGTAAGCAAATCAAATCAATTAATGTGAACGGGAAGGAAGAGAGGAGGGTAGGTGGAGGCGAGTGGTTACAAGTGGTTACGAGTCAAAAGCAATTTAAAGAGGTGGGCTTTCAGTCTAGATTTAAAGGTGGCCAAGGATGGGGCAAGACGTAGGGGCTCAGGAAGTTTATTCCAGGCGTAGGGTGCAGCGAGACAGAAGGCGCGAAGTCTGGAGTTGGCAGTAGTGGAGAAGGGAACAGATAAGAAGGATTTATCCATGGAGCGGAGTGCACGGGAAGGGGTGTAGGGAAGGACGAGTGTGGAGAGATACTGGGGAGCAGCAGAGTGAGTACATTTGTAGGTTAGTAGAAGAAGTTTGAACAGGATGCGAAAACGGATAGGGAGCCAGTGAAGGGCCTTGAGGAGAGGGGTAGTATGAGTAAAGCGACCCTGGCGGAAGACGAGACGGGCAGCAGAGTTTTGAACCGACTGGAGAGGGGAGAGGTGACTAAGTGGGAGGCCAGCAAGAAGAAGATTGCAGTAGTCTAAACGAGAGGTGACAAGGGTGTGGATGAGGGTTTTGGTAGAGTGCTCGGAAAGAAAGGGGCGGATTTTATGGATGTTGTAAAGAAAGAAACGACAGGTCTTGGCAATCTGCTGGATATGAGCAGAGAAGGAGAGAGAAGAGTCAAAGATGACCCCAAGGTTTCGAGCTGAGGAGACAGGGAGCATGAGAGAGCCATCAACAGAAATAGAAAACGGGGGGAGCGGGGGAGGTGGGTTTGGGGGGGAAAATGAGAAGCTCGGTTTTGGTCATATTTAATTTCAGGTGGCGTTGAGACATCCAGACAGCAATGTCAGACAAGCACGCTGAAACTTTGGTTTGGATGCAAGGTGAGATATCAGGGGTAGAAAGGTAGATTTGGGAGTCATCAGCATAGAGATGGTAGGAAAAGCCATGGGATGAGATTAATGAACCAAGGGAAGAAGTGTAGATAGAAAAGAGGAGGGGACCAAGAACAGAACCCTGAGGTACGCCGACAGGCAGAGGGATAGAAGTAGAAGAGGATCCACCAGAGTGAACACTAAAGGTGCAGAGGGAGAGGTAGGAAGAGAACCAGGAAAGGACAGAGCCCTGGAATCCAAGTGAGGACAGGGTATCGAGAAGTATGCTGTGATCGACAGTGTCAAAAGCAGCGGAAAGATCAAGAAGAATGAGGATGGAATATTGACCTCTGGATTTAGCCAGTAATATGTCATTGGAGACTTTAGTAAGCGCAGTTTCGGTTGAGTGGAGAGGGTGAAAACCAGATTGCAGCCCCTCCCTACCTCTCTACCCTCATCTCCCCATACATTCCTACCCGTAACCTCCGCTCTCAAGACAAATCCCTCCTTTCAGTACCATTCTCCACCACCGCCAACTCCAGGCTCCGCCCTTTCTGCCTCGCCTCACCCCATGCTTGGAATAAACTCCCTGAGCCCATTCGCCAGGCCCCCTCCCTGCCCATCTTCAAATCCTTGCTCAAAGCCCACCTCTTCAATGTCACCTTTGGCACCTAACCACTATTCAAGAAATCTAGACTGCCCCAACTTGACATTTCGTCCTTTAGATTGTAAGCTCCTTTGAGCAGGGACTGTCCTTTCTGTTAAACTGTACAGCGCTGCGTAACCCTAGTAGCGCTCTAGAAATGTTAAGTAGTAGTAGTAGTATTGTGTATCTATGGGCCCCATTGATCTCAATGGGGCTTAGTAACTAACAGTACACACCAATATATGTTAGCCAGGGCCGTACATGTGCTGGGTAAGCAGGGTAACCACCCTGGATACCAAGCCATGACAGCCTACAGAACCCTTTTGAGTCAGTCTAAGAACCTGCAACCCTTGCTCAGGACACTGTTTGATCCAACAGCTGCCTTGGCATTAGCTCAAGATTGTGTGTGAGAAAATTTAAAGATATGGTCACTGCATTGGTAAATTTGAGGCCTAGAATTGGTGGCACAGCTGAGGATTTCTTAGTGTATGATAGAGAGAAAAAAACAGCTGAAGACATACAGGCTAGTAATTATCAATAAATATTTAATAAAATTACACAGACAGAGCCCAGTAGAAGAGTTCAGCCACACCAGAAAATCCAGTGATTGTACAACATATAAATCCAGTTCTAACAAGCCCGACATGTTGCGGCCTAACAGCCTGCTTCAGAGGTGTATCAACTATATAAAATGCACACTGAATAGTGGCGAAAAATCATTGCTCCCTATGGCTGGGTTAGAGCCAGCCAAGAAAATCCCCCGGATATTCAATGCTGGTCTCCGGAAACAGCCAGGCATTGAATATCCGAGGTCAGCGCCAACCGTGGCACTTATGCCGCTCTGTGTCTTTCCCCACTTTTTCCCCTTGTCTGATATAGGCCCATTCCATTCAATTTTCAGTTATTCTGATGAAGAATAGACAAATTCTCGAGCCCGTATGTATAATTTCTTTCCAATATTGTGCTGGGTTGGAACTAATGAAAAAGAGTAAATAATGTTTCTCTTTTCATGCTGACCTTGAACCTCTGGGGATTGTGCACTATCCGTCTTTTCCCAAAATTTAAACACTGGTGAGACAGGGCAAGCTTAAGTGAAAATAAATTTCCACCAACATGGCACACAACCATTTAGGGACTAAATCAGTGCCTCTCAACTGTCTCCAAGAGATACACCCAGCCATTTGATTTTCAAGATTACCACAATGAATATGTATGACATTTGCATACTGAGCATTTTTAATGTATGCAGATCTATCTCATGCATGTTCATTATGGTAATCCTGAAAACCTGACTGGCTACATGTGCCTCCAAAGGAGGTTGAAGAAGTAGTGGACTAAATAATCTGTTCATCCTAATCCCATGATACAGCATGGAGCTCAGTTCAGTTGTGCTTTACTGGGACATACACATCTCTCTTGTCCCCTTTTTTGCTTTGCCTCTAGCGATGGAGGAGAGAGCAGCCCATCGAGCAGAACGGAAAAAGGAGCTGGAGGAGCTAAAGAGAACACGGGAGGAAGAAAAACGGGTAGGTAGAAAGGAAGTCAATATTGCATCACTGTTAAAAGAGACCATTGTCAAATCATAATCAAAAAATATCAAAAGATGGTTTGCTTTGCTTTGCTTTATGGTTTATTAGATTTGATATACTGCTCTTCCTGCAGGCATTGCAGAACAGTTAATACAATAAAATCTATTAAAAAGATCCAATTCCTTTACCTGAACGTCAGAATAGAGTAATTCAAAGATAATGAGGAAAAGCCTCATTATCTGGCATTCAACCAACCAGACGGCATTGTGCAATATGGCTTTTCTTTCCCATGGCTTCAGAGCAGGTAGTGAACATGTAGGCAAAATGCTACTTTGAGCCCCTGGGATAACACACTAAGCTTGGGTGAAAAAGATTGCAGAGAGTGCTGCCTAGAATGCTAAAAGAGATGGTAAGGGAGTAAAAGCACCGGGGAGAGGGAAGGAGAGTGTGGGGACAGAGTTTGTATGTGAGAGTGAAAGTGGAGTAGGTAGTGTAGATAATGTGCAGGGCTTAATTTCTGCTGAAACGGCTTCCCCCCCACTTGGGGCTCAGCAGGTAATGACATGGCTGCCCCTTGCCTGACTAAATTCCCCCCCCCACCCCCCCAAAGTCTGGCTTCTTTCCCTCTCTCTTCCACTCCCACCCTCCTCACTCCCACAATTTGGCATTTCCCCTTGTCTCTCAACCTTCCCTCCTACCCAGTATACCTTTAAAACTTGTCTTCTCTTCTAGAGGTACCTGGCAGCGAGAAGCATTTCACACATGCTGCTCACAGCCAACTCCAAAGCCTTCCCTCTGACACAATTTCCTGTTTCCACTTAGGTAGGATGCATCAGAGAGAAGGCTTTGGGGCTGACTGAGGGCTGTGTGTGTGAATTGTTGCTTGCTGCCAGCAACCTCTACGAGAGAAAACAAATTTTAAAGTTACGGGGGGGGGGGGGCATTGAGAGAGGGCGGGAGATGCCATATCACTGGCTGGTCAGGGGATAGAAGGGAGAGATTCTAGACCATGGGAGGGGAGGAGAGAGGGAGAGATGCTGGACAATTTGGGGAAGGGAGATAGAGAAATATTGGACAGGGAAGACATGGGAAATTGAGACAAGGGAAAAGATAGAAGGATTCTGTTATAACGTGGGAGAATGTGGAGATCTGACTATGGGGGGGGGGGGGAGAAGAATGAGAGAGAGAGGAGGGAGATGCAAACTGGAGAAAAGAGATGGAGTAAAGAGAGTGGTGAGATGCTGATTAAGAAGGAGAAGAAAATGATAGAGAAGGGGATGCTGACCAAAGGGGAGAAAGAGAAGAAGAGAGAGAAGAGGTGAAGCTGCACTGTGGGGGGGAAGGGGAGGAAGAGGGGACAAAGAAATGCTAGGCTACAAATGGGGGGGAAGAGGGGGAAGATGTTTGGCTATGAGTGGAAGGTGGAGAGAAGGAAGGTGGGCTACAAGGATGGGGTGGAAAGAAGGAGAGATGAAACACTGGGCTGTGGAGAGAAGGAAAGAGAGAGAGAGGAGATACTTGGCTACAAAGGGAGGGGGGAGATGTGGAACATGATGGAACCACGTGGGAGAGGCCATGGAGAGTTGTCAAGGAGATGAGTGAGAGGAGGATGATGAGTACAAAGGGTAGAAATGGGGAGTGGATGACAGAAGGGAATAGGAGAAGGGGGTAAAACTGAGAGTGAAAATGTAAATAAGATTAGCCAATATTGAATTTTTGTTTTCGGTATTATTTGTTACAAATTGTTAATTTATTACACACAGTTTTTGCCTTTGATGCTCAAATTATAATTAAATCAGTTAATGTTAAATTACACAATTTTGTTTTGCTCTGGACTAAGATGTTTTTCTATGCAGTTTGTCTGCAGTGCATCCAAATCACAAGGGGGCGTGTTGGAGGTGTGTTGGGGGAGTTCCCAGAACTTTTTTCTGTCATAATGGTCCAAAGCAAAAACGTCCAGGACTAAACTTAGACATTTTGGCCTAGACCTGTTTCACTCACAACTAAGTCACAAAAAGGTGCCCTAAACGACCACTGAAGAGATTAGGCATGATGACCCCCCCACACCCCCCACAGAGTACATACCAGCCTCTGACAGCTTCAGATGTTATGGCCAGTCCTATTAAAGCAGGAAGCAGGTCCCTGGAATAGCCTAATGGTTGGTGCACTGCATTGTAGAGAAGGGGACCCAGGCTCATATCCCACTCTAACTGTTACACTTGTGGTAGAAAGTGTGAGCCCTCTAAACCCACCAAAAACCTACTGTTCCCACATATATGTGACACCTGCAGTCATAAGAGCTACTGCAGTGGTGTACAGTAGGTTTTTGCTAGATTTTGGAGGTCTCCCCATACAATATAAGAGGGTAACGGTGAGATGTGTACCTGGGACCTTTTATGTAAAGTCCACTGCAGTGTCCTCTAGGGTGCCCCACTGCTCTGCTGGGATATCTGTGTGTCCAGTCAACTAAGAATGCTGCCCCCCCCCCCCCCCCCCACCACCACCACCACCAATACAGCCCAAAGGCTTGTTTTTGTGCATTTTTCCCTTGGACTTTTTTTTTTTTTTCTGAAAATGGTCACAAAAGAAAAGCACACTGAACACAAAACATCTAGGAAATGGCCATTTTGAAAAAAAAATATTTAACCATCTCTCTGACCTCATGTGCAACTTTCTTTAAATAAGTTACCTTTCTTTCTAACCCTTCTTACTCTCTTCCCTATCTATATGTTCCATCTTTGCTTATACCCTTCACTGTCAATTAAAATGTTCTATTACGTATTGTGTTGACATTATAAGTAGTATACTATGCCATACTTTGTATTGTTATTTGAATATATTTACTGCTGTAAGTGCCTGTTGCTCATGTTTGATCAATTCTTACTGTACACTGCCTTGAGTAAATTCCTTCAAAAAGGCAGTAAATAAATTCTAATAAATAAAATAAAAGTAAATTTTTCTGGTTCGAAAATGGCCATGATCACCACTTGATTTTTGGATGTTTTCAGCAAAATGTCCAAAATCGGATTTAGATGTCATATCAAAAATGCCCCTCCACATGAAGTGTAGCAGTAAGTTCACTTCAGCCCTTGCCCCACCCCTATAGTTCACTCCCAGCCCTGACCTCCCCATCCCCACCACCCCCAATTCCACTTCCTTTTTGGCCACAAATTAGGCCCTGGTAATGTGTTTGAAGCAGGATGTAAGTTTGAAGAGGACATGGACAGATAAGCAGTTTACAGAGGGGATGGCAGAGGGTGTTATAAATGTGACCATTGCATTAAATGTTGGATTTCAATAAATAAACACCGTATAAAGTTATACAAATATATTACGTAGAGACTCATTTTCAAAGTACATAGACTTACAAAGTTACATATGGTACTATGGAACTTTGTAAATCTATGTACTTTGAAAATGAGCATCTTAGTTTTTCTTTCATGAAAAATGCTTGTAAAATTCTCAGACTGAATTTTGATTAAGGGCCCTGTTTACTAATATGTTATAGGTGCATTAGCATTTTTAACACATGTTAACCGTGTACGCGCCTACAATATCCCTATAGGTGCCTACACAGTGCTTACGCTAATTGTAGGCGCATTAAAAATGCTAACACGTCTTGTAAATAATTGTCACAAATTGAATGCAGTGAAAAACAGGTTCAGGCTTCCTAAAGCAAACTAGGCCTGTAAAATCATAGCATCTCTCAGTCCTGATACTTCACTGAAGAAATGTGACAGCCTGATTAAGCTTGGCAGAGTTACAAAGTTGGCAAGGGTTGTGTACAGCTGGACATAGGCATGCGGAGAAACTATAAGAAATAATTGGGCAAAGATAAGGCCAGGTGCAGAAACGTTAAATTTAAGGATGAGCGAAGCTTGGAGAATTAAGAAAGTTGAAACTTGGTCCTAATTGGATGAGAGATAAGCAAACTCTCTGAAGTTGAAACTTGGTCATAATTGGATGTATGTGCCAATTATGACGAAAGTGCAGGTGGGAAAGTAAAGGGATCTATGGGACCAAAAAAAGTATAAAAGGTCTGCTACCTAAGCAGTGCCAAAGGAGAAGAAGCCAGTAACCTTTGAAGGCACTTGTGAAGTGCTGCTCCACTATGTGAATATCTGAGCTGCCTGATTTGCCTTGTGCTGCCTTTGGGTAAGATACTGATGCTAATAAACAATCTTGCTATATCTACTGACTATTGGGTTTCTAATTATGTAGTTTGCTACTGCCCAGACTGTGTAAAACTGTCATGAGCAGATACAAGGTTGGGGTAATTATGTATTTAGAGGGAGCCTGCAATCCTTTTCAGGATAGTAGAAAGCCCATGGCTTCCGCTGCCCAAACAGAGGTGGCAGACCTAATTATATTCCGTCTTAGTAAACATGGCCCTAAGCAACATCAATTCTTCCTCAAGCATGCTGGATAATGGGTAGGGTTATCATATGTCCTCTTGTAAGAGGACATGTCCTCCTTTTGGAGTTCTTCAGATATGTCCTCCAGGTTTTTTAATTTTTAGGAAAATATCCTCTTTTATGTGCCTATGACCAACACACCTTCCCACATAATGAGAGAAACCATCTCTGGCCTATTAGTCTGGACACTTAGGGGTGCTATGCTGATTTCCTCTCTGTTTCCCTACTGGTTGTGCAAAGGAATTGTGTTCGTACAGCATAACTTTAAGCACATGTCATGCAAAGTCTCTCTCATACCTCAGAAGCCTGCCAAAGTTGTTGACGGATATCCACTCTTCTGATGCTTGGGCTCAGACTCAGTCAAATTCAAATCTGGATGTTTTTGAAAAGTAGATTATTGTCTACTGCTGAACTATAACTCACTCACTGTTTGATATGTATTCATCAACTAAAAGCCATTTACACATTTGCTGCAATTAAATATTTCTTTAGCAAAGATAGCACCATTTTTATTTTTTGGGTCCTCTTTTTTGTCTCCGTAAATATGGTAACCCTAATAATGTGTTGTTATGTTTTGTTTTGTTTTTTTGTTATATTTCTTTTCAGATTGATAGGAGTCTATTCTAGCCATTGTGTAGCATGTAAACAAGGTATCTAGTCTAGTCTGGAAACTGAAAAAGCAAATTTGTTATTGATTTTATGTTAGAAGTTAGGCAGTCAGCAGCAAAGTGACATCTTATAACTGCTGCTTCTGATTTAATTTCATTGTTAAAAAAAAAAGTTGAGTAAGCTCAGTTTTGCACACTTTTCCATGCAGTGCTCTATGTGGTTCTGAAGGAGCCCATTCCAAACATAATTTGGTCAAACTGAACATTCTGCTGCCTTCTTTTCAAGGCTCAGATAAAGGCAGAAGAAGAGGAACATAGAAAGCAGGAGGCAGCAGAGAAGGCGGCCCAAATTGAGAGAAAACGGGAGGAGAAAAGACTACAGAAACAGGTGAGTAAAAAAGATTCACATCCATTGCTTTTGCGACCTTATACATAAAAAATAAAAAAGGTTTTGACTATCAAATGTTATTCCTTTATAATGCAAGCAAAATACAGAAACATAGAAGCATAGAAAAAATGAAGGCAGATAAAGACTATATGGCCTATCCAGTCTGCCCATGCATTGCCATCTACTCTCCCTTTCACTCCCTTTGAGATCCTATGTACTTATCCCAAGCATTCTTGAATTCAGATACAGTTTTCGTCTCCACCACCTCCACTGGGAGTTAATAGGTCATGAGATAGCTTTTTACTGAAACCACAAGCATTTTGGGGATGATTTTGAAAGAGATTCTCCATGGGTAAATGAGTGTCTACTACTACTACTACTACTACTATTTAGCATTTCTATAGCGCTACAAGGCATACGCAGCGCTGCACAAACATAGAAGAAAGACAGTCCCTGCTCAAAGAGCTTACAATCTAATAGACAAAAAATAAATAAAGTAACCAAATCAAATCAATTAATGTGAACGGGAAGGAAGAGAGGAGGGTAGGTGGAGGCGAATGGTTACAAGTGGTTACGAGTCAAAAGCAATATTAAAGAGGTGGGCTTTCAGTCTAGATTTAAAGGTGGCCAAGGATGGGGCAAGACGTAGGGGCTCAGGAAGTTTATTCCAGGCGTAGGGTGCAGCGAGACAGAAGGCGCGAAGTCTGGAGTTGGCAGTAGTGGAGAAGGGAACAGATAAGAAGGATTTATCCATGGAGCGGAGTGCACGGGAAGGGGTGTAGGGAAGGACGAGTCTGGAGAGATACTGGGGAGCAGCAGAGTGAGTACATTTATAGGTTAGTAGAAGAAGTTTGAACAGGATGCGAAAACGGATAGGGAGCCAGTGAAGGGTCTTGAGGAGAGGGGTAGTATGAGTAAAGCGACCCTGGTGGAAGACGAGACGGGCAGCAGAGTTTTGAATCGACTGGAGAGGGGAGAGGTGACTAAGTGGGAGGCCAGCAAAAAGCAGATTGCAGTAGTCTAAACGAGAGGTGACAAGGGTGTGGATGAGGGTTTTGGTAGAGTGCTCGGAAAGAAAGGGGCGGATTTTACGGATGTTGTAAAGAAAGAAATGACAGGTCTTGGCAATCTGCTGGATAT
Source organism: Microcaecilia unicolor (assembly GCF_901765095.1). Taxonomy (NCBI): domain Eukaryota; kingdom Metazoa; phylum Chordata; class Amphibia; order Gymnophiona; family Siphonopidae; genus Microcaecilia; species Microcaecilia unicolor. The sequence goes on along the minus strand of NC_044035.1, from coordinate 238,547,393 downwards.
GAGCAGAGAAGGAGAGAGAAGAGTCAAAGATGACCCCAAGGTTTCGAGCTGAGGAGACAGGGAGAATAAGAGAGCTATCAACAGAAATAGAAAACGGGGGGAGCGGGGAGGTGGGTTTGGGGGGGGGAAATGAGAAGCTCGGTTTTGGCCATATTTAATTTCAGGTGGCATTGAGACATCCAGACAGCAATGTCAGACAAGCACGCTGAAACTTTGGTTTGGATGCAAGGTGAGAAATCAGGGGTAGAAAGGTAGATTTGGGAGTCATCAGCATATAGATGGTAGGAAAAGCCATGGGATGAGATTAATGAACCAAGGGAGGAAGTGTAGATAGAAAAGAGGAGGGGACCAAGAACAGAACCCTGAGGTACGCCGACAGGCAGAGGGATAGAAGTAGAAGAGGATCCACCAGAGTGAACACTAAAGGTGCAGAGGGAGAGGTAGGAAGAGAACCAGGAAAGGACAGAGCCCTGGAATCCAAGTGAGGACAGGGTATCGAGAAGTATGCTGTGATCGACAGTGTCAAAAGCAGCGGAAAGATCAAGAAGAATGAGGATGGAATATTGACCTCTGGATTTAGCCAGTAATAGGTCATTGGAGACTTTAGTAAGCGCAGTTTCGGTTGAGTGGAGAGGGCGAAAACCAGATTGTAGTGGGTCAAGAATAGCATGTGAGGAGAGAAAATCAAGGACCCTTTGAAACTGTTGCCCCCTCTTCCCCCATAGTGGTGAGAATTGGCAGACAAAAGCACGGGGGGTTCATTTTGAAATTTCTGTGCCTGCCTTTTGTAGGTTCATATATGTACTTTGCACTCGCAAAGTATGTGGAGTTAGAGATTCCTGCAACTGTCAGCCAGCTGATTTTAAAGGGAAATTCCACACATACTGCTGGTGGTCTGAAAATCACACTTCCTGTTAAATAAAGATGTCAGATTTCTACAAAAGCATCTCACAGCCTTGTGCAGAGTATACAGAAAAGAAGAGAATATTATGGCCAATCAGAATAGTTGGGCACATCTAATCTGCCCAGTATCGTTCCTCGTGCAGCACCATAGACTTAGTTGATTTCTGGCTTTTGCCTCTTTCAGGCTTTCTTGAATTCTGTTAATGACAACCAGCCATGTAGTATGAACTTGTAGGTCCACTCATAAATTCTGATGACACTAAGTGGGTGGTTTGGTTAGCAGGACCCCAAGAAAGCAGAATAGCCCTCATGTTAACAATTCATAAAGCAGGGCCATCCCCCTAAAAGAAAAGCTGCATTCCTTTACAGAAAATAATATGAAAATGTTCCTGTCAGGCTAGGATATGGGATATCCCCCTGGCTGGCCTTGACACTAGGCAGACTAGGCATCCACATAGGGCAGCAGAATTTGGGGGGGGGGGGGGGGGAACGGAGGAGGAGGCAGTAGCACAGCTCCAGTGCATACTACAGTCTTCTCCCTGTCATGTCATGGCTGCTGCTGCCCTCCTTCTCTCCACCAACCCAAGTTTAAATGAAGACTGAGAATAGAATGGGCACTGTCAGAATGGGCCCACACTCAAGCACTGCCTTCTCCCGAGGCAGACGTCTTGTCAGGGGTGGTAGGACACTGCAGCATTTCAGCCCAGGCCTATGCTTACAGGGCCTGTGCCACACTCAATCTTCTTATAAGCTTGGGGCCAGAGCAGGAGGAGATAGTAGGGGCATCAGTAGCCTTGAAAATATTGGACCTGGCTGGGGGTAGGGAAGAGGAGATGCTGACAACCTGCAGAGAAGGAAGAGGGAAAGGGAAATGGGACTTAATATACCGCCTTTCTGTGGTTTTTGCAACTACATTCAAAGCGGTTTACATAGTATATTCAGGTATTTATTTGTACCAGGGGCAATGGAGGGTTAAGTGACTTGCCCAGAGTCACAAGGAGCTGCAGTGGGAATTCAACTCAGTTCCCCAGGATCAAAGTCCACTGAGGTATTGTCCATGGCTGGGTAAAGAAGAGAAAGGGAGATGCTGGCCACAGGGTGGGGGGAAGTATTAGAACCTTGAGGCACCCCAGTGTTGGGAGAGTAGTGTGGTGAAAGGGAGATGCTAGTCATGGGGAAAGGTGATAGGTCCTTGAGCTACCCTGGGTGGGGGGGGGGGGGGAGAGAGGCGCATAACTGAAGTTTTGCTTAGAATATCCAGTACCCTTGGGTTAGCCCTCCATATCTCACACTAAATTTAAGAGTGCCAATTGACACACACGTTGTGAAGCAACACTCCAGAAGGAACCACCCACTTTGTTTTTAATTCATTTTATTATTATATAACCCATCTGTCATATTCCAGGATTTCTTAAATGCACCAGCAATAAATAGGCACATATGTGTTATATTTTAAAATTAACCATGATATATCCAAAATATCCAACAGAGTTACTGACCAAATTATAGCACTGACTGCAATAATATCAAAAGTACTTTAAAACTTTGTCAATATTAATGTGTGCTCCAGGGGCGTAGCCAGACCGGCGGGAGGGGGGTCCAGAGCCTGAGGTGAGGGGGCACATTTTAGCCCCCCCGCCGCTGCCACCGCCGCCACCAACAACTTTGACTCCCCCCCCCCCCCCCACCGATGACCCTCTCGTCCCCCCCTCCCGCCGCCAACCCTCCCCTGCCGTCGCCTACCTTTGATGACGGGGGACTCACAGAAACAGAGCAAAGCTTTGCACCAGAAGAAGAGGACCTCGGCTGGCGGGGGTTGGGGTCCCCCGCCAGCAAAGGTATCGGACGGTGGCAGCGGGGGAGGGTTGGCGGCAGGAGGGGGGGTCGAGAGGGTCATCGGCAGGGGGGTCCAGGGCCAAATCTATGGGGGCCCAGGCCCCCGTGGCCCCACATAGCTACGCCACTGCTCGTAATATTAATGGACCACCACAGATCCATAAAGTCATCTGTGTTATTGAACAGGGACTGTCTCTCCATGTTCAAGTGTGAAGCACTGCATACGTCCGGTAGTGATATAGAAATGATAAATAGTAGTAGTAGTGTGTCCAATAGTGCTTTTAAACATTGCACACAAAGGGCCCTGTTTACTAAGCCGTGCTATAGGCGTGCTAGCATTTTAGAGACACCCATATATTCCTACGGGTATCTCTAGCGTTAACACGCGCTAAAAACACTAGCGCACCTTAGTAAACAGGGCCCTCGATATCTTACCATTTTTAATGTATTTCATATCATCTATTTGGGTCCCAAGTCAAAAATTTATTTGTGTTAATATTACAGATGAGAATGATGCAATTGCACTTTGTTTTACACTACAGTTTTTTTCAACATATTGATAACAAATACATTGAAAATGCTAAGATGCTGATTGTGCAGTGATTAATAGCAGTATTGGACACATAGAAGACCATATGAGTGTGTGGTGTCCCGTCAACATTATCCACCTGATTCTATAAAAATTGCCAAAAATTGCATGCACAGATTTAGGAGCAGTCCCAATTTACACACACAATTTAATAGGATGATGAACCATTAGTGCCAATAATTGGCTTTTTAACAAGCAGTTATTGGCACTAATTAGATTTAATTGGGTGCTATACACGTACAGTTAGGTGTGGGATCCACGTCTAAACTTTACGTGTGACCCGGAAAAGGAGGTGCAGAAAGGGAACAGTCATGGGTATTTTAGGATGGAACGGGGGGGGGGGGGGGGGGGGGGCATGGCTTTGAGTTATATGCATAATTACAGAAAAACAGTGCTCCGCACATAATCAGAACAATGGCAAATGGAGTTATCAGCAGACGGTGTTTTTAATTTTTTAATTTTTGTTTTTTTTATTTGTAATTAATATGTATTTTGTATGTATTTTTGTGAACCGCTTAGATTTAAGCAATATAGAAGTTTGGAAAATAAATAAATAAATAATAAATAAATAACACTTAGGCATGGGCATTTTCACCACATTTTCATTGGTGCAAATGGTCATGCCTAAATTTACAAGCGGCCATAACGCTTAAGCGTTATTCTATAAACTGCGCCGAACTTTAAGTGAGTCTTACAGAATAACGCTTAAGCGGGGGGGGTTTTGTGCCAATCTTTTAGGTGCCAGTTACTGAATCTACCCCTATGAGCACACATCAATATTATTAACAAAGTTTTTAAGTACTTTTGATATTAATGCAATAAGTGTTATAATTTGGTCAGTAACTCTGGGATATTTTGGATATATCGTGGTTACCTTTTCCTCCAGAGTTTATTTATAATTGACTGTCCGCTCTCTATGCATTGGATATTTTAAAATTAAACAAAAAAAAACTGAAGATGTAGTAGGTAAAGAATAGTTGAAATAAATGGGAAATATCATTTGGCCAACTACTTCCCTCAGAGGATACAGCAGAACCATAGGCAAACTAGCAACATTTCTCCTCATTTCTTTTCTCTGAATCCCAGAAAGAGATGGAGAAGCAGAAACAACTGGAGTGGCAGCAGCAACTTCAGAGGAAAGCACAAGAGCATTACCAAAATATTCTCCTGAGAAGCCGAGGCCTGGAACCCTGGAAAGGGCTGGTTCTACAAGCCAGGCAACATATTGCGGTAAAGTGCTAGGGTGAACCTCATGAGAGGGAGGGAGTACAAAAGGAAAAGGATAGGGACAGGGAGAAAGAAAAAGAGCACGTGAGATGCTAAACTTCTCTTCTTTTAGAAGTAAACATTCTAAATACTAATTTACAATACGGGTCATTTACTAACAATGCATGCAAACACCACTATCACATATTCATCTTGGGGGTCATTTATTAACAGTTCTTTCATTGTTACCTCAGAAATTAATTTTCTGAAATCAAGGCATGCTAATGGACTATATCATCATAGTCACTTCTTTGGAAGTTAAAATACATACCCTATGTCATGTGCCATGTAACTTACCCAAGGAATTAGTTGCCATGGCAAGGAACACTTCCATTTTCTTGCCTAAATATAAAATGGTGCAGCAACACAAAGCAAAGTAACATACCAGGCTTCCCCCAGCATCTCTATATTAGCACTCCTCAGCTTTCACTGCTTAGCAGTAAAAGCAGTACTGATAGCGTAACAGAAAATATGTCCTTTTCAAAAAAACAAATACAAAACAGAATGGAGGTCCATCCGCTTGCAGCTACCAAAACAATACATTTTATTACACACTAGTAAAAAAAGCCCGTTTCTGACACAAATGAAACGGGCGCTAGCAAGGTTTTCCTCGAAGTGTGTATGTTTGAGAGAGTGTATGTGAGAGTGACTGTGTGTGTGAGAGAGAGTGAATGTGCGAGTGTGTGTGTGAGAGAGAGAGAGAGAGTGAGTGAGTCTGGGTGCGAGTGTGTCTGTGAGAGAGAGAGTGTGTGTGTGAGAATGAGAGTGTGTGCAAGTGCGTATGTGAGACACAATGTGTGAGAGAGAGAGTGTGTTTCACACAGATACAATGTGTGAGAGAAAGTGTGTGTGAGACACAGACTCTCTGTGAGACTGAGTGTATGAGACCAAGAGAGTGTGTGAGTGACTGTGTGACACATAGAGAGTGAATGTGATACAGTGTGAGACATAGAGTGTGTGAGACACAGTGTGTGAGAGTGAGAGAGAGAATGACATTGACTGTGAGAGAGAGAGAGTGTGTGTGTGTGACAGAGATACCTCCCTCCCCCTCTCTGGTGTCAGGCCCCCCCTCCCTCCCTCCCTCCCTCTGTCTGGTGTCAGCCCCCCCCCCCCTCTCTCTCTGGTGTCTGAGCGTTACTGTGCAGGATGCTGAGCTCTGGCTATGCTTCAAGGAACTGACCAATCCTATTTAATAGAATGCACCTCCAACATTCTGAAGCTGAGAAACCTCGTGTGGTTGGTCACTTCTGCTTGTGACGAACCCGGAAGTACGTGATGTCAATTCAGGAGATGGATACAGAGATCAGGAATGCCTCAGCCATGCAGTCAGCTTCAGAATGTTGGAGGTGCGTTTTATTATATAGGATTAAAATAATTTAAAGGTCCATATAAAAGGCCCAATCAGTATCCGAAAAAATCCAGTGAAGTTAGATGTTATCAAAAACCCGACTTGTTTCAACACAATCAGCTGCTGCATCATGGATTCATGTGGCATTTTTGTTGATCTGTACCACTGATCCAACTGGAAAAAAAACAGTGTAGGAGTAAGTGAAAGAAAAACAAAAAGAAGAAAGAGAACTAACGAGAACACAAGTTCATATAAAGGGGCATTTTCGATACGACATCAAAATCTGACTTTGGATGTTTTGCCAAAATCATTTTCGAAATTTAAAAATGTTGATCTTTTTTCTTCAAAAATGGCCATTTCCTAGACATTTTCTAGATAATTTGTACTTAGTACATCTATCTTTTTGGACCATTTTTGAAAAAAATAAAAAAGTCCAAGTGAAAACCACACAAAATCTAGCAATTAGGATATAGGAGGAACCAGCATTCTTAGTAGACTGGCCACACAGACATCCCAGCAGAGCAGTGGGGCTTCCTAGGGGGCACTGCAGTGGATGTCATATAAAAGGTCACAGGTACACATCTCACCCTTACCCCCTTATATTGTATGGTGAGCCCATCAAAACCCAAACAAAAACTTACTATACTCAACTGTACACCACTACAATAGACCTTATGCCTGAAGGTGTCAACTTTACGTAGGTACAGTAGGTTTTTGGTGAGTTTTGGAAGGCAGACACTTACCACCACAAGTGTAACAGTTAGAGTGGAATATGGGCCTGTGTCCCCTTCTCTACAGTACACTGTACCAACCACTAGGCTACTCCAGGGATCTGCTTGCTGCTCTAATAGGACTGGCCATACCATCTGAAGCTTTCATCGAGGCTGGTATGCACTGTTTATTTCACATCTTTGGGGGGGGGGGGGGTCAGTGACCACTGAGATAGTAAAGGGGAGGTCATGCCTTAATTCCTCTAGTAATCATTTGATCATTTTAGAGCAGTGTTTCCCAAGTTCAGTCCTGGTGTACCCCTTGCCAGTCAGGTTTTCAGGATATCTACAATGAATAAGCATGAACTAGATTTGCATACACTGCCTCCATTATATTCAAATCTCTTTCATGCATATCCTGGATATCCTAAAAACCTAACTGGCAAGGGGTACACCAGGACCGGACTTGGGAAACACCGATTTAGGTCACCTTCTTTGTGACCTTGTCGTGATTGAAACAGGTCTAGACTAAACCATCTAACTTTTAGCCCCGGACATTTTTGTTCCATTATGGCAGAAAAACATCCAAGTTTTGAGAATGCCTCCGGCATGCCCCATTGTGATTTGGAAACACTGTATACGAACTGCATCAAAAACTGTCTTAAACATGGGTTTTCAAAACATGGGTTTTGAAAATAGTGATTTGGACGTTTTGGCAAAAAAAGCCATCTGTTTGCCGCTTTGTGACGCTTTTTGGATGTTTTTCTGATTTTAAAATGAGCTCATGGTGTTCAAGCTCTTATGTTTCAGGTTTTTTTTGTTTTGTTTTTTTTTAATTATCCTCCTTGAAGCTAGGACTAGATAGCCCCTAGAGTAGGTGATAGATATGGTTTTCCTGGTTCTTTTGGTTGCTTTCTGTTCTCCCCTTTATTTTTTTTAAGCGGCAGTTCCAGTTGGGCTTAGTTTTAATTTTTATCTTTTTTGCAATTTGGCGGTGATTCCATAAAGTGGGTTCTAACATTTACAAACTGATTACATGCATAAATGATTAGAATAATGTCATATACGGTTATGTGTACATATCCTATATAATAATTTGCACCTCCAATGTTCTATGTCTGGATGCCTGGGTTCATAACACAATTCCCATTGGTCCGCCCTCACATCGGAATGTGATGATGTCAGAGGGAGGACCAATGAGAGGGAAGGGAAACCAGCACCAGCCAGCCACAGAACATTGGAGGTGAGGATTCTCGCGGGAGAATCGCCCCCCTCCCTCCCTCTCTCTCTCTCTCTCTCTCTCTCCCTCCCTCCCTCCCTCTCTCTCTCTCTCTCTCTCTCCTCCCCTCCACTCCCCTCCGAGTTCCATGCCCCCCTCTCCTCCGAGTTCCAGACCCCCCGCGCCTCCCTCCCTCTCTCTCTCTCCCCCCTCTGAGTCGCAGCCCGACCTGGGTTGCCCGCTCTCTTCTCCCAGTCCTCCGCCTGCCCCTCGCCTTCCTGCATGCCGGCCTGAATTTAAAAGGTCTTACCTCGGGGTCTGCTGGCAGCAGTAAAAGACGAGCAGGCACGGCGCTTCAGCCTGCCTTCCCTTCTGTCTCAGCTCTGCCTCTGGTCCCGCCCTTCCGGAAACAGCGGGTAAAAAAGGCTGAAAAATAGCCATGGCCATGCGGTAAGGTTGCTCTTACTGTGTGGCCATGCGAGGGGGAGCACTTACCACCACCCATTGAGGTGGCACTAAGGGTTCCCAGCTAACCCAGCAGTAACCGGGTAGTGTGCGGCACTGCCTGATTACTGCCGGGTTAGCACTGTGCTAAAAAATACAGGACGATTTTCCCTAATACGGGAAATGACATGCACTAGAGCTGGAACTTCCACTTGTGCTTGCGTTGGGCTGGCGGTAGCTCCAGATTAGCATGCGGTAAGCCTGCATTGGTCTTACAGCCGCTTTGTAAAAGGGCCCCTTATCCTATATAATAATTTGCACCTCCAACATTCTACGTCTGGATGCCTGGGTTCGTAACATCCAATCCCACTCATTGCCCCGCCCTTGCGGCAAAACGTAATGACATCAGAGGGTGGAACAATGAGGGGGAAGGGAACGCTGGAGGTGAGATGATGTCAGGAGGAGAGAATCACGGGACATTGAGGGGAGGGAGGGAGGAAGGGGAGGGGAGGGCAGGGCAGAGGAGAATTGATGGACATGGATGGGATAGGAGGACAGTCATAGGCGCCCTGTATAAGAGGCTTGGGGAGGCTAAGCCTCCCCAGCCCAACCGTGACCTTCCCCTGGCTGCTGCCCCCCAAATGCAGGGCTGCCTGGTGCAGCAGCACTGCAGCCAGGCAGCTCGCAGACAGTCCCACCGCTCCTACCTGCCCTCAGCTCCCCGATCGACAGCCCTCCTCTCTGTTCCTCCCCCACTTGCGCATGTTTAACTCTTTTATTTTCAGGCGCAGCGATGGCAGTGAAGAGGACAACACAACGGGCTTGCCTCCTGCTTCTCCCTTCCTTCACACAGTGTCCCGCCTGCTGTGATGATGCATTTCCTGTTTCTGCGAGGGCGGGACACTGTGTGAGGGAAGGGAGAAGCTGTGTTGTCCTCTTCACTGCCATCACTGCGCCTGAAAGTAAAAGGGTTAAACGCACGGGGGGGGGGGGGGGGATGGAATGGAGAGGAGGGCTGTCAGGGACCTGAGGGAGGGCAGGGAGAATCGCTGGACATGGATGGAAGGGCAGGGGGAGAGAAGAGATGGCTGGAATTGGAGAGGAGGACAGGGGGAGAAGATATAACTGGAGAGGAGGGGAGGGCAGGGGAGAGAGGAGAATTGCTGGACATGGATGGATGGAGGGGGCAGGGGAGAGAGCAAATTTGCTGGATATGGATGGATGGAGGAGAGGGCAGGGGAGAATGGAGAGTTGCTGGACATGGATAGAGGGGAGGGCAGGGGAGAGAGGACAATTGCTGGACATGGATGGATGAATGGGGGCAGGGGAGAGAGGAAATTTGCTGGATATGGGTGGATGAAGGAGAGGGCAGGGGAGAATGGAAAGTTCCTTGACATTGATGGAGGGGAGGGCAGGGGAGAGAGGAGAATTGCTGAACATGGATGGATGAATGGAGGGGGCAGGGGAGAGAGGAAATTTGCTGGATATGGGTGGATGGAGGAGAGGGCTTGGGAGAATGGAGAGTTGCTGGACATGGATGGATGGAGGGGAGGGAAGTCAGGAAGGAGATGCACATGGATGGAGGGGAGGGAAGAGAGGAGAAATGATGGACATGGATAGAGACTGCGTACTCTTTATCTTTTAAAAAATACTATAAAAATCACAAAAAAAGAAAGATTAAAACAAAAAAAACATAGATAAAAAAATCCGTATCCCATACCCCTGGAGCATATTACTCATTATACACCCTTCCCAATTATTGCTTATCATGACAGAACATTTCTCCTAACGGCTCCCTTAAAAACTTAATCGCCATTACATGATAACCTTGCTAGCGCCCGTTTCATTTGTGTGAGAAACGGGCCATTTTTACTAGTAGAATATATGGTATCTCCAGCATTTAGGCATGAGCACTCACAACTGCTCTATAGCTGGTTAAGAGCTCACACTTAAAACTATATGCATGCATGTAATCTGTTATGCTAGTATTCTATAAAGGGAAATACGCACCTACTTTTTATAGAAAATGCTCCAATTAGGCACCCTGTAGGTTATAGAATTGCTCTCTTTGGGCTCCTTTTACCAAGCTGCATTAACATGTGCTTACTGCAGCTTAAAAGGGCTTACTGCAGGATATGCAGAGGCATCCCACGATAAGTTCTGAATGTGTGTATGCAAACCACTTGCTAAAAAATATTTTTAAATTTTTCTGGGATGGAGTGTGTCTGGGGGCAGAGAGTGGGTATTTCTGCATTAATCAGATAGAGCATCTACATTGCCACACACTGATTAGCACTTTACCAGAAGCACCTCTTCTGTAGGTGGTAAGGGCTCAAGTGCTAATCTCACGCTAATCAGCGTATGGCAATGTAGATGCTCTATCTGATTAACGCAGAAATGCCCACTCTCTGCCCCCCAGACATACCGCATCCCAGAAAAATTAAAAATTTCTAGAGGTAATTCATAAAATAGAAAATCGGCCATTGACCAGCAGCGGTAAAAATGGCCTTAGTTCATGGGAAAGACCCACAGAAGGGCACTCTAAGGCCACTTTTTACTGCAGCTTTGTAAAAGGACTCCTTTGAGTTTTGGCACCTCTGAGGATAGCTTTTGTCAGCTCAGAGTATTTACGCTGAGCAGATTTTTTTTTTTTTTAAATAACTATTTAGAATCTTTCAAATACAGAAATAACAAGCCACCCCAACATCCCTCCCTAGCCCTTCCCACCCCCAACCAAACCAAATGGATATATTTATGAAAAGATGTGGACTCGCTTGTTTTTCAAGGTAGAGTCTTTCTAGTATTGTCAGTTTTCCTCCTCCTAACAGGTTTAAAAAAAAAATTAGGTGTGTGTATTAGATATCATATATTATGTGAACTTGTCTCATCACAAAGTTCTCTTATTTTTTTTCTTTCTTCATTTTGTGTTTTTGACTTAATCCCATGCTGCTGTTCGCCAGTTGGATTAGTGGTCCAAATTGATGGGAATAGTACATGAACCCCTGATGCAGTCAGTAGCACAGAAACATGTCCAACTTTACTGGATTTTTCTTATTTTGATTGTCCATTTACGTGGACCTTTTATCATTTTTGTAATATTTTACTTGTAATAACATTTATTTTAATGGCATGTACTAATGGATATGGCTCCGCTCGGCTGGTTATGTTCTCTTTGCTTTGAGGCTGGATTTGCTTCTCCTGTGTTGGTGGTCCTGTTCAAAAACAAACTATGGGGGGGGGGGTCTTTTACTAAAGATTAGCTTGAGTTATCTGTAGCAGGGCCCATAGGAATAAAGTGGGACCTGCTGCAGATAACTCGAGCTAACCTTAAGTAAAGGACCCCCCCCCCCCCCCCCCCCACTAGGAGTAGCCTAGTGGTTAGTGCAGTGGATTTTGATCCTGGGGAACTGAATTCAATTCCCACTGCAGCTCCTTGTGACTCTGGGTAAGTCACTTAACCCTCCATTGCCCCTGGTACAAAAATAAGTACCTGAATATATGTAAACCGTTTTGAATGTAGTTGCAAAAACCTCAGAAAGGCGGTATATCAAGTCCCATTTCCCTTTCCCTATTTGAGATTCTACATGGAATGTTGCTACTATTGGAGATTCTAGATGGAATGTTGCTACTATTGGAGATTCTGTTGCTACTATTTGAGATTCTACATGGAAGTTGCTATTCCACTAGCAACATTCCATGTAGAAGCCTGCCCTTGCAGATCAGCAACGCAGCCGCGCAGGCTTCTGTTTCTGTGAGTCTGACATCCTGCACATACGTGCAGGACATCAGACTCACAGAAACAGAAGCCTGTGCGGCCGCACTGCTGATTTGCAAGGGCAGGCTTCTATATGGACTGTTGCTAGTGGAGGAGTAGCCTATTGGTTAGTGCAGTGGACTTTGATCCTGGGGAACTGAGTTCAGTTCCCACTGCAGCTCCTTGTGACTCTGGGCAAGTTAATAGATAAGTAACAGTATGAGCTGTTGATCTAAGTTGCGTAAACTAATACAAAACAAACTAAACCACAGCCAAATTCAATCCCAAAAGGTCATAAAAAGGCATACAATACTTGAAAGCATGAGAATTACCCTCAGAAACCAAGGTATTGACCAAGGTCTGACCAACAAGATCCGTTATCTATATAAGATTTTGGTGTCCGTGGTCTGATCTCTTTCATTGGGTAAGAAAATTAATCTCACATGCTTACAATCAGAATTTTCTCATAATGCAAACATTTTCACTGGGAATCAAATATTTCCAAAAGCACAGCTATAGCATAAAATAACTTAGCCTTCCTTAGCTGGCTTAATCACCCCTCATTCCAACTGCTTAATTGTGTTCAACGGGTTGCTGGTGGTTCCTAGTGGATTCTCGTCAGCGAGATGAATGCCCCTGCATAAGTTTGTTTAAACTGGGTTGTTCCTGATAAAGCCCAGAAGCGGGTGAAATGATATGGGCCCCGTTGAACACAATTAAGTAGTTGGAATGAGGGGTGATTAAGCCAGCTAAGGAAAGCTAAGTTATTTTATGCTATAGATGTGCTTTTGGAAATATTTGATTTTCAGTGAAAATGTTTGCATTATGAGAAAATTCTGATTGTAAGCATGTGAGATTAATTTTCTTACCCAATGAAAGAGATCAGACCACAGACACCAAAATCTTATATAGATAATGGGTCTTGTTGGTCAGACCTTGGTCAATACCTTGGTTTCTGAGGGTAATTCTCATGCTTTCAAGTATTGTATGCCTTTTTATTACCTTTTGGGATTGAATTTGACTCTGGGCAAGTCACTTAACCCTCCATTGCCCCTGGTACAAAATAAGTATCTGAATATATGTAAACCACTTTGAATGTAGTTGCAAAAACCTCAGAAAGGCAGTATATCAAGCCCCATTTCCCTTTCCCTATATTTGCTTCTGAAACCATTTAGACATGTAAGAGATGTTACTGTTTTTAACTTTTGCTGCATTATTTCAATTGATGACTAGCAGCAAGATGGAATTTGTTATGTATAATATAGCAAAAGCACATTATGGGCTCCTTTTACAAAGTGGTGCTCCTGATTAGCATCCACTGAATGCGAAGATGCCCATGGGAATTGAATGGACTTTCTATGCATTCAGCATGCCGCTAATCAGTAGTGCCACTTTGTAAAGGGAGCCCTGTTTTTCTTTATGCAGCTCCTCTACTTTAGCTGCCCTATGCAAAAACAACAATTGTGTTCAGTCACCAGTACACAGCAGCTTCTGAATCCTGGCTGTTTACAGATAGGTTTCCCTTTACATCTGGAAGAAAAGTACCATCGGTAGCCTTAGTAGGAGAAAGACAGTTACAGAAGGGGAAGGGAGTGGATCTTCAGAATGCTAGCCTAGACTGTCATCTTGTGATCATGATAAAGACTTACTGTGGCTCTTTTTTCCCCTCAATATTTTGGTGTTGCTCAGACTGCAGAGGAGCATCATTGCTCTGTACTAAAAAGGAAGTGCCTGTTGGCCTGGTTACAACAGGTACAGGAAAGCCTGAGTGAGAGAAGAAAATGTGCTGAAGATTTCTATTCCCATCTGCTACTTCGGAGAAGCTTCAAAAACTGGCTGAAGGTGGGGTAGAGGAAGGACAAAGGAAGTAATTGTTTCAGTTCTAGGAATAAATTTAAAAGAATTAAAATTTCTGTGGATAGAAACTTAGAAAATGACAGCAGATAAAGGCCATATTCATACCATTTACTATCTTTTCCTCGCCCTAAGAGATCCCACATGCTTGTCCCATGCTTTCTTGAATTCAGATACAGTCTTCTTCTCCACCACCTCAACTGGAAGGCCGTTCCACACATTGACCACCCTTTCCATAAAGGAGTATTTCCTTAGATTACACCTGTCTATCCCCTTTTAATTTCATCCTAGCCCTCTCAGTTGAAAGAGACTCGTCTCCTGTGCATTTATGCCATAGAGATATTTAAATGTCTGTATCATATTGCCTCTCTCCTGCCTTTCTTCTTTAAAGTCCATCCCATACTCTTTATGATAGAGACCACTGTTCATTTTAGTAGCCACCCTCTAGAATGAGCCCATCCTGTTTATATCTTTTTGAAGTTGTGGTCTCTCGAACTGTACACAGTACTCTAAACGAGTCCTTATCAGAGACTTTAACAGAGGCATTATCACCTCCTTTTTCCTAGTGGCCATTCCTCTCCCTGTGTTCCCAAGCATTCTTCTGGCTTTGGCCATTGTCTTTTTTTTTTTCTTACCTGTTTGCCCATCTTAAGATTAGCAGATATGATCACCCCCAAGCCCCACTCTTCTTTCATGAACAGATGCACTTCAGCCTCTATATTGTACTGCTCTCATGTTTTGGCATTAAATCTTAGCTGCCAGTTTCTGCACCATTCTTCAAGCTTTGCTAGATCTCTCCTCATGCTATCCACACAATCAGGGGTGTCTACCCTATTACAGATTTTGGATCATGTGCAGAGAGGCAAACCTTAGCAGACAACCGTTCTGTAATATCATTGACAAAGATGTTAAAAAGAGCCAGACAAAGAATCAATCCCTGTGATATACACTGGTAACATCCTTTTTCTCAGTGTGAGCTCCACTTACTTCTACCGTCTGTCTCCTTCCACTTAACCAGTTTCTAACCCACGTCACTTTAGGGACAGTCAGTTTATTTATCATTCACCGATGCAGACCTGTGTCAAAGGCTTTGCTACAATCTAAATACACCAGATCTAGCTCTCCTGCTCAATCGAACTGTTTGGTCACCATTAATCAGATTTGTCTGACAAGACCTACCTCTACTGAAATTGTTCAGCCTCAGGTCCTCAATCCATTTGATTCCAGACACCTCACTATTCTCTATTTTAAAAGCATTTCCATTAATGTACTTGCCACAATTATTATTATTATTTGTTGCATTTGTATCCCACATTTTCCCTCCTCTTTGCAGGCTCAATGTGGCTTACAATACATCACGAGTAGTGGAAATACATGAGAGAGTATACATTTAGTGTTAACAGAAGGATTTTGGGTAACATGATAATGATGGAACATGATAGTGTTTTAACAAGCAAACATAATAAGAAATATATAAGACAATATACATTTAGTAATAGCGAAAGGATCTTGGGTAGCATGATAATGAAGATCAGGAACCACATCTGACCTTCACCAGTCCTCTGGAACCACTCCAGACTCTAAAGAATTGAAAAGGTCACAGCAGAGCTACCAGGATTCCGCTGCGTTCCTTCAGTACCTTTGGATGTATCCCATTTGGCCCCATTGCTTTGTCTACCTTTAGTTTAGCAAGCTTCTCATGAACACAGTCTCTGAAAATTGTTAAAGGTCTACCACACATCCATCCCTATTAGCTTTTGTCTTCTGTGGTCCCATTCCCGGCCTTCTATACTTATTAAACAGTTCTGCTTTATTCTTATCAGCTTCTTCGTATTGCTCCCTTTCAACCTCCAGCCTCACAGTGTCACCTTTGCATTTCCTCCTTTCACTTGCATATCTAAAAAAATGTCTTGCCCCTCAATTTTACTTTATTGGCAATTTTTTGTCTCATTTGCATCTTTGCTTTCCTGACAACTTTACCAGCTTCTTCTAGCTTTTCCAGATATTATTGTCTGTTGTCCTCTGTATAACCTGAATTATATCAAAAAAGTTAGCAATCCCTGTCAATTTTGTGGCCAAGTAATCTGTTGCAAATTTTGTGCCCTGCTTACGCCAAACTTAGATTTACATGGGTTTAAAACTTTAATACCTCAACACTTGTACAATATAAGCCAGGCTTGTCCAACCTACGGCCCATGGACCAAAATCCAGCCCACCAAGAGCTTTTAGCTGGCCCTCTGAAGCTCAGTGGGATTCCTGCTTCCCATGCCATGACTCATCTATCTGCAAACTTGAGATGAATGGTGCTGGAAGTTCGGGCTTATCTTATGGTTTCAAGTCTCACAAGAGAAAGAAAGAGACTGGGTGTTCTGAGAGTGTATGATTCTCAAAAAGAGAGCGTGAGTGTGCACATGTGTTTTGGCCCTCCAAGTGTTTCAATATATAAAACGTGGCCCCCAATAGAAAAAGGTTGGACAAGCCTGATATAAGCTGTCATGCTTGTTCTTTATTCTGTCAGGCATCTTAAGATATCTACCAAAAAACAGGAATATAAGAGGTAGATGAGAAAGGTAACGAACATACATAATATTACATTCCCATCTAAATGTCAAAACATAGTAACATATCATCAAGTCCTCTTTCAATTTCATTTCCTTTTATATGCATAGGGATGTTCTCATATGTTTTCTTAGGACAATCACTGATTCGAGGATTCAAGAAATCTTCAAAAAGCTGTCCAGGTATATAATCATAGCATGTCTCCCATAAAGTTCAGTAAATGCCTCCGAGTGCCACTTTTTATAACATTCTTTGTGCAAAATCTTCTTTTTAGAAAAGGCTTTCACTTAGCTTAAAGGATGAAGACAGGTCTCGACATGGTCCATGTTTCACCAAGGCTGTTTCAAGACACCTGCCAGTGAAGCTTGTAAATTTTTAACAGTGAAAAGCATCCCTGAATTCTTAAACTGTCAACTGAGCGTCTACATTTCAGTTGACACTTTAAGAATTCAGGGAATGTTGCAATATACATGAATTCAACCGAGTTCCATACTCTATTTGAAGATTTTACTCTAGCAAAAGCCTTGCTATCCATGCATACTGTACATGTTGAATCCTTGTGATGCACACTCAGTGTTCTCATTCTTTCTGTTCCCAGTACAAGAATTGCTTATTTGTTCTGGAGGAGCAAGCACACTGGTTCTTTAAGGCCTCTCTGATGAAGAAGACTTTCTTAGCCTGGCTTGATCTGGTGAATGAGGAAAAGATTGCATCATGGGAGAAGCAGTGCATTGCTGCAGATCACCACCACAAGTAAGTACCTTCTAGTGACCTAGTTCACCAGAGTGAAACTAGATATTTTGGCATCTGGGGAAGTAGCATGAAATGGACCCTCAAGTACTAGACCCAGTCCAGGTCAAACCCACAGTGGCATCATAAAGACAGTATTTCTTTTCTTCTTTCCACCCCTTCTCCTTCTCCTGTACCCAAAACTGATGTTACTGTTTTGTTTCCCTGTGTAAACAATTATTGTGCATCTCCTTGCCCCCATCTAGTTTTTATTATTATTATTATTATTATCAGTGCTTTTTTGTGCCGGTACGCACCGGTACAGCGTACCGGCACCTTTTTTCTGAGGTCCGGCAGCTCCGCGATATTCCATTCTGCCCCCTGCAAGTGCAGAATTGTTTTTTTAGTGCAAGAATTCCAGCAGCAGTAGTACTAAGTATTTGAGCTCACCGGTGTTTCAGCTCCTACATGTTTCCTTGTAAACCAGCGGTCAAGCTACAGACCGGTTTTGCAAGTCTACTGCAGCTCAGCATGGTGTGACTTCATCTTCCTGCGCCGCAGCAGCTGCCACCGCTTTTTTGGTCAAAACTTCGCGTCGGGCGGCGAACCGAATTCCCCAAAGTAAAATGGCTACGAGAAAAATTAGAGGATTTGGATCTAACTACCGAGGAGGTGGAGCGGCTCAGCAAAGCTTTCAAAGACGAAACGTTCAGGGAATTGTTCCAGGCCTACACGGACGAAATCTCCAATCGTGAGAACAAGAAGAAATATGAAGAGGAGATTACCCTCATGGAGATAGAACGAGGCATGGGTGTAAAGTTTGTTCATCTGCAGCCGGGGCACGTTCTGAAGACCAGCCTCAACAGCGTTCAGCACTGCTACATCAACGTCTGCTGCAACGAGCTGATACAGAAGCCTGGCTGTAAAGCTGGCGAGGGGAAGGGCAACCGAAAGGAGCAACATCTGAGTTTACCGTACAGGCTGGCTGCCCCCCCCCCCCCCCGGGCCCGGGAAGACCCATGTAAGGAGGGCAGGAAGCACATGATTTACGAGTCTATGGCCCTAAACTCTGAAGAGGAGCTCAGTCTGGATGCCCTCCAGCTGCAGAGCCCCCAATGTGTGTCAAAGATAAGCTGCAAAACAGAGACTAGTAAAAGACCAGCCTGAGAAGACAGTAGGAAAGAAAGAGACCACTGAGAAAAATCAAGAAAGAATAGAAAGAGATTCCACCCATTTAAACAATAATTTTTCTGAAGAGTTAGAGAAGTCAAAAGAAACAACCACAGTTTCTAGCCAAGAGGACTTTTCAGAACAATCTAATTTGCAAACTACTGAGTTGATTCCCCCAGTTGGGAAAAAGAATGGTCCCAAATACCCAAATTTTCAGTGCATCCAAGATGATTTGTCATTAGTTTGGTGTTGCATGTGCTTAACAGAGAAAGAAAGCTTGAAAGAAGATGTCGATGCCAATCAATATAGCATTAGTTTTTGTTCTAGAGACAATATTTCATATTACTTAATTATACAATTTCCTCCTCACAAGTTGAACACCCAGGAGCCACTGTTAGCATCTCCAAGAATAATGCTGTGATACAAAGGTAGAAAAAATCATTTTATTTTCATTTCAGTGTTTGAATATGTCTAATTTGAGAATTTACATCTGCTGTCTTATTTTGCACTGGGTATACTGGAGCTGTAACAACTTACAGAAATTATTTATGAGAAAAATCACGTTATTTTTTTCTCCTATACTAGTATAATATTTTCAAGGATGTCTGTTTATATGCGCCATGGCTGGAATAAGGGGTGTGGTTAATGTGGGTGTGGCTATCATGGGGTGGAGCCATGTGTGGTGACCCCGCCCATAATGAGTACCAGCACCTTTTTTTCTACAAAAAAAGCGCTGATTATTATTATTATTATTATTGTTATTATTATTATTATGTATAAGAAGTCTTTATTAATAGTCCAAGCATGGAGGGAAAAACAGTCTGCCTTCTAACAGCATTGTAATTATAAACTAAATTTCCATCAAATTACAAAAGCAAAAACATACATCTATGAAGAAAGACTAAGGAGACTAGGGCTTTTCAGCTTGGAGAAGAGACGGCTGAGGGGGAGACATGATAGAGGTATATAAAATAATGAGTGGAGTGGAACAGGTGGATGTGAAGCATCTGTTCACGCTCTCCAAAAATACTAGGACTAGGGGGCATGCGATGAAACTACAGTGTAGTAAATTTAAAACAAATCGGAGAAAATGTTTCTTCACCCAACGCATAATTAAACTCTGGAATTTGTTGCCGGAGAACATGGTGAAGGCGGTTAGCTTGGCAGAGTTTAAAAAGGGGTTAGACGGTTTCCTAAAGGACAAGTCCATAAACCGCTATTAAATGGACTTGGGAAAAATCCACAATTCCAGGAATAACATGTATAGAATGTTTGTACGTTTGGGAAGCTTGCCAGGTGCCCTTGGCCTGGGTTGGCCACTGTCGTGGACAGGATGCTGGGCTCGATGGACCCTTGGTCTTTTCCCAGTGTGGCATTACTTATGTACTTATGAAGTACCTGACTGGAAGGTCTTGATTTTGGTGGTGGTTACTTCAGCACACAGGTTTAGTGAGCTGTATGCTTTAGTAGCTGATCCATATTACCACAGTGTTTCACCATAATAGTGTAGTTCTGTGTACGCATCCTAAGTTCTTTCCTAACATAGTGTCAGAATTCCACCTTAACCAGTCGATTGTTCTACCATCATTTTTCCCAAGACCCCATACCCATCCTGGTGAAAGTACAGTGCACACTTTGGACTGCAAAGAGAGCCTGGCATTCTATTTGAAGCAGTCTAAAGCCCATAGACAGTCCGTCCAGCTTTTGTTTCTTTTGACCCAAACAGGATCGGTAAATGCATATTATCCAGTTAGCTAACAGACTGCATCTCCTTCATTTATGTCAAAGCTGATCTAACTGGAGAATCATGTCACAGCTCACAATGTTAGGTCCATGGCTGTGTCAGTAACCAATCTGAGATCAGCAAAGTTATAACGTGGTCATCAGTCTACAGTTTCACATTTCACTACTTTCTAGAATAGGATTCCCGACATAACAGCCAGTTCGGTCAGACAGTCATTCAGAACTTATTCAGGTTCTAGTGGAGTGGAGGAGTGGCCTAGTGGTTAGGGTGGTGGACTTTGGTCCTGGGGAACTGAGGAATTGAGTTCAATTCCCACTTCAAGCACAGGCAGCTCCTTGTGACTCTGGGCAAGTCACTTAACCCTCCATTGCCCGAGGTACAAAAGTGGGAAAGTGCAGGGTACAAATGTAACAAAAAAAAAAATTCAATGCCACCCCCCTAGCTCATTTGTTCTTTTCCAGGCTGTTTAAAAAAAAAGTTTGGTGAGATTCTTGTGTTGTTTTCTCCCCTTTTCACTTCAAACAGCCTGGTGGTCTCTGAGGACAGCAGGATATATATTCTTACATATCCACCTACCCCTCTTCCTCCCTAGGAGTTGTGGGGAAGACATGCACATGCACAGTGGCATGCTTCCAAAAGAGAACACTGGGATGACATTACCCGCAGGTATGACTACATATCCTGCTGTCCTCTGAGAACACCTGCTAAAGGTAACTTTTTTATTCTGCAGTTGATAAACTTGCCCTGAGAGGCCTTAGTGCTTCCAGTCCATTAGGTCTTCTAGGACAGTGGTTCTCAAACCTGTCCTAGGAGCCACCAGCCAGTCAGGATTTCAGAATATCCCTATTGAAGAGAAAGATACCTCCCATTATATGCAAATCTTTCTCCATGACAGGCATGCAAATGTCTCATGCATATTCATTAGAAATATCCTGAAAACTTGACTGACTGGTGGTCACCCAAGAGAGGCTTGAGAGCCACTTTTCTAGGATGTGCAGCTAAAGATCTGGCAAACACCTTTCTCAATCCCAGGATCCAAAAATCTGGATCTGAAGAATAAAGGACAGCCCAGGGTATACCATGATGGAGCTTTCCCATCACTGCTGTCACAGAGGCTGCCTCCAAATAATAAAAACATTTTGAGAAAAAAAAAATCTCAAAACCTTCTGTAATGTACCCCTCCCCAAGGCAGAGACCTACGCTCAGCTTACACATCATGTCTTATCAGCTCAGAATTCTGTGGTATCACCATATTCTTCTGAAGAACTCCTCTAGATGCCACCAAAATGTTGCTTTATAATTGCTTGTAAGTACCAAGTGATCCACTTCCCATATGATGCTTACGATAATCACTCCAGCATGGCAGGCATTGCTATAGGGGCTTGAAAAATAGTATGGTTGCATGCTTGAGCCTTCAACAGGACTTATATAATGGCTGTGTAGAGGGGCCTTGGCTCAGAGACAGCCATTTGGAAAGAAAGTGAAGAACATTGTCTCCTTAAGGACAACTGTTCCTCAGTACATGAAATCTGCACAGCCAGTTGATCAAAAGACCACCATTCACAGACCACAAATCTTGTTCAAGTGGCAGCAGTACCCATCCCAGTACTTCCAAGTGATCTCTGCACACAGGCCTTACCAGTCTTATACTTGTCTACTACTACAGAAACAGCCCATCTAGTCACATGCCCTAAGGCAGCAACAGAGAGACAGAAAACAGGCAACTCTTGCTACTTCTTCCAATCAATAATGTGGCCTAAGTTTTTAATAACTTGTTAGAGAGGGGGCAACTTTGGTTCTTCAGTGAAGCTTGGCAAAGAGCACATGTCCACTGTGCACCCTTATTCATTCTCAAAATCCCTGGCCAGCCATTCTGGTTCTCAGGTAGGCATCTGTACTTATTCTAAGGTTTTTGCCCACATTTTATTCAGTTTAAACCATAGGTACATCCCACCTCTCTGGAAGCACAGAAGAACACATGTGGTGGGACTGCCCTAAAGTACAAATTTATTGGAGAACTATATGATTGGACAGGAGGGGGGGGGAGAGATAAACTGGCCTGCTTGCAGGGTCTGAAAAACAGGCGTGTCCCTGGCAGAGGGGATTCCTCAGGGGATTGCCCATTTATTGATTCTGGCAGCCAGACTGGGTGTAGCCCGGAGTTGGAGAGATAATGCAGGTCCTTTTGTTTCACAATGGAACTATGCAGTTGCAGAACTCCGGATATACCATAAAATCACCTTGGAATTGAAGGGCATCAGTTTGATTAGTTATGGCAGTCGGTACAATGTGGCTGGCTTTCTTTGGAAAGGGCTTTCCACACCTCCAGATAGGATAGAAATTATAATCGGTAGACTAACTTTTAAAGGTATATTTCCTAGTTCCTCCATGGTAAGGGAATTGGAGGCAGTATGTTTGGAGGTCCCTACTGCCTCATTGCCTGCTTTGAGCTTTATTGTCCTTTGTAATTATTAGTATTATTATCCTACCCTACTGACTGATGTTGGGAAGAAGGGGGGAGGGGTAATGTGATGGTCTATTTGTGTTGGATATTGTTACAATTATTGATGTAATTGTATGGTTCTTTATAAAAAAAAATCAAAGTTTCAAAAAAAAAAAAAAAAAAAAAGATTGGAACTGCCATGTTTTTCCTCCATGTCTTGCAGCCAGGCAGGGGGGGGAAGCAAGGGAGAATGGTGTTGAGATTTACTATTCTTGCCAATGGTAAAAGTCTGTGCTACTTCCTTTCTGTGTTTTAAAGGAGACTAGTGCTGGCCGGGTTTAAAGCATGGAGGAGATTCCCAAAACTCATGAAAGAAGAAAAAGAGAGAGAGGAAAGGAGGGAAGAACTCCGTAAGAAAGTTGCTGAAATACTTCCTGATTTTAGGACATAACATCACCACATGGGCTTGAAAGATGACTCTGTCCTGAGAAGATGCGCCATCACTGAGGTGCATGACCATAGGGAATATGCAGAGGTCCCCATTCATGCTCAAGCCAGCCTGGTAAGGTATCTTGTGCAGTCAGTGAGAATTCCACTCTATATTACAAATGTGGGCTAAAAACTAAGAACCAATTACATGTCCCATGTTTTCTGGGCCAGTAGACAAGATTTCAGTTTGACTTCAGCAATAGATCATGGTACAAAGAATGTATAGGACATTTTATTTTTCCTAACGTTGCCAATATCTGCATTACTAACTTTCAAACTGTGCTCACCTGCAAACTAGGATGGTATGCTGGCCACACAAAAGCACTTGCACAGATTCAGAGCCTTTTTTTAAGGGTTTATGAAGCTACACACATGGAAATAAAGACCAACAAACAAACAACAACAAAAAAAATATATATATATAACGTAATACATTTTTTTTTATTGGACTGATATAATACGTTTCTTGACTGTCTCAGAACTTAACATTGCCTTTCCTCAGGCCCAAACAGAATAAGTAAGTCAGAGCACAAGCTATAAAAAAAAAAATTCTCAGGGTTTGTTTGTTTTTTTTTGTATGTTACCGTAGCTTAACTTTTGAGTTTCTTTTGACCAGGTTCTTGATAACTCGTGTAGCCTGTTATCAGCCCTTGATCTTAGAGAAATAAAACAGGAAAAGTGCTGTGAACCTTTTTGCTCCTTTTATTCTTTCATAATGTTTACAAGTAGTTTGGTACAGCCAAGCTCTTATTTGACGGATGCATGTCTAGAAATAAATGAAAAGTCCTGGAATAATTAAAGCAGCATTTGAAAGTTTCTGCCCAGTCCTATGGCTCATTTTTATAAAAGTGTTTCCAGGGAGGCAGCCTCTCTCTCACTTAGCATAATCAGGTCTTCTCATTTACTCTATAGCTACAAGATTGATAGGGATGAACCAACTAGCAAAGTACCAAAAATTAAAGTTTCATGTACAAACCAGCAACCGTGGTTACAGACTATTAACTGGTTTTGCAAAATTTAGCTACAGTATGAAACATTAGCTCTTGGGTCATCTGCATCCCATAACTAAATTTCACTAGTACTTTTTCTTGTGTTTTCACAGCCAGGAATTTTGTGCATTCTCTCTTGTGGCAACATGGAAAAACATCTTACAAATAAAAAAGGCCCATTTCATGCAGTGGCGGTACAATTTAAAGGGCCCTGAAGGCCGGCTTTGGAGTCTGTCCCTAAACTTCCAGCATTGGCTCAAGGTGTAAATGAATGCAAAAAAAATCTCTCACAGGCAGACTTCAAAGTCCTGATGCTCTATTGTACTGCAGCCCTCCCACCCAGCCTCAACCAGGAGCATAAATACTAAAACTACCCATGCTGTACTGTTGCAGGAATGGATGCATGAATTACCCCTATTGTTAGCAGAATCTGTGGTACTTCAGGAGTCAAACAGCACACATCAAAATGAGAGAAAAATCTTCTTTATTTGCCAGCAAACAAAGCAGGACATCAGCATTAAGTCTCTTCTTCTCTTCTCAGCTCTCTTTGTCTCTCTCTCAGCTCTCTGTGTCAGCTCTCTGGATGTTATGGCTTCTGTCTGTCCTCTTCAGCTCTCTTTGTCTCTCTCTCAGCTCTCTGTGTCAGCTCTCTGGATGTTATGGCTTCTGTCTGTCCTCTTCAGCTCTCTTCTCTTCTCTTCTGAGCTCCTTCTTCTTCTGTCTGTTCCTTCTGCTCTCTTTCTGACGTAAGCTGCTTCTGCTCCCACTTAAATACAGTCCTAAGCTCTAGCCCCCCTTACTTTCCAGATGGTAAAGAATAGATTGGTTACCTTGCCTCAGCCAATCATTACTTTAAAAATATCAGTTACATAGGTTCCAGACATCCTAAACTGACCTGTGACCTGGGCCCCTCACACCAGACATTTGGGCTCCAGAACTCCTGCATGTTATTATGATTAATTTCTCATATTCCTAGTACTAACTGCTAACTAAACTCTGGCATTCATTAAAGGGGTCAAGGGCCAATCTTACTTAATGGCATACATATCAGTTATTACTTTCAAGACCATTCCTACATTTACCTATAATTAATCAAGGAGAAGAGAGCTGACTAGTCCTGACCTCTTTTCACCTATCAGCTCCATACATCAAACCAGCCAGGACTGCAGATAATTCAAACCACATGCTTGACCTCTTAAACAGCAGACAAAGGCTCACTTTAAAGAGTCAGGCAAATATGTAACACTGGATTGAAAGGATATTCTACATATTAATTACACAGAAAAACATATTCTAAAATAAGCAGAATCAGTATTCCTTATAAGCCATATCTACATATTAAGAACTTCTAAAATCTAACTCATTTATATCTAGAATTATTTAGAATCTAACTAAACAGCATTTCAGCCTAATCCTTTTAAATTGCCTGCAATATACCTTGTTCATAATAGGATACATATGTGTTTGCATTAGCAATCCATCAATCACAAGGGACAGAGTTTCATTTCTCACTGACCTTTCTAACCTTTAGCTTAGCCAAGCTAGACATTGAAGTAAATTAAATCCAGCTTGCATTCCTTCACTTGCAGGACTGAGAATTTAAAATAGTATTTGAGCACCTTTAAACAGAATTAACCCTTCATATGATTTCTCAGAATTAATCAATTTCTTTTGCCCACTGCCTCAGTACCACTAAAAACAACTGAAGGCTAGTCCCACCCAGAACCCTCACGTAACCCAGGAGTTGGTGGGAACAAGGGTAATCCTCATTCACGCCTGCCCTAGGGGCTACTGCTTCTAAAATACACTCAGGTGCAGTTGGTAACTCACTTTATATTAATGAGAACATGCATGAACTAAATCCAAATTTCTTTACCCATTAAAATTATGCTGGCTGACCCCTTGTGGTACACTCAGTACTAGCACTGTAAAAAAAAAAAAAGGGGTGGGGGGTCAGATCAGGGCCAGTACTCAGAATTTTAAATGTTGGGGGCAGAGGCTCCAGTAGAGTGGGAAGGGTTCTTTAAAGCAGTTATGCCCTGCCTTGGGACTGGAGGGAATTGTGGCTCACTAGACCACCAAGGCTTTTAGGTCCCCAGGAGAGGCTTCAGGGAAAAGGGGGGACTTTATATTAACTTTATGCACCACATTGAAACTGGGAAATTTGGCATTGTGGTTGCTGTTGCAAAAAGGCCTGCAAAGCCTTTTGCATGTGCTCATTTTCACAAAAACCTTCATTAAGGTGTTGATTTGCATTCATAGTTGCTCACTGAGAAAGCTACATATACTTCTACACTAAAGTTTACTACGACGAAGTATACTTTAGAGTTCACAAAAGTGCGTGTTGCATGAAAAACAGTTCAGAACACCTGGAATTTGGTATTTTTGCATGTTTCAAGGCATCTCACACTAGTCTCCATGCAACTCTCCCTTTTGCTAAGTGAAGTTGCTTGCAAACACGTAATTGGTACTGGTGGAGAGATAGCATTTTAAACACATTCATGATACACTCAGAAAAATACCTCTGATACCTGAGATTTAAGTTCCTTTTCATGAGTTTCCAGCTCAAGATGGATGGGTCCATAGTCTGAGTTTAAAAAAAAAAAGTTATGTATGATACTCTGACCTGCAGGGGCAGGGCTTTCTGGATGTCAGCGTCAAGGCAATAATCCTACACCAAAGCTTTTTTCAGCCTCTTCCTTCTCCTCATAAAGGAATGTAGCCTTTGTCCCTTACTGTTGACAGGCAGGGAAAACTGATGCATGAGGCAGGGTTTTGTGTTTTTTTTTTAACAATACACCAGAAATAATTTATAAGTGATAATACATTGTAAATACAGGCAGAAAACCATGGATAAAGAAGATATTAGTGTGTAGCTTTGCCTGTGCTTATTCAGAAAGAGATTTACTGGTATATGACCTCTACCGTGTATGTTTAGACAGGTAGGAAGAAGGAGCACTGATTAGGGAAGGAGAGGCTACAATAATAGCACAAACAGCAGTCCCTCTGGTTCTTTTTTTCTATTTGCTCAGCAGCCATGGGAATGGAAGCTGTAAACACAGGAAGCTGAACAATAGCCATCAATGTAGCAGTGCTCAGAAAACATGTATATAAAAGCATCCTTTGGAAGCATAAGATAATTGGTTATGGGTTTTTACAAGTCACTGCAGCCTGAAAGAGACACGGAAGGTTAACCCTGCTTCAGAACAGGAACCAAAAAGAACTCTAGTCATCTTTTCTAGATGCAGTATAGTTGCACATGCTAGAGTGCATAGCACTTTGAGAGCAAGGGGTAGTTAGTTTCAGTCTTCAGCGGTCACACACACCCTTAGGTCTTATGTATATGCCAATTAATCTTATTGGGTTTCTTTATAAAAAAAAAATACCTGTGTCAGAAGCCCACCTATTTAATAAAAGCATCTTCCTCTTCATCCCTCCACACCAGAGATTTTCAAGTCAGGCAGTCGGGTTTTCAGGACACTCGCAATGAATAGTCATGAGACAGATACTGGGACAGACCAAAAGTCCATCAAACCCAGTATCCTGTTTCCAACACTGGCCAATCCAGGTCCAACATGGACCAGATCCCAAAAGAAGTAAAACAGCTTTTCTGCTGCTTATCCTAGAAAGATACAGTGGATTGTCCCAAGTCAATTTTAATAATGGCTTATGAACTTTTCTTTTAAGAAGTGGTGTAAACCTTTAAGCCCTCCTAATGTAACTTTTACCACATTTTCTGGCAACAAGTTCCAGAATTTAATTACATATTGCATGAAGAAATATTCTGTCCGCTTTGTTTTAAATTTACTTCTTAGTAACTTCATTGCTTGCTCCCAAGTCCTTGTATTTTTGAAGAGTAAACAAGTGATTCATGCCTACCATAGGCGGTCGGTGGCCCAACTGTTTGGGGAGGCTAAAGGGGGCGGGCTTAGGGGGTGGAGCCAGGGGCAGAGCTTATATACATAATTGTCTGATAACACACAGAAAAAATAAATAAATAAAAATAAAATAATCACAATTAATACCTTTTTTAAAATTTAGATATTACATATGTATCATATGTCAAAGAATAAAGTGGTTGCTCAAAGCATATTCTAAGCACAATCGCTCAACTGCAAAACACTATGCACAACTTTGTGCAAAAACACACTCAGAACCTTACTTTACCATAAATATTACACTGGGCAGAACCTAATACACCAATATACCACCCATACGGAAAATGCAGACCGTCAACAATATGAAACAAGAGATCATATCATCACAATTCTCATGTAGAGCCACAAAACACCCTAATTCATGTTTATTGTGGGATAAAATGCCATAAATAAGTAAATAAATATAAACTTTTAATGTTGAGCACCTGATTCTCAAAGTGGACATATTCCAAACACTATAATGAAAATAAAATGATCTTTTCAACTTTGTTGTCTGGTGAGTTTTGCTGATCATGCTGGCCCAGTATGATTCTGCTGCTATCTGTCCTCAGTGCAGGTCAGGAAGTCATCCTCATTAAATATCTCCCTGGCAACCCAGGACACCTCCAGCCAACCCCCCCCCCCCCCCCAGCAGTAAGGTAAACAAACCATAAACCAATTTCTACAACTGGACAAGGCTAGAGGGCTTTCACTGCAGCTCCTGCTGTGAGGATAAAGGTAAATCAACAATTTAAACCCCTCAGAGCACAGCAGGGGAGGCTTAGCCTGTCCAAGCCTCTTATACCGGGCGCCTATGACCTACCCATTCCACTTTTCGCACTATTTTTTTAGACCTCAATCATCTCTGTCCTCAGCTGTCTTTTCTCCACTATAGTGCATCCTGTTCAGCAGTGATCGTGAAATATCCACATCTCATTCTAACTAGATACTGAGCGTCTTTTTAAAGACACCAGTGGTTTATACAACCAAGTTCATTTATTCACAGTAGATATTTTTTCAACATAAAGGCCCCTGAAGCAGGCATCTCGCCGAAACAGTGCCATGTCAGTCACTACCAGTAGATATTTCTTGATATTACCCAGTCATCCTGTCCTTCCGGATACAATTCTGGAGACCATGACTTAACGAAAAAAAAAAAAAAATAAACAGAAAGGACTCAGTCCAGAGGGCGGATGAGTGGTCTTCATCATAAAGTGTATGGGACAGACTTAATGATCTCAAGAAACACAGGAGAGGGGAGATATGATACAGATTTTAAATAACTTCATAGATTAAATGCACAAGAGGTAAGTCTCTTTCAATTGAAATGAAGCTCTGAAATGAGGGAGAATAAGTTGAAGGTGAAAGGGGATAGACTCAGAAGTAACCTGAAGAAATGCTTCTTCACAGAAAGGATGGTGAACTTGTGCAACAGCCTCATAGTGGAGGTGATGGAAACAAAAACTTCCATCTGAATTCAATAAAACTTGGGACAAATACACAAAATCTCTAAGGGAGGGAAAGGGATGGTAGATGGCATGGATGGGCAGACTGGATAGGCCATATTGTCTTTATCTGCTTATCTCTGTTTCTATATTTCTTCATCCACAGCACAGACTGGACTCACAGTACAGCCCTAGCTGCATTATAGTCAGTTATAGATATTTCTTCATTGGCCTTTGATAGGAAGACTTCTTCAGTAAATAGGAAAGTTATACTGATGGCCCCACAGGCCCTGCCGATCTTGTGTTGTCAACAACAGAGGAACCACTCATATTGTTGTGGGTTTTTTGTTTTTTTTTGGGGGGGGGGGGTGTCAGGCCTCTTGTTTCAGGGCCCAATCCAGATACAGGAAGTTCTTACAGCATGGCCATTGACAGCGTGAGGATGCAGAGATATTCTGGGTGAATCAGATACTCTTATAGTCTTGACATGCTCAACCTCCTTGTCCTATGTAAGAATACAATGCATTTTTGGAGGTGTCATGTCAGGAGAGACACACAGTTCCATTATGGTCATTTATAGCAAGAATCTGTAGAGCCTTTGCAGGATAGCTTTGACAAAGGCCTAGTCCTTACTTCCTCGAGAGTAAGGATACTACTACAAATCATTTCTATAGCAGCTATAACATAATTCAGGGGGTAGATTCGTTTGTTACCCCTTTGCAATGCTTGCAGATGTTATACATTTTTGGAAAAGATTGAAGCACCTGAACTTTAAGAGTCAGTTCGCATGATTGGGAATCTGAATTTGATGCTGCCAGTACTGCAGGTGCTGTTTGAACTGCTGACGCAGGCATGCCTGAATGTAGCTATTTGTTCAGTCCTTAGAATTCTGGGAGCTGCAAACCTACTCATGGTCAAGAACTGCTTTTAGTCATGTCTAGGGAAAAAGTGGTTCCTCATCCTTTCATCCGATACAAAAGGTTTGCTTCCTTTTGTATCAGACTGTGTCGCTTCCAGTGTTTTAGGTGCAGGGAGATTAATGAAACTCTTCAGGTAACAGCATAGCATTCTACATACATCCAGGAGATGCAAGCGCCTCACCTCAGTCAGGTTGCCACTTCGTGCTGCTCTGTGGCACAATTGGTAACTTCTAAGTCTACAGTAGGGTCAGCATACACTCGGACAAAGAACGGTACCTGAGGTTTTAAAAGGTCAGTTTTGCCATGCTGTGGAATACAAGCAAGGATTTTAATTGTGGGGTAAGAAGCACTGACGTCCCTGAAGAATTGTTGAAACAGGGATTCCTGTTGGATGTTAAACAGTTGGACCTTGGAGCAAGCATATATTTAAAAAAAAAAAATTGGGGGCCCAGGTCTGACTGTTCTCATTATATCCAGTGCTTTACTACTTCTTTTTACTCGTTAGATTACAAATTATAGTGTGTTGATTTGCAATAAGAAATTTTGGGGGGAAAAAAAGCTCTTGAACTGGGGGGTAGGGGGGTGTTTATTAAAAGTCACTCATTTTTGATAACATATTTTATAATCATATGCATTAAATAAAGCCCTTCTACCCAATTTTAAAGGAGTACGGATGATGTATAGAGCATTATAGTGAGCTGTTTCGGTACAGCTAGTCTCACTAAAATATAGTTCGGCTGAAGGAACAGCCTATACTGAATTGTCCTGCCCTTCTATTTAATATATATTTCAGTTTAGAGTTTGGGATTCTTCTTTTTGAACACCCCCGTCCTCATATAGAGATTGACTACATTTTTGAGGTTTTAAAAGTGCATTCTACAAGGGCACAGGCTGCATCCTGGGCAGAGCACCGTTTGATTCCTCCACAGGACAGAGTGGCTTAGTCCTTGTTATATTCCTTTCCCCCAGCATTTACAGGTTTGAAGACCAAACCCAGCAAGATACTGCCTTTGGAGCTGATGTCCTGATGCAAGTGTTGGCCAGGACTCTCCTCCAAAAAATACAGCTTTGGTACTTCCCACATCTCTGAGGGGGAGGGGGGAGGCAGGCAAAATTAAATCGTACCTGCTAATTTTCTTTCAGACCAATCCAGAACCCAACTGAGAGCAGATGAATTGCTGATAATAGGAGTACCTTTCTTTTCTCAGCTTCCAGCTTCTTGAAAGTTCAAATTGCGATATTGTTGTGTTGTTTCTCTATCCTTAATCTTGAGGGGATGTTTCAGCTCTGCTTTGTGAGTGAAATAATGGCTATATACAAACTGCACAGAACCCTTCATAAAAAGGGCTTTGAGCCAGTGGTTCTGAAGTCTCCACCTGGACTAGTCTGGAAGAACTAAAAAAATTAACATGTAAGACCTAATTTCAAATAGGTGCCTATGTGCCTTTTTAAAAACAAACTCCCAGAACCATCCCCCTAAACAAATAACATTGCACACTTGCTCTGAAAAGGTGTAAATTTATTCACATATTCTATGCATTTGCACATGTATTTTATAAAATATACATGATCACAACTCTGCCTCTGTTCCATCCAAGCTGCAACCTGGAGAATACCTATATGTAAACTATGCATAAGTAGGCATTCACAGGGAAGTGCATCTTTTTACATGCAGATGTAGTTGTGCAATTTTATAGAAGCCCTTTTTCCATATGTAGGAAAAACAATTATTAAAACGTACCATCATTATGTACTTAAATTAAACTCTCCTGTGGCAACAGTCCATACATTTCAGGTATCCTCGAAATCTGAGTGCATCATGCATTCCATTCTCTCCCCGCTGTTGGTATTTCCTTAAAATGCAATGGTTGTATGGAAACGTTCCAAACTGGTTATTCTTTGCAACCCAATGGAAGGGTTGCAAAGAACAAGGGGTTGAGTGTGTTTGAGTCTGTCCAGGGACAAACTGAATGGGAAGAAACTTTGCATGCAGGAAAACCTGGTTTAAAAAAAAAACCAAAACACGACACACATCAACTTCAAAAATGGGTCATACTGGACCAAGGGTTCCAAAGAACCCCCCCCCCCCCCCCCCCCAAAAAAAAAATAAAAATAAAAAATTAAAGCATCTCAACCTCTGCAGTATAGAAACTTATACAGTAAAACATAGCAAGTAGGGAAGTCTTCCTTTCAAAATGCCTCTTCCTGTTCTGTACTCTCCCAAACACCTAAACTCCCCCACCCCAAAAAATATTCCTTCCAAACTCCTTCACACCTGCCTCATTACCCTAATTGCCCACCCCTCCAAAAATAGCACCCCCCCTTCCTGCCACTGCCTCCAATACACACACACACACACTGGAAGGAATTCCACGAGCCATGCCATGCCTGCTTTCCCCATTTCTTTCTTCTTGCAGTTATTTGGCTGATTTCTGGTATTTCCATTGGATCAGGTTTCCTGCCGCTGATTAGAGTGCTGTAGATACTTAAATCTCTACCTGGAAGATGGAATGATTTCAGTCCCTGAACGGAGTTAATTCTATTGAAAATAGATTTAAATAGGTAGCTATTACATTTCTGAAGCATTTCCACAGTTTCTGAGGTACAGTGGCCCGAGTTATTCTGAACTCAGCCTAGTGCTTTTATGCAAGATGTACTAGGTTTCACATTCATGTGAAATCCTCTTACTTAAGCAGGTTCTGCTTTGATTAATAACTCCTCACAGATCAGCACAGAGAAAACTCAAAGGCACATCCAGCCTATTTGCTAGAGTCATTTTGGCTTTTCCTTTCTAGTTGAGTTTCCATGGTTATGAACTGAAAAGGTTGGTAATTTAATCACAGCATTTTTTTTAGATTATTATAAATGTACATTTCTTGCAAAGATAATTTACTTATAACAAAAGGTTGCTTTAAACATCTTGCCTGTTGGAAAAGGCAGTAGTTAAGTCCTGAAATTGTTTTAAACAAAGAATCAAACATCTTAGCTCTCTTGTCCACATAAGGGTCCTCTGCAGATCTGTGTACAATACCATTAGTCCAGTTCTTGTGCTGCTCCAAAATTTCTCTCAAATATTTGCTCTAAGATAGTTCATTTTTGTGAAATGGTTAAAGTCATTAAAAAGCATAACTTTCCTTGTGGGGAGAAGGACAAAATGCTTCTTTGTTTTACTTAAGATATCTGGAAGAGCAGCAAAATATTAAACCATCACACAATACACTGGAGCTTGCCCTGAAGAAATGTGCAACTTTTCAAACACACTTATTAAAATTACTTTTCATTTCTAACATAGGGAAGGAAGAGCTGGGCTGGCAGCAGCTAAGATAAGCAATAGATTCAGCTAGATGAGTTTCTGGATTCTTAGTACAAGAAGGAACACCAGAGGCAAAACAGAATGAGAAGGGGGTGTTACTACCGTGCAGCTTTGGAAGTGGTAATGGTGTACCCACAGAATGGAGGTATTTTTATAAACAGGACCCCTAAGTTGTGCAGCAAGTATAAATAAAAAAAGTTATATTAATTTTCAGAAGGAAAAAATTATCCAATCAACTGTACGCACACTTACTATTTAGCATGCATGAACCTTTAACTAAATAAATGTAGGCATACAACCTATATCAATTCCATCCTTCGCTCCAGACCATCTGACTCATCATGGGTAAAAGTATATATGTAGGTCAAAATATGCTCACACTGCTATTTCACTAGAGTCTGGCCAATTTTGTAACAAGCCATTTCCATGCTGTTTAGTGTGTACTAATGGATTTTAGTAATATTGGGGGTGGTAGGATTCTCAGCATGGTCTAAGCAAGCAGAAGAGACTGCTGCACACAAACCACATTCTGTGTCCCAACTGCCGATATTCTGCAGTATTTAACCAGTCAATGCTGCTGAATAGTGGCTCTGGCCACCCTGGCACTGCCCAATTAGTATCAGGTTAGTCCGTGACCAGATTCTAGGAAGAGGCAGCAGTTAATGCGGGCACAGGCCATTGTCAATGCCTGGGTCTGCAAAACTAAGCGAATGGATAGGACGACCCAAGAGGCAGCCGTATCTTTGCCTTAGGTACAATACTTAGATTGTGATCCCACTGGGGACAGAGAAAGTACCTGCATATAATTGTAAACTACTTTGATTGTACTACAGAAAGGCAGTGTCAGTGGCTTAAAACCTGTTGACCACAGCAGACTGAATATCAGGGGGGTAAACCGCTGCAGGCATTGGGGGTATGGTTTTAGAAGTCTACTTAACACGTTAGTAGTAGGAATAGTAACAGTATCTAAGGCACAACTAGCACATAGCAACAATATATTTATAAATTGCTATTCAGCAATGGTATTACATAAGGCAGGTTGCTAGTATCCTGGGATGTTCAATACTATTTATAAGCATGTATCAATATATCTAATTAGAAAATACCAACTTTTGCTATTTCTACAATAAAAATGGAAGCCCTCTAAGTTAAAACTTAATAGTAGTAAAAAAAGTAGTAAAACAATTTGTGTTTAAAAACCAAAACTTGAGCTAAACAATCTCTGTGCAATAGGTTTATCATCAGTATCTCTTCCTTCCCTGCAAATGTACTCAACAGTGAGATACAATGAACCCTGGTGCACACCATATTATGCAAATACATCAGCCAGCACCAAACATACTTTTTTTTAGGCTCAGTAAATTGCACACGTCATTAAAATCACAAGTTCCTCATTATTTTGGAGTCCTGGCAACCATTTGTGCAAAAGCCTCATCAGCATCCTGCATTAAGTGTCAGATACATGCAAGAGGATCAGGCTTTAAAACAAGTCTCCTTTCATTCTGCTAAAGTGAGTAAAAAAAAAAAAACCCCCAAAAACTGGGCAGCATGTTTGCTAGTAGAGAGATGGCCTATGTCGGCTTACAGTTAATTCACTGTAAATGGCTATAACTGGGGCCTTTACAGGAGTGGCTAAGAAGTACTACCTACAGTGAACCTACATGTCTTTAAAAGAACAGCTCTGCCACTCCCCAAGCATCATACCTCTTATCCTTTCCATGATTTGGGGGAAATACTCAATACCACTCTCTTTATAGTACAATTTTTGAGTTAAAAACAGATCATACCAGCAGGAGTTGCCACCACTTCTTTCTACTTCAGTAGATTCCTTTTTAATTCTCCCATCTAAAAAATGGCCAGCTATCTTATTGCATTTTAGCTGAGATTTATCAAGATGTCTCCCAAGCATGAACAGCTTGATAAGAGAGCAGCTACAGGATCATACAAGACTCCTGACTGATTATCCTGCTGCAGAGGTCCGATTTCAAAGGCCACAGAATGCAACATCAGACAAGGTCCACTGTGTAATGCTGCTGGGAAGAGCCCAAGGTCAGGAAGTGATACCAGTTCTGAAAGAATCCCAAGTTATACTGTTCAGGGTCAATCACCAAGCTACAGCAGAACCGACGTCCAATGTTCTCCTTCAAGGCCAGCCGGGCCTCTCTCTCCGTCACATTGAAGCTAATATTTAGAAGCTGGATCAGGAGAATGTGACTCATACCGGCAGTAATGATCGTGCAGTACCACACACAGGTAAAGGCCAAGGCAGAGCTAAGAGAAATAAGAGAACAACAACATAACTGGAACAAAAAAACGACCACCAGGGGAAACTAAGAACCAAAAAATTCCAGCCACAACAACTTTCTAAGATGTGTATATATGCATCTACAGTGTGCAGATATATTAGAGCTGGGGGTGGAAAAACACCATATCCCCTCTATCAGGGTTTTCATGTCTCCTACCCAATCTTTCCCACAACCTGTCCTGAATATCCAATGTGGATGGGACATTGAACACAAAAGTTAAAGGGGTGCACACGTAATGATCTCACAAGGTGACCGACACAGCAAGATTCAAAAGAAGATTTGACAAGTTTTTGGAGGAACACGTCCATAAAAATTAGCCAGGTAGACTTGGGAGAGCTACTACTCATAGCCTGGAAATGAGCTGAAAAAAATATCTGCTTTTTGGCATCTGCTGCATATTTGTGAACCACAGTGATCACTGTCAGAGATGGGACCTTGGTCCAATACAGCATTGCTTTTCTTATGGTCTTATAATGCCTTTTCTCTCTTTAGAGGGTAAGCTAAAATGTTTTGATTAGCTTATGTAAACAAAGTCAGCAATCTGATAGGACAGTAAGGGAGAGCAAGAAACACACAGACCAATACCACCTTATATAAAAGGTAAGTGTTTGTCTCTACAGCAGGGCTTCCCAAACCTGTTCTGGGAACCCCACCACCAGACAGGTTTTCAGGAAGGCCACAATGAATATGCATGAGATCAATCTCCATACATTGGGAACCTAACACATGAAAACAGATCTCATGCATATGCACTGTGGGCATCCTGAAAACCTGACTGGTTGTGAGGGCCCCAGAATAGGTTTGGGAAGCTATGATCTGCAATATCATTTCAACTTATCTGCTTCCCAACAAACTGGTGTGTAAGCCAGGCTTGATTGAATGTTATAGGACTAAAGCTTAGCTACCGATATACGTTTGTGACTCTCCCCAGCACGTATATAAATATTCTGTTCAGAAAGGAATTCTGCTTATCAGCCATTCTGGCAGGTTCTAGGTCAGTTCCCACCAATTCCCACCACACCAGAGAGGACAATTCCCACCCATAACCCAAAAATACAAAACACACAAGGCAAATAATCTCCCTCCCCTTTCTCTTCCAGATTGTACACCCTCACACCCCACATTATCTTTTACACATCCCTTTCCCCTTCCAGACATGCAGTTCATGTGGAGAGGCAAATGCCGCCCCCCCCCCCAACCCCAAACTAGGTTTCAACCTAATTCATGTTTAATCTGGGATCTAAAATAAATACAAACTGAAGTTAATTGGGGGGGGGCAATACCCCCCCCCCCACACACACACACACAAACTAGGTTTAAACTTAATTCACTCCCTCAAAATGATGCACTAATAATTTATAATAAATTACTACTCTACCTATGAAATGTTATTCGGTTATTATATGTCCTCTGTGTACATCCGTATGCTGCTCTAACTTCCTTGTTCCAGACGGTCAGTTAAAAAAAAAAAAAAAAAAGGCTAGGGAGGGTGGGAAATGGCAGTTCTTGGTAAGAATTGTCTCCCTTAAGTGGGAATTGTCCCAGGGGGGAATTGATGGGTGGGAACTCGCCTGATACCTTTTGGTCCTGCATAAAGACTGAGGGTGCAAAGCAGAGTAAGTTACAACAGAGCCTTCTGAGGTTCGTGACAGTTTGGTCTAATCACATTGTTTGGAAACGAGATACATTTTATGTAGCTTAGTATAGCTTTTGATTTGTTAAATTTATGGTCCAGATTGTAATGGGAAATATTCTGTGCTCAACCACTGTACCACTCAGATCATCCCACCGAGGAAAAGCAAAGCAAACCCTTTCTTCATGCCACATTTCATTCTCACCTATAGTCTGAATAGACCCCCGGGCAGTAGAAAAGAGACATGAATGCATTATGGTCACTGCAGATTGTTCCCAAAGTTAAAGTGATGCCATAAACAGATGTCATCAGAAAGAACAGAATCAGAAGGATAAATGCACGGTGATTCGATTCTCCTATGCAGCTGTTTATCCTGAAGGTAAAAAGGAAAAAAAAAAACCACATTTATAACTCTGCATCTTATTTACCAGATAATTAACATCACACCAAGGAATATCTATGCCTTGGAGAAAACATCCACCAAAACAGAGACAACAAATTCACAACAATAAATAAATCAGCTCTGTGAACTATAGTACCATTACCACAGTGGAAGCACAATGATACTAAACATGAATTGTTTACTTTTTCAACATTTTCTTTATTGAAATGAGAAGAGGCTGCCACATGAAACATTGATTGGATGTCCAAAAAACAGGGGCCTAAATGCGCGTTTCCACAATTTGCCGACACAGATACAGCACAAATATAACTCCTGGTCGCTTCATTTTGCATCTCTGTCAGCAGACTGTGGAAACGAGTATTTATGTTCCTGATGAAGAATGCAAAATGGGGCACCTCACCGGCTGGCGTCTTTTTACCCTCAAGACGGAGCAGATAAGTGGCAAACTATCTAAGATGTTTTTGGACAGCCAATTAATTTCTCATGTGGCCAGAGAGCATTGAAGCTATTTGTGAAACCCTTAAATTAATTTTGTACACTTATCACAGTGTGTTTAGACACAAGGTAAAACAGGAAAGTATAGAATTATGAGAGGAGTCTAATGATGTGTGTTGATTATTAACAAGTAGAGCAGTACATGCTCATGGTTTGCCATTCGTTTATAAGTGCAGGTGCTGTGGAGCACCGAGTTACACTGACAACCTCCTCTCATTTAAATTTAAAAAAAAATTAAGAAAGTAAACAATTCATGTTTAATATCATTGTGCTTCCACTGTGTTGTAACAGTACTATAGTTCAGAGAGTTGATTTATTTATTACTGAAGAAAACCAACAGGTTTCTGAAAAAGGCAGCAACATAATTTTCACTGCTGAT
The DNA here is from genome assembly GCF_901765095.1 of Microcaecilia unicolor. Classification (NCBI taxonomy): domain Eukaryota; kingdom Metazoa; phylum Chordata; class Amphibia; order Gymnophiona; family Siphonopidae; genus Microcaecilia; species Microcaecilia unicolor. The sequence continues at coordinate 238,508,536 of NC_044035.1, read as the reverse complement.
TGGCAAGAGAAGTGATGCCTTGGTGCCATCTGTCCAGGTACCATCCCTTTCTTGTGAAAAAAGTCAAAGCAATTAAATCTGGCATACAGCACTACTAATATTATACAATTAGGGACTCAATAGAGCTGCTGGAGCACTCGTATTATCAATCACTAAATAGCTCCAGTCTTATTGAATACAAAATATCTTTATTAAACACGTGTGCTTCAAAACCTGCTCACGTGTGTTTAAAACCTTTATTCACAAACAATGTTCTCTTATATCTTTCATACTCATTCACACCTTATAGTACCTGCATAGAAAATCTATAACAAGGAGGATTTATATATACATGACTTTCAGAGCCACGGCAGTTGGGTCCCGGCCTGAGAAAGTCCTTTGTTGGCACGCTGCCAAACAGAATTGGTTAAAGGGATATGGTGGTTCCTCCTGATGAAGAGAACGAAATGCGGTCCTGCATAGAGGAGCCGATGCTTGCTTAAGGACTGGAGTAACAGCAGTTATGAGATTGAAAGTCTCATTCTGCTTATGTAGTGCCTGAAATCTATTGCAAGTGGAGTTGTTTATCCCCAGAGAAGTGTGCTGGGGTTTGTCTTGAACTTTCATGAAACTTTATGTGAAACCGGAAACCGGAAGAGCAGAGTGAATGGACACATGCAAAGGTCCCGTATTTCTAATTCTGTGAAGTCTCTTTGAGAGACAAGAAATTATGAACTCTGACACAGTGTGTAATGATATTCAAGAAAGTCATGTATATATAAATCCTCCTTGTTATAGATTTTCTATGCAGGTACTATAAGGTGTGAATGAGTATGAAAGATATAAGAGAACATTGTTTGTGAATAAAGGTTTTAAACACACGTGAGCAGGTTTTGAAGCACACGTGTTTAATAAAGATATTTTGTATTCAATAAGACTGGAGCTATTTAGTGATTGATACAGCACTACTACCATGACCCCTTCACTGTGGGTCTTCACTTTCTCAAAACTATGTGTTGATGAACAGTAGCAGTAAAAGCTGTAGGCCTCTACTTACCAGACACAATGATGATCTAATCTCCTTACACATGAGTTGCAGATCCGGCAGTGACCAGCACGGCATGGTCGTACCAAACTGCACGTCATACACCAATCCCTCTTTGTACAGGCAGAACTTTCAACCAACATTCTACTGGGTTCAACTTCTATATGAACACTGCTATCGCTAGCAGACGGAGACTTGTGAAAACCATTTGAGCTCTCCACCCATTTTCTATTGATTGGTTCTCTGTAGTTGTTGGAAGATGACAGGACACACTCTCTCTTATTGTGGAGGTAGCCAGGGTCTTTTTTGGCTTGAGCTAGAGTTGCAAGTGTCACGAGGAGTCCGCAGGTGACGGTGATCACCTGATTGTTTTCTATGTGACCTCTTGAAACTACTTTTTGAAGAAAGATATAATACATGTAGCCCAGGGAGAATAACCCTAGGCTTAAAAAGAACAGTGTCCGCCCTTTATTCCTGTGTGTGAAGTAATAATACCAGAGAACCAATACAGGAAGTGATGCCAAGATGATGATTGTCAGGAGCAGGTGCAAAGCTGCAACATGAAGAAAGGCAGGCAGCAGAACCAATGGTAGGACAAGGCTGACATCAACCTTTTTGGCTCCCCTAAGCCAGGGAATACGGAAACGGTCCGAGAAGGTCTCTGTGATTTTTTGCAAAGTATCTGGCTGCAAAGATTTACAAGTAATCCACCTGTTTTAGAAAAGCACAAATACAGATGAAAAAGATCAGCCAAAGTTACTTCAAATACCACATCAAAACAGTGATGGAGGCAAAGCCTGATGGGAAACCAGAGGACGTAGTCACTGGCTGGCTGAACAACCCAGAGACACTCTTTCAAGTTTCCCTGATCATCTATAAGTCTATGCTTCCCCCCTCCCCCCCAAGGTACCAAAACAACAAATACAACATAACACAGTAAAACCACACACACAAAAAGCCCCAAGTCTAACAAATACAATACATAGTCCCTTTTAGCAAAGACCAAAACTCAATCCTCTTTGTAGATCAACCTATTGACAAAACAAATCTAATGGAGCCCAAATCTTTCTAATCTGTCTCTAAACTGCAGCACTTTCTTCCTACTTTCTATTGAGAGACACAGTATTCCACCATGCAATCACAGACAAAGTTGTATTATCTTTCCACTAAGACAATATAGACCATATAGCTATGGCCATAAGTAAATACAATAGCTTAGACCAGTGGTTCCCAAACCTGGTCCTGGAGGCACCCCAGCTAGTCAGGATTTCAGAATATCCATGATGAATATTCATGAGAGGTATCTGCATGCAGTGGAGGTAGTGCATGTGGTAGCTAATCACAACACAACAGCCTTAAAATTGAGCTCAGCACAAATTCCTGACAATAATTCTATCCCATCCTGGTACCCAATTTTAAATGTGTGCAGGCAAAACAGCATATGAAATAGAGTTCCCACAGCAGAACCACAAGACCAGCATTTATAAGAACCACCAGCCCCCAATTTTACAACTTTGGAAGGGGTCCGTAAGGCTCTATGAGCCAAATAATATAGAGCCTGAATGACCGCTGTTTAGGGTTGCCAACTGGCCAGTTTTTCAACGGCCAAAAACAGGTTTTAAAATCATTGACCTCTTCCTCCCCCCCCCCCCCCCCACCCACCTCATGTGCACCAGCGGCAGCATATTAAGACACTCTGCCTCCGGCTTCTCTAATATAATTTCCTGCTTCCGCAAGGGTGGAACATTGTAGAGGAACAGGAATGGGCCCAAGCCCAGCCAAAGGCAGGGTGCCTTAATTGCTGCCGCTGATGCACACAAGTCTGGAGGACCCGGGTGGAGAGCGAGGGAGAAATGCTTGATCTGTGGGGGGCAGGAGAGGGAGAGCTGGAGATGTACTGACCTCTGTGAGGGCAGGGCAGGGGGAGGGAAGAGAGAGAGAGAGAGACACACACAGACAGACATAGCTATGCTGGATGAGTGGGGAAGAGGAGACGGAGATATACTGGACCTGGGAGGAGGGGAATGGAGATATGCAGGAGTTGGGATGAGGGGGAGGGGGGACAGAGATGTGCTGGACCCACTGTGAAGAGGGGGAAAAAAAAAAGAGACCAGGTTACACTAGCATACAGAGATATAGAGGGGACAGCTGAATATAAGGGGAGGATAGGGACATTAAGAAGAGGACATATGCTAAACATGTGGGGAGGATAGAACAGGGACACAGAGGAGAGATGATGGACAGGACAAATAAGGATGCAGGAAGATGGATGGTGGACCAGAGAGAGAAGAAATGACAAGTGGACAGGACACCCTGGAACGACAGGAAAAACAGACACAAGCACAAGAGAAACTTGGACCAAATCGAATGTAAAAATAAAATGCTCAGACTACTAAAGCAGAAAAAAGTATTTTATTTTGAATTTATATTAATTAGAATGTGTCACCTTTGGGAAATGTACATCTCTGATATCTTCCACTTCAGTTTTGCTGTATATGCAAGTCTGACTTCTTGAGGTTTACAGTTTTGCCTTCATATCTATTACCGGTCCCTGTTTCATATTTGCTGAGGGTCTGTCTGCTTTTTGCATGTGTGATCAAGGTGTGGTATTCTGCTAGCATGTAGTTTCTATGCAGAGATTTGTTGCAGTCCTGTTCTATTTTCTCACTAAAGGCTGTATTGGTGTTTTAGGGCCTTGTATAATATTTGTAGTGCTGCCTTTTCATGGATAAAGTTGTTGCTTTTTGAGTGCTGGAGATTAGTGCTATTATTTATTTATGCATTCTTGTCTCCCACTATTATCCAAAAACAAGTTTTGGTTCAAAGTGGATTAGAATTTACATTTTGGTGGAGTTACAGTAGTGTTGTGCAATGTTCAGAGGGCATCTATATTTCATGTGGTTATTCAGAGTTTTTGAAAAGATAGATTTGAAGTGAAAAAGGTAGTGGTAGTTTTTGTGTTCAATTTTAGAGTTTTAGTGATTTTAATTCATATAGTTTTTGAAGAGGTAGATTTAAAAGGAAGGCGATATCTTTGTGATTAGCTGCAGAATTTTTTGAAGAGGTATGTTTTCATTTCTTTTCTGAATTGTTATGGTAAGTTGTTTCTACATAGTGTTTTTCAGTGTATTGGCTTTACTGATGAGACATCAAAATTTTAATATAATTTTAGTCATAACATTAGACAGAATTTGCAAAATAATCAGAGAACATAAATGTCAATTTTTCTTCTGACATGACAACCCTAGCTCAGACGATTGGGTGTGGGGGGGGGGGGGGGGGGGAGGGGGAGACGCACAGGATAAGGTGCCACAATAGATGAGGCAATGGACTTGGGGTGGGGCAGGTGTCAGGTTTTTCTCTGTAAAAAAAAAGTTTGCAGTCCTACCAGTGCTGATAGCGACGGCCTGAACCCTTGTAGTCCAGAACATTTCCCAATGTGGCTCAGGAAAACCCTCCCCCAAATCAAACTCCCAAAGTCGCTGAAACGCAACACAGGTATACCACACAAAAAATATCAACTCAAAAGCTGTACCAAGCAGTCAAGCAACTGCTTGTATATGTGTTGCAATCAATCTGTATCCACTGATAAGGATGACAACTTTGCAATTTATATTCCCTCTTGAATCCCCTCCCCCAAGGTGAGGGTTTTTGAGATACAGAAGGAGAAGAAGAAGATTTAAAAAAAAAAAAAAAGCAGGATAGCTCTCCGAGAAGAAAGCATTGTCAATTTGCTCTGGCAGCAGCCTCTGAGAGGAGAGAGGTGAGCAGCAAAGTGGGTGAAATATGTAAATTGCTCATTGGGAGAAAAGACAGATTAATGATCCACATTTACATACGCTGTGGAAGATTATCCATTAAAGTTGATAAAGTTGGAGTTAATACTGCACACACACACTGAATAAAGGTAACTAAAGATGGGGAGGGGAGGGATCAGGGAAAACTCGTCAGAAGATATTTGGGCAGTCTAGCCATGACCTCCATAGAATTCAGACCCAGAATTGGCTTTGTTGAGCAGAGCTGCCCTGTGCAGCCAGCTCAGGGCAAGATCTTTGGGGGCACAGACGGTGCCTGAAGCCCAGCAACAGAGATGCCAGGGAGCACAGTTGGCACTCAGAGCCCAGAGACGGCAAAGGCCCCCAATTGGTGCTCAAAGCCTGGCAGTAGGGACTGGCCAATCCAGGCTGGCTCGGCCCTCATTGTGGAAACCTGATGGGGACGGACAAGGGAAAAGATTGGCAGGCCAATGCTCAGAAGTCCTGCGGTAAGCCAAGGGCGCAGAAACCATACCGCTGGAACGGTGTAGAAACCTAGCTCACAAATGCTCAAAGGAAATGGCATTCAAATTATATGCACACTATAAAAGCGAAAGCATGGGGAGGAAACATGCTTTGCACATGTGCAGAAGCAAGGGGGGGGTGGGGAAACATGCTTGGTACATGCGTAGAAGACTTTCGCAGCAAGCTCAGCTCCTATGCGCATGCATCTGGGAAACCAAAAAGTAAAGCACACATTGGCATCTGTTTTCTGAACCTTTTAGTGGAAATTGTTTTGTTTTTTTTTTACTTGGAAGGCTTATATTTAAATGCAGGAACAGGCGCCAATGTGTGCTTTCACTTTCGGGTTAGCTCTGACTGGCACATATTCTCTCACTACCAGCGCTTGGGGGCTTGCATGGACTTCCTTCTGCTTCCAAATTATATAAAACCCAGATTTTAAAGAATCATGAGAAATCCTCTCTTCAAATACCCTAATGCCTGCTCCACAATGGTGTCATTTTGTCAGCAGCAAGCCAGTTTTTTGTGCACTGTCCTCTGAGCATTTTTTTTTTTTGGGGGGGGGGGGGGGACACGACAGTTTGAATACACTTGCATGCCATTTGTGCTAATCTTTGGCTCCTGTGCTACAGCCTCTTCGCATTCTGTGATCACTAATGCGGGTGCTAGTCCGGCGCTATCGCCTCTAGCTCCTGCGTTTGGTTCTGAGCACCGGCCCATCAGTAAAGGAGCAAAGGGGTCATAGGTAATACTGCCACTCCAATAAAAAGACAAAAGGACCAGGAGGATGTATTTAAACCTGCCACTTTGCCAAGGAGATGAACTGGGTTCAAGAGCACTGTTTATAAATTGTTTAGTGGTTTGTTTATTGAACACCATTCACTCAGAAGGATTTCATCAACAAATGTCTTAATACTTTCATACAGTGCAAGTTGGAAATAGTTTAACATTTCAGCCAGCCTTGTTCACAGCGGTCTTGTTGAATTTCCTGTGGCGAAAGGAGGGAAATCCCACCTGTTAACACCTTTCTTCCCCAGATGGAAGCACCAGGTGCTAACTATTCCAAGGCCCCAGATCCAGGAACACATCACAAAGGGGTGTTACACACCCAAGCAGTTCAAAAGTCTTAAAACGTATCCTCCTGAATAAGCTGATGCCCACACCAAATACTCCTAGCCTGCTGTTCAGGCCAGATGAACAGTTCCTTTTGTATCTTAAGCTCAGGACTGAACCAAAGAGATAAACCTTTGGCCCACATCAGGACAGTTTCAAACACTGGGCCACAAACTTTAACACCTCTGGTATAGCAATTATCACTTGATTAAGAGATACCACTTTCCCAGCTTGAGCCATTGAGCAGACTCAGGAAAGATGTCAGGAAGTGTTTTTTCACGGAGAGAGTAGTGGATGCTTGGAATGCCCTCCCGCGGGAGGTGGTGATGAAAATGGTAACAGAATTCAAACGCGTGGAATAAACATAAAGGAATCCTGTTCAGAAGGAATGGATCCTAAGGAGCTTAGCCGAGATTGGGTGGCAGAGCCGGTGGCGGGAGGCGGGGATAGTGCTGGGCAGACTTATACGGTCTGTGCCAGAGCCGGTGGTGGGAGGCGGGGCAGACTTACACGGTCTGTGCCCTGAAAAGGACAGGTACAAATCAAGGTAAGGTATACACAAAAAGTAGCACATATGAGTTTACCTTGTTGGGCAGACCGGATGGACCATGCAGGTCTTTTTCTGCAGTCATCTACTATGTTACTATATTTGCAAACTACACAGAAGAAATGGACTAACCATTGCCCTCTCTAAGTGTAACCACCTAGACATCTTCCCATCTGTCCCACTCATAAACCATACCACAGGTACAGCCGTCAGATAAGGTAATATAACTTAAAATCTGGAAATATAACACCCCTTTACTTTTAACCAATTTAAATGTCCTCAAAGCAATTCTTGGTGTTTTACTATTCCATAAAAACCTAAACATTTTCCTTTCTAATATTGTAAGTACATAAGTAATGCCACACTGGGAAAAGACCAGGAATAGGATGTGGAAGAGATATCATACTCAAAATATAAATTTATCTTAAGCGCTAGTACCATCTTGATAGCATCCAGAAGCACCCATCAGTACAAATATATTCCATCAGTACAATTAATTCCAGCACTACCTCTTTAAGAATTACCATACCACACTCTCAAACATTTAAATTTACCAGGATTACACACAAGAGGTAGGCTGCACAGATGCTGCCTACAGCATGCACATTAAGGCCACAGCCAATGACATCTCATAGTTATAAATACGCAAGTAAATAAGTGTTGCCATACTGGGACAGACCAAAGGTCCATCAAGCCCAGCATCCTGTTTCCAACAATGGCCAATCCAGGTTGCAAGTACCTGGCAAGATCCCAAAACAGTACATTTTATGCTGCTTACCCTAGAAAAAAGCAGTGGATTTTCCCCAAGTCCATTTTAATAAAGGCTTATGGGCTTTTCTTTTAGGAAGCTATCCAAACCTTTTTTTAACCCCCGCTAAGCTAACTGCTTTTACCACATTCTCTGGCAACAAATTCCAGAGTTTAATTACACATTGAGTGAAGAAATGTTTTCTCCGTTTTAAAATTTACTACTTTGTAGCTTCATTGTGTGCCCCCTAGTCCTAGTATTCTTGGAAAGCGTAAACAGGCGATTCAGGTTTACCCAAATAGACCTCTATCATATCTCCCTTCAGTCGTCTTTTCTCCGAGCTGAATAGCCCTAGCCGCTTTAGCCTTTACTCATAGGGAAGTCATCCCATTCCCTTTATCATTTCTGTCACCCTTCTCTGTAGCTTTTCTAATTCCACTATATCTTTTTTGAGATGCAGTGACCAGAATTCCACAGTATTTGAGGTGCAGTCTGAAACTGTAAAGCAACAGCAGAGGGCCTTAACATGGGAAGTCTACGTTTGAGCCTTTGGGGACGGAAGCAGTTCTGCGGGGTTCCCATGGGGATGGAAGCAGTTCCTGCGGTTTTCCTGCAGGGTTCCCACGGGGACGGAAGCAGTTCCTGAGGGGTTCCCGTAGAAGCGTAAGCTGCACCTGCCTCTCATCTACCGAGTACCAAGTTCTTTGAGTGCTGTCTCCTCCTCCTCTTCCTTGCTTTAACAGCACAAATGTGGAAAGTCTTCCATTAAGGAGGTGGTAGAGACACAAATGATGACGGAATTCAAAAAGGCATAGGATGAACACAGAGGATCTCTAATTAGAAAGCAGAAGTTATAAAAAACCTAACCTTAAATGGCTACATGTGTGTGGATGTGTCAAGTGATGCTTAGATGGCAACTCTGGCTATGATGAACTAGGGCTGATACCGGGCAGACTTGTAAGGTCTGTGTCTCATACATGGTAATCTGGTTTAGGAGGGACTGGAAAGGGCTTAGACAGCAACTTCAGTGGCTGGAACATAAGGGCAGTGCTGGACAGATTTTTACAGTCTGTGTCCCACAAATGAGAAGACGAATAGACTGGAGTGGGCTTCAATGGCAACTCCAGCAGCTGGAACGCAAGGATAGGGCCAGATAAACTTCTATGGTCTATGCTCCAGAAACACGAAAGAAAGACCATAATCAAGTATATAATATCACACTCATTGATTTAATCATGAATTGATAATGAGTGTGACTATTGGGCAGACTGGATGGACCATTCAGGTCTTTATTTGCTGTCACTTACTATGTTACAATTAATCCTCTTTGCTCCCGGGCTGATGCCCAGACCTCAGATAACACAGGCATGAGCATCGGATGCCACCTGACCTACTGGTGCGTGCATGTGGTGCCCTCTCAGCCAGTAAATCAGAGACAAATTTACATGTGCACACCAGAGTGTTCCAAGTTTCAAATACCATTCCTTCCTTGCCTACAGTGCTGTTGATCAAATCCAGAGAGAGACTGAGGAGGCTGACCAGAATTTTCTTTTATGTACCATTAAATTCTTACAGGGATGGGTTAAATTCTTCAGGGGACAGGTTGAATTTTTGTGGGGATGGGTGGGGACCGGTAAGATTCCTGTCCCCGTGTAACTATCTAGTCTGGAGGGACAAAATGATCCCCATGCTCTACCTTTTGTGCTATTTTTTTGCCGGGGGGGAGAAGGATTCTCTGCTACCTGCTTCCTCATGCTATTTCCTGTCTAAACGGCAATTCCTGCAGCCTCCTATTGAGTGGCAGGGATGCACATATCCTCTGCACTATTTCTGAATGGGAGATGAACCCTTTGACCCCCCCCTCTCCTCTGCAGTTACTTGTTGCTTGGGGGGGGGGGGGGGAGTGTAGAGTTGTTTGCAAATTTGATCACCAAACGTCTGATCCTGAATTGGTAAGTCTCAGCGGCAATGAAAATCAATTGGCTGGAAGGGCACAGATGGCCAGAATTTTCATTTTCTGTATGAATACATATTCTTAAGTCCAATAGAAAGAGAAAACGTTAAAGGGGCATTCCTTATCTTTTTTACAGTGCTTCATCAGCAGGTTACCTTCTGCTGTTGACAGCAGGATTCAGCTGCCTTATTAGCTACTTCTATGTACCAGGAATAATGGGGGGTGGGGGAAAGAGAGAACACTGGGACAGGAGGAAGGGAGGGAGAGAAAACGCAGAGGTATGAGATAGAGGAAAAAGAAAATTATATTTACTGTACTTTGCTGTAAAACACTTTGAGCTGAACTTTAAGGAAATGATCTAAAAGTGTATAACATATCTAGGCAATTTTACCAGGAATCTAATTCTATATATATCTGCTGTGAAGAGGTCAGCAGCTATGAGGTGGAAGAGTAAAAACATATGCATGGCAGCCTGTAGTGTTTTCTTTTTATTTCGTTGAAATCATTCATAACAGTGAAGGAGTTTGGGGGGGGAGGCAGTGCTGGGAGAAGATTTCAACCTATTAGATGCCAACTGGGGCATCTCAGCTGAGACCCTGGACTCCTTTCAGAGGGTACTGCTCAGACACAAAGCTCAGGCACGTAACAAAAAGCCACATGCTAGAACCTCATAAGACGATGTTTACACATGGAAATGCATTTCTGATGTCGCAGAAAGTGTGTATCTGGCCTCTATTGAGCAAACAGTGGGATTCAGTAGAAGATGACATTGGAATCTTATAAAACAGAAGGGTCCCAAACATCCAGATCTGCAATATTGTAGTAGGAAGGGAAACTCTCTCGCCGGGCATAGCCAGCAGTACAACTGGGGTGGGGGGGGGACAACAACACATTCCTCACTCTCCCCTCCCCATAGAGGGAGATGCACTTTTGATCTAGGCACGGGGGTAAAATGATTTTAAATGTTCCCAGGTTTCAACCTAATTCATATTTAATGTGGGATATAAATGTCATAAATACGTAAATAGATAGAAACTTTAAATGATGAGCACCTGATTCTCATAACATCATGCCTGTTTTAGTGGCCCTTTCCCAGGAGGGAAAAAAAAAATCTCTGCATGAATATAACACATGCTAGAGTGTCCCTATAACCAGCCCCTCCAAATGACACACTAATTAGGATTTATAACAAATTGCTACTCTACCTATGAAAAGTTATTCCATTATTATTCTTCCTCTGTGTACATCCGTATGTTGCACAAGCTGGCATGTTTGAACATATATTAAATAAAAATGCTACCAACATTAAAGAACGACAACGTGGAAGCAGCAATCAAAGGACTGTTTGCTTTGTTTTGAATGTACAGTGATAATGGCTGCGCGGGGTACGGGAGGAGATAAACCTCCGTGGATTCAACTTGACTTCATGTGTCTCCTGTTCTCAATCTAACCTCCTTGGGCTGCAGCCCTGCACACACAGCTGCCGGCTTCCTTTCTACTCCCAGGCCAGTACTGCAGCAGTCAGAAGGAACCACGAGCGGCGAACCTCACACTTGCGGCGGGCAAAACAAATTAAAAAAAAAACCAGCATGAAACCGTGCTGGGGGCCATAAGCCCTGCATGTGCTGCTGCTGGCCTCTTTTCTCCTCCCTCCCCTCAGAATGTAACTTCCTGTTTGGAGAGGGAGGAGGAAGGGAGCCAGAAGCTGCGCACAAGGCTACACGGCCTCACAGATGGTTTCATGCTGTTTTTTGTTTTGCCGCTGCGAGGGTCGGAGAGGAGGAGAGCAAGTGAGATGCCCAAGCCACGGGGCAGCTCGATGCTGACGCTGCCAGGAGGGGACGTGAGCCACCCCATGCCAAATTTTGGGAGCCAGTTGTTAAAGTTTAACAACCTAAGGCCACAATTTTAGGTACTGTCATACTCCCTTAGCCAAACGTGTCCAGTGTAATTTCCAGTGGCTACTGTCCATTTGTTTTTTCCTCCTCACTCCTCCTATTCTCTCACATCTGTCTCCAATACATAGATCTTTCTCTTTTAGCTCTATTCTCCCTTTCTTTGCACTTAAATTTCACCCTCTCTCACTCCAGATCTCCACTTCTCTTTTTACTTTTCACCTATCATCTTTCCATCTTTTACTCTGTCCCTAGCTCTCCCATTTCCGCACTCACTCCTTCCCCAATCTCATATTCCCTTCTACCACACACTCCCCATTCCCACATTTTTATCCTGTGTACTCACTATCCTCTTCTTACTCATCTCCTTGACAGCCCCCTTATGGCTTCTACCACTTGGTTCCAACATGTTCTGTAGCTCCCCTCCCTCCAATATTTCCCCCCCCCATTCTTCTCCTCTTCCTCCCCCCCCCCCCCCCATAGTTAGCATCCCTATACGCTCTCCAACTTCATATCCAAAATTCCACCATCTCTTCCCCATTTCCTTCCTTCACCCTCCCAAATAGTCCAATGTCTCTTTTCTTCCTCCCCCCCCCCATGGTCCAAAGTCTTCCTTCCTTCCCCCCCCCCCATGGTCCAAAGTCTTCCTTCCTTCCCCCCCCATGGTCCAAAGTCTTCTTCCTTCCTCCTCCCCCCTCCCCCCATGGTCCAAAGTCTCCTTCCTTCCCACCCCCAAGGTCCAAAGTCTCTTTCCTTCCCCTCCCCCAATGGTCCAAAGTCTCCTTCCTTCCTCCCCTCCAATGCTTCAAAGTCTCCTTCCTTCCTTCTCCCCCCCCCCCCCCCCCCCCACATGGTCCAGTCTCCTTCCTTCCTTCTCCCTGCCCTCAATGGTCCAATGTCTTCCTTCCTTTCTCCCCACCTTATTCCTCCCCCCCCCACAATGGTCCAGCCTGTCTCCTTCCTTCCTTTCTCCCCCAGTGGACCAATGTCTTCTTCCTTCCTCCTCCCCTCAATGGTCCAGCCCTTGTTCTTTTTGTCCCATACTCAGCCGGTAATCCCCTCTCCCCTCTTTAGCTGGCCTCTCAATCTAGAGGCTGGCCAAACTTCGGTTTTGGACTTGGCACTAAAATCAACCTGAAATCTGGGTTTGTGTTTCTGCTGAAACTGTCATAGTATTTTCTGCAGGAACTAACTACCCCCCTCCACGATTACTCACTGCTACCGCTGTCCCCCCCCCCCCCCACACACTCAGCAGAGACCTGGCCCCCTGGGCTGCATGACCACCCCGTAGGCTCTCCTCGGGCCTACCTTAAACCCTTGTAATCATGCGGCCTCTTCGGGGGCAGGAATGGAGACCACTTGTTCCTGCCCGCTGCCGCCACTGAATCAACATTCCACGGGAGGTTCCAGCAGCCATTTAGAGATTGGCACTCAACATATGCAAGTGTTGCTCCTGCATATGCTGGGTGCCAATTTCAAAATGGCTGCCAGGACTTCCCGCAGCAATCTCGCAAAGCTGCCACAGGAAGTCTTGGCAGCAGGATGGAATGAATAGGCTTTGTTCCTGCATCCAAAGAGACCACTAGACCACCAGGGTTTGTAAAGTAGGGCCTACAGGGCGGTCAGGCCACCCGAGGGGGTTGGGCAGCACTGCAATGTATGTTTTCTGTCAAGAGGGAGGTGGGTGGGGAAGTCAAGTCGTTTTCAGTTTCAGCTTCTGTTCTGGCTGAAACCAAGCAGCAAATTTCAGCTGTGGATTCAGATTCAGTCAGAACCAAAACCACTGGTTTCGGTCAACCTGCATCTCAAACATTCCCCACCCCCCAAAGAGTGTACCTTTTAAAAGTTGTTTTTGCTTGTAGGGGCCTCCAGCAGCAAGCACGCTTCCCGCCTATGCATGAACAGGAAGTTATGTCGGAGAGATAGCAGTAAGGACGACACGAGCAGCGCGTATGAAGCGCTGCTCATTGTTGCTGGCCTCTACAAGCAAAAACAACTTTTAAACGGTACATCTGGGGAAGGGCTGTTTAAGAGGCCAAGGGAGATGCCGAATTGCCAGTTGGTGTGCGGAAAGGAAGGGAAAAGAAGTCGGTGGGTGGGCAGTGACATCACTTTCGGAACTGTCAGATGTGCCGGAATGGCGTTCCTCTCCATTCTGGCACAAATTAAATCCTGTATACATGAAAGAAAACCCATGGCTCCTGATAAAATAAAAATGCAGCAATAGCATGAATCAAGACTGTATTAAAAAAAAAAGCACTAATTTGTTAATGAAGCCACCAAGAACCACTACTACACCTGCTTATTGTGGGATGTAAGGAATAGACTGACAAGGCAGCTCAACTACGGCTCTCTACTGCATGGAGTGGAGGAGCAGCCTAGTGGTTAGTGAAGCGGACTTTGATCTTGGGGAACTGAGTTCGATTCCCACTGCAGCTCCTTGTGACTCTGAGCAAGTCCCTTAACCCTCCATTGCCCCTGGTACAAAATAAATACCTGAATATATGTAAAGCACTTTAAATGTAGTTGCAAAAACCTCAGAAAGTCCCATTTCCCTTTCTGTACATATAAGAAAAAAATAGTGTCATTTCTGGAAGATGGAGATTTCTTACCTGTCACAGGCCACATCCAGGTCCTCACAGTTACACAAACAGGCTACCAAATGGCTCTTCTTTCCATCTTGATCTATGTACTCACAGCAACATAAGGGTTCCTCAGCTTCTGATAGCCTTGGATTCTTTTTTTTCATCCTTTTAGGTTTCACTTCAACAGTGCTGCACCAACTTTCCGATTAGAAAACAATCATCTGGAGGCGGAGATAATAAAGTTTGGACTTTTCAAGGGTTTAAAAAAATAAAGCACAATAGTCACACATCTTTCTTGCTCTGTCTGATCTTTTCTAGACCTGCACTTTTACACAATAAAATACATGTAATTATGTATTATAAATATAGGCATACTCCCTGCTGTCTGCTCACAGTAATGTCTTATTTCCCTCTTCTTCATAAGCCTTTTCATTGGTAGATCACTCAGATACAGTAGTTATTTCCCTGGTCCTAGAGGGCTTACACTCACAAATTTGTACCTTATGCAGTGGAAAAAATGAGGTGATTTGCCCAAGGTCACAAGAGTTAATGAGGAGTTGAACACTTGCTTACCTGTTTTTCACCCTGTGACTCTAACCCCTATGCCATTACTCCACCCTAGTATGACATGACATATATAACATCAGTGTAACTTTTGCCCCAGAACTGGAAAAAAAATCACTTTGCCTAGGAAAAAGTCTGGTAAAGAAAAGTAGGACAATCTGTATTAAAGCTACTTGCCTAACTCTCCAATCCCATGTTCGGTGGGGAAAACTATTACCTGCATTAGTAATCTTGCAGAAACAAAGAAAATATAAGAAAGAGAGAAACGTATTAAAAACATAATGCTCTATACTAATCAACAATATTACACATTTCAGTACAAAAATAACTGAATTTGAAATTTGTGTGTTGGTTCATCTATTTAAGAAAACAAAAAAATTATAAATCAGCCTTTTAATGGCCCCACAGTTAATTTTACACTGTGAGTAAATGACAACTGGAAGAAGGCTCAAAGCTGTGGTCCCAGCCTGGTACCCTGAACAACCATCCCTGGAACACAAACATCGAGAAACCATTCCTCATAGCTCTCAAGGGTGACAAACGATCTCAAAATCGCCGTCTTCAATTAAAAAAAACGTTTCACTGGAAACCAGAAACTGTACACGGAAACGTGCCAGTTACACCCCTGGGCTCTAACATCCATGATCCCATTCCCTAACTATGAAAACATACCACTGACTACTCCCTCCATAAAAGAGCTCCAACCCAACAACCCCTCCTCCCTCACATGAAGCGACAGGAACTGCAGACCACTCATTCCCCTTCATACACTGGCGCAATTCCTACTGACCCCTACTGACTCCTGCCTTCGCCCGTTGGCTGTAGATCTCCTACCCTTCCGTCTGGTTCAGTAACAAAACGAAAGAGACGAAAAAAGCCGAAACCCACGCGACAGGCGCAGAGTCTGAAAAAAAGGGAGAAGCAGTACCGGGCTTTCAGCGTTAGGAAACCCCATCCTTTAACTCCAAGCACCGACCAAATCTATTCCAAATCCCCGGTGACCGGAACGAAACAGAACTACCTAGCTAGTTCCACCCCCCAAGACACGCCCTCTTCCAGGCAACCACTATTCTGACCCCGCCTTTCCTTAAACCGCTCAACTTTCCCCAGCTCAGCTCCGCCTCGCTCACGTGATCTAGAAGTGGGTGCTGTTACCCAGTCGGGCAATTCCTGCTTCCAGCTCCGCCTACGCCCTGTCGTCACACTTCAGTGGGTGGGGGTGGGTGGGGGGATGAGCAGTGAAATGTTCCGCTCTGCTCTGAGGGACAGGTACACAAGCATCGGCCGGCTGCCTTAAGAAAAGAGACCCAAGCTAGTACTGAGGATACCAACAGGTTGGCCCTGGTAGAGGGGACAACCTGGGCGTCTTTGCATACCTGATGCTACAGAGCATAATTTACGGCTGGGGGTTTAAGGCATCCGAATGTCTAATAGCGACTGTAGGAACAGGGGAAGGAAGAGCAAAGGTGGTTGTATCAATCTGTCCGTGCTTATGCCAGAAACTTTTAACAACGAAGCCAAATGAGAAAAGCATTTAGAATTATTGTATGTATATGTTTCTCTTTTCTCTGTACTTTTTACGTGTACTATTGGTGGTCTGTGTAATCTGTTTTCTCTGAGGACAAGCAGGCTGCTTGTTGTCACACGTGGGTCGACATCCGCGGCATTTTTGCAAGCAAAATATGAAAAAATCTTGCCAGAGTCTTCTGGCACGCGTGCACAGACCGATTTCCCGCCCATTGTGTGAGTGTTCCCGCTCAGTTATTTTTTCTCCGCATTGAGGTGCAGTCAAGTTTTTTCCCCGCTCCTCTCAGGCCCAGGAAAGAGTTCTTTCGATTTAGAGGCATTTACCTTATTTCTTTTCTTTTTAATACAATTTACAGTTTTAAAAAAACTTCCCCCGTAGTTTTCTTTATTTTTTTTTGCCCGTTTAAAGTTTCCTTTCTTTTTTGACGTGGCCAGGTTGTTCCCTTCTTTTCATGCCCTTTTTTTCTTTTAACAGGCGCGATTGCGGCTTTTGATTTCGCCGAAGCCATTTTTCCTTCCATGTCACCGAAGACACCCAGCGGCTTCAAACGTTGTACTCTGTGCAACTGGACCATCTCAGGTACCGATACCCACGTCTGGTGTATCCAGTGCCTTGGGCCAGACCATAGCCCAGCTGCTTGTTGTCTGTGTCTTCGCATGAAGATACGGACTCAAGTGTCTCGAGAGGCCCAACGAGAGAAGCTTTTTGGGGCTCGGTCCGGTCCTTCGACGTCGACATCAGTACCAAGGTTGGCGGAGTTGACATCGAGGGACGCATCGATGTCAGGAGCGAAGGTAATGGCTGCGGTACGACCAACTCGAAGGATTCCACGTCTTCCTCATCGGTACCGAGGAATCTCGATGACGGGCGTCGAACGAAAGCGAAGAAGCACCATCATCGTTCTCCTTCGACACACGGGAGCTCCGGGGCGTTGAGGGATTCGGCACCCAAGAAGCATCGGCGCCGAGAGGATCGCTCTCCCTCTATTCAGGAGGTGCCGATGCGTCGGTCTAGCAGCCCGGTACCTGCTTCCGAGCCTCGACAGATTCTGCCACCGGCTCCTTTACCGACCCCGCAGCCTTGTCCAACGGCGGCTCTTGAGCGCATCAGGGCCCTGCTTCCAGAGCTTCTGGAAGGGTTACTGCACCAGTCTGCTTCGGTGTCGGGGGTGCTTGCGCCTTCTATACTGTCTGCTGCAGCGGTATCTGGCCCTTCGCCTGTGGTGAGGTCCTTGACCTCAGTGCCGCCTGCGGCATTGGTGTCAGCTGTCACCCAGGACGACTCCCCTTCGACGTCGGTGGAGGAAGAAACTTCACCGGAGTCCAGGCAGGCGTCGACTTCTCGGCACCACCATCGAGGATGTCGTTCCTCGGCGTCGAAGCAGGCTCAGTTTCGGACTGCTCTGAGAGATGTCCGATACTGAAGATGAGCGTTCGTGGGAGGAACAGGAGGATCCCAGGTACTTTTCTTCTGATGAGTCCTATGGGATTCCTTCTGAACCTTCCCCTCCACCAGAAAGGAGACTTTCTCCACTGGAGAGCCCAGGACTGAGATGCTCGAGGTCCTGGATTATCCTTCTCCACCTAGAGAGGCTGCAACAGCTCTTTTGCATAATGTACTGAAGGAAGTCCTTATACGAAACTGGTCGTTCCCTCTGTCTAATCCCGTGATCCTGAAAAGAACTGAATCCCAATATCGGCTCCACGGGGAGCCTGGATTGATGAAGTCTCAGCTACCTCACAATTCCACGGTGGTGGACTCCGCTCTCAAAAGAGCCCAGTACTAGGGACTATGCCTCGGCGCCCCCAGGCAGAGAATCTAGAACCTTGGACTCTTTTGGGAGGAAGGTGTATCAGGCCGCTATGCTCGCGCCAAAATCAAGACATACCAGCTCTTCACGAGCATCCACTTGTGGAACTCGGTGAGACAACTGTCTAGCTTGGTTGATGCACTTCCTCTGGAGCAAGCCAAGCTTTTTCGCCAGGTGGTCAGGCAGCAGAAGGCGTGTCGAACATTCCTGGCCAGGAGTATGTTCAACACTTTTAATGTAACATCCAGGATCGCTGCCCAAGGTATAGTGATGCGCAGACTCTCATGGCTGCGTGTCTCTGACCTGGATCATTCGATCCAGCAGCGGATGGCGGATGTTCCTTGCCGTGGGGATAACCTTTTTGGTGAGAAAGTAGAGGACCTGGTTGACCAGCTCAAGAAGCACAATGATGCTATGGATTCTTTCTCCCGCCGGGTGTCTTCTGCTACTACCTCCTCATCTAGGAGGTTTTTTGGAGGGAAGAGGAGTGCTCCCTATTCCTATGCTAGGCGTAGGTACACTCCTGCTTCTCGGCAGCCTGTCCAGGCTCAGTTCCAGCGCGCTCGTTCTCGTCAACAGCGTGTACCTAAGTCCACTGCGGCTCCCCAGCAAAAGCAAGGGACAGGCTTTTGACTGGCTCCAGTTCAGCATAGCCTCAGTAAAAATGTCCGTGCCGGATGACTTGCCAGTCGGGGGAAGGATGTCATCCAACTGTCCACCGGCTTTCGGAATTCTCTCCACTGGTGGCCGATTTGACAACGGATGCATCTCTCCTGGGGTGGGGAGCTCATGTAGATGGGCTCCACACTCAGGGAGCCTGGTCCTTTCAGGAAAGAGGTCTGCAGATCAACTTCCTGGAATTAAGAGCGACCTGGAATACTCTAAAGGCTTTCAGAGATCGGCTGTCCAACCAAATCATTTTAATTCAGACAGACAATCAGGTTACCATGTATTACACCAACAAGCAGGGGGGGCACCGGATCTCGCCCTCTGTGTCAGGAAGCCGTCCAGATGTGGCTTTGGGCTCACCGTCACGGCATGTTCCTCCAAGCCACTTATCTGGCAGGCGTAAACAACAGTCTGGCCGACAGGTTGAGCAAGATAATGCAACCTCACGAGTGCTCACTGAGCATGGGCGTAGTCCGCAAGATCTTCCAAGTGTGGGGCACCCCCCTCGGTGGATCTTTTTTGCCACTCAGATCAATCACAACGTCCCTCAGTTCTGTTCCAGGCTTCAGGCCCACGACAGACTAGCATCAGATGCCTTTCTCCTGCATTGGGGGACAGGCCTTCTGTATGCATATCCTCCCATACCTCTAATAGGGAAGACTCAAGCAAGACTGCGCAACCATGATGCTGATTGCACCCTTCTGACCGCGCCAGATTTGGTTCCTTCTTCTTCTGGAGTTGTCCTCTGGAGAACTGTGGAGGTTGGACTGTTTTCCAATCCTCATCACTCAGAACGAGGGGTCGCTTCAACATCACAACCTCCAGTCTCTGGCTCTCACGGCCTGGATGTTGAGCGCTTAGAATTCGCCTCGGGTCTTTCAGAGGGTGTCTCCCGAGTCTTGCTTGCTTCCAGGATAAATTCTACAAAGAGGTGTTACTCTTTCAAATGGAGGCGGTTTGCCGTCTGGTGTGACAGCAAGGCCCTAGATCCTCTTTCTTGTCCTACACAGACCCTGCTTGAATACCTTGTACACTTGTCAGAGTCTGGTCTCAAGACCAACTCCGTAAGAGTTCACCTTAGTGCGATTAGTGCTTACCATCGCCGTGTAGAGGGTAAGCCTATCTCTGGACAGCTTTTAGTTCGCTTCATGAGAGGTTTGCTTTTGTCAAAGCCCCCTGTTAAACCTCCGCCAGTGTCATGGGATCTCAACGTCGTTCTCACCCAGCTGATGAAAGCTCCTTTTGAGCCACTGAATTCCTGCCATCTGAAGTACTTGACCTGGAACGTCATTTTCTTGGTGGCTGTTAATTCAACTCGTAGAGTCAGTGAGCTTCAGGCCTTGGTAGTGCATGCACCTTATATCAAGTTCCATCACAACAGAGTAGTCCTTCGCACGCACCCTAAGTTCCTGCCAAAGGTGGTGTCGGAGTTCCATCTGAACCAGTCAATTGTCTTACCAACATTCTTTCCCCGTCTTCATACCCGCCCTGGCAAAAGCAGTTTGCACACCTTGGATTGCAAGAGAGCATTGGCGTTTTACATGGAGCGTACAAGGCCCTTTAGACAGTCCTCCCAGTTGTTTGTTTCTTTTGATCCCAACAGGAGGGGAGTTGCCATCGGAAAATGCACAATCTCCAATTGGCTAGCAGATTGTATATCCTTCACTTACGTTTAAGCTGGGCTGACTCTGGAGGGCCATGTCACGGCTCACAATGTTAGAGCCATGGCTGCATCAGTGGCTCACTTAAAGTCAGCCTCCATTGAGGAGATTTGAAAGGTTGCAACGTGGTCATCAGTCCACACATTCACATCTCACTACTGCCTCCAGCAGGATACCCGACGTGACAGTTGGTTTGAGCAGTCGGTGCTGCAGAATCTGTTCGGGGTTTAGAATCCAACTCCTCCCCCCTAGACCCATTTTTGTTCTGTTCCAGGCTGCACTCTCAGTTAGTTGTTTATGGTTTCAGGTCAATCTATATTATGTCCTCGCCTTTGCGAGGCCCAATTGACCAATGTTCATCGTTGTAAGTGAGTCAGGTTGCTAGGGATACCCCACATGTGAGCTTGTCCTCGGAGAAAGTGAAGATACATACCTGTAGCAGGTATTCTCCGAGGACAGCAGGCTGATTGTTCTCACAAACCCGCCCACCTCCCCTTTGGAGTTGTTGTTGTTTGTTTATTTGCTTTTTGATTAAACTGAGCAGGAATGCTCACGCGATGAGCAGGAAATTGGTCCGCGCACGCGCACCAGAAGACTCTGGCAAGATTTTTTCATATTTTGCTTGCAAAAATGCCGGTTCCCAGGCCAACGCGGACGTCGACCCACATGTGAGAACAATCAACCTGCTGTCCTCGGAGAATACATGCTATAGGTATGTATCTTCGCTTTATCTGTTTTCTTTGTGTGAACATGTATGTTTTTTATATGTGTATCTATACAGGGCTGCTTTAACCACCAAAGGGGTCCTGGGAAAACTTTTGTGGTGTGGTTAGGTTGGGCTGGACTGTGCTACTTGCCTCCCGCAGTTCTGGTGCTACGCTGTCTTGTCTTTCTCTGTTTGTTAAATAAACCTTAGAAGAACTGTGAGGAAACCTCTAGAGTGCACCTGTATTACTGCAAGGTTACCCCCCCCCCCCCCCCCCCCAAAAAAAAAAAAGGGATCAGGACATTAGCTTTGTTTTTTGCGTTAAACCCAGAAAACGACATTCGCTTTCCTATTTGATCCTAGAAACAGCATTTCTATACCACAAAACTCCTGAGGCAGGCGCTTAGGTGCCAAAACACAGCAGCTGTGTCAAGTCATTTGGTACTTTGAAATAAAGACTTGTAATTGTATATACATCTACCTCATTGTTTGGAAAGTGCCAGCCTCTCCTGCTCTTCCTTTGCTTGATTGGTTTACATAGGGATTGAGTGTACCTCCACCTGGGTGTTTTCCAGTAAACCATGACTTAACTATTTGGCTAATCACAATGTAAACACAGGTGGCCACAGTGGCATTCCTAGGGCGTCTGACACCCGGGGCGGATCGCCGATGCCCCCCCCCCCCGGCGAAACGACCCCCCCCCCCCGGGTGCATTTTTACCTGCTGGGGGGGGGGGGGGGGGTGCCGCGTGCCTGTCGGCTTCGCTCATTCCATGCTCCCTCTGCCCCGGAACAGGAAGTAACCTGTTCCGGGGCAGAGGGAGCACAGAACGAGCGACGCCGACAGGCTCGTGGCGTGCACCTGGGGCGGACTGCACCCACCGCCCCCTCCTAGGAACGCCACTGGGTGGCCATGACCCACTGAAGCAGAGTGCCTATTGAATATCTGCTGAGGTGGGGAGGCAAATGAAGCAGGAGACTGATGAGATGATAGCCCTAGGTGTTATAAAGAAGTCTCATAGTCCCTGGAATTCTCCTGTAGTTCTTGTTCCCAAGAGAGATGGCATAACCCACTTCTGTGTGAATTACAGGAGACTTAATGATTGTACTGTAACTGACGCCTATCTGATGCCCTGCATAGACAAGTTACTAGACCACTTGACTACAAAGCGAATGCTACATACCTGTAGAAGGTATTCTCCGAGGACAGCAGGCTGATTGTTCTCACTGATGGGTGACGTCCACGGCAGCCCCTCCAATCGGAATCTTCACTAGCAAAGTCCTTTGCTAGCCCTCGCGCGCCCGCGCGCACCGCGCATGCGCGGCCGTCTTCCCGCCCGAAACCGGCTCGAGCCGGCCAGTCCAGTATGTAGCAAGACAATACAAGGGAAGACACAACTCCAAAGGGGAGGCGGGCGGGTTTGTGAGAACAATCAGCCTGCTGTCCTCGGAGAATACCTTCTACAGGTATGTAGCATTCGCTTTCTCCGAGGACAAGCAGGCTGCTTGTTCTCACTGATGGGGTATCCCTAGCCCCCAGGCTCACTCAAAACAACAACCATGGTCAATTGGGCCTCGCAACGGCGAGGACATAACTGAGATTGACCTAAAAAATTTACCAACTAACTGAGAGTGCAGCCTGGAACAGAACAAACAGGGCCCTCGGGGGGTGGAGTTGGATCCTAAAGCCCAAACAGGTTCTGAAGAACTGACTGCCCGAACCGACTGTCGCGTCAGGTATCCTGCTGCAGGCAGTAATGAGATGTGAATGTGTGGACAGATGACCTCGTCGCAGCTTTGCAAATTTCTTCAATGGAGGCTGACTTCAAGTGGGCTACCGACGCAGCCATGGCTCTAACATTATGAGCCGTGACATGACCCTCAAGAGCCAGCCCCGCCTGGGCGTAAGTGAAGGAAATGCAATCTGCTAGCCAATTGGATATGGTGCGTTTCCCTACAGCCACTCCCCTCCTATTGGGATCAAAAGAAACAAACAATTGGGCGGACTGTCTGTGGGGCTGTGTCCGCTCCAGGTAGAAGGCCAATGCTCTCTTGCAGTCCAATGTGTGCAGCTGACGTTCAGCAGGGCAGGAATGAGGACGGGGAAAAAATGTTGGCAAGACAATTGACTGGTTCAGATGGAACTCCGACACGACCTTTGGCAAGAACTTAGGGTGAGTGCGGAGGACTACTCTGTTATGATGAAATTTGGTGTAAGGGGCCTGGGCTACCAGGGCCTGAAGCTCACTGACTCTACGAGCTGAAGTAACTGCCACCAAGAAAATGACCTTCCAGGTCAAGTACCTCAGATGGCAGGAATTCAGTGGCTCAAAAGGAGGTTTCATCAGCTGGGTGAGAATGACATTGAGATCCCATGACACTGTAGGAGGCTTGACAGGGGGCTTTGACAAAAGCAAACCTCTCATGAAGCGAACAACTAAAGGCTGTCCTGAGATCGGCTTACCTTCCACATGGTAATGGTATGCACTGATTGCGCTAAGGTGAACTCTTACAGAGTTGGTCTTGAGACCAGACTCAGACAAGTGCAGAAGGTATTCAAGCAGGGTCTGTGTAGGACAAGAGCGAGGAGCTAGGGCCTTGCTGTCACACCAGACGGCAAACCTCCTCCACAGAAAGAAGTAACTCCTCTTAGTGGAATCTTTCCTGGAAGCAAGCAAGATGCGGGAGACACCCTCTGACAGACCCAAAGAGGCAAAGTCTACGTTCTCAACATCCAGGCCGTGAGAGCCAGGGACCGGAGGCTGGGATGCAGAAGAGCCCCTTTGTCCTGCGTGATGAGGGTCGGAAAACACTCCAATCTCCACGGTTCTTCGGAGGATAACTCCAGAAGAAGAGGGAACCAGATCTGACGTGGCCAAAAAGGAGCAATCAGAATCATGGTGCCTCGGTCTTGCTTGAGTTTCAACAAAGTCTTTCCCACCAGAGGAATGGGAGGATAAGCATACAGCAGGCCCTCCCCCCAATCCAGGAGGAAGGCATCCGATGCCAGTCTGCCGGGGGCCTGAAGCCTGGAACAGAACTGAGGGACTTTGTGGTTCGCTCGAGATGCAAAGAGATCCACCAAGGGGGTGCCCCACGCTTGGAAGATCTGGCGCACCACTCGGGAGTTGAGCGACCATTCGTGAGGTTGCATAATCCTGCTCAGTCTGTCGGCCAGACTGTTGTTTACGCCTGCCAGATATGTGGCTTGGAGCACCATGCCGAGACGGCGAGCCCAGAGCCACATGCTGACGGCTTCCTGACACAGGGGGCGAGATCCGGTGCCCCCCTGCTTGTTGACATAGTACATGGCAACCTGGTTGTCTGTCTGAATTTGGATAATTTGGTGGGACAGCCGATCTCTGAAAGCCTTCAGAGTGTTCCAGATCGCTCGCAACTCCAGGAGATTGATCTGTAGACCGTGTTCCTGGAGGGACCAGCTTCCTTGGGTGTGAAGCCCATCGACATGAGCTCCCCATCCCAGGAGAGACGCATCCGTGGTCAGCACTTTTTGTGGCTGAGGAATTTGGAAAGGACGTCCCAGAGTCAAATTGGACCAAATCGTCCACCAATACAGGGATTCGAGAAAACTCGTGGACAGGTGGATCACGTCTTCTAGATCCCCAGCAGCCTGAAACCACTGGGAAGCTAGGGTCCATTGAGCAGATCTCATGTGAAGGCGGGCCATGGGAGTCACATGAACTGTGGAGGCCATGTGGCCCAGCAATCTCAACATCTGCCGAGCTGTGATCTGCTGGGACGCTCGCACCCGCGAGACGAGGGACAACAAGTTGTTGGCTCTCGTCTCTGGGAGATAGGCACGAGCCGTCCGAGAATCCAGCAGAGCTCCTATGAATTCGAGTCTCTGCACTGGGCGAAGATGGGACTTTGGGTAATTTATTACAAACCCCAGTAGCTCCAGGAGGCGAATAGTCATCTGCATGGACTGCAGGGCTCCTGCCTCGGACGTGTTCTTCACCAGCCAATCGTCGAGATACGGGAACACGTGCACCCCCAGCCTGCGAAGTGCCGCTGCTACTACAGCCAGGCAGTTTGTGAACACCCTGGGCGCAGAGGCGAGCCCAAAGGGTAGCACACAGTACTGGAAGTGACGTGTGCCCAGCTGAAATCGCAGATACTGTCTGTGAGCTGGCAGTATCGGGATGTGTGTGTAGGCATCCTTCAAGTCCAGAGAGCATAGCCAATCGTTTTCCTGAATCATGGGAAGAAGGGTGCCCAGGGAAAGCATCCTGAACTTTTCTTTTACGAGATATTTGTTCAGGGCCCTTAGGTCTAGGATGGGACGCATCCCCCCTGTTTTCTTTTCCACAAGGAAGTACCTGGAATAGAATCCCAGCCCTTCTTGCCCGGATGGCACGGGCTCGACCGCATTGGCGCTGAGAAGGGCGGAGAGTTCCTCTGCAAGTACCTGCTTGTGCTGGAAGCTGTAAGACTGAGCTCCCGGTGGACAATTTGGAGGTTTTGAGGCCAAATTGAGGGTGTATCCTTGCCGGACTATTTGCAGAACCCACTGATCGGAGGTTATGAGAGGCCACCTTTGGTGAAAAGCTTTCAACCTCCCCCCGACCGGCAGGTCGCCTGGCACTGACACTTGGATGTCGGCTATGCTCTGCTGGAGCCAGTCAAAAGCTCGCCCCTTGCTTTTGCTGGGGAGCCGCTGGGCCTTGCTGAGGCGCACGCTGCTGACGAGAGCGAGCGCGCTGGGGCTTAGCCTGGGCCGCAGGCTGTCGAGAAGGAGGATTGTACCTACGCTTGCCAGAAGAGTAGGGAACAGTCCTCCTTCCCCCAAAAAATCTTCTACCTGTAGAGGTAGATGCTGAAGGCTGCCGGCGGGAGAACTTGTCGAATGCGGTATCCCGCTGGTGGAGATGCTCTACCACCTGCTCGACCTTCTCTCCAAAAATATTGTCCGCACGGCAAGGCGAGTCCGCAATCCGCTGCTGGAGTCTATTCTCCAGGTCGGAGGCACGCAGCCATGAGAGCCTGCGCATCACCACACCTTGAGCAGCGGCCCTGGACGCAACATCAAAGGTGTCATACACCCCTCTGGCCAGGAATTTTCTGCACGCCTTCAGCTGCCTGACCACCTCCTGAAAAGGCTTGGCTTGCTCAGGGGGGAGAGCATCAACCAAGCCCGCCAACTGCCGCACATTGTTCCGCATGTGTATGCTCGTGTAGAGCTGGTAAGACTGGATTTTGGCCACGAGCATAGAGGAATGGTAGGCCTTCCTCCCAAAGGAGTCTAAGGTTCTAGAGTCTTTGCCCGGGGGCGCCGAAGCATGCTCCCTAGAACTCTTAGCCTTCTTTAGGGCCAGATCCACAACTCCAGAGTCGTGAGGCAACTGAGTGCGCATCAGCTCTGGGTCCCCATGGATCCGGTACTGGGACTCGATCTTCTTGGGGATGTGGGGATTACTTAGTGGCTTGGTCCAGTTCGCAAGCAATGTCTTTTTCAGGACATGGTGCAAGGGAACAGTGGACGCTTCCTTAGGTGGAGAAGGATAGTCCAGGAGCTCAAACATTTCAGCCCTGGGCTCGTCCTCCACAACCACCGGGAAGGGGATGGCCGTAGACATCTCCCGGACAAAGGAAGCAAAAGACAGACTCTCGGGAGGAGAAAGCTGTCTCTCAGGAGAGGGAGTGGGATCGGAAGGAAGACCCTCAGACTCCTCGTCAGAGAAATATCTGGGGTCTTCTTCCTCTTCCCACGAGGCCTCACCCTCGGTGTCAGACACAAGTTCACGGACCTGTGTCTGCAACCTCGCCCGGCTCGACTCCGTGGAGCCACGTCCACGATGGGGGCGTCGAGAGGTAGACTCCCTCGCCCGCATCGGCGAAGCTCCCTCCGCCGACGTAGTCAGGGAGCCCTCCTGGGAGGTGGCCGCAGGCGGTACCGACGTCGGGGACCTCACCCCGGGCGATGGGCCAGCCGGCGCCACGCTCGACGGTACCGGAGGCGCAAGCACCGCCAGTACCGGAGGGGTAGGGCGCAACAGCTCTCCCAGAATCTCTGGGAGAACGGCCCGGAGGCTCTCGTTCAGAGCGGCTGCAGAGAAAGGCATGGAGGCCGATGCAGGCGTCGACGTCAGAACCTGTTCCGGGCGTGGAGGCTGTTCCGGGCTGTCCAGAGTGGAGCGCATCAACACCTCCTGAACAGAGGGTGAGCGGTCCTCTCGGTGCCGATGCCTGCTGGGTGCCGACTCCCTCGGCGACCCAGAGCTCTCGGTGCCGACGCGGGGAGGAGACCGGTGTCGATGCTTCTTCGACTTCTTCCGAAGCATGTCACCGGAGCTCCCCGGCACCGACGAGGAGGACGTAGAATCCATCCGTCGCTTCCTCGGGGCCGAGGTCGAAGCAGGTCGATCCCGGGGGGGCTGTACCGCAGGAGCCCTCAGGGTAGGGGGAGACCCACCCGAAGGCTCACCGCCACCAGCAGGGGAATGGACAGCCCTCACCTGCACTCCTGACGATGCACCACCGTCTGACGACATCAGCAGACGAGGTCCCGATACCACCGACGCCGATGCAGCTATCCGATGTCTCGGCGCCGATGCAGAGGGCCGATGCCTCGATGCACTCGATGCACTGGCGGCCGAGGATGAAGGTCTGGACGCTGACGACGTCGATGCACTCGATGACCCCGGTGCCGATGCCGACGAAGAGCCCGAGAACAAAATGTTCCACTGGGCCAATCTCGCTACCTGAGTCCGCCTTTGTAACAGGGAACACAGGCTACAGTTCTGAGGACGGTGCTCGGCCCCCAGACACTGAAGACACGAAGAGTGCCTATCAGTGAGCGAGATTACCCGGGCGCACTGGGTGCACTTCTTGAAGCCGCTGGAAGGCTTCGATGTCATGGGCGGAAAAATCACGCCGGCGAAATCAAAATCCGAAATGACGAATTTGAGCACCAAAAACTTTGAGGGAGAAAAATCTCGACCGAGGCCGAAAAGAGGCCTACCCCGACGACGAAAGAAAACTTACCGGGGCAAAGACTGGAAATACGGGAAGGGGCAAACGAAACCCAAGGGGGTTTGCGGAGCACTTTCCGAACGAATTTAAATCTTTTCCGAAGAAAAAACACGTCGATTTGTACAAAGGACGCGCGAGGTCGACTCTCCGGGGCTCGACACGGCAAAAAACACAGCCGTACCGAGTGCGGACGAAAGAAGACTGGCCGGCTCGAGCCGGTTTCGGGTGGGAAGACGGCCGCGCGAGGGCTAGCAAAGGACTTTGCTAGTGAAGATTCCGATTGGAGGGGCTGCCGTGGACGTCACCCATCAGTGAGAACAAGCAGCCTGCTTGTCCTCGGAGAATGGACTTTAGCCGAGGGTACTGGCAGATTCCCCTAACAGCTGCTGCTCAGCAGTGACCAGCATTTTGTACCCCATTTGGTCTGTATTGAATTTACTGTGATGCCTTTTGGAATGAAAAATGTCCCTGGTACATTTCAATCATTGGTGAATCGTCTGTTAGATGAACTCCAGGAGAATGCTAGGGCTTATCTTGATTACACTGCTGTGTACAGTCAGACTTGGAATGACCACTTCATCCATTTGAATGGAGTACTGAACCTGATCAGGGAGGCCCGCCTGACTATAAAACCCAGCAAATGTCGGATGGGGATGTCAGAAGTACAATATTTAGGGCACAGAGTGGGAGGCGGATAGCTGAAGCCTGAACCAGCTATGGTGGAAGCTATATAAACTTGGCCGCCTCCCAAACTTAAAAAAGCAAGCATTGGCCTTCCTTGGAACAGTGGGGTATTACATAAAGTTTGTGCCTCACTACAGCACCATAGCCAAGCCCTTAACTGACCTGACTAAAAAGAGACCACCGCGAAGTTACCTGGTCATCATGAGTGTGAAGCGGCCTTCCAGGCATTAAAGACAACATTAGTTACTGATCCAGTACTGGATGCACCTGATTACCAACAAAGATTTGTGGTACAGACTAATGTCTTGACATTTGGCATTGGGGCTGTACTCAGTCAAGTGAATAGCAGAGGGGAGGAGCACCCCATATTTTATCTAAGTCGCAAGTTCCTTGACAGAGGTAGCCTATGCCACTATTGAAAAAGAGTGGCTGGCCTTAGTGTGGGCCCTCAAGAAGTTACAACCATAACTGTATGGGCGAGATTTTACTGTCATCACAGTTCACAATCTGTTGGTCTGGCTTAAGAGAGTCTCAAGAGAGAATGGGAAGCTACACAGGTGGAGCCTTTCCCTGCAAATGTACAACTTCACCATGCAGCACCAGAAAGGCAGTGAACATGGTAACACAGATGGCCTCTCCAGAAAGGAAGAGCCAGAACTACTCTGACACTGGACTATCGAGACCTGATCAGTGGTCTGTAGATACTACAGTCCAGGGTCTCTCTCTTGAGGAGGGAGGTGTGACAGAACAGTGTGTTTTAAACCTGTAAACCTGCCTTTGTTAAATCTTGAAGTGCATTTCACTAGTTTGGCCAGCAGGTGGTGCATGTTATGTTTAAGCTGTTAACAAAGAACTGACCTTTCCCGTCTTAAACACAGATAAAGGAAATGCCTGTAGTGATGTAACCAGCTTTTTAAAAATGTGACTGGGCTCTGATTGGCCTAGGAGCTTTTTTTTTTCATTTGAATTGTACTGGCTTTTGCCCCAGTTTCAAGAGAAGAGAGAGAGAAAGCTCTTTGCTGAAGCCCTGTAAAACAACAGTTATATTTGATAACTGGTGAGCAGCTATATGTTCTGATCTTCCAGGTACTGTCTAGAAAATAGACAAATGTTTAGTTAGTGTTATAATTAATCCACCATACCTGTTATTGTTTGCTGACCACTATTTTCTGTCCACTATTCAAGTTCTGAGAATAAACACATTTGTTCGCCTTGCCTGTCTCGACAGTCCTGATGGTTTGTGCATTGGGTCTGCAAGTGCTTTCTGGGAACCGTGAGACCACTGGGAGTGTGGCTCCAGTAACCTAGAAATCACTGGGGATAATTTGAGAGCTGGAGACTCGCTCAGAGGCAGTTGTGACCCAGTCAGTGGGAGGAGGGTGCTAGTGTAGAGCACAAGCAGGCAGACCTGAGCTGTGCTGGGGATAGACCCTCTAAGTGGCCGCGGGGTAACCCCGGGAGGGTGGCTAGCCATTTCGTGACAGTCTCCTAATGAGAAAATAGAACAAATGGAACTGCTATGGATATCTATACAGAAACAGCTCCTTGTGACTCTGGGCAAGTCACTTAACTCTCCATTGCCCCATGTAAGCCGCATTGAGCCTGCCATGAGTGGGAAAGCGCGGGGTACAAATGTAACAAAAAAAAAAAAACTACATACTAGCTGAATACCACACTTTTATTTATTTATTTATTGTATTTGTACCCCACATTTTCCCACCTTTTTGCAGGCTCAATGTGGCTTACAGAGTATGGAAATGAGAATGTCATTACATGATTTAAGAAAACAGTCGATTATAAGCTGGGGTGAGAGAGGAATTTAAGTAGAAGGTGTTAGGTAAGGTCGTGTGAGAGGTGTTTTGGTGTACTTGGGTGGTTTAAGGAATGATTTGTTTCATTGAGGGTGACTTTTGTAGGCTCTGTTGAAAAGATGTGTTTTCAAAGCTTTGCGAAAGCTGGTTAGATTGGCCATGGTTTTTAGGGACATGGGTAGTGCGTTCCAAAACTGTGTACTTTTGTAAGCAGAGGTAGTAGCATAAGCCTGTTTGTATTTCATTCCTTTACAGCTGGGAAAGTTCAGGTTGAGGAATTTGCGGGCCGATCTTTTGGCATTCCTGGGCGGTAAGTCCACTAGGTTTAACATATAGAGTGGGGCCTCTGCGTGAATGATTTTGTGTACAGTTGTGCAGATCTTGAACTCAATTCGTTCCTTGAGCGGGAGCCAGTGCAGTTTCTCTCTGAGGGGCTTCGCACTTTCGTATTTGGGTGTTCCAAAGATGAGTCTGGCTGCGGTGTTCTGGGCTGTTTGGAGTTTTTTGATGGTCTGTTCTTTGCAGCCTGCGTACAGAGCGTTACAGTAGTCCAAGTGGCTTATTACCAATGATTGTACTAGGGTGCAGAAGATGTTCCTTGGGAAAAAAGGTTTTATTCTTTTGAGTTTCCACATCGATTGGAACATTTTTTTCGTCGTATTCTCCGCGTGGGTGTCGAGAGTGAGGTTTCGATCAATAGTGACTCCTAGGATTTTCAGATTTTCTGAGATAGGAAGTGTGCAGTAGGGTGTGGTTATTGCGGGGTAGTTGTTTGTATTGTATTGGGAGGTGAGAACTAGACACTGAGTTTTTTCTGCGTTGAGTTTTAACTTGAATGAATCCACCCAGGAGTGCATGGTCTGGAAGCTCTGGTTGATCTCGTTGGTTATTTCGTTTAAGTCACTTTTGAACGGGATAGGGATCGTAACGTCATCGGCATATATGTAAGGGTTGAGGTTTTGATTGGCTAGGAGTTTGGCTAATGGTATCATCATTAGGTTGAAGATAGTTGGTGAGAGGGGGGATCCTTGAGAACTCCGCATTCTGGTCTCCAGGGTGGCGATCTGTCCGTGCTCGTTATTACTTGGTAGGATCTGGTGGTGAGGAATCCTTCAAACCATTTGAGAACTGGGCCTCCGATTCCGAAGTACTCTAGTAGGTGTAATAGTATTTCATGATCCACCATGTCGAAGGCACTAGACATGTCGAATTGTAGTATGAGTATGTTCTTGCAGGTTGCGATCGATTTTTTGAATGTGTTCATTGCCGACACTAGTACAGTTTCAGTACTATGATTTGATCAGAATCCTGATTGAGACTCATGTAGAATTGAGTGTTTGGTCAGGTATTCCGTGAGTTGCTTCATCACTATGCCTTCCATCAATTTTGTTGTGAGTGGGATAGAAGCGACTGGTCGGTAGTTGGTTAAGTCCATTGTGCTTTTCTTGGCATCTTTAGGCAGTGGAGTGAGTAGGATATTTTCATTTTCCGTGGGGAAGAGTCCATTTATGAGTCTATAGTTTACTTGGTTCGTGAGGTCTTGTTTGAATTGTTTAGGTGCGGATCTTATTAGGCTGGTAGGGCAAATGTCAAGTTTGCATTGAGATTTGGCATATTTACTGAGCCAGTGTGTGAGTTCATTTATTGAAATCAGGTCAAAATTAGTCCATGATCGATCGGCTGGGTATTCCCCAGGATTTGGGTCTAGGCATTCCAGGATGCTTGTATACTCAATAGTATTGCTTGGTATCATGCGTCGGAGCTTTGTGATTTTTTCATTGAAATAGTTTGCTAAGTTGGTGGCCGATGGGGTGTCTGTGCTAATTGAGGTGACCCGTGTGGTGTTTAGGAGGTTGTTTACAAGTGAAAAGAGTTTGTGCGTTTCCTTGTAGTTTGGTCCTATTATAGTTTTGTAGTGCGTTCTTTTGGTATGTCTGATTTTGTATTTGTATTTTCTTTGTGCCTGTTTCCACTCTTTGAGTGTGTGATCATCTTTTTTTTTTTTGCTCTATGCCCTTTCTAGTCTTCTGACCTGTGTTTTTAGTTCTTTCAGTTCTTCATTAAACCATGGGATTGAGTTGTTCCTGTGTGAGGTTCTCGTTTGGAGCGGTGCTATTTTGTCTAGCACTGTTCTGCATCTGTTGTCCCATTCTTGTAGAAATTGGGGTGATTCTGTAGTTGTGGTCCATTCCTCTGTATATATTTGTTGCCAGAATGTTAGAGGGTCTATTTTGCCTTTCATAGTATAGGTTTTCTTTTCTTGTTTTTTGTTGTTTCTCTTTTGTTTTCCAGAGGAGGGAGGCAGTTGCCTTGTAGTGATCTGACCATGGTGTGATTATCCATTTTGTATCCCTGAATATGAGGTTCGCTTCTGATGAAAATTTATGAGTTATGATGTCTAGTGTTTGTCCTTTTTTGTGGGTGGGTTGCATGTTAGGCCAGTGGATCTCCCATAGTTGGAGGAATTCCTTGCATTCGTGTACGTTGTTTGAGTTGGTGTCTTCAAGATGGAGGTTTATGTCTCCTGCTATGAGGACATTTTGGGAGGACAGACAAGTATTTGATATGAAGTCTGTGAAGTGAAACTGTGCGTCTTGCCAGTTAGCCGGGGGTCTGTAGAATAGGATTATGTTTAGTTGATCATGTAGGTTATGGTGGGTGATTCTGACTGTGGCTATTTCGAGTTGGGGGAGGATTGATGCAGCTGTTGTTGTAACTGTGAATTGGGATTTATAAATTATAGCTATACCTCCGCCTCTTTTTCCTTCTCTTGTCCAATGTAACAAACATAAAATATAGATAGACCCTTAAGGGAAATGGAAATGGGACTTGATATACTGCCTTTCTGTGGTATTTTGCAACTACATTCAAAGTGGTTTACATATATACAGGTACTTATTTTGTACCTGGGGCAATGGAGGGTTAAGTGACTTGCCCACAGTCACAAGGAGCTGCAATGGGAATTGAACCCAGTTCCCCAGGATCAAAGTCCGCTGCACTAACCACTAGGGTACTCCTCCACTCCAGATATAAAACAAGGGACCACAGGTTAGTAATAGAGAGTTGAAGGCAAAAGACTAAATTGTAACCTCAATAAGTCGGACTCTGCATCAGGGGCGTAGCCAGATCTCGGCGGGAGGGAGGTCCAGAGCCCGAGGTGGGGGGGCAGTTTAGCCTGCCTCCCCCAGCTGCTGACCCCCCCACCACCATCCCTCCCCCGTCGCCAGGTACCTTTGCTGGTGGGGATCCCCAACCCCTGCCAGACGAAGTCTTCTCCAGCGCCTTCGCTGATCTGTTTCTGTCAGTCCTGACGTCCTGCATGCACGTCCAGCACGGAGCTACATACAAGAGGTGCATGCAGGACGTCTGGAGTCAGGACTGACAGAAACAGATCAGCGAAAGAAGAATTTGGCTGGCGGGGGTTGGGGACCCCCGCCAGCAAAGGTACCTGGCAGTGGTGGCGGGGGAGGGTCGGCGAAGGCAGGAGGGGGGATCGAAAGTGGCAGGGAAGGGTCGGCGGCAGGGGGTGTCAAAAATAGAGGAGGCCAGGGCTAAATCTGTGGGGGCCCATGCCCCCATGGCCCCACCTAGCTACGCCCCTGCTCTGCATACAGCAGAGAAATAGAAACTGAAATGCAAAATATCAATGATGTGCATTTCCAAAATCTGACATATTCTAATTAATAAATTCAAAATAACGTTTTTCTACCTTTGTTGTCTGAACATTCTATTTTTTTCCCATTCACTTTGGTCTCAGTGACTCTTTTATGCTTTCCTCTGTTTTTTTTCCTGTCTTTGCAATGTCTATGCCATTTGGCATTTCTTATCTCTCCATGTTCACCATGCATTTTCCGTCTGCATCCCTATTTGTCCTGTCCAGCATTTCCTTTCTGTGTCTTTTTACATATCCTCCCCCCTTGTTCAGCATCTGCCCTCTCAATGTCCCCATTCCACCTCCATTCCAGCATTGTCCCTCTGGGTCCCCATACCACCCCTTTTTTCAAGCATCACCCTTCTGGGTCCCTCTCTCACCCCTTTTCAAGCATCACCCTTCTGGGTCCCTCTCACCCCTTTTCAAGCATCTCCCCTCTGGGTCCCTCTCACCACTTTTCAAACATCTCCATCTATGTCCCTATCTCCCCCCCCCCCCTTTTTTCAGCATTGCTTCTCTGTGTCCCTATCTCCCCCTTTTTTCCAGCACTGCTCATCTGTGTCCCTATCTCCCCCCACTTTTCAGCATTGCCCCATCTGTGTCCCTATCTCCCCTCTCCTTTTTCAGCATTGTTCTCTCTTGCTAAATCTCTGGTGCAGTGACCCCACTTAACAACTGACCTCAAACCGTCCTCTGCAAACGGGACCAGCCTTTTGAATTTGAGTTCAACACCAGCTTCTAATAAAATTATTTGCTTTTTTTCTTTCTCTCCTCCTTCCTGAAGGTGCTTCTACAATACCCAGAATCACGTTTGAAGCCTTGGACTATTGTTGTTGCCAAAGGAAAGAAGTGCTTCCACATGGCATCCTGTGGTCCCAGAAAAGACACGGAGAAGAATCACGGAGCAGGCCTCAAGATAGCGGTTCTGAAATTGTTACAGAGGTTTGCCTAGCTGTGGAACAGGCCATCGGCTCACAGCTGCAACAAATTATTGCTAAACTGGACAGCATGGAACTCCGATTCACTACCTTCACCAAAGATATTCAGGAGGTTCAACAGAGAATGGGAGAGGTTGAGACCTCGGCTCAGGAATCTTTGATGGCTGCTTCCTTGGAAGACAAGGTAGATGATCTAGAAAACCGCTCTCGCAGGAATAATTTGAGATTGGTTGGATTACTGGAGTCGGTACTAGAAGCAGAACTATGGGGATTTCTGGAGGCAAGGTTCCCTAGATTTTTGCAACATCAAAGTACTGCTGGTCCTTTGTGAATAGAATGAAGACTACTCCATTATCATCATAAGATGGAGATACTGTCTGCTTTCAGAAGTGGTAAAACACTGGAATACAAAGGACATAAAATTTTGTGGTTTCAGGATTACTCCACCAAGTTTTGCTCTGCTCCAAGGCAAAGTTTGCTCCATTTTGTAGCTGCTTATACAAACTACAAATACATTTTAGCCTTCTATACCCAGCTAGATTGCGAATTAACAACAATGGAGCACTACAATATTACGACACCGTAGCGGCAGCCTAAGCTTATGTGGAACAACTGGAACGAGATAGACCGAGCACATCCTAATGATACTTGGAAATTGTCAATCTTGAGACAGGTGTCTCTGAAGTTGTGGAGCTGTTGGAGGCTTATTCCACTTCATTTCAGTGTTTGCATTTCTCAGATTTGTAAATTTTAGACTGTATAGATTTGCACATATATTTGTTTGTTTGAGACATATTGGTGGGCTTTTGCAACTTCAAGCCTGAAAGAAGCCTGTTTTTTATGTTTTATTTGGTTGAGGGGGTGGGCTGTTAGCCTATATACATTTCTTGCTCACTCAGTAAAATGGGGTCTGTAGTTGGGGGCACAGAAGTTGAGCCTCTTATGGTGCCCATTAGGAAAGGTAAGGGGTTTGGGGTGGGGGAGAAGAAGGGGTGGGTGGGAGGAAGTAGGCAGAGAATCGTGGAATACCAATAGGAAGATTGTGCAATTGCTAGTTGTTTGCTTGGAGTGGTGGGGATACTGGCTGGGATACCCCTATTGCTCTGTTAGAGTGGATCTCAGTTTTATGTACCACTTGTTCAGTGCTGTCACGTAATGCCTTTCATAGTAATGACCTGGAATGTTGGTGGTATTTCATCACCAATTAAGCAACACAAAATACTCCAAGTGCTAAACTAACAGAAGGTTTCAATTGCCCTCCTCCAGTAAACATACTTGAGTGCTAAGGAACATCAGAAGCTTTGTTGCTGGAGGGTTCTTATTTTGAATCTCCTGCTTGGGACAAAAAGACTGTGGCGTTATTATATTAATCAGGAAAGAAATTCAGATCACCACCCATAAAGTTATTCATGATGATGCTGGTAGATTCTTGATGGTTCACTTAACTATTGAATGCCAACCACTACTCCTTTGTAATGCTACACACCAAATAATTACAGTAAAGCCTTTTCATAGGCAGATTATTCATCACCTCCAGAGTTTTGATGGGGTTCCCTTTCTGATGGGAGGGGATTTCAGTGAGGTCGGGGATCCGAAGTTAGAAAGATCACATAGCAAAACGAGTGGATCCTACCAGTTGTCCCAGGGTATTCCACTGATAAGTGAAATTCTGGACTTGGTGGATGTATGGTGCACTTTACATCCGGTGGATCGAGATTATACTCACTTGTCTTGAGCGCACTCCATCATGTTCAGGATCGACTATATTTTTATCTCTCACTGTTTGTTTATTATAATACAAGAAGTGGAGATTGGACCTATCAAAATACCAGACTATGTTATGATGTCTGCCCGATTGGAGTTCCCAGGGGCATCCCCAAAATCTTATCAGTGGAAGTTTCTAGTTTGTTTGTATGGGAATGGGAGATTTCTAGACTTTCTCTTGCAGAAATGGCAGACATTTAAAGATGCGAATGTTGCTCATGTGGATACGCCTCTTTTAAATTAGGATACTGCTAAAGCAGTGCTGAGAGGAAATTTCATAGCCTATGCTAGTCACCAAAAGAAAGATAGTGGGGAATCATCTCCATTTGGAAAAGGAGATTACACAATTGCGGCACTCTATGGGATCAACCACAATGCTCAGGTCAAAACTCAACTTTTAGAATTACAGCATACCATAAATGAACGCATTCATCAGAATACCCAAAAATCGAGGCCTCTTCTCATTGAAATGGGTGGGTAACTCTTTTTGTTATTTAGGGGTGGTGTTGTCCATGGAGACTCTGGGATTATATCGTATGAATGTAGACAGGTTGTTACAAGATACTAAACTTCAATTTGAAAAATTGAGCCATTTAACTTTATCACTAATGGGTGGAATTAATCTCTTTAAAATTATTATTTTTCCACACTGGCTTTATGTCTTACAAGTATTACCACTACATCTTTTGCAGAAAGACTTGCTATTGTTAAATAGATTGTATAGGAAGTTTTTTTGGGGGTGGAAAGAAACCAAAATTGTGTCTAGACATGGTCGCAGGGAGGTTTAGGTTTACCAGGCTTGTCTTCTGCAACATCTTCAGGACTGGATTTTTGTCACTGAGCAGTTTACTCCAACACGATGGGAACGAACACCGTATGCTCCCTGGCATTTAAATTTTCTTTTGTAGGCCAGGGCTAAAAACTTGCCACAGGAGTATATGCAACCCTTGAGAGACATCTGGTGGGAGCTTTGAAATTTTGGAACCAGAACCCAATTTCTTTTACCATGCATGAGCAATGCAGACGTCTTGCTGAGATTGGAGTCTGGTCTCTTTAGGAGATGGTCAGAATCAGGCATCACCCTCAATACAGAGGGTTTCTATTCTTTCTTAGAATTACAGCAAATACTTTCTTTAACTTGCAAAGATTACTTTGCTTATATGCAGCTATGCCATTACTATACTAGTTTAGATGAAGTAGCACTGAAAACAAGACATGGTCAGAGGCTCAGAGAATTTTAAAAGGGGACTTTTGGGCAGGTCTCTGTATCTGGACTGCATTTCTCTTGTCCCTCCTTGGGAGTATGGCCCTTTTAAGGAGGCATGGAGTAGAGACCTTGGGTATGAATTGGAAGGGGTGGACTTTCTAAAATTGATTAAGGCTACCCTGAAGCAGGTTAGTAGTGCCAAGCTCCAAGAGAAAATACCGAATACTTCATAGGGCATACATGTCACAGTATTAAGCTTCCAGAACAGGTTGGGTGCCTCTTGTTCAGTGTCCCAAATGTCAGCAGGGAAATAACACCTTTTTTTCATTCCTTTTGGAGATGTGGTGGTATCCAAGCTTTTTTGGAGGTCACTTCATAGATACTTGAGGACTATTTTTGGTCAGCGTGTAGTCTTTTCTTGGAAGGGGGTCTTACTGAATAAGTGGGAAACATATGGGCTTTCTGATAAAAACTCATTTATTCCTTAGTAAAGCTTATGCATTGGGGAAAAAATGTATACTTAATCATTGGATGCAGGATGAGCCTCCCTCTTTATGGTATTGGAGAAATAAATTACATGCCTTAATGTTATGGGAGGCACAGGCTGCTCAAACTTCCCAAAAAAGAAAAAAGAGCTTTTATGTCTATCTGGAATTGTTATTTACAAAACGTATCTCACAAAGCCAGAAGCGAATAGGTTCTAAAATGTAACATAATTTGGTTATTGTTTCACAAAAGGTTGTTTTGGGGTCCTCTGCCTGGGTTGGGAGGGATTAAGAATGTTGGACCTATTCATTTCAATGATGGCCTGGGGTCAAAAGAGTCCAGATGTAGGTTTAAGAAATGGGTTAAAGGGTAGGGTGGAAAAGGGGGGGGGGATTCTTCATAAAATTGGGATCATGAGTTCTTCAGTACTATACTGTACGGTGTTTTGCTTACTATTCTCTTTTTGTTTGCTTATTATTCTGTAACAGATTGATCCCTTTGTAGACTTGCTGTTCAGTTGTTTGATGTATAGTTCTTATGAACCTGAATAAAAATCGTTAAACCTTATTGATTAGAATGTCAGTTTATGGTATATAGAGTGCCTGAGCTGGTGTTAGACATGGGTGGAGCTCAGGAAAGAAATTTGGGAGAACAAAAAAGCTACTACCAGGCTGTATCTTCTTCAGGTTCAGGCTTGCGTGAGGCTGTCTGGTCAGGGAATCAAGGACAATTGTCCTGGCTGTACCCCCCACCCTCTAACATCATTTGTGACATCAGCTATCTTTATATTTTGCAGAGGGGTAAATGCGTATGTTTAATATTTCTCTGGTGTTGTGTTGCATGCAAGATCTGACTTCTTGTTTTAATTTGTCTACATATGTCTGCTGTATTTCTAGTTTGTGGTTGGTTATTCTGTATTTGGTATTTGTGTTATGTGTATGTGACCAAGACCAGGTATTCTACTTAGCAATCGGTAGTACTTTGGCATGTTTAGTTTTCCCAGTAGATGTATTGAAGTTTTGTACCTGTGGCAACAGAATGTTAAGTGATTTGTACAGTGGATGAGTGGCCTAGTGGTTAGGGTGGTGGACTTTGGTCTTGGGGAACTGAGGAACTGAGTTCAATTCCCAGCCCAGGCAGCTCCTTGTGACTCTGGGCAAGTTACTTAACCCTCCATTTCCTGCCGCATTGGGCCTGCCATGAGTGGAAAAAAGTGCAGGGTACAAAAAAAAAAAAAATCACAAGGAGCTGCAGTGGGAATTGAACCCAGTTCCCCTGGTTCTCAGGCCACTGCACTAACCATTATGCTACTCCTCCACTGTGGCTACAATAGTATCGAGAACACTGCCTTTCCTAGTTAGGATCTTTGTTTTGGATATTAGTGCTGGCATGGTAGAATTGTTCCAGGTCCTGAGTAACTTTCTTTTGTAAGAGTTGTATTACTTATTGGCAACGCTTATGTTATGTTCCACATTCTTGGGTTTCATACAGATTGTCAGATATGTGACACAAGTTAGCAGGACATATCTTAATTTAGTTTTTATGCCTTAGATTGCTTTGAAGATTTGTTTTTCTCTTAATGTTGTACCTGTTGCCTTGTGTTAAATTACAGGTGTATTGATGATCAACCAGGAAATCTTAGAATAAACTTGTGAGAAAAGGGCATTCCCATATTGATATTGACCTATTAGCTAACAAATGGAGTTCCTTGTTGGACTATTCCTCCAGTTTGTATGAAAGCAGCTGTTTCTCTTTGGAACAGAGCTCTTCTAAATATATTTGATGAGACTGCTCCTATGAGAGAAGTCACTAGTACATAGCACAACTCTAGGCCTTGGTTTACTACTGCTCTAATACAGTTGAGAAGGGAGTTATGACAAGAGGGGCAAATATGGAGAAAGGAAATGGACTTGACTATTGGAATTTGTGTAGAGTTTTTGCTATGAGACAAATTGTGAGATATGCACACAGAAAAACTCACTTCCAGGGGGTTGCTATTGCATTTGATGATAGGCAGTTAGGGAACAGGATGGACCAATGAGGCAGCACCATGTTCTTGTTGCCAGTGAAGAGGTCAATTTGAGGTTGATGAGGTTCATTTTCTCACAGTTGGACTGTTTCCCTCCTTATATGCAGTTATAGTAATGCTGATGTTCAAAAGTATCTGGAACTTCAAAGTTTCTTTATTAATTTTGTTGTTTATTTGTGATGTACGGCATTGAAACATTAATAAAACAGATTTACACACAAATAGACCCAACAATCTTTTCTGTACATTATTTCCAACATAGGATAGACCATCTTTGGAATCATCAATGTTTTTATCTCCCGCTGAGGTTTTTTGTTTTTTTGCTAAGAAGACTCAAAGTTTCATAAATCCTTTGGGAACCAATTGCCAGAGGAAGAACACTCTTTAACCTGAGAGTGTGAATAGCAATCATTTGAGACTATTGGAGTCTGAGGCCTGGTCAATCTTACAGTCCCTAGCTGGTCTTAGGAAGGCTGGATCATCTGTTGGATTAGTGTATCCAATAGTGGCTATTGTAAACACTTCATTGCAAGCTGGGAACATGCTGGATGTATTGAAGCTAGCAACTGTACAGCAATTACTGAAAAATCAGTCTCTAGCCCTAAAATTCTGGCTAATTACAGATCTGTACGTTGATCAGATATGATGCTTAGTATATTTTACAGCGCGTTGTCTTCTTTTTACTTGGAGGAAAAGCCTCACGTATCGTGATGTAACTCCAGGATTCGCAGTTATACTGTCATACACTTTTGGAGTACTCACTTGCATCATCGGCATAAACACCTCCAGTGTGTTTATTTTGATTAATTCTGTCGTGAATCTAATTCAGAGTCAAGTGTGATATTCAAATGATTTAACTTATCTTAGCAGTCATACAGTCTGGTACTGTCCACGGCCAATTGAACAGAGAAGCAAGAGCAATAGTAGCAAATAAACAGTCATGTAACCATGGACCCTGAAGGACCCGAAACTCTGGCCACAGTCCGCCATGGACAGTACCAGACTGTATGACTGCTAAGGTAAGTTAAATCATTTGAATATCACGCTTGACTTTGAATTAGATTCATGACAGAATTAATCAAAATAAACACACTGGAGGTTTTTATGCCGATGATGCAAGTGAGTACTCTGTAAGTGTATGACAGTATAACTGCGAATCCTGGAGTTACATCACGATACGTGAGGCTTTTCCTCCAAGTAAAAAGAAGACAACACTCTGTAAAATATACTAAGGATTATATTTGATTAGTGTATAGAGTATAATTATCCTTAACTTGGCTCATTATGAGATTTATAATTACAGATATTTCTCATCTTTGCCCGTGTTGGCTAAAATAGTTAAATGTATAGTATTTGAACAACTAAACTTTTTGGAGAAAGCGGCTATACTGGTTCCATTCCAATTTGGCTTTCAGAAGGCACATAGTATGGAATCTTTGTTATTATTTACTGTTGATGTGATACGAGTCTTGGACAAATGCTGTGCTTGCTTTTTGGTTTTTCTAGATATCCATGCAGCTTTTTACACAGTGGATCATTTTATCTACAACTAGTAAAAAAGGCCCGTTTCTTACACAAATGAAACGGGCGCTAGCAAGGTTTTCCTCGGAGTGTGTATGTTTGAGTGTATGTGAGAGTGACTGTGTGTGAGAGAGTGAATGTGCGAGTGTGTGTGTGTGAGAGAGTGAGTCTGGGTGCGAGTGTGTCTGTGAGAGAGTGTGTGCTTGTGAATGAATGAGAGTGTGTGCAAGTGCGTATGTGAGACACAGTGTGAGAGTGTGTTTCACACAGATACAGTGTGTGCGAGAGAGTGTGTGTGAGACACAGACTCTCTGTGAGACTGAGTGTATGAGACCAAGAGAGTGTGTGAGTGACTGTGTGACACATAGAGAGTGAATGTGATACAGTGTGAGACATAGAGTGTGAGAGTGTGTGTGTGTGTGTGTGAGAGAGAGAGTGTGTGTGTGTGACAAAGCTACCTCCCCCCCTCTCTGGTGTCAGGCCCCGCCTCCCTCCCTCTCTCTGGTGTCAGCCCCCCCCCCCCCCCCCCCCCCATCTCTCTGGTGTCTGAACGTTACTGTGCAGGACACTGAGCTCTGGCTGTGCTGCAAGGAACTGACCAATCCTATTTAATAGAATGCACCTCCAACATTCTGAAGCCAAGAAACCTTGTGTGGTTGGTCACTTCTGCTTGTGACAAACCCGGAAGTACGTGATGTCAATTCAGGAGATGGATACAGAGAGCAGGAATGCCTCAGCCATGCAGTCAGCTTCAGAATGTTGGAGGTGCGTTTTATTATATAGGATGCTTTTGAATCTTCTGGGTTTTCTGGAATTGATTTAAAGTTGTTTCAATCTTTTTTGAGTAGAAGGAAACAAAAAATCAGAATAGGAGATAACTTTTCAAGCCTGAGGAAAGTGGTTGTAAGGATGCCGCAGGTTTCTTTACTTTCTGCAGTACTACTCACTGTCTGTCTTGTTCCATTGTGTCAGAAACTAAAAGCATTTAATGTCAATTATAGAGCGTACGCTGATGATATTCAACTTTTTCTTTGCATTTGACACTCCTGTGGAGATTGCTGTGGGATGATTACAGTCAATCTTTTTCTTCTATCACATCTTGACTAAAAGATGACAAGCTGGCATTAAATGTTGCCTAAATAGAAGTGATATTATCAGTAGGGCAACATATATTCATACAGTGATCAAGGATTCATTTAGGCTACACAAGCTGAGCAAATTAAAAATAGTACCTCTGCAGAAAACTTCAGGATGGTTGAACAGAGCATGGTTATTAGTGAACTAGATATTGTAATTCATTATATCTCTGATTAGCTGCAGCAAGTATGAGAGCTGTACAGATAATTCAGAATGCAGATGCTTTCCTGTGGGCTGTTCCCGTTTTCATCATATTACA
Organism: Microcaecilia unicolor; assembly: GCF_901765095.1. Lineage (NCBI taxonomy): Eukaryota > Metazoa > Chordata > Amphibia > Gymnophiona > Siphonopidae > Microcaecilia > Microcaecilia unicolor. Next base: position 238,464,975 of record NC_044035.1, on the reverse strand, counting down.
CTGCTTCTTAAACAATTGCATTGAATCCTTTTGAGTCAAGGGTCTGCTATAAAATCTTACTCTTTGATACATAAAGTCTTGAGACAGGATTTGATCTAATATCTTTCATCAGTTCTTAAAATTAATAAATCTAGACGACCTTTCAAAGCAGAGGAACTATCCTGACAATGCCTACCTTGCAAAAGGTGCATTTAGAGGAAACTAGAAAGAGGACTGTTTCTATTGCTGGCTCTGCTGAATGAAATCACTCTCTGCCACAAACTGAATTGTTTACGTGGAGGGGCATTTTCAATATGATGTCTAAGTCCGACTTTGTATGTTTTGCAAAAGAACAGCCAAAATCTGAATAGGGAAGAATGTAATTTAACAAAAAAGAAAAATATCTATCTTTTTTCCCCAAATACACTGTTTTGAACAAGGGTTTGTGATTTGGACATGTTTTTTGGTCCATTAAAAAAAAAAAGTCCAAGTGCAAAATGCACAAACTCAAGCCATTGGGATGTAGGAGGAGCCAGTATTTTTAGTATACTGGTCCCCCAGACATCCCAGGAAACCAATAGGGGATAGGGCACCCTAAGGGGCACTGCACTGGACTTCATAAAATGCTCCCAGGTACACATCTCACCATTGCTCCCTTGTCTGCTGAGTCACCTAAAACCTACTACCCCCAACTGTAATCTACTACCATAGCCCTTACAGGTGAAGGGGGCACCAATATGTGGGTACAGTGGGTTTCTGGTGAGTTTTGGAGAGTTCACAGTTTCCACCACAAGTGTAACAGGTAGGGGGAGGTATGAGCCTGGTATTTGCCAGCTTCAGATGTTATACTGAGGTCCATTAGAACAGCATGCAGGTTGCTGGAGTAGTCTAGTGCACTGCATCCACCACTAGACTACTCCAGCGACCTGCACGCTGTTCTAATGGACCTCAGTATAACATCTGAAGCTGGCAAATAATATTTTAATCACATTTTTGAGGGGTGGGAGGGGGATAGTGACCACTGGGGGAATAAGGGGAGGTAATCCCTGATTCCCTCCAGTGGTCATCTGGTCATTTAGGGCACCTTTCAGGTCTAGCTCAAAATGTCTTAGTTTTAGTCCTGGATGGTTTTGTTTTGTTCCAAGTGTTAGGAACGCCCAGATCCCATCCTTAAGACACCCCCTTGTGATTTTGAATGCACTTCTGATGGACTTCATAGAAAAACGTCTAAAAATTGGTTTTGAAAATACCAATTTGGACGTTTTTGTGCGAAAAACCATTATTAAAATGGTCGGGGAAAATCCACTGCTTATTTCTAGGATAAGCAGCATAAAATATATTGCACTTTTTGGGGATCTTGCCACATACTTGTGACCTGGATTGGCCACTGTTGGAAACAGGATGCTGGGCTTGATAGACCTTCGGTCTGACCCAGAATGGCAATACTTATGTAAGAATGAAATAATGGAATATTAAAAAAACAAAAGGCTATTGCCTGGAGCATGATAGGTGGAGAGGGTACTGAGACGCACACTGATCAAAAATATCCAAGATCATATAAGTCATATAACACTGAAATATGGTGGTAGGCAGACGAGGTAGAATTGTAACCATTTGTTAAGCAACAGATGGAAAACCTTTTCCATTTGAAAGCATATGTATGCCTAGTGGGTGGTTTTCTTGCAGCTATCAGAATGTTTTGGATAAGCATTGGTTAACCTAGAACCAAGTCTAAAATAGCTTTTCAGTTTCCACTCTGTGAGGTCTAGAGACTTCAGATTTTGATTAAGACTGTCCATGTTGAGTGATTAATTTTGGAAATTCTTGACCCCTGAATGGTGGTAGAACCACTAACCTCTTTAGAATAGAGCACTAGTTCTGTTGAGGCCAGTATACCACTATAAGAATTATGATACCTGACTATACTGGAATTTGAGCAGAGATTTTGCTATGAGATGAATTGAAGGGGATATGCACACAGAAAAGACCATTTCCAGGAGATTGCTAGTGCATTTGAAGCTATCCAGTCAGGAAACAGGAAGATAGACCAGTAGAGAAGCACCTTCACATACATGCTATTGATAAAGAGGTCAACTTGTGGTTGATTTTCTGACATTTGGACTGTTTCACTCCTCATATACAAGTAGTTGGAAGATATATTACCTCATAGGAATACCACAGATGTTTTGGATTAATCCGATAGTGACTTGGTGACATCTGCAACAGTGGTGGTTTCCTCTGCTTTGAAATCTGTCAGAGACTAGCTTCTACGTATGTTCTTTAAACGTAGAGATGACATTTTTGAATTCCAAAATTAGAAAGTTTTTTTAGAGATATTTCCTTTTATGTCCAAGGGTGCTTCAGCTCGAGGCTGTTTTTCCTCAAATATCTTTGCAAATATATTATAAAATATACATCTATTAAATGTTTTGTTTTTCAACCTGCTCAATTAACTACTTTTTACTGCTAATCAGCCTGCTGTCCCTATATCCCCTGTGTCTTAGTATCTGCCTTCCTTTTCTTTCTGATTTGTGATGTTTCCTTTGATTTTTTTTTCTCCCATCTTATTAGTGGTCTTTAATACATTAATGGAAATATTGATGAATGTACATTTTCCTGTATATATTTCATCATTATACTTTTCTGTACATGTTTATTGCTTGGTTATTGTTCTAATGTAATGTCTATCTGAAAATTAACAAAAATAAAAAAGCTTAGGTAAAGTTATGAAATAGAGATACTCCAGACATAGTCAAGAACTAATTGTTCTTTGGAAGAAGTCAATATGAAAGAGCAGAACTGACTAGTGGGATCTTATTTCAAGAGAACCATAACACAGATATGGAATGGGTTACCCCCAGCCCTAAAAACTATGGACAATCTAAGCAACTTTCGCAAATCTCTGAAGACACATCTCTTCAATAGAGCCTACAAAAAGAACCCTTAAAGACACAAATCACCTCCTAAACTATCCTATCTAACATCATCTTCTCTAATTCCTCATCCATCTTCTGCTTACTTTTGATTGTATCCAATATCCTGTCATGACTTTTGTCATAACAACACTCTGTAAGCCACATTGAGCCTGCAAATAGGTGGGAAAATGTGGGGTACAAATGCAATAAATAATAATAATAATAATAAATAGACAACTTGTAATATATTAAATGCAAGACTTACCTAAAGGTACTATGTTATATTGGAATTAGTATTGTATGAGTATCAGATCATAAAACTTATTCTGCAGGAGAGAAATGGAGCTGGATTTGCTTAGCAGAGTTTCCCAAACTGTGGGTCACAATTCCAAATATGGTTGTGAAACCCATGTTTGGGGGCACAACCTGTGTAGGCACTCCATTACCTGTAACTGTCCTGCACTTCCTGGGTGTTGTGCAAGTCCTGCCACTGCACAGAAAGACTTAAGCGCACTAGTTTAATATGAAAGAAAAAAAAGGAACACTTTGTCCTACGCCTTTAAGGCAATTTTTGGAAAAATAAATTAAAAACGTGATGATCTGGAAACAGTGACGCTTGCTGGCTGCTTTACAATTCACTGCATAAACTTCTATAAATAACCATCTTCTCCTCCAATTCAAATTGTAATAGCACAGCCATGGGCTACTATTCAGACATGTTATTTTACTGTTAACCCAGGTTATTAGTAACTAGGTCTCACTGAATAAATGGGACTTATTCTAAAACAGCACAAGTTGTGGTAAAATAACCTACCTTAACAGTAGCATTGATAACTTCCCCTCCCCCCCCCCAAAGTTCTACAGCAGTTAATAACAAAAAAAAATCAAGACCCACCCTCTAGACATCTAGAGAAGAACTTTGCAGAAGCTAAATTAATAAACTATGTTCTTTTAAAATAAAGAGGACACAGACTCTTGTGTTGTTGCCTCCTATCACTTTAACATAGTAACATAGCATAGTAGATGACAGCAGATAAGACCTGTATGGTCCCATCCAGTCTGTCCAACAAGATAAACTCATAGCATAAGGTATGATGTGACACTTCATATGTATACCTGATCTTGATTTGTCCTTGCCATTTTCAGGGCCCAGATCATAGAAGTCTGCCAGGCACTGTCCTTGTTCTAAAACTTCTGAAGTTGTCATTGAAGCCCCTGAAAAGCTCCACTCCAGCCCATCCAAATCTGTTCAGCTACGACCAGGAAACAAACTGTGGAAGTCTGCTCAACACTGGTTTTGCTTCCCAATTACTGGTGTTGCCCCCTAATAACTGCTAAGCTTCTTTGGATCCATTCTTTCGTAACAAGATTCCTTTATGTTTATCCCATGCATTTTTCAATTTTGTTAATGTTTTCATCTCCACCACCTCCTGTGGGAGGGTATTCCAGGTATCTACCACCCTCTCGGTGAAAAAGTACTTCCTAACATTATTCCTGAGCTGGCCCTCTTCAACCTCAATCCATGTTCTCTAGTTTTACCACCTTCCCGCCTCTAGAAAAGGCTTGTTTGTAGATTAATACCTGTCAAATATTTTAACATCTGTATCATATCACCTCTGTTTCTCCTTTCCTCCAGGGTATACGTGTTCAGATCATCAAGTCTCTTCTCATGTATCTTGCTATGCAAACCCCATTCCATTTTCGTTGCTTTTCTCTGAACCACTTCAAGTCTTTTTACATCCTTAGCAAGATATGGCCTCCAAACCTTAACACAATACTCCAAGTGGGGCCTCATCAATGACTTATACCAGTGATGGCGAACCTTTCAGAGACCGAGTGTCCAAACAGCAACCCAAAATCTAATTATTTATCGCAAAGTGCCAACAGGGCAATTTAACCTGAATAACAGAACTTTAAAAGCATTTGGCATGCTTTTGAATAATTAATGTGATTTTTGCTGTTGCAAATTAAATGATCCCAGGTTCCAATCTAATTCATGTTTAATGTGGGATAAAATGCCATAAATAAGTCAATAAATATAAACTTTTAATATTGAGCACCTGATTCTCAAAGTGGACATATTCCAAACACTATAATGAAAATAAAATGATTTTTTTTTCTACCTTTGTTGTCTGGTGACTTTGTTTTTCTGATCATACTGGCCCAGTATCCGATTCTGCTGCTACCTGTCCTCTTAACTCTGTTTCCTGGGCTTCCTTTCCATTTATTTCTTTACTTTCCGCCTTTCTTCTTCGTTTCTTGCCCTACATCCATAAGTAAAAGCTGGGTCCTCCGCAGACTTGACTGTCCAGTGGATCCAGCTTCTGCCTATTTTCTTCATCCATGTGCAGTTTTTCTTCTCTCTTCCTTTTCCCTCATCTCATCTCCTTCCTCACTCTTCCCTCCCCTCTATCCATGTCCAGCATTTCTTCTCTCCCTTCCCTCCCCTCCATCCACCCATGTCCAGCAACCCTCCTGCCCTTCCCTCCATCCACCCATGTCCAGCAACCCGCATCTCCCCCTGCCCTCCCCTCCAGCCACCCATGCCCAGCGATTCTCCTCTCCCCTGCCCCCCTCTAGCCACCCATACCCAGCAATTCTGTCCCCTGCCCCCCTCCAGTCACACATAACCAGCAATTCTCCTGTCCCCTACCCCCCCCTCTCCAGCCATCCATACCCAGCGATTCTCCTCGCTCCCCTGCCCCCTTCAGTCATCCATGCCCAGCGATTCTCCTCGCTCCTCTGCCCCCCCTTTAGCCACCCAGGTTATCCAGTGGATTCTTCGGGGCAGGCAGGAAAGATACCCAGTCTTGCCTGCCCGCTGCTGACTCTCCTGCGGCGCTACTGCATCGCTCTTCAAAATGGCCGCCGAGACTTACAAGGGCGTCCTCCAAGACTTCAGCAGAAGTCTCAGCGGCCATTTTTAAAGAGCGATCCGGCAACGGGGGAGGGTCAGAGCTGGCAACGGGCAGGCAAGACTGGGGATCTTTCCTGCCTGTCCTGAAGAATGCCTTCTTCAGGTACTTGGAGTGACCCTATAGCTTGGGGGAGGGAGGGAGGAGAGCCGGCTGTCCTCAAGAACAACCGGCTCTTGCGAGCCAGTATGAGCCGGCTCCAGTACACCACGGGGTGGAGGGGACTGCGGTGCTGGCCCGGGGAATTTTGTCCCCCCTGCACCCCCCTCTCGGTGGCCCTGGTGACGGCTCTGCGCGCCCTCTCTGGCACATGTGCCATAGGTTCGCCATCATTGACTTATACAGGGGCAGCGACTCCATTATTTTTCTTCTGCTGGTTATACCCCTCTCTATGTAGCCTAGCATCCCTTCTGGCTGTGGCCACCGTCTTGCCGCATTGTTTTGTCACCTTGAGATCCACAGACACCATCACCCCAAGGTCCTTCTCCTGAACCGAGCTTATCAATGTCTCTCCTCCTATCTGGTACATCGCCTTTGGATTTCTGCACCCCAAGTACATCACTCTGTACTTCTTTGCATTAAATTTTAACTGCTAGACCCTTGACCTTTCTTCAAATTTTTGGACAGTTCTTCTCGGGGTATCCCACTTTATTGGCTAACTTCATGTCATCCGCAAAAAGGCAAACTTTTCCTTTTAACCTTTCACCAATGTCTCTCACAAATATATCACACAGAATCAGACCTAGCACTGACCCTTGATGCACTTCACTGTTCACCTTCTTTTCCTCTAAGCAGATTCCATTTAGCTCCACCCTCTGTCACCAGTTTCCCATCCAGTTCACCAATTGGGTCCTAAGTTCAGTCCGCTTAGCTTATTCATAAGTTTTCTGTGAGGGACAGCATCAATGGCTTTGCTGAAATTCAAGTAGATTGCATCTATTGCACGTCCTTCATCCAATTCTTTGGTCACCCAATCAAAGAAATCAGATTTGTTTGGCAGGATTTTCCTTGGATAAAGCCATGCTGCCTCAGATCCTGTAACCCACTGGCGTCTAGAAAGTTAACTATCTTTTCCTTCAGCAGTGACTCCATTATTTTTCCTACCACCGACGTGAGGATTTCACACTTCTTCCCTATCCCCACTTTTGTGAAGATGGACCACATCAGCTCATCTCCAATCATGCAGAATCTTTCCCATCTCTAAATAAATAAATTCTTAAGAGCTCCCACCAGGACTTCTCTGAGCTCCCTCAGCATCATGGAATGTATCCAATCTGGCAGTTTATGTATAAAAGAAAAGAGAAATGAGGGTTATTTATTTATTTATTTTTTTTAGAGAGAGAGAAAGCTGAAGTGGTAGAAACTCTCTAGGACTAGGTTTCTGCAGAATAATGTGATTCTCTCGTAACCTTATAGAATGACCCTTACAGTGCTAAGATGTACTACTGCCTTGGTCTTCATTCCCAGTCCTTGAGTGCCACCAACAGGTCAGGTTTTCAGAATTTATGATGAATATGCAAAAAAGAGATTTGTTCACAATGGAGACAGTAGGCACGTAAATCACTCTCATGCATATTTAATAGGAGTATTTTGAAATCCTGACCTGTTAGTGACCCTTAAGGACTAGGAATGAAGACCAAGGCATTACTGAAGCACCTCCTGGAATTTGATTCTCAAAGAAAAAGTGTCATGAGGTGGCCTTGAAAAGAGCTCAGATAAAGAATGTGTGCATAAACAAATATTTGGAGGCAATGACTACCTTCTGCTTAAAAATATAAAAGTTTTGTCAAGAACTAAAAGGATCCTGTTTTCCAGACATGTGCATATATACAAGTGGATCCAAAGAAACATATCCCTATCAAAAGTCCCTGTGCCCCCCTAACACATTCTAAAAATCTGGTGTAGGAAGGACATTCACAGCATCTCATATGTCACCTTTTTCTTTGACACATGTTAAAAAACCCATTGCAGCCCTGTAGGGTACAATTGGTTTGTGGTTACACAAATATGAATACATCTGGTGGTTTGTACAGAGCAATGTAACAGAAAAGATCAGTAGAAAATAACCTGCAGTTCAAAAGGTTAAAGGAAAAGAGCAGCTAGGTGAGAGATTATAATGAAATACAGTGGTATGGTTAGCTGAATTCATATAGATTTTCTCGAAGCAACATAAAACATTTTTGGAAAATCGCTTACACAAGGTGCATTAATCAGGGGTTGGCAAACCTATACAAGGCAACCAGTATGCCAAGAAAGAACTAAACCCCAGTGGGTTTCTTTCAACATATTTGAAAATATAACTTTTTTAATTTTTAATATTGTACAAAATTCCTTCATGGAACAGAATTCTTGCTCATTTTAATAATTTGTAACAATGCTATTTAAAGGGGAATAAACAAGTGAAAAAAAGGAAAAGTTGACTGTGCAAAAGAAGATTAAGGGGAACATCAGCAGAGATTGCTACAGAGTCTCTTGATAGGTGCCAGGAAAAACGGTGAAACTCCCAGTGCTGCCATCTCCCTCTCTCTTTCTCTGCTGAATATCCTGAACTCCCACGATGAATTCTGCTAACTTTCAGAAGCATTGTCAGATTTAGTCTTGTTCATCAGATCAAAACTTTGTTGAAGCAGAACTAGAGAGCTCTTCAGCTGAAAGATAAAAACAGTACAACAAATTCACAAACTTATTTCTACAACTGTCAGAACTGAAAAGTAGATAAAGATGTATCCGGTTACACTGGCTTACTCTATACTAGTGTGAAAGTCCATCAAAATGATGGGGATGGGGCTAATAATAATGTATACATTCATTTTCCTGATCTTTCCTTGTCCTTGTAAATGTTCTTTTCCACAGCAGTTGGAAAACTATTACACAGCACATACTCTTCCCAGGAGACATACAAATGTGTGTTGAGTCAGTATTTACATTTCTCCCAAAAGAAAAAAAAGAATGCATGCTATTTCACACTGCGGCACATTTTAGACAGAATATATAAATTGGAATAGAGATATCCAGTTTAGGATGTGCCAAGTTCCACTAATATTTTAGAAAAGGATCTACCAAAATATAGTCTGTTCTAAAACATATCCAGTGGAAGAATCTATTTTACAAGAATCAATGTCGAAAATACTAACAGGGTCTGCAAGGCAACACAAGTGTATGTGCCAGCACACACACATGTATGTTGATATTGATATTCAGAACATATATGTCTCTGTTTTCCAAAGTTGTCATAGCACCCGATTCCTTTGCCAGTATCACCTGTGGGGGGGAACAAATAACACTGGGATTTTAAGGGGATGACTTCCCTTAATCCCTCCAGTGGAGCGCCACACAAATTGCCCTGTTTGCACCTCCCTAATACCAGCCGTGCTTTTAATCAGACCTATGCCATGCAAAATTATGGGAAGTATTTCTGTATCTTTCTGCCACTTATTCTTAGTCTCTGATTGCATTTCATGGTCCTTGAGGATCTTCTCTCTCTCTCCATACAATTCATAGAGTTATCACTTAACACTGACATCTCTAAGATCAGTGCCATTCTGGTGTTCTTCTCGTTTACCACTGTGGTTTCCTTGCATCCACCTTTTTATCGGTTGTAATAGGGATGCCCCAGGTAATCATAAGCTCTTCATTCTCCATTATTCTCTTTGGGTCATGATCCCAGTGCTTTTCTAATACAGCAAAGTTGTAATGCTTATAAAAGTTTCCAATGGATAAGACCTGCCACCTTATTATGCCTTTCTGTATAGAAATTTTCTGCAATCAAAACATTGCAACCAGCTCTTTCTTATAGAATCTACAGATGTCTACTGAACCACTTTTTCTATACCTGCTGCGAACCATCTCATTTGTAATCTACTGTCCTGGGCTGCAACTATCAATTGCTCACCCTTAGATTTCCATGACCTCGCCTTAACCATTCATGTCTCTGATTTTGATCAATGAATGGTTCCTGGAGCAACACTTTGTATTTCCCCACTATATTTATGCATTTGCTACATATGATTTTCCTCATTTGCTGATCTATAGTTTTGCCAGAAACTCAGTACATCTCTCCCTCACCTCATTTGACCTTGTCAGAACATTACATTTCTAAAATCAAGGTGGGAAAAGTATCTCTTGTGTTGAACCTCTCATAATCTGAAGGCCAGAAATTTATCAGCCTTATTAACTCTCTCATTATATTATTGCTTAAGAAGCAATTTCTTGAACTACATACAGCTGGTCTTCAAGTAATTAAGCTCCCCTCTCGTCTCCACGAGTTCATGGATAATTCTCCAACTCCCTCATTGCTTATGAGCCCTTTCCAGCTCTGCTGCTCTGGTCTTCAAAGATTGCATCTGGGCTTTCTTCACATGTTTAAGTTTCCTTATTTTCTGAATAGAAAAAGCCCCTGGTTACCACACTGAAGGCATTCCAGAACAATGACATCTCCCTACTTTTATGGTCAAACACTGTATCAATTTCTTTAACAAATCCCCCAATCTCTCCAGTAGGTTACTGTTAAAAATTTACCTTTTATCTCTAATCTCCAAATTCCCCTTAATATGCCCAGCCATACAGGGGTGTAATCTGACCAGGTTAAGGGGCTCATTTTCGAAACAGAAAAACATCCAAAAAATGACATAACAGGCAGATATAGCGAAAATACTTACCTGTAACAAGTATTCTTCGAGGACAGCAGGTGTCACATCCTCACAAGTGGGTAGACGATCCCGCATCACTTGGGTCGGAATTATACCAAGCAAAAATTGCGAGAGCTTTCTGGAGCCCATGCCAGATGCCACAGTATCCTCTACTCAATGCATGAGAGGAAGGGGCTGAGCTGGAGTTGGAGGCCCAATGTGTGTGACTTGGAGGGGCATAATTGAACGGGGCGCCCAAAACCCATATTATTGAAAGAAGATGGGTGTCCTTCTTCCATTTCGATAATACGGTCGTGGACGCCCAAATCTCAACATTTAGGTCGAACTTAGAGATGGTCGTCCCCGGTTTTCGGCGATAATGGAAACCGAGGACGCCCATCTCAGAAACGACCCAATCCAAGCCATTTGGTCATGGGAGGAGCCAGCATTCGTAGTGCACTGGTCCCCCTGACATGCCAGGACACCAACCGGGCACCCTAGGGGTCCCTGCAGTGGACTTCACAAATTGCTCCCAGGTGAATAGCTCCCTTGTGTGCTGAGCCCTCCAACCGCCCCCTAAAACCCACTCTCCACAACTGTACACCACTACCATAGCCCTAAGGGGTGAAGGGGGGCACCTACATGTGGGTACAGTGGGTTTCTGGTGGGGTTTGAAGGGCTCACATTTACCACCACAAGTGTAACAGGTAGGGGGGGATGGGTCTGGGTCCGCCTGCCTGAAGTGCACTGCACCCACTAAAACTGCTCCAGGGACCTGCATACTGCTGTCATGGAGCTGGGTATGACATTTGAGGCTCGCAAAAAAATTTTAAAGTTTTTTTTTAGGGTGGGAAGGGGTTAGTGACTACTGGGGGCGTAAGGGGAGGTCATCCCCGATTCCCTCCGGTGGTCATCTGGTCAGTTCGGGCACCTTCTTGAGGCTTGGTTGCAAGAAACAATGGACCAAGTAAAGTCGCCCAAGTGCTTGTCAGGGACGCCCTTCTTTTTTCCATTATCGTCCGAGGACGCCCATCTCTTTAGCACGCCCTAGTCCCGCCTTCGCTACGCTGCCGACACGCCCCCGGGAACTTTGGTCGTCCCTGTGACGGAAAGCAGTAGAGGGCGCCCAAAACTGGCTTTCGATTATGCCGATTTGGGCAACCCTGAGAGAAGGACACCCATCTCCCGATTTGTGTCGGAAGATGGGCGTCCTTCTTTTTCGAAAATAAGCCTGTTAGTATGTCTGTGTGTCAACTTAGACCCGACTGTTTATGTGAACTGCGGGATCACGGTTCATATAAACAGTTGGGTGTAAGCTGGCACAGGAGAAGGAAGTGACCTGCTGTGATCTCTTGCTCCATGAGCTGTGCTGGAGGGCTCAACAAGTGGCTTGCAAAATTAATAAAAAATTAACAGCCGGCTGTTGCAAGCCAGTTCCAGCACACCACTGGAATATTCATACCCTGCATTCCAATTTCTATCAGATATTTCCTCTTTGTCTATAGGTAGCCAGATCTCATTATGGAACAATATTCTACATACTGCTTTAGATAAATCTGCTCTCTTGTGCCCCTTTTCCCCTAAGCGCTCATCATCTCAGCCCTGGTTCTTTGTTGCCAACTGCGCCGAGCCAACCATCTCTGGCATAAATCACCTTCCACTATCACTCTTAAAACTTTTAAAGATATCTCTCACCACTATACCGCTTCAAGCATTCGCAAAAATATCCTACATGCCCATTTTGTTTTGTCAAGACCAGAACAAATCTCGACTGCACCGCTTACTTGAACAGTATCTCCATCTTCGCTGACAACCAATGATTTTGCCTCTGGATTTTATGACAAGATTACTTTGCTTTGACAGTCTCCAGCAACCCGCCAACAACTTCCACCATCTTATCACCAGATTCTGTTCCACTCATACCAACTATCCCTACAGTTTCCCTCTCTTTTAACCTTCCAACCTTGGCACACTTCTCTAGAAAACTGTTTTCTCATTTTGACCATCATCTCCATATAATGATCCTATTCTAGCATTTCTCCTGCTCCGATCTCTTCAGCCTCTCCTCCCATCTCTTCTCTAAATGGTTAGCCTCAGTCTCTCCTCCAGTACTTTTCCTCAGTCTTAGAAGCAGATTATTATTACCCCCCTCCTTAAGGATCCTAAATCAGATAACTCTGTTGTAAATAACTATAGACCAATTTCCAACCTTCCTTTCATATCTAAGAGAGCTGAAAATCTTGTAGTTCTCCAACTCTCTGATTTTCTTGATCACACCACAATCTTCATCCCTGCCAAACAGGCTTCCATGCTTGCCATTTGACTGAACATACCCTTCTGGGACTCAATAACTACATTAGAGTGATACTTGACAGATGGAGGGAAGTTGTTCTCTCTACCTGGACATGTCATCAGCTTTTGACTTGGTAGACCATTCAATTCTTCTCTCTCGTCTCAAAGATTTGCTCATCACTGATAAAGCTCTTGAATAGGTCCACTCTTATATAACTGACCGTTTTTACATAGCTTTCTATTCCAATTCTGCTGGAGTTCCTTGGGGAGCCATTTTGGGACTCATTCTCTTTAACATTTTTCTGGATTCTTTAACTCTTCTTCAGTCTCTGGCTTTTACGTTTTCATATACACCAATGATATTCAACTCCTCTTTCCTTTTGATTCTAGTTCCTTTTCCAGTTATCCCTTAATCTCCAGCAAATTAGATAGTGTTGATGAGTGGTTAATGAACAACTGTTAACTCAACTAAATCTATGGATATGATATTCAACTCTTAGTCATCTTTTGTACGTCCGCCATCTTGTACTGTTAAAGGTGCTCCCCTTCTTTATTGCACATGAACTAAAATTTTGGGAGTTACATTGGATAACACCCTTTCCTTCCATTCCCATATTTCTAGGATGTTTTCCTCTTCATTCTTTAACCTAAGACATCATTCCATTTGCTTCCTCTTAGAGACTAGCTCTCTTCGCATTTTTCTTCACTCTCTGATATTATCAAAGCTTGATTATTGCAATTCTATTCTCTTAGGTTTACCTGCATGCCAAATACTGCAATTAGTATAAAATCTTCTCAACTCCCAGAAGAAATATCATAATGTCATTCCCCTTCTCATTGCAAAACACATTTCCTGTTGCTTATAGGATTCTTTTCAAGATCAAAGTTTTAACCTACCAAATTCAATCCTCAGGTTTACCTTTTTCTTAGCTAGTTTACTGGTTTCCTACTCTGCTATAAGATCACTCTGGTTGTCTAAGAACAGCCTTCTAGTAGTTAGTACATAAGTAATGCCATACTGAGAAAAGACCAAGGGTCCATCGAGCCCAGCATCCTGTCCACGACAGCGGCCAATCCAGGCCAAGGGCACCTGGTAAGCTTCCCAAACGTACAAGCATTCTATACATGTTATTCCTGGAATTGTGGATGTTTCCCAAGTTCATTTAGTAGCGGTTTATGGACTTGTCCTTTAGGAAACCGTCCAACCCCTTTTTAAACTCTGCTAAGCTAACCGCCTTCACCACTTTCTCCGGCAACGAATTCTAGAGTTTAATTATACGTTGGGTGAAGAAACATTTTCTCCGATTTGTTTTAAATTTACTACACTGTAGTTTCATCGCATGCCCCCTAGTCCTAGTATTTTTGGAAAGCGTGAACAGACGCTTCACATCCACCTGTTCCACTCCACTCATTATTTTATATACCTCTATCATGTCTCCCCTCAGCCGTCTCTTCTCCAAGCTGAATAGCCCTAGCCTCCTTAATCTTTCTTCATAGGGAAGTCGTTCTATCCTTTTATCAAGTTTCCCTTGATGTTTCCAGATGCAGCTGCTTTAGAATGTCTACTCCTACACTGTGGATTGCCCTTCCTTTGTACTTATGTCTTGAAGGATCATTCAACAACTTTAAATCCCAGCTAAAAGCCTACTATTTCTCCCAGGCTTCCCCACCTAATCTCCTGCTTCCCTTTTTTTGATTACATCGATCACTGGCATATGGACAAGACAGAACCAAGCTCTCTGTGGTAATTTTCCATCCCTTCGTTAACCCCTGTACTACTTTGTAAAATTTCTTCACCCTATTTTCCTCTTGTATCAAGCATTGTGCTGTGTCTTGTGTGACATCCCTTTTCCCAATTATATACTGCATTGTAGAATGGGGATAAACGTGCCTGGTTCCATAGGCGCCCCGTATAAGAGGCTTGGGAACCACGGCCTTCCCTGTCTGCCGGACCCACGTCCTCTCTCCTCCCATGCACCCCTGTTCTTCAACAGTTTGCCTCCCTTCCGTTGCAATGCTGCTACCAGATCTGCGCTCATAAACAATGACAGAATAGCGCAGGATCCGGCTCTCTGCAGCGCCGCTAGCGCTTCTTATGCTGGTCCAGGAAGTTTACATCGGAAGAGGCAGAACCGTCACAGGAAGCACTAGCGCTAGCGACGCTGTAGAGTCGGGTCCCTCGCTCTTCTATCATTGCTTATTAGTGCGGGCCCGGTGGCAGAGGTACAAGAAGAAGGAAGAATGAAACTGTGCTGCAGGGTGGCAGTGAATAGGTAGGGAGGGAAAAAGAAAAGAAGCATGACTGGATGGGTGAGGGTGGGGGAGATAGAGAAAGTGTGGTGCAATACTGGATAAAAGTGGGGGAGCGGGAGAAATAGAGTCTATGGGCTGGAGAGTATCTGAGACAGTGGATAGAGGAAATTCTGAATAGGAGGGAGTGCGATAGAAATAGGGGCAATGCTGGATGATGGGAAGAGAGATAGGCAGGGACAATGATGAATAGGGTGGAGAGAGAGAGACAATGGGCATTGCTGCATGCTGGGGGAGAGAGACAGACAGGCACTGCTGGATGATAGGGGTATGGAGTATGTGGAGAAACATAGAGGAGATGTTGGTTGCAGGAAGAGGAGGTGAGAGAGGCAGAAGCAATACTGCATGGGGGAGAGAAGGGGCAATGCTGGATGGTAGGGGTAAGAAAAAGAGACAGACGAGATACTTTATGGTGGTAGGGGCAGAGAGACAAGAAGGGATGCTAGCTGGCGGGGGGGGGGGGTGAGAAAGAGAGAGACAAGAGAGGGGATGCAGAATGGCAGGTGGGAGAGAAAGATGAGAGGTAATGCTGGATGGTGGTGGGAGATAGAGAGAAGATACTGGATTGCAGGTGATAGAAACAGAAACAAAGGAGATGCTGGATGGCAGGGGTAGAGAGCGGAGATGCAATGCTGGATGGTGCTGGGAGAGAGAGAGACAGAGAAGATGCTGGATGGCAGGTGATAGAAACAGAAAAGGAGAAGATGCTGAATGGCAGTGGAGAGAGGAAAAAGCTAGTGAAAGACAGAGGAATAAGAGAAAGGAGAATGGGAGAGCCAGAGTGAGGAAAAGAGACGAAAAACTGTAGGTAGGTGCAGTAAAAAGAGGGAGATGGAAGACATGATAATATGAATGAAATCTGAATGGCTAGGTAACAAAAAATGGAAGAAAGCTGAAAGGAACAGATTAGTGTTGATGTTAGTTGTTATGGAAGAGATGAAGAAGACAGAAGAAGAGAAAAAAATGTCACTTGGATAGGAGACCCATGGAAAGAGTTAAAAGAAAACAGGGAAGCAGTAACCAGAGACCAGGACCAACACAATTAGAAAAATTAAATGGGCAGACAGCAAAGGTAGGAAAAATAATTTTATTTTTAATTTAGGATGAAATAATGTGGCAGCCATGTTAGTCCACTTTAAAAGTTAATAAATAGTTATAAAATAAATAAATAAGGTGACACCTTTATATTGGATTAAATACATTGTTGTGACTAGCTTTCGGAGACCAAAACCTAATTCTCCAGGTCAGGACAGAAAGCTAGTTCTGACTTAAAGAAGGAGTTTTGGCCTCTGAAAACTAGCCAAAAATGTTATGTTACTTGAATAAGAAGATATCACCTTATGTTTTGGTTTTGTTTTATTTGCTAATTTTTCATGTAGCAATTGAAATATGTTAATTTTTTGAAATTTACATCTGCTCTCTAGATTTTCCATGGTACAAAGGGATGTGTCGCTGTTTCTATTTCTTGGTTTTGCATTGTATGCAGAGTATGGCTTCTTGGGGTTCAGTTTAATTTTTGTCTACATATTTCTATTTTTAGTTTGTGGTTACTTATTCTATACTTGATGAGGGTCTACTTGTGTTCATGTATGAAAAAGGCTGGGTATTCTGTTGGCAATGAGTGTCTGTTTAGGACTGATCTGTACTAATCCAGCTTGCTTAGTTTTCCAATAGGTATATTGATGATATTCTGCCCACTGCAATTTACGGTGACTCCTGAAGGTTAGTGTTATGGCAGAATTGCTTTATAGGTCCTAAGTGATTTTTGTTGGGTTTTGTATTACTTCACAGTATGCCTGGTACTGGATTTTGGATTTAGTTCATGCCTTTTTCAATTGTAGCTCAGTGAGAGTTATATTAAGATACAGTAGGTATTTTCCTACCTCTGGAGGACTTACAAATCAGTGCTAAATAACTGTATATATTTCCAGAATACTGCAAATATTGTCCTGTTTAATATGTTGTATTATTTTGGTTCACAATATTAATGTTTTTGGCACATAATTCCTGGAATGTATTCAGTGTGCATATTACAGAGGTACTGGGGAGACAGCTGATAGAGCTGCACCAGATCCACACAGTGAAGGATTCATTCTTAGCAGTGTTCAAAAGTTCTCCACTATCCTTTTACTGCTGACATAGGTGTTTCCCCCCACTGCAAGAATTTTAACCTACTCTGTTCTGTTCCATCTGTCCCATACTCTGATCTTGGTCCCGCCCTATAACTTCATCTAGCCCCACCCACTTTAGCCTCCCCAAACAGCTGAGTCACCGACCGCCTATGCCTGGTTCCTTCAACAATCCTCTCATTCACTTGTACTAGTGCTCATAGTTGCTTATACATGGCTAACATGCATGGTCTCAAATAATGTCCTAACACTACATTTGTCAGAGCTACTTCCATGAACTCTACCTCCATCATATCAAAACCTATTTGGCATCTATGTAATTACCACTGCATTGTTGGGCCTGTTTGGCAGCCTGAATCACACACAGAGTCCTCAGCATATTATTTATCATATGCCTTCCTCTAATAAATCCCATCTGGTCTCTCTTTTTCACCTAACCTCATCCAACGTTCTTTCTAAGATAGCTGTAAAAATGTTTAAATCTGCATTCAACAAAGAAATTAGGTAATATGATCCAGAAGAGTCTCTAGGTTTCCCTTGTCTGGTATAACACAAATTACTCACTGATGTAACACACCAGAGATTGGAATATCTTGATGTACTCTAACCACCATGGAAGCAATCTGCCATCCAAATATTTCTAAACATTCAGTATTGGAACCATCAATCCCATATGCTTTGATGGGTGTTAGTATATTAATTGCCATAAGCACCTCTAATATATTAATGAGGACCTTAAGTCTTTCCAGATCCTCATGGTCCAACACTGATAGATTGGCCTCTCTTAAAAAATCAGCTGCCTTTTTTTTCCTTCCTTGTATATAAATCTACACTTCTTTGAAACATTTCACAGCCTGTTTCAGCTGGCTAATGTTGCTTCTCTCTGATTTGGGCTTCTTCTTCAGATCATAAATAAGCAAATGTTGACAAATATCAGACTATATAAGTGAAACATAAAAATATTCCAATGACAGTCTTACAGGAACGGGGTACGGGTAGGTTAGGTAAGAGACTGGGAAGGATGATAAGAGGGTGACAAAGCAGTGTACTTTTATGGTTTAAAATGTGATAGAAAACCAGATCTTTATTAAATGCTGTCTGGTGGGTATCAAAATAGTTTGTCATTTTGACTTCAAAGATCTTGCGTTTCTGGATTGTCTTAAAATTTCCTTTTAGTATTCTCTAGTGTGTAATATGTTTATTTGATAAATTTTAAACATTTCATGCAATTTACGTACTGTTTAAAACATTAACCATGCGTTTTACAATACAATTTTCATAACAAAGAATTTCTATAATTATATTTTATAATTCATCATAACTTTTTTAAAATAATCCCATATACATGTTCAATTTTTTTAATTATTTGAACGAGTTAGAGATAATTACAAGTTTGTTCAATTTGCGTTATAATTTCAGACAAAGTCTGTTTATCGTATTCATGTTCATCAAATATCTGTAAAATTACTATGTTTAATATGTTTTATTGTTTAATCTAGGTTATAAAGACCCCTGAGGCAGGCCATTGTGCCGAAACACGGCCGTGTCGGGTCGCTGTAATGTACACAATTTTAATTTTTTAAGTGAATAAACATACAATAGTTGGTATCCTCATCCATTCTCCTCACTTTTTTGCTTCATCTTTTAGTATTCTCACATATAATCATTGATGCAGTGTTCTGGTTCTGTAAAGTGCTGACCCACTGAGATGACATCCTGGTTGGCATTGTGATGTTCAATATGATGTCTGTGTAAATTAATTCTTGTCTTTAGCATCTGGCTTGTCTCTCTAATATAGCACCCTTCTTCACACTTTTTGCACTGAATGACGTATATCACATTTGAAGATAAGCATGTGTAAGATCCCCTTATGCTGAATATTTTTTCCATGTTAGTGGCTGTAAATCTTTTATGATTATTCTCAGTTTTACCAGCTCTGGATTGTATGTCACTACAAAGAGAACTCTCTCAAGTAGATTTATTTTCTTTGTATTGCAATAGGTTTTCTCTGGGTGTTTCAAGGGACGAGGAAATAATTTTGGGGCTGTAGCCTTCTGTTTGAAGGATTCAGTCAGGATTTTGAGGTATTTATCTCTGTCTCTTGGGTCAGAGCAGATACGATGGTAACATGTGGCTTGACAGTATATAATGGATTTCTTTTTTTTATATGCAAAGCATGGAAGCTGGAGTTGTGGAGGTAGCTGCATGTGTTCATAGTTTTCCTGTATATAGATGTTTGTATATAGACACTGTTGATGGAAACTGTGATGTCTAGCAAGCTGACTTTGTCTGAGGAATAGTCAATTTTGAATTTGATTGTAAAAATTGTTTGAGAGTATCTTCTCCCCCAGTCCAAATCATAAAAAACTCATCAATATACCGGTAGTAGTTTAGGAGTTTAGTCTGGTATTTATCCAAAAATGTCTCTTCAAGTTCTGCCACAAAGAAGTTTGCTTATTGTGGTGCTATCCTGGTGCCCATTGCAGTGCCCACGATTTGTAGATAGACAATATTGTTAAAGAAAAATAGTTGTGAGTTAGAATTAATTTAATTTTGTAATAGCTTCTGTTGTGTATTGGGAAAAGCATTCAGCATAAGGTGATCCTATATGATTATCTTCAAATTTAGTATATATCGTTCAATGCAAAAAATGTGAAGAAGAGTGCTACATTGGAGAGAGGTCATAATGCCAATCAGGATGTCACCTCTGTGGGTCTGACTGACCATCTGCTGGACGTGTGCATCAGGTTATATGTTTGCCATGTGCTCTTGTGTAGTGCTGTGGGTTTACATTAGCTGATGGAATTAGAACTCAATCTAGGATAATGTGCGTTTACTCAGAGCTGTTTCTAAGATAAGACTTCCAAAAGGTTGCTATCTGTGTACACCCATCAATGATTTTATGAGAATACTAAAGGAAATTTTAAGCCAGTCCAGGAACAAGATATTTGAAATCAAAATGATGAAATATGTTCACCAGACAGCACTTAAAGATCTGGTCTAGCACATTATAAACCATAAAATTATATTGCTTTGTCACACTCTATCACCCTTCCATCTCTCACTGTTTCTCACCTACCCAGCTCTTCTTGTTTCTACCTAACCCATCCCTACTCACTTCCTGTGAGAATGTCATCGAAATGTTTTTATGTTTCACTTATATGTTCTCATAATTGTCAACATTGGTTCATTATATCATGGGTTCCAACCTGTGAGAATTAATGGGCAGCCATTAATTCCCACTCTTCCCACTCTTGAGCCTCCAAGTGTTTGCAGCCTCTTTATTATTCTCAACTTTTAGACCATCCTATGTCCACAATGCCTACTCCACAGAGCTTGGTATCCCAGCAAATGTAGGTGCGCCTCATTCTTGAAAAGGCTGGGAAACAATGTACAAAGCAAAACCCCTTGAAAAAACTGTCTTTGTCAGAAAAAGACAGTGCTCTTTTAGTCTTACCTGCTCAAGTGTAGCTATGGAGTCCTGTAGTGCTAAATAACTGTATATATTTCCAGAATACTGCAAATATTGTCCTGTTTAATATGTTGTATTATTTTGGTTCACAATATTAATGTTTTTGGCACATAATTCCTGGAATGTATTCAGTGTGCATATTACAGAGGTACTGGGGAGACAGCTGTTAGAGCTGCACCAGATCCACACAGTGAAGGATTCATTCTTAGCAGTGTTCAAAAGTTCTCCACTATCCTTTTACTGCTGACATAGGTGTTTCCCCCCACTGCAAGAATTTTAACCTACTCTGTTCTGTTCCATCTGTCCCATACTCTGATCTTGGTCCCGCCCTATAACTTCATCTAGCCCCACCCACTTTAGCCTCCCCAAACAGCTGAGTCACCGACCGCCTATGCCTGGTTCCTTCAACAATCCTCTCATTCACTTGTACTAGTGCTCATAGTTGCTTATACATGGCTAACATGCATGGTCTCAAATAATGTCCTAACACTACATTTGTCAGAGCTACTTCCATGAACTCTACCTCCATCATATCAAAAACCTATTTGGCATCTAATGTAATTACCACTGCATTGTTGGGCCTGTTTGGCAGCCTGAATCACACACAGAGTCCTCAGCATATTATTTATCATATGCCTTCCTCTAATAAATCCCATCTGGTCTCTCTTTTTCACCTAACCTCATCCAACGTTCTTTCTAAGATAGCTGTAAAAATGTTTAAATCTGCATTCAACAAAGAAATTAGGTAATATGATCCAGAAGAGTCTCTAGGTTTTCCCTTGTCTGGTATAACACAAATTACTCACTGATGTAACACACCAGAGATTGGAATATCTTGATGTACTCTAACCACCATGGAAGCAATCTGCCATCCAAATATTTCTAAACATTCAGTATTGGAACCATCAATCCCATATGCTTTGATGGGTGTTAGTATATTAATTGCCATAAGCACCTCTAATATATTAATGAGGACCTTAAGTCTTTCCAGATCCTCATGGTCCAACACTGATAGATTGGCCTCTCTTAAAAAATCAGCTGCCTTTTTTTCCTTTCCTTGTATATAAATCTACACTTCTTTGAAACATTTCACAGCCTGTTTCAGCTGGCTAATGTTGCTTCTCTCTGATTTGGGCTTCTTCTTCAGATCATAAATAAGCAAATGTTGACAAATATCAGACTATATAAGTGAAACATAAAAATATTCCAATGACAGTCTTACAGGAACGGGGTACGGGTAGGTTAGGTAAGAGACTGGGAAGGATGATAAGAGGGTGACAAAGCAGTGTACTTTTATGGTTTAAAATGTGATAGAAAACCAGATCTTTATTAAATGCTGTCTGGTGGGTATCAAAATAGTTTGTCATTTTGACTTCAAAGATCTTGCGTTTCTGGATTGTCTTAAAATTTCCTTTTAGTATTCTCTAGTGTGTAATATGTTTATTTGATAAATTTTAAACATTTCATGCAATTTACGTACTGTTTAAAACATTAACCATGCGTTTTACAATACAATTTTCATAACAAAGAATTTCTATAATTATATTTTATAATTCATCATAACTTTTTTAAAATAATCCCATATACATGTTCAATTTTTTTAATTATTTGAACGAGTTAGAGATAATTACAAGTTTGTTCAATTTGCGTTATAATTTCAGACAAAGTCTGTTTATCGTATTCATGTTCATCAAATATCTGTAAAATTACTATGTTTAATATGTTTTATTGTTTAATCTAGGTTATAAAGACCCCTGAGGCAGGCCATTGTGCCGAAACACGGCCGTGTCGGGTCGCTGTAATGTACACAATTTTAATTTTTTAAGTGAATAAACATACAATAGTTGGTATCCTCATCCATTCTCCTCACTTTTTTGCTTCATCTTTTAGTATTCTCACCATATAATCATTGATGCAGTGTTCTGGTTCTGTAAAGTGCTGACCCACTGAGATGACATCCTGGTTGGCATTGTGATGTTCAATATGATGTCTGTGTAAATTAATTCTTGTCTTTAGCATCTGGCTTGTCTCTCTAATATAGCACCCTTCTTCACACTTTTTGCACTGAATGACGTATATCACATTTGAAGATAAGCATGTGTAAGATCCCCTTATGCTGAATATTTTTTCCATGTTAGTGGCTGTAAATCTTTTATGATTATTCTCAGTTTTACCAGCTCTGGATTGTATGTCACTACAAAGAGAACTCTCTCAAGTAGATTTATTTTCTTTGTATTGCAATAGGTTTTCTCTGGGTGTTTCAAGGGACGAGGAAATAATTTGGGGGCTGTAGCCTTCTGTTTGAAGGATTCAGTCAGGATTTTGAGGTGTTTATCTCTGTCTCTTGGGTCAGAGCAGATACGATGGTAACATGTGGCTTGACAGTATATAATGGATTTCTTTTTTTATATGCAAAGCATGGAAGCTGGAGTTGTGGAGGTAGCTGCATGTGTTCATAGTTTTCCTGTATATAGATGTTTGTATATAGACACTGTTGATGGAAACTGTGATGTCTAGCAAGCTGACTTTGTCTGAGGAATAGTCAATTTTGAATTTGATTGTAAAAATTGTTTGAGAGTATCTTCTCCCCCAGTCCAAATCATAAAAAACTCATCAATATACCGGTAGTAGTTTAGGAGTTTAGTCTGGTATTTATCCAAAAATGTCTCTTCCAGTTCTGCCACAAAGAAGTTTGCTTATTGTGGTGCTATCCTGGTGCCCATTGCAGTGCCCACGATTTGTAGATAGACAATATTGTTAAAGAAAATAGTTGTGAGTTAGAATTAATTTAATTTTGTAATAGCTTCTGTTGTGTATTGGGAAAAGCATTCAGCATAAGGTGATCCTATATGATTATCTTCAAATTTAGTATATATCGTTCAATGCAAAAAATGTGAAGAAGAGTGCTACATTGGAGAGAGGTCATAATGCCAATCAGGATGTCACCTCTGTGGGTCTGACTGACCATCTGCTGGACGTGTGCATCAGGTTATATGTTTGCCATGTGCTCTTGTGTAGTGCTGTGGGTTTACATTAGCTGATGGAATTAGAACTCAATCTAGGATAATGTGCGTTTACTCAGAGCTGTTTCTAAGATAAGACTTCCAAAAGGTTGCTATCTGTGTACACCCATCAATGATTTTATGAGAATACTAAAAGGAAATTTTAAGCCAGTCCAGGAACAAGATATTTGAAATCAAAATGATGAAATATGTTCACCAGACAGCACTTAAAGATCTGGTCTAGCACATTATAAACCACAAAATTATATTGCTTTGTCACACTCTATCACCCTTCCATCTCTCACTGTTTCTCACCTACCCAGCTCTTCTTGTTTCTACCTAACCCATCCCTACTCACTTCCTGTGAGAATGTCATCGAAATGTTTTTATGTTTCACTTATATGTTCTCATAATTGTCAACATTGGTTCATTATATCATGGGTTCCAACCTGTGAGAATTAATGGGCAGCCATTAATTCCCACTCTTCCCACTCTTGAGCCTCCAAGTGTTTGCAGCCTCTTTATTATTCTCAACTTTTAGACCATCCTATGTCCACAATGCCTACTCCACAGAGCTTGGTATCCCAGCAAATGTAGGTGCGCCTCATTCTTGAAAAGGCTGGGAAACAATGTACAAAGCAAAACCCCTTGAAAACACTGTCTTTGTCAGAAAAAGACAGTGCTCTTTTAGTCTTACCTGCTCAAGTGTAGCTATGGAGTCCTGTAGTACCCCCTTTAAACAATGAACAGGTTCCTTGTCCTGCTGGAGCAGTTCCTCTCTTCTTATGCCATCTGAGGTTAACCTGAACCAACAGGACAAAATATTAGAACACACGACTGCCTCACATTGTGTGTGGCCTGGAACCAATACAGAAATTTCATATATCACTGGAATGGCATTTTCAGGACCAAGACATTCCCTAATGCAACTGTCAGACTAATTTACATTTATATTCCAAATGTTTGCCAGCTATACTAACACTCTTTTGATTATTTTTACCACTTCCATTCCATTCCATTCCATTCATGAATCATTCTCTTTGGGACCTACTTACCACAGTGATAGATAAATGCTAGAATTGTGCTGTTTGTTTCCAAACACATTGGAAACATGCAGAGGTCAATATTTAACTGTGCAGTCACGTATAACTTCAAATGTTGAACTCCATTCCAGGAAAGAGAAAAACCACAAAAGTGGAGAAACTGGATAAGCTACGGAAGGAAAAGTAGAGCACAAAAAGTAGCATCATCAGCACGACACTTCCAAAACATCAGGGGGATGGATGATGAAAAAAAAAAATGGTTCTTTATTAATGGATGAGACTCGACAAGACACCGTGTTTCCGTGAACAACACCTGCCTCAGGAGTCTTTATGCTGTAAAAAAAAAAAAGAGTGGATCTGCATAGGTAGGGGCACCAAATCAAGTCTTTAAAAAGACTGACGATTGATAAGTGTGCCAAACACTAAGCTGAAATAACCAGTAAATCTTGATGAAAAGTAAAGCGCATTGTGCGCCGAGCATAGTGTTTTTCTGCTCGGCACACAGTGCGCTTTACTTTTCATCTCTTGATTTACTCGTTATTTCAACTTAGTGTTTGGCACACTTATCAATCATCAGAGTTGATTTGGTGCTCCTACCTATGCAGATCAACTCATTTTTTTTTTACAGCATACAGACTCCTGAGGCAGGCGTTGTTTGTGGAAACACGGTGCCATGTCGAGTCTCATCCATTAATAAAGAACCATTTTTTTCACCATCCATCCCCCTGGTGTTTTGGAAGTGTCGTGTTGATCACGCTACTCTTTGTGCTCTACTTGAACTTCATTCCAGATCATATATGATGTCTATTTTCAAACAGCACTTAGACATCTGGTGCTGTGCCAGATGTTTCAGAATCGCTTTGGTTTTATTTTCAGCAGAACTGCACATATAAAACTGAATATGTACTCTGGTAAATGTATGTTTTTTATGTACAGAAAAATGGGTATGAAAGGGCATTCTGTGGGAGGGGATCACTCTACCTAAGGATTTGTTTTATTATCATGCTCAATAGACACAATAGCCACCTTGCATTTGAAACTTTAGGTGCTCAGGAATTCAAGTAACATATATTTACATACCTTTTCACACAGTGTAATAGTGACTATGCATTTCCGATTAAGCCACCCATTGTTCATTCATTAACCAGATTTTAGGGTTTTGCAGTAGATTCTGTATATTTAGTGACGCTACTTTAAGACAGTCATAACACATTACGTTTTTTCATTCCTTTATACGTCATGCTTTTCCAACCACATACATCATATCCTTTTTGTTTTGGCGCTCTTTTGTTCATTAAAAAGATAATACTCTACCAGTTTGCTCTGCTGTTTTTAACTTCATTTACTACTAGACCTGAAGACACACATCATTCACCACCAAAGGTCTTTTTCTTGGTAAGACTTCTTACCTTTTTTTCATCGATCTTTCTTGATGCTGCATCTACAGCAATACATACACGACGCAGTCCATTTAGCACTTTAAACAGAACATAACCGACTACATGATGCTAGGGTTATGTCTTTTCATTGTTGTTGTCTTCATATTGCATGTCACATGTTCTGGTTTTCACCTTTTATCATTATTTATGAGCAGTCATATAAGTCACTGCGTTTTGCTTTTCCACTAGATGCAGTTAAGTATGTTGCCGTTATTACTGATTCTCTTAGTCTCTCTATAATGTACATTTTGTCTTATGTCCTCTCCCTCTATATTATACTTGATATTCATTCCCATATTTTGTAATTCTATCTTTCATATACCACCCACGTACTTATCACTCTTTTTACGTTCTAATGGATGTACACCTTTCGTAGCTTTATTTGTGACTGGATTTTTGTATTTTCTCCCCCCTCGGAGCATCGTTTTGCATACACAGTGCTGTCCCTCAATCTAGGGCATATATTCTGTTCAAATAGACATATCACTTAAAAAGTTTTGGATCACACACCCTGTCTATGTATATAGACCACTTTACTGGATATTTTTGGAAATACTTTACATCTTGAATTCTGAAGTTTATTTTTTTAAAGTAAGGTCAGTAAACTTTTTTGAATATATATATATATATATATATATATGGCGAGCCAGCTCCATTGCACGAGGTAAGCATGGCAGGAGGGCGCCATGCTTACCTCCCCTCCTGCTCCCATCCATGTCTAGCGATGTCCTTCGCCCCCACCCTCCCCTGCCGCTCCCGTCAGTTTCAATTACCTCCCTTGAAGCACCGCCTTATTTAAAGCCCTGCTGCCCATCTCCAGCTGCCTTCCCTGCTTGCTTCTGAGTTCGCGCCCTTAGTCCCGCCTTCTGACGTCATTTCCTTTTTCCGCGACGGCGGGACTAAGGGCGCGAACTCCTCAAAAGCAAGCAGGGAAGGCAGCTGGAGACGGGCAGCAGGGTCTTAAATAATGCGGCGCTTCGAGGGAGGTAATTGAAACTGACGGATGGGAGTGGCAGGGGAGGGTGGGGGCGAAGGACATCGCTAGACATGGATGGGAGCGGGAGGGCAGGGGAGGGAGGCAGGGGAGAGAACTGCTGGGCATGGATGAGCAGAGGGGGGGCAGGGGAGAGAATTGCTGGGCATAAATGGGCAGAGGGGGGCAGGGGAGAGAACTGCTGGGCATGGATGGGCAGAGGAGGGCAGAGGAGGGCAGGGGAGAGAATTGCTGGGCATGGATGGGCAGAGGAGGGCAGAGGAGAGAAGAGAATTGCTGGGCATGGATGGAGGGGAGGGCAAGAGAAATTCTGGACATGGATGGAGGGGAGGGAAGGGAGAGAGAAGAAATGCTAGACATTGAGGGAAGATAGAGGAAGGAGATTAGATGAGGGAAAAGGAAGTGAGGAGAGAAACTGCACATGGATGGAGAAAATAGGCAGAAGCTGGATCCACTGTACAGTCAAGTCTGCGGAGGACCAGAAATGAAGAAGAAAGGAGGAAAGAAAAGAAATAAATGGAAAGGAAGCCCTGGAAACGGAGTCAAGGGAACAGATAGAGAGCAGCAGAATCAGATACTGGGCCAGCATGATCAGAGAAACAAAGTCACCAGACAACAAAGGTAGAAAAAATAATTTTATTTTCATTATAGTGTTTGGAATATGTCCACTTTGAGAATCAGGTGCTGAACGTTAAAAATTTATATTTACTTATTTATGGCATTTTATCCCATATTAAACATGAATTAGATTGGAACCTGGGATCATTTAATTTTTTTTTCCTGGAGAGAGTAATGCATTGCCCCCCCCCCCCCCCCCCGGCTATAGCCAGCTCTGCAATTTGGGGGGGGGGGGGCCGCAGTGGTGGATGGGGGGGGGGGGGGGGGGGGGGGGCGCTGAGGTGGACCGGGGAGAGAGCCTGTTGTTAAAAATTTACCAGCACACCACATAATACATTATGCTCATACTTTTTACAATTGTCACCCATGACTTATGTATTGGTTCGTTTTATGGAATTTTAGTTGTCTATGTATTTATCTGCTTTGCATGTACATTTTTGTGATATCTACATATGTATATATTTGTTTACTTACTTTACATATTTTAAAAATTATTTTAAATTATATATTTATATATTAACAAGTACTTACCTTAATCCTGAATTTAAATTTTTTAAATATTTTTTATACATTTTTTAATATTATGTAGTTGTGCTTTTTACTGTACAAGTTCCTTTATTTATAAATGTATATCTGCTTTTAAGACGCCTGAAGCAGGCCTTGTGGCCGAAACACAGCGTTCGACTTAAGATTGCCTCTCTGGTCTATGAAACCCATGGTCCATCAACCACTTTTTCCTGTTGCCTGTGTATCCTCGTGGGGCCATAGGGTTCTCTGCTCTTACGGATTTCTGTTTGATCTTTAGGGCTTACACCCCACAATCGAGACTGCATAAGATGGGAGCCCTTTGTGTCACAGATGCAGCAGACACCCTAATACCTTTTTTCGTGCTATCTGGGAATGTTTTTCCATTAAGTAAATATGTGAATAAATCGAACACTTACTTCAGAGCCTCTTCCTGGAAATGAAGCCGGTAGAAGGACTGAGCTGCAAGTTCAATCTTGGACAGTTTAAGAAACAGTGTCACGTTTAGCAGGATCAGCAAAAGCAAACTAGGCACAAAAAGAATAAAATGCAGGACTAATTAGTTATCAGATTATCAACTAAATGTAACAGTTCGAACTGCTGCAAGTGCAAGACGGTAACATTAGACCACTTCACCGTACATTGTTGCACTACCACCTCCTAGTCTATTACACTACATGCTAAGGTGATCAGAGATAGCAAAAGGATCACATTTAATACGTGTTCTCCATAGAAAACAGGATTAATCAGGCACACAAGTGGATGAGGGAACAGTTCTCCCAGAGCTCAAACCTGCATAGATGTCCTGACAGATTCCATTCTTTTAAGACAGAAACAAGAGCTCATTTGCAATCTAGAATGCAGTGGTGTAGCCATGAGTGGGCCCAGGCCCACCCAAGCAGGGGATCCCCAAGCCATGCGAGCTGAGAACTCCCAATTCTCCCCCTCCCATGTACCTTTTAAATAGGAGATCTTCGCCGGCAGAGAGCAACAACTGAAACATACTACATGCGCCACCCCCACAGCTTTCCCTTTGATGTACTCCCACCTAGAGGGAAGATTGTGAAGCCGGTAAAACCAGTGGGTATCAGTTGCTGCTTGCTGCCGATGAAGGTCTGCTATTTAAAAGGTACAGGAAGGGGTGGGGGGGGGGGGGGGGGTTGAGAGATCATATGGCATGTAGGTGGGCAGGAGAGACCGAATCACCTGTGAGGTGAGGGAAGGGTGAGGTTCTTCTGCCCACCCACCTTGGGCATCTGGCTACACCCCTGCTAGAATGTGGAGAGGACTTCTTGTGTTGAGACTTGGACAATTTAGGACAAAAAAAAAATCAGAAGTACTTGGGTCAATATTCAGCCAATGCAGTAAGAGTTCTGTTAACAGTGACCATGACATAAAAAAAACCCAACAAAAAAAACCTCATACATATATGCAGTGCGGCTATCTGGCTAGCGAACAGTGCTGAATATACATATAGATCACTGATTGCCACCAGCTCTACAGATAACCAGTGATATTCAGCTGTTTGTACAGCAAGTCATCCAAAAATAGCTGGGAGGTTCTGAGAACACATGTTCACAATCTAGGCAATAAGGTTCCAGATCTGGAAGCCCAAATATTGGAAGCAGACTTAGACAGTGTGGTCAATGAGTTCTGTGAATGGGACACAGCCATACTTGGATCTGTTAGAGGAGGGATAGAGATGGCAGAAAAGGGGGAGGAATGGCAAACTTTGACAAAAATAAGTGGCAGAAATGTAGAAGTTGTGGGGAAAAGAGTTTAAAAGCGGTATATGAAGTAAACTAGACTAAACATCTAAGCAGTTTACAACAAAGGTGCATAGTACAGACAAAAATAACACACAAGTATATATAAGATATTTATCTAATCTCCCCATCCCAGTTTAACAACCAGCTTAATAAAACTTTATTACAGTTTCAAAGCCACAACAGCAAAAATCAACACACCAGTGCACTGTTTTTTATTCTCATCAACAACTATTTTCCCCTTTTTTCCCAGTCCTCCCCCTCCTATCCCCATACCAAAGCAAACAGTGCCGAAAGACTTTATTTTTGCTTGCAAAATTTCTTTGCCAGTTCCTGGGCCGCCATGGACAACGACTCAATTCTGAGAACAAGCAGCCTGCTTGTCCTCGGAGAATCTTATTTACACACATACTGGTGAAAAACCCTGAAAGCATGCACCCTGAGTTTTAAAGGGGAGAGGGTAGACGAGATAGTGCCCTGAAGGTACGAAATAAAATCCCCACTGGATTAAAGGAAACAGGAGAGGAAGCTTTACCCTTTATACTTGGGAAACAGGAGATTAGGATCCAATGAAGGTAGGGGATAGCGCTCCAACAATTCTCCTAGAAGCTTACCCTGACCTGGCAAATGGCTAAGAGTTCAAGAAAATGCTATGGATGTCTTGCCCTTTATGATTTGGGGGGAGGGGAGTTTACCAGCAGGACGTGTATACTTTAAGAAGCTAGGGATCAGTGCTCTGCCCAGGGTTTAACAATACACCAATGGCATCACATGAAAGGGTAAGACACATTACCCAAGAGGCCCTATAATTTCCAGACCAAGGGATAAAAAAACAGGAGTGGGTGAGGTTCTCCCCAAGGAAAGGCATAACCATGGGTGGGTTCAGGCACACCCAGCAGCAGTGCACCCTTAACAGCACTGGCACGGAAGCTCCTGAGGTCCTGCATCTCTCTCCCTCCCTCAACAAGGGACTCTCTCTTGAAAGAGTTGCCAGCAGTGGCAGCGATTCCCACACACTGCCTGCGGCTGACCCGGAGCCCCTCCTCTGCCACAATTTTCTTTTTCTGCCGGAGCGGATTGTGGCAAAAGAGAGGCTTCCAGTAAAGCAGCAGGCTTGGGCAGTGTGGTCAAACAGATGGCGTGATCCCTGCGGAGTTCCACAGGGTTCTCCATTGTCCTCTGTACCATTTAATGTTTACCTTCATAGCTTGGAGGCTGACCTTACTAGGGCTGGTTTTTCAATGTATAGTATTGCAGATAATACCTTAGTTATTCTCCATGAACAGAAGACTCTTCAGCCACACAGCTGATGTGATGCCATGGCTACATCACTGATCCAGGCCTTTCAGAGCTAAGAAAGTTCTCCAAGAACTTTCTGCACATGTCCCGCCACTGCATAGGAATATAAAGCGAATGCTACATACCTGTAGAAGGTATTCTCCGAGGACAGCAGGCTAATTGTTCTCACTGATGGGTGACGTCCACAGCAGCCCCTCCAATTGGAAAACTTTACTAGCACAGGCCTTTGCTAGTCCTCACGCGCCGATGCGCACCGCGCATGCGCGGCCGTCTTCCCACCCGAACCGGCTCGTGTTCGTCAGTCCCATATGTAGCAAGACAAAGACAAGGGAAGACACAACTCCAAAGGGGAAGCGGGCGGGTTTGTGAGAACAATCAGCCTGCTGTCCTCGGAGAATACCTTCTACAGGTATGTAGCATTCGCTTTCTCCGAGGACAAGCAGGCTGCTTGTTCTCACTGATGGGGTATCCCTAGCCCCCAGGCTCACTCAAAACAACAAACATGGTCAATTGGGCCTTGCAACGGCGAGGACATAAGTGAGATTGACCTAACAATTTATCCAACTAACTGAAAGCGTAGCCTGGAACAGAATAAACATGGGCCTAGGGGGGTGGAGTTGGATTCTAAACCCCGAACAGATTCTGAAGCACTGACTGCTCGAACAGACTGTCGCGTCGGGTATCCTGCTGCAGGCAGTAATGAGATGTGAATGTGTGGACAGATGACCACGTCGCAGCTTTGCAGATCTCTTCAATAGTGGCTGACTTCAAGTGGGCCACTGACGCTGCCATGGCTCTAACATTATGAGCCGTGACATGACCCTCAAGAGCCAGCCCAGCCTGGGCGTAAGTGAAGGAAATGCAATCTGCTAGCCAATTGGATATGGTGCGTTTCCCCACAGCCACTCCCCTCCTGTTGGGATCAAAAGAAACAAACAATTGGGCGGACTGTCTGTTGGGCTATGTCCGCTCCAGATAGAAGGCCAATGCTCTTTTGCAGTCCAATGTGTGCAGCTGACGTTCAGCAGGGCAGGAATGAGGACGGGGAAAGACACAACCTTTGGCAAGAACTTAGGGTGAGTGCGGAGGACTACTCTGTTATGATGAAATTTGGTGTAAGGGGCCTGGGCTACCAGGGCCTGAAGCTCACTGACTCTACGAGCTGAAGTAACTGCCACCAAGAAAATGACCTTCCAGGTCAAGTACTTCAGATGGCATGAATTCAGTGGCTCAAAAGGAGGTTTCATCAGCTGGGTGAGAACGACATTGAGATCCCATGACACTGTAGGAGGTTTGACGGGGGGCTTTGACAAAAGCAAACCTCTCATGAAGCGAACAACTAAAGGCTGTCCTGAGATCGGCTTACCTTCCACACGGTAATGGTATGCACTGATTGCGCTAAGGTGAACCCTTACAGAGTTGGTCTTGAGACCAGACTCAGAAAAGTGCAGAAGGTATTCAAGCAGGGTCTGTGTAGGACAAAAGCGAGGATCTAGGGCCTTGCTGTCACACCAGACGGCAAACCTCCTCCATAGAAAGAAGTAACTCCTCTTAGTGGAATCTTTCCTGGAAGCAAGCAAGATGCGGGAGACACCCTCTGACAGACCCAAAGAGGCAAAGTCTACGTTCTCAACATCCAGGCCGTGAGAGCCAGAGACTGGAGGTTGGGATGCAGAAGCGCCCCTTTGTCCTGTGTGATGAGGGTCGGAAAACACTCCAAATCTCCACGGTTCTTCGGAGGACAACTCCAGAAGAAGAGGGAACCAGATCTGACGCGGCCAAAAGGGAGCAATCAGAATCATGGTGCCTTGGTCTTGCTTGAGTTTCAACAAAGTCTTCCCACCAGAGGTATGGGAGGATAAGCATACAGCAGACCTTCCCCCCAGTCCAGGAGGAAGGGATCCGATGCCAGTCTGCTGGGGGCCTGAAGTCTGGAACAGAACTGAGGGACCTTGTGGTTGGCTCGAGATGCAAAGAGATCTACCAAAGGGGTGCCCCACACCTGGAAGATCCGGCGCACTACTTGGGAGTTGAGCGACCACTCGTGAGGTTGCATAATCCTGCTCAACCTGTCGGCCAGACTGTTGTTACGCCTGCCAGGTATGTGGCTTGGAGCAACATGCCGTAACGGCGAGCCCAGAGCCACAAGCTGACGGCTTCCTGACACAGGGGGCGAGATCCGGTGTCCCCCTGCTTGTTGATGTAATACATGGCAACCTGGTTGTCTGTCTGAATTTGGATAATTTGGTGGGACAGCCGATCTCTGAAAGCCTTCAGAGCGTTCCAGACCGCTCGTAACTCCAGAAGATTGATCTGCAGATCGCGTTCCTGGAGGGACCAGCTTCCCTGGGTGTGAAGCCCATCGACATGAGCTCCCCACCCCAGGAGAGACGCATCCGTAGTCAGCACTTTTTGTGGCTGAGGAATTTGGAAAGGACGTCCAGAGTCAAATTGGACCAAATTGTCCACCAATACAGGGATTTGAGAAAACTCGTGGACAGGTGGATCACGTCTTCTAGATCCCCAGCAGCCTGAAACCACTGGGAAGCTAGGGTCCATTGAGCAGATTGCATGTGAAGGCGGGCCATGGGAGTCACATGAACTGTGGAGGCCATGTGGCCCAGCAATCTCAACATCTGCCGAGCTATGATCTGCTGGGACGCTCGCACCCACGAGACAACAAGTTGTTGGCTCTCGTCTCTGGGAGATAGGCACGAGCCGTCCGAGAATCCAGCAGAGCTCCTATGAATTTGAGTTTCTGTTCTGGGAGAAGATGGGACTTTGGATAATTTATCACAAACCCCAGTAGCTCCAGGAGGCGAATAGTCATCTGCATGGACTGTAGAGCTCCTGCCTCGGATGTGTTCTTCACCAGCCAATCGTCGAGATAGGGGAACACGTGTACTCCCAGCCTGCGAAGCGCCGCTGCTACTACAGCCAAGCACTTCGTGAACACTCTGGGCGCAGAGGCGAGCCCAAAGGGTAGCACACAGTACTGGAAGTGACGTGTGCCCAGCTGAAATTGCAGATACTGTCTGTGAGCTGGCAGTATCGGGATGTGAGTGTAGGCGTCCTTCAAGTCCAGAGAGCATAGCCAGTCGTTTTCCTGAATCATGGAAAGAAGGGTGCCCAGGGAAAGCATCCTGAACTTTTCCTTGACCAGATATTTGTTCAGGGCCTTAGGTCTAGGATGGGACGCATCCCCCCTGTTTTCTTTTCCATGAGGAAGTACCTGGAATAGAATCCCAGCCCTTCTTGCTCGGATGGCACGGGCTCGACCGCATTGGCGCTGAGAAGGGCGGAGAGTTCCTCTGCAAGTACCACTTGTGCTGGAAGCTGTAGGATTGAGCTCCCGGTGGGCAATTTGGAGGTTTGGAGGCCAAATTGAGGGTGTATCCTTGCCGGACTATTTGAAGAACCCAACGGTCGGAGGTTACAAGAGGCCACCTTTGGTGAAAAACTTTCAACCTCCCCCCGACCAGCAGATCGCCCGGCACGGACACGTTGATGTCGGCTATGCTCTGCTGGAGCCAGTCAAAAGCTCGCCCCCTGCTTTTGCTGGGGAGCCGTGGGGCCTTGCTGAGGCGCACTCTGCTGATGAGAGCGAGCGCGCTGGGGCTTAGCCTGGGCCGCAGGCTGTCGAGAAGGAGGATTGTACCTACGCTTACCAGAAGAGTAGGGAACAGTCTTCCTTCCCCCATAAAAACGTCTACCTGAAGAGGTAGATGCTGAAGGCTGCCGGCGGGAGAACTTGTCGAAAGCGGTATCCCGCTGGTGGAGCTGCTCTACCACCTGTTCGACTTTCTCTCCAAAATATTGTCCGCTTGGCAAGGGGAGTCCGCAATCCGCTGCTGGATCCTATTCTCCAGGTCGGAGGCACGCAGCCATGAGAGTCTGCGCATCACCACACCTTGAGCAGCGGCCCTGGACGCAACATCAAAGGTATCATATACCCCTCTGGCCAGGAATTTTCTGCACGCCTCAGCTGCCTGACCACCTCCTGAAATGGCTTGGCTTGCTCAGGAGGGAGCTTGTCCACCAAGCCCTGCCCAACTGCCGCACACTGTTCGCATATGTATGCTCGTGTAGAGATGGTAAGACTGGATTTTGGCCATGAGCATAGAAGAATGGTAGGCCTTCCTCCCAAAGGAGTCTAAGGTTCTAGAGTCCTTGCCTGGGGGCGCCGAAGCATGCTCCCTAGAACTCTTAGCCTTCTTTAGGGCCAGATCCACCACACCAGAGTCGTGAGGCAACTGAGTGCGCATCAGCTCTGGGTCCCCATGGATCCGGTACTGGATCTTCTTGGGAATGTGGGGATTACTTAGAGGCTTGGTCCAGATCGCCAGCAATGTCTTTTTTAGGACATGATGCATGGGTATTGTGGACGCTTCATTAGGTGGAGAAGGATAGTCCAGGAGCTCAAACATTTCAGCCCTGGGCTCGTCCTCCACAACCACCGGGAAGGGGATGGCCGTAGACAACTCCCAGACAAAGGCCGCAAAAGACAGACTCTCGGGAGGAGAAACTGCCTTTCAGGGGAGGGAGTGGGATCAGAAGGAAGGCCATCAGACTCCTCGTCAGAGAAATATCTGATGTCCTCCTCCTCCTCCCACGAGGCCTCACCATCGGTATCAGACACAAGTTCATGAACCTGTGTCTGAAGCCGTGCCCGGCTCGACTCCGTGGAAACGCGGCCACGATGGGAGCGTCGAGAGGTAGACTCCCTCGCCAATACCGGCGAAGCTCCCTCCGCCGATGTCGTCGGGGAGCCTTCCTGGGAGGCGACCGCAGTCGGATGTCGGAGACCTCACCCCGGGCAAGGGGCCAGCCGGCGCAAGCACCCCCGGTACCGGAGAGGAAGGGCGCAACAGCTCTCCCAGGATCTCTGGGAGAACGGCCCGGAGACTCTCGTGCAGAGCGGCTGTGGAGAAAGACATGGAAGCCGATGCAGGCGTCGAGGTCAGAGTCTGTTCCGGGCGTGGAGGCTGTTCCGGGCTGTCCAAGGTGGAGCGCATCGACACCCTCCTGAACAGAGGGTGAGCGGTCCTCCCGGTGCCGATGCCTACTGGGTGCCGACTCCTCGGCGACCCAGAGCTCTCAGTACCGATGGCGGGAAGGAGACCGGTTGTCAATGCTTCTTTGACTTTTTCAAATGAAGCATGTCACCGGAACTTCCCAGTACCGACGAGGAGGACGTAGAATCCAGGCCGTTGCTTCCTTGGGGCCGAGGCCGAAGAAGGCCGGTCTCGGGGGGGGGGCTGTAACGCAGGAGCCCTCAGGGTAGGGGGAGACCCACCCAAAGGCTCCACCGCCACCAGCAGGGGAAGACAGCCCTCACCTGCACTCCAGTCGAAGCAACACCACCGTCCGACGACATCAGCACTAGTGGAGGTCCCGGTACCACCGATGCCGACGCAGCCTTTTGATGTCTCGGTACCGACGATGCAGAGGGTCGATGCCTCGATGCAGTCGATGCCGAGGTCGAAGGTCTGGAAGCTGTCGACGTCGATGCACTCGATGCCCCCGGTGCTGTTGCCGACGAAGAGCCCGAGAACAACACGTTCCACTGGGCCAATCTCGCTGAGTCCTCTTCTGTAAAAGGGCGCAAAGACTACAAGCCTGCGGGCGGTGCCCAGCCCCCAGACACTGAAGACACGACGCGTGCCTATCAGTGAGCGAGATTACCCGGGCGCACTGGGTGCACTTCTTGAAGTCGCTGGGAGACTTCGATGACATGGGCGGAAAAATCACGCCGGCGAAATCAAAACTTGTAATGGCGATAAAGGCACCAAAATTAGGGAGAGAAAAAACCCGAACCGAGGCCTCAAAAAGGCCTACCCCGAAAGGAAACTTACGCGGGGCAAAAGCTGGAAACACGGGAAAGGGGAAAAGACCATAAAGGTCTTCTACTAATTTTTTTTTTCCCAGCGAAAAATGCAAAGACGCGCGAGGGTCAACTCTGAGGGGCGCGAAACGGCGCAAAACATGACCGTCCCGAGCGCGGACAAAAGAAGACTGACGAATACGAGCCGGTTCGGGCGGGAAGACGGCCGCGCATGCGCGGCGCGCATTGGCGTGCGAGGACTAGCAAAGGCCTTTGCTAGTAAAGTTTTCCGATTGGAGGGGCTGCCTTGGACATCACCCATCAGTGAGAACAAGCAGCCTGCTTATCCTCGGAGAAATAGTGGAACACAGAGGAAAACACTTGGTTCTTTTTTCTCCATGGTAGCACAATGACCTGCAGTGCCTCACTTTTCCATCATAAAACAATTATTTATTTGTTACATTTGTATCCCACATTTTCCCACCTATTTGCAGACTCAATGTGGCTTACATAGTACCATAAAGGCGTTCGCCAATTCTGGTATGAACAACTACAGTAATGTTGTGGTAGAATAAGGTTCGTGTGTACAGACGCATTAGGGAATCGTAGAGAGGAAGAGTTACTATATGTCTATTACGAGCTTTGGTTTCGTTCTGTTGCAGGGTACAGGCATTTAAGTTGGGTCGGTAGGGTATGCCTTTTTGAACAGGTTAGTTTTTAATGATTTCCGTAAGTTTAGGTGATTATAAGTTGTTTTCACGGCTTTTGGTAATGCGTTCCATAGTTGTGTGCTTATGTAGGAAAAGCTGGATGCATAGGTTGATTTGTATTTGAGTCCTTTGCAGCTTGGGTAGTGGAGATTTAGGTATGTTCGTGTTGATGCTATTGTGTTTCTGGTTGGTAGAGGTCTGTCATGTATCCCGGGGCTTCACCGTAGATAATTTTATGAACCAGGGTGCAGATTTTGAAAGCAATATGTTCTCTGATTGGGAGCCAGTGCAGTTTTTCTCGGAGGGGTTTGGCGCTTTCGAATCGCGTTTTTCCAAATATCAGCCTGGCTGCCGTGTTTTGAGCAGTCTGAAGTTTCTTTATAATTTGTTCTTTGCATCCCACATAAATTCTGTTGCAGTAGTCTACATGGCTTAGTACCACTGATTGTATCAAGTTGCGAAATGTTTCCCTTGGGAAGAATGGTTCCACGCGTTTAGAGTTTCCACATTGAGTGGAACATTTTCTTTGTTGTAGATTTCACTTGGTTCTCTAGTGTGAGGTTATGGTCAATTATAACACTGAGAATTTTCATGCTGTCTGAGATAGGGAGGGTATAGTCTGGGGTGTTTATGTTGTGCGTTGTTCATATTGTTTGGGACTGAGAGTCCTGAGACAATGTGTTTTTTCTGTGTTGAGTTTTAGTTGAAATGCTTTTGCCCATGAGTCCATGATATTCAAGCTGAGCTTGATTTCGTTGGTGATTTCTGTCAGATATATTGTAAGGAATGTATATTGTGACATTGTCTGCATAGATGAAGGGTTAAGGCCTTGGTTGGATAAGGATTTGGCTAGTGGGGTCATCATTAGGTTGAAAAGGATTGGTGATAGTGGTGATCCTTGAGGTACTCCGCATTCTGCTTTCCACGGGGTGATATGTTTGAGCTTGATTTCACTTGATATGTTCTAGTGGTTAGGAAACCCTGATACAACTAAGTATGTGTCCTGCCAATTCCTGAAGTAATCTAGGAGTCTTAGTAGTATTTATGGTTTACCATGTCGAACGCACTGGACAAGTCTCAGGATGCTCACAAGGGTATAATTTTGTACACATTTACAGTTCAAACAACAGTGATTATGGTATGCTTCTTTAACTCACTACTCCATCTCACTATCTCAGTATTGTCCCATCCCGTCCCCTCATTACTCATAACTCAGGACCCTCTCTAACACCATTCGTTTAAGTTGTCACACCAGGTCCTATAGGAAAGATCTATTCTACCCCCACTGCCTGCTTCTTCCTGTCCTCAAGTACAGGGTTTTCTGTCCCCTTTCTGCCATCCTGGGGTGTTTTTTTTCCCCTCTAGGATACGTGCCAGTCATTCCCTCTCCCCTTTCTGGGAGCGAGTCATCAGTTGACACTTCTGCTTTGAAGCAGAAGTACAATATCACTTCTTCCCCATTAATTTCCACTTCTTGAGGTCTGGGAATCCTCCCTTATTCCCTTTTGGACCTTGGCAGGAACCAAACACCCCTTTACTCTTTTCCTTTTCCCTTTAATCTCCCTCTCAACCTTCCCCCTTTGGCTTGGACTGTATTGAACTCTCCCCGGGCTCCCCCCCCCCCCCCCCTTCGCAGTTCTCACCCAGAAACAGTGGATGTCACAGGAGGCCCTCTATCCTCTACCAGTTACTTATGACACAAAGGAAATTCTCAGCCTGAAATTCAGCAGGGGGAGAATTTCCTGTATGTTACACCATTATACTTGCCTGAACACAATTATTATTATATATTTTTTTTTCTAAAATACTTCCATTTATCTGCATGTCTCAATTATGTCAATGTGTAATAAAATATGTACTTACAAGACACTCATCACAACAATAATGACAGTGCTCCTGTTTGTAGTCTCGTTCCCATTTCCTGTTAGGTAAATAAAGGATGGAATCAGAAGAGGCCAAAACCAGCCCATTCAAAGGGAGTAAAGTAAGTCCTGTTAAAGGAACAGCTGTATGGCGGTAAATAAAGCTATACATTAAGAGGCTTCCACCATTTTATGTAATTCACAGATATAAAGGTCAACAAATAAAATCAAGTTACTTACTTGTGGCATTTATTCTCCATTGGCAGTCTTTAACAAAGCTTAAGACAACTCCTAGAGAAGGTGATCTGGTATGTGAAGGCTTATATCCTGCTATCCATGGAAAACATCTTCTATATGTAACTAACTTTGTTTTCTCTGAGGACAAGCAGGGTAGCAAGTCCTCACAGAGGGGACTCCCTAGCTACAAAGGGCCTTCAGCAACAACAACAAAAAAGGAGAGCAAACATGAAAGGTGCTGCAACAGGCAGATGCCAAGATACATTTTTTATGGCAAAAAAGGTTTTCAATTTAGGTGAGTTGTTTCTGGAATAGAAGAAAACAGGGCTCTGGAGGGACGGAGTTATATTCTAAATCCTCAAAAGAGTTTCAAGAGGGCCAAACTGCCAAACCTACTATCATGTTAGGAATTTCTCTCTAAACAATACGCGATAGAAATGTATGAACTAAAGCTCATGTTGCAGCCCTGCAAATCTCCTCTAGAGAGGGCATTCTCAAGTAGGCTACCAATGCAGACATTATCCCCTTCATTTTATAACTTTAGTGACTATATTAAGTGCTCTCTGGATGCCAAAATTACAGAATCCAGCACTTAGGTGGGTAAGTGTACACTTTTGTGTGCAAGGCTATGTGTACGGAACTTACTTGGTGTAGTAAATGCAATGGGGGCATTCGGATTGGAGGAACTAATATTTATGAGAATAACTTATCAGAATACTGTAAGTTACAAGCTAAGAGGTGCATTAGGTATGCACATTTACTCTGATAGGCATAAGTGAGTGTGCCTAACTGTAGGCGCTATAATGCCAACTTAAAGCTAATATTCTACAATTGAGCTGCATCTAGGCACCTAATTTGTGGGTGCCTAGTTATAGAATAGCTTTCTATGAGCCTGGATATGACCATCAAGGTTTTGGCAACGTGATGTGGAGGGGCATTTTTGATATAACATCTAAGTTGGACTTTGGACATTTTGTGCTAAACATCTGTATATTCTTTCCTCTTTTTTAGGCCTGTTACTAAGGGCTAGGCCTAAGGCCTGTACTGTTTGGTTTCTCACAAGTTAGCCTACTAACTCAGCATCTTGTGCTAACAAATCACTGCCTTCTCAGGAGCTGAGAACTCATAATTCATAACATTTGTTTGCAGCTGAGTATGTTTTTCATATAAGGTGATGTAACCTTGATAGTTGCTAAGGGACTGAGGACACAGTGAAGCCTACCAGTATGTTGCATTTGTGGAGAGAGACCAGAGAGAGGACACAAGGATATTGTTCTGACTGTGCACGCAGAACAGATAACTGACTAGCCATAGGTACCGATTTTTGCACGTAAACTCCCATCAGGAGAGACTGATAGAATACAGAAACAATCCATATATGGTATAAGGCAACCTAATGGTGCTAGTTTATGGGAAAATCACATGATTTATAAGAAATGAATTTGCAACAGTATATATGTGATGTCTGGGAGGTGTTAGCTGAGCAGTCCTTGTCTTTCAGGATGCGCATTTGCTGACATGACAACCTGCTGTTGGGGCTGTAGTGCTTTCTCTCCCAGTGGGGGCTAAGGGACAGAAAAACACACATCCCAAATCCGAACAAGCCAAATGTAACCATTTTGGAAAAAAGGAAAAATGTCTTCTTTTTTTTTTTTAAATACCACTTCGAACAAAGTTGTGTGCTTTTGTGCAATTATCTTTCTAGGGCCAATTTCAAAAAAATAAAACTGCACAGTTAAAAATGCACAAAATCAAGCCATTGGGATGTAGGAGGAGCCCAGCATTTTTAGCAGACTGGTCTCCCTGACATCTCAGAAGAGCAATGGTGGCATACTGTGAACATCATATAAATGATCCACCGGGTACACATCTCACCGTTGCTCCCTTATCTTGTCTGCTGAACCCTCCAAAATCCATAACCCCCAACTATACACCACTATAATAGCCCTTATGGGTAAAGGGGGCACCTATATATGGGTACAGTGGATTTTTAGTGAGTTTTGGAGGGCTCACAGTTTCCACCACAAGTGTAAAAGGTAGGGGG
Source organism: Microcaecilia unicolor (assembly GCF_901765095.1). Taxonomy (NCBI): domain Eukaryota; kingdom Metazoa; phylum Chordata; class Amphibia; order Gymnophiona; family Siphonopidae; genus Microcaecilia; species Microcaecilia unicolor. Next base: position 238,422,972 of record NC_044035.1, on the reverse strand, counting down.
AGGTATGGGCCTGGGTCCACCTGTCTACAGTGCATTGAACTGACAACTACACTACTCCAGGGACCTGCATGCTGATCTAATAAATCTGGCTATAACATCGAGGCTGTCACCAGAGGCTGGTGAGTACTATTTTTATTTACATTTTTGGGGGGCGGGAGGGGGGTCAGTGATCACTGGAGGGAGGTAAGGAAGGGGGGGCATCCCTGAACGCTCTTGTCATCTGGTCATTTAGGGCAACTTTTTGTCTTATTTGTTATAAAAACAGGTCTAGACCAAAATGTTGAAGGTTCCACCCTAAACATCTTGATTTTGTTCCATTATGGCTGTAAAACGTCCAAGTGTTAGGAACACCCTAATCCCACCTTTTGAAATGCCCCCATTATGCCCCCTTGTGATTTGGATGCACTGCAGATGAATTACATAGATAAATGCCTGCAAAATATGATTAAAAATATAGATTTGGACGCTTGAGAAGAAATTAGTCCAAATGCTGCTCTATGACAATTTTTGGACATTTTTCTTTTTCGAAATGCCGCCCCATAGTCTGTTAGCCAATTGGATAGTGTATGCTTTATAAAGGCAGTCTCAGGTTTATTGGGTCAAAAGAAACAAAAAGCTGGGTAGACATTCTAAGTCTTGTTTGCAATCCAAATAATTAAGACATGTTAACCTTTGTGGTCGTTGGCCAAAGGAAAAATGTTGGAAGGATGAGTTGACTGATTTAAGGTGAAATCTGAAACCACCCTTAGCAAAGATGTTTGGATTAGTGCACAGAACTACCCTATTGATGAAAAGCCTTGTATAGGGTGGATTAGTTACTACAGCCTGAAGCTCACTAAATTCTACATCCTGAAGGTACTGCCACCAAAATAAGATCTTCCAGGTCCAAGTACTTCGAATAGTACAGTACAGCTACAAAGGCAGCTTCATCAACTGGGTCAGAACAATGTTGAGGTTCCCAAAACACAATGGGTGGTTTGGTGGAAAGCTTCATTAGAAGCACGCATACATAAAGAGAACAACTGAAGACTGAGCAGGGATGGCTATACCTTCTACACAGTGATAAGTGGCAACTGCACTAAGATGATCCTTAATAGAGCTAGTTTTCAAACCTGATTCAGGAAGATGTAGGAAGGTTCTCAAAGAGTTTTGTGGGGGGTAGGAAAAGGACCTAAAGGCCTTTTCATCACAATAGATGGCAACTCTTCCAATTGAAACCATAAGATTGTTTAGTGGAGTCTCTTGGAAGCAAAGGAAAAATGAGTTCTTGCCTGATAATTTTCTTTCCTTTAGTCCCAAAGGATTAATCCATACTTGTGGGGTTGTGCCCATCTACCAGCAGGTGGAGGCAGAGAGTAAATTAGAACTTTGCCATATAAGCCTGCTGTATGATGACAGCGACGAAGGCGAGATGTACTCAAACAGAAAGGAGATGGATGAATGGAAGGAAGGAAATGTTGAAGGCTGAGAGCCGAGAAGAAGGAAGAGGACAAAAGAGATGGTGAAATGATGAAAGTAGAGGGTGGGCAATGTGTTCCTGCAGTGTACAGTGGTTTCAGATGGAGAAACAGATTAGGAAGGGACAGTACCAAGAAGAGAAAGTGTACTGCAGCCATAAGAAATAACTGGGAGAAAATATAAATGTAACGAGAACGGCGTGTGGCACCTAGAGCGGAGGCCCTAAGTGGATTGAAGTGGTCCTGGGAGTCACCCCGGAGAAGGCTGTGAGAATATGCAGATGAGCTGCAAGTCCTCCACAGCACCTGAAAGGCAGCCGGTGGGAGAGCTGGGCACCTCTCAGCCAAGGAAAGGCTTACCAGGGGTTAGGCCGAAGCCAGCATTTCTCCCCCTAAGGGTTACCTGACCCTTCTACTCTGTCCTCCAGTGTTTCAAATCTCTTCTCTACCACTATGTTATCAAGACTGTCAATGAGGCTGTCTCTTCTTATACTACTACACTCTCCTCTGCTCTGGATACTCTCGCTCCTCCCATTTCCCGTTCTGTAAAGTGTACCAAACCCCAGCCTTGGCTGACCTCTAGAATCCGCTACCTACGTTCCTGGGCCTGCTCTGCCGAACGCCTTTGGCTGAAATCCCATGCCCATGCTGACTTCACACATTTCAAATTCTTGCTGACCTCCTTCCAGTCTGCTCTTTTACTTGCCAAACAGGACTATTACATTCAGTTGACAAATTCTCTCGGCTCAAACCCTTGACGTCTCTTTGCCACACTGAACTCTTTCCTCAAAGTGCCTTCACCTCCAACTCCTCCTTCACTTTCTGCCCAGACTCTGGCTGAGTACTTTCATGATAAGTTTCACAAGATTAAACTTGAAATCTCAACCAGGGTCACCTCCACCTCTCCTTCCCTTAGTCCATTCTCTCAACGTCTAACCCCTGCCTCTTTTCTTCCTTTTCTGAAATCACTGAAGAGGAAACGACACACCTTCTTTCCTCCTCGAAACTAACTACCTGTTCCTTGATCCTATTCCCACCCATCTACTTAACACTATCTCTCCTACTGTCATCCCTTTTATCTGTCATATCCTCAATCTTTCACTTTCCACTGCGACTGTTCCTGATGCCTTCAAACATGTCGTAGTCACACCACTCCTTAAAAACCTTCATTGGACCCTATCCTCCCAACTATGGCTCCATCTACCTTTCCTATCCAAGATACTTGAATATACCGTTCACCGCCATTGCCTTGACTTTCTTTCATCTCAAACTATTCTTGATCCACTTCAATCTAGCTTTCGCCCCCTTCATTCAACTGAAACAGCGTTTGCTAAGTCTCCAATGAGCTATTCCTGGCCAGATCCAAAGGTCTCTATTTTATCCTCATCCTTATCAATCTATCTGCTGCTTTTGACACTGTTGATCACAGCCTACTCCTTGATATGCTGTCCTCACTTGGATTTCAAGGCTCTGTTCTTTTCTGGTTTTCTTCTTCTCTCTCCCATCGTACATTTAGTATATACTCTGGTGGATCCTCCTCCACTTCTATCCCACTGTCAGTTGGTGTACCTCAGGGATCTGTCCTGGGACCTCTTCTTTTCTCCATCTATACTTCTTTGTTGGTACTCTGATCTCATCTCATGGTTTTCAGTATCATCTTTAAACCGATGACTCCCATATCTACTTCTCACACCAGAAATCTCAGCAGGAATCCAGGCCAAAGTATCAGCCTGCCTGTCTGACATTGCTGCCTGGATGTCTCAGCGCCATCTGAAATTAAACATGACCAAGACTGAGCTTCTTATCTTTCCCCCTAAACCAACATCTACTCTTCCCCCATTCTCTATTTCTGTGGATAACATTATCCTCCCTGTCTCATCAGCTCGTAACCTTGGGGTCATCTTCAACTCCTCTCTCTCCTTCTCTGCACATATTCAGCAGACTGCTAAAACCTGTCGTTTCTTCCTCTATAATATCACCAAAATTCGCCCTTTACTTTCTGAGCACACTACAAGAACCCTTATCCACACTCTTATCACCTCTCGCTTAGACTATTGCAACTTGCTTCTTACAGGTCTCCCACTTAGCCATCTCTCTCCTCTTCAATGTGTTCAAAATTCTGCTGCACGAATTATATTCTGCCAGAGTCGCTATGCTCATATTAGCCCTCTCCTCAAGTCACTTCACTGGCTCCCTATCGTTTCCGCATACAGTTCAAACTCCTCTTATTGACTTATAAGTGCATTCACTCTGCAGCTCCTCAGTACCTCTCCACTCTCATCTCTCCCTACACGCCTTCCCAGGAACTCCGTTCACTGGGTAAATCTCTCTTATCTGTACCCTTCTCTTCCACTGCTAACTCCAGACTCCGCTCCTTTTATCTTGCTGCACCATATGCCTGGAATAGACTTCCTGAGCAAGTATGTCAACCTCCATCTCTGGCCATCTTCAAATCTAGGCTAAAAGCCCACCATTTTGATGCTGCTTTTAACTTCTAACCCTTACTCACTTGTTCAGTACCCTTATTTTATAACCCCCACCATAGCAATTCCCTTATCTCTTATTTGTCCTCTTTGTCTGTCCTAATTCGATTGTAAGCTCTGTTGAGCAGGGACTGTCTCTTCATGTTCAAGTGTACAGTGCTGCGTACGTCTAGTAGCGCTATTGAAACGATAAGTAGTAGTAAGTTCCATTCAGTATTTGGATAGCCAAGCAGTAAGAAGTTAATAGAAAGAAATAGAACACATGCCTCTTTAATACATTTTGATAAACTCTGAAGAACAACCACTACCACTATCCTTTTGCCTAAGAAACAAGAAAAATTAAACAAATAACCCAACAAAACAGAAGTAGGTGGGATTTGGGCTAATCCTTTGGACTAAAGGAAAGAAAATTATCAGGTAAGAACTAATTTTTCCTTCCTTAGCAGTTCCAAAGGATTAGTCCATAATTGTTGGGATGTATAAAAGCAGTCCTCAGCTGGGAGGGAACATAATAATCATTCCACGAGAACAGAAGCTCCAAAGAAAGCTTCTGCCCTAGCTGCCACATCTAGAGAATGCTTAGAAAATTAAGAAATGTGGACCATGTGGCAGCCCTACAAACATTTTCTACAGAAACAGTATGGGCTTTCACAAAGGAAGTGGATAGTGCCCTTGTAGAATGAGCTTTAAGATTCAAGAGAGTTCTTTTTCCAACTAAAAAAATAGGCTGAAGAGATAATGTCCTTTAATCAACAATGAACTGAGTACCTAAAATCATTAGTGACCTATAAATAGCATAAAAAAATTATTTTAACATCAAGGAGATGCTAGTAGGAAAAGTCTGATCCATAATCCTTTTCAGAAAAGCAGAAACCACCTTAGGTAAAAAAAGAACTGACTGTACAGATAGACACCCCAGCTTCACTAAAACGCAGAAAGGGATCTCTACAAGATAAGGTTTAAAGCTCTGAGATCCTTCTGGCTGAAGACATAGCTACAAAGAAAACTATTTTCAAAGTAAGATCTTTAACAGCAGTTTTGCATTGGGGTTCAAAAAGGACTTTAGGAATGAGATTAAGGTTCCATTCAGGACAGACCTGTCTAGATGAAGACCTAAGCTGACCAACACCCCTCAAACAATGCACAACATCTGGAAGTGTTGCCGAAAAAGACTGTTGGATACGACCACAAAAACAAGCCAGAGACACTATCTGAATTTTGAGGGAAATGAGGGAAAGACTTTCTTAAGCCTTTCTTTGAAGAAAGGCTAGAATTTGTGACAATGTTGCTTTAGATGAGATAAGGTTTCTTTTTGAACAGCAAGATTCAAAGGTTCTCCATACCCGAGCATATCCAGTAGTAGAAGATCTTTTTTTGGGCTTGCAGAAGAGTAGCCAGTGACTTCTTTCAAGTAACCTTTCTTCCTTAGGTGTGACCTTTCAAGAGCTATGCCATAAGACCAAATGGGGGAGGGACTGCCCAATGGAATTGGACCCTGAATCAGAAGGCCTCTGTAATTCGGTAGAGACAATGGAGGAGAACAATCTTCAACCCGCATCAGATATGCGCACCAAAGACATCTTGGCCAATCCAGAGCTACATGGTTTCATTTCCCTGGATGAGAGCATTGCAAATAATGCAAATAATTCTTCTGTTTAACACGGGCCTGGAGGGAGAAGATATAGGTGGTCTGTTTGCCACTGCGGTGGAAGAGCATCCAGACCCTCCACACTGGGGTCCTCCAACTACTGAAGACTCTGTGGACTTGAGCATTCCTCCTAGATGCTATCAGATCTATTCCTGGGACTTCCCACATGACGTGATGAGACGGAATGCTTTTGACAATAACTGCAACTCTCCCAGATCCAGAGAAACTTTGCTGAGAAAATCTGCTTGAGCATTCAAAGTTCCTGCAATATGAGCTGCTGAAATTAAGGAATGTGAACTTGCACCAGCAGAAAAGAATCTCTGCTTCTATGGTCAGATGAACACTCTTGGCTCCCCACTGCCTGATGACATAAGAACCACTATTGTGTTGTCTGAGTGAATCTTCACTGGCTTCCCTCGAGGAGGATAAGGCTTTTCAAATAGCTCTGAGCTCTAGACGGTTGATATGCCAAGGAGACTTCGACTGGAAAACCATTGGCCTTGGGCTGACTGAAGCAAAGAACTCTTCAGCCCAATAAGTTGGCATCTGTTGTAACTACCATCTAATTTTGCAATGAAATGGCAGTTTGTAACCCTGCTTTATTATTTCCAAGGCACATTGGTCTGAGGTAATTTTGGTTCACTCCTCATAGAACTTGGAAAGGCATCCTGTTATGAAGAAATCTGAGGAGTGAACTGAGATTCCATCATTGGGAGGCACGGGAAGGATTGGAAGACCTGGAGTTGAAGCTGAGGTCTGTATTGTTGGAAGTGGGAATGCTGAAAGTTAGATTTGCCTGGTCTGTAGCACTTGCCTAACAAATCCTAAAGCGAGACTGAGAGGAGTTCTTTAGGCATGGCAATCTCTGAGACTTAGAGTCCCCTAGGTCTTTAACCAACTTCTCTAGATCTTCTCCAAGCAGAAGTTTACCTCTAAAACGGTAGCTTGCTAAATGTGACTTAGAGCCACAACACCTGTCCAAAACGCCTAAGCCAGAGCCATCTCCTCGTAGGATATCAGAAAATGAAGAGGTAAAATAAGTTAAAGATATGAATTCAATTCACAGATTGTGCAGTTTATATCCTAATGTCCGTTTATGATCCAATTGATGCAGATCACTGGAGGCTTTCTTGTTATACATCCAGCTCAGATCACAAGCAAAGAGAAAGGGTGCTTGCTTGAAAAGTGCAGGGAGTCAAAAAGTTGCCTTTATCCAAACAACACAAATACAATTAAATACATGAAGGAAAGAAAACTCAAAATAAAACTCAGGACTGGTACCCTAACACAGACTGAGCAGAAGTATGTAAATATTTGAGAAGTAAGGTAAAAACATGTCTTACCTGATAATTTTCTTTCCTTTAACGCAGCAGATGAATCCACGAACTAGTGGGATAAGTCTGCCTACCAGCAGGTGGAGATAGAGATAAACAAACTAAAGGCAGTGATGCCAGACGGCCAGCTCCTTCCTCAGTTAGTATGTCATTCGTAAGCATTTGCCAAGGCCAAAAATATGAAACCAATAACAACCAGAAACCATCCTCACTATGAAAAACAGAGAGCCAAATAAGAACTTTGAAATAACTGCAACTTGATACAGAAATCAGAATCTTTTCAGTGTTCCCATATCTGTCTGAACTCTACAAAAGAGAACCCGGAAGGAAAAAATAGCCACACTGCGCGGAAAATGAAAAAAAACGTCGGCTGAACTAGGGAGGGATCCTGGATTCATCTGCTGTGTTAAAGGAAAGAAAATTATCAGGTAAGACATAATTTTACCTTCCTTGTCACTTGCAGCAGATGAAGCCAGAAACTAGTGGGATGTACCAAAGCATTCCTTAAGTAGGGTGGGAAGCCGACGCTCCCCGAACACCTCCCGCCCCAAAACTCGCATCCTCCCGAGCAGACATGTGTAGGCCTGTAATGCTTCGCAAAAGTATGACAAGACGTCCAAGTAGCCCGCCCGACAAATCTCTTCCAAGATAAGGCCAACGCCTCCACCCAAGAAGCCGCCTGTGCCCTAGTAGAATGCGCCTTCAGGGCCACTGGAGATGCCCGCCCTTGTAGCAGATACGCCGCTCCAATGGCTTCCCTAATCCGGCGAGCAATGGAAGCCTTAGAAGCCCGCCTCACCATCTTTTCGATCCTGACAGAGCACAAAGAGATGATCCAAGCGTGCGAAACTCGTTAGAGATCTGCAAGTACCGAAACAAGGCTCTCCACACGTTCAGGAACTTAGCGAGGCAAACTCCCCCGGATAATCCTCTCTTCGAAAAGATGGAAGATAAACCGCCTGATTGACATGGAAAGCCAAAACCACTTTAGGTAGAAAACGACGGCACCGTCCGGATCGACACCCCTGCTTCCGAAAACTGCCAAAAAGGATCTCTACAAGACAAAGCCTGAATTTCAGGAAATCCTCCTAGCCGAAGCAATGGCCACCAAAAACACTGTCTTGTGTTAGATCCTTCTCAGAAACCTTATTCAACGGCTCAAACGGTAGGGCCTGGAGGGCTCGCAGTACCAACATTCAAATGCCACACCGGGCACCGGCTGCCGCAGAGGAGGCCGAAGCTAAAGAGCCCCGGTAGGAAACGGACCACATCAGAGTGAGCTGCTAAAGAGGAACCAACCAGTTTGCCCCTAAAACAAGCTAGCACAGCCACCTGCACTCGAAGGAAATTATATGCCAATCCCTTTTGAAGACCATCCTGAAGGAACTCCAGAATAACCGGAATGTCCGCCCAAAAGGCGATTCAGCACGCAAAGCACACCATGCCGAGAAAGCTTTTCCACACTCGTGCGTACGCTGCTGAAGTAGACTGCTTCTGTGCCCTCAAAAGAGTGGCAATGACTGGTCCTGAAAATCCCTTTTTCCTCAGCTGCCGCCTCTCAATAGCCAGGCCGTAAGATCAAAGCAGGAGGGATTTTCCATCTGAACTGGCCCTTGATGCAGCAGATCGGGAGTCACTGGAAGTCTCAATGGTGGCTCTGAGGGCGCTCGACCGAGATCTGCATACCATTGGCCGTCGGGGCCAGTCTAGGGCCACTTGAACGACCCGGCACCTGATGCTGCCCTATGTGGAAAAGAACTCTCCCTATCGAGGCCACGGAGGAAAAACATACAGTAGCTGTTGTTCCGGCCATGGCTGGAGAAGAGCGTCCAAATCCTGCGGATCCTGGCTGCCGGTTGCGGCTGAAGAACTGGGGAACTTTGGCATTGCAAGCCATGACCATGAGATCCATTACTGGCCTTTCCCAATGTTGACAGATCAGCCGAAAATCCGAGTCCGCAATTCCGCTGCTTCCAAAAGAGTCCGGCTGAGAAAATCCGCTTGAACATTGTCTTGAGCCGCAATGTACGCTGCCAACAGACTCTGAACATGCGCTTCCGCCCATACTAGAAGACAAGATGCTTCCACTGCCAAGGGAAGACTGCGAGTGCCCCCCTGCCGATTGATGTAGGCCACTGTCGTGGTGTTGTCTGAGAATACATGAACCGCCTGCCCCTGCAGAAGGTCCTGAAAACTCCGCAGCGCAGTCACAACTGCTCACAACTCAAAACGATTTATCGGCCAAGTCGCTTCGAAAGGGGTCCACGAACCCTGGGCTACTTGATGAAGACAATGGGCTCCCCAGCCTGCAAGGCTGGCATCCGTCATGACTACCACCCAATTGGGAGACGCCAGAGAAACACCCTTCTGCAAATTGGCTGACCGGAGCCACCACGCGAGACTGTCCCTGGCCCGGCTCGACCAAGGAAGGTGTCGTTGATAATCCAGTGACGTCGGCGACCATCTGCTCAAAAGGACATTCTGAAGAGGCCGCATGTGAGCCCTTGCCCATGGAATGAACTCCAAGGTTGCCGCAATGGAACCGAGGAGCTGAACATAGTCCCACACTCGGGGAGCACGACGACTCAATAAGGTACGTACCTGAGAAAGCAATTTGATCCTTCGCCCCTCGGGGAGAAACACCTTCCCCCGCTTCGTATCAAACTGCACTCTAAGATACTTCAGACTCTGAGTAGGAACCAGATGACTTTTGTCCATATTGACCACCCAACCTAAGGATTGCAACACCGCAATCACTTGGTCTGTGACCACTCGACTCTCCTCTGCTGTCATCGCCTGAATCAGCCAGTCATCGAGATATGGATGCACTCGAATCCCCTCCTTCTGCAGGAACGCCGCCACCACCACCATGACCTTGGAAAAAGTGCATGGGGCAGTGGCCATTCCGAAAGGAAGGGCCCAAAACTGGAAGTGCTGACCCAGCACCGCAAATCTGAGAAATCTCTGATGGGGCTGCCAAATGGGAATGTGCAGGTAAGTTTCCCTCAAATCAAAATCCATCAAAAACTCGCCTGGTTGAACAGCAGCAATAACTGCCCTTAATGTCTCCATGCGGAAGTGACGAACCTGCAAAAACTGGTTTACTTTTCTGAGAATGAGAATAGGCCAAAAAGCCCCTCCCTTCTTTGGAACCACAAAGAAGATGGAGTACCGACCTGTGCGTCTTTCGAGAGGAGGAACAGGCACGATAGCCCTTATCCTTAACAGGTCTCGCAAACACTGCAGAACCGCTGTCCTCTTGGCCCGCGATACACAGCGGGACTCCAGAAAAAAGTCTGTGACGGGAGAGAAGAATTCTAGCTTGTAACCTTCTCGCACCACATTAAGGACCCACTGGTCCGAAGTAATTCTGGCCCACTCTGGAAGAAACAGAGAAAGCCGACCACCGATCTGCTCTCCTCTAGAGTGGACCTACACCCCATCATTGGGAGGCCCGAGAAGGAGCCTCCTGATGAGAGAGGGGTCCAGCCGGACGCTTCTTGTTGCAAAAGGAAGAGCGCTGCCCAAAACGAGGATGCTGAAAGGCTGCGTTGGATCGCCCCGGGCGATACCGTCGCGTCTCTCTAAAACATGGCCTCGAGGCTCCCTGCCTGGAAGTAGACTTGGGTATATCCTCCGGAAGACGCTGAGATTTGGAATCCCCCAAATCTTTAACAATCTTTTCTAGGTCTTCCCCAAAAAGCAATTTCCCTCAGAAAGGCAATTTAACGAGCCGTTGCTTAGAGGCCATATCTGCGGCCCAATGACGGAGCCACAGAAGACGCCGAGAGGAAACGGTCAAGGCCATGAGCTTGGCCGAAGCACGGACCAAATCATATAACGCATCCGAAATTGAATCCATGACAGAATGTAGCCAACTCAGAGAAGCTCTAGCCACATAAGAACTACAAACAAAAGCTTGAAGTGTCAAAGCGGCCACCTCAAAGGCAAGTTTTAAAGAGGCCTCTAGCCGTCTTTGCCACACCACCTTCCACTGGAAAAGTAGTCTTCTTAGTGACCGCCCTCACCAGGGCATCCACCCTAGGTGGAGCAAACTGCTCTAAATGGTCTGCTGAAACCGGATACAGCCTGGCCATATCCCTGGCTATTTTCAGCCCCCCATCCGGATCCGCCCACTGGGCCGAAATCAACTCTTCAATAGCTTCATATACCGGAAAGGCCTAGAAGGTCGTCTGGTACTAGCCATCTTGGGGTTGACCGCCTGAGAAGCCGCAACCTCAGGGTCCTCTATATTCAGGGCTTCCAGCGCCTGAGAGATAAAGGAGGACAACTCCTCCATATGGAAAATCCTCTTGGCGGAAGAGTCCTCCAGTTGGTCAGTGAGGACACCGTCCTCCACGTCCTCTACCCACGTCTGCTCCGAGAGAGCCACCACGGAGAAAGTTGCAGGCGACCGTATGCAGGACCCCTCCTCAGACCCCAAAGAAAGCCTAGGCTTTTTAAGGGAGGAGAAATCCTCTGGGGAAAAACCCAAAATCTCTTGGTTACCCCCAGACCCCCTGAGAGAATCAAAGGCTGAAGCTGTCGCAGCCACTTGAGGGGGGGGGGGGGCAAGCCATTTTCAACAAAAACGCCTGATGGAGTAGCCACCTGCCGAGATAGAGACATACTAACTGAGGAAGGAGCTGGCCATCTGACATCACTGCCTTTAGTTTATCTCTATCTCCACCTGCTGGTAGGTGGACTTAACCCACTAGTTCATGGATTCATCTGCTGCAAGTGACAAGGAAATAAAGTATTATTTAACCTGAATTGTAGGAGACTGGTGTGAACACAACCTCTGGGGCTAAGGACAACAAGGTTCCATGCAGGGACACTGATTAGGACTAGGAAGGGTACAAAATGGAACTTGAATGTACTGCCAAAACAGATCATTCAGAACTTTTTTTTTCATGCTGCAAAAATGTTTTATGCATCACAAGCCTAACCCAACCTTAAAGGCACTCAGACGTTTCACTTGCATAGAGGAGCAGAGAACCAGTTCTGCAGGCTGTTCTCATTATTGCTCCCCTAACTGGGAAGGAGTGGAGAAGACAGAGGAACTCAGTCATGCAGGTGACGCCACCTGCTGAAATACTCAGTAGAAAACTGGAGCTGCGCAGGCTCTGCCATGCCTGAGGGTAGATATGTAGGTTTCATGAACTTTCTCATTTCTCTATCAGGGAAAAGAAGATAAAGCATCCAGCAGGCTTTTTTGTTTGTGTGTGTGTATTTTTTTAAATGTTTAATTTTTTTTAATGTAAAGCAGCAATAAAAGGGCTAAAAAAATAATAGTGCCAGGGCTTACTCCATGTACACTGCGCATGCTACAGCTTAATCTGGGGAACAAATCAAGCTTTGCTTTTGCTAAACCTCCAACCCACCTGGATCCAGCTTGACTGAAGAAAAAGAAATCAGCTTTTTTTGGGGGTGGGCGAGGAAACTCAGAGTCCTCTGAGTTATTCCCTTCCACCAAGGCGTGCATCCAGAAATGCACTTCAAAATAACCTCAGGTGTGTGGGCTGAGCTAGCAGGAAAGACTGGTGCTTCAGCCAAGCCACTCTGAAATCAGCTCTGTTGCCAGCCTAAACACTGGGCCTTTGAAACCAGCTTCCTTGGTATTATCAAAAAATAGCAAAACATACCTCCTCATTTTATTCCATTTCAAAGTTTGATTGATAATTACGCAATATCCCCTAAAGACATTTTTGCTTATACTCAAGTTAAACATTTTCTTTCTACAAGGGAGATTAGGGCAAAAGTTTTGTGTGAAGACTCTTTGGCTGACTTGTGCGAAGATTCTAAAGGAACGAGGGGTTTGATTTCTTGTCTGTATTCTATTCAGCGTCAGCGGGTCCGGACCCCTGTTGAGTACCGAGTGCGCAGGCATCGGGAGTTGGGGGTGACTTTAGTGATGACGATTGGCCACAAATGGAACATGCATTGTCTAAGGTTTCTATCTCCATACCTTTAAAGAAATTGCTTGGAAGGTCCTGTATAGATGGTACCTAACCCCTGCTCGCCTCCATCATATGTTTCCCAGGTATCCTCTTTGTGTTGGAGAGGATGTGGACAGGAGGGTACCATGGGCCATCTGTGGTGGACTTGTGTTAAAGTCCGTGCTTTTTGGAGGTTGGTCCAGTCTAGACTTCAGAACTGGATCGCTAAGCCAATAAAGTGGTCTCCTGAATTTTTTCTCTTTTCTAAAAAAAACACCTGGCTGTTATGTCTCTGCCTCAGTGACATGCTCTCATTCATCTCGCCCCCTGGTGGTCAGACCTGGTGGTCACAATGGACTGTCTGTTGATGGTTTTCCCGGTTCCAGAAGTCATGCCGGTCCGGTCCGGATTTTCTAGCCTGCCAGTTGGTCTCGAGACTTTTTGGAACTCAGCTGTTTCCGTACCTGGTGAACTCCCTGGCTGTTGGCCTTTATTAACCTCTTGGGAGCTTCCCTAGTTTGCCTTGCAACAGAGGTCTTCAGAGGTGATTCCTCTGCGAGTTTTTGTTGCTGCGCTCCCTTTGCTACCCTCAGTATTTTGCTTTTGGATCTTTGCCTGGACTTGGACTTTGCTTGCCGCCTGCCTTTGGAACTTTTGCCTGGATCTGACTTTGCTTTTACTCGCTGCCTGCCTTTTGAACTTTGTCTGGACCTGACTTGCTTTTGCTTGCCGCCTGCATAGAGACTTCTGCCTGGACCTGACTTTGCTTTTGTTTACCGCCTGCCTTTTGAACTTTTGCCTGGACCTGACTTCTGCTTCGTCTGGCTGCCTGCCTAACAGACCTTGCCTAAACCAGGTACGTCAGCCCTGCCTGTGCTGGTATGGGGTGAGTGTTCCTCCTGCCGCTGCCGTCCCTCGGCAGTGGCCCAAGGACTCACTATCCGGTGTTTTGTGTGAAGCGTGACACTGGCCTCACTACCTCACAATCTTTATTGGTTTGTCAAGCTATGTTGGCGGCCAGGGTTACTTTGGCTGCTTCATGAAAGACTTCACAGGTGCCTTCAGTTGTTAAGTAGCTTAATAACATAGTAGATGACGGCAAAAAAAGACCTGCACGGTCCATCCAGTCTGCCCAACAAGACAAACTCATATGTGCTACTTTTTGAATATACCTTACTTTGATTTGTACCTGTCTTTTTCAGGGCACAGACTGTATAAGTCTTCCCAGCACTATCCCCGCTTCCCAACCACCAACCCGCCTCCCACCACCGACTCTGGCACAAACCGTATAAGTCTGCCCAGCACTATCCCTGCCTCCCAACCACCAGCCCTGCCTCCCACCACCAGCTCTGCCACCCAATTCGATTAGAGGGGCATAATCGAAAGGGACACCCAAGTTTTTCTGAGGACGTCCCTGTGAAGGGACGGGGGAACCTCTGCCCAGCACTATCCCCGCCTCCCAACCACCAGCCCGCCTCCCACCACGGCTCTGGCACAAACCGTATAAGTCTGCCAGCACTATCCCCGCCCTCCCAACCACCAGCCCGCCTCCCCCCAGCAGCTCTGCCGCCCAATTCGATTAGAGGGGCATAATCGAAAGGGAACCCAAGTTTTCCTGAGAACGTCCTCGCAGGACGTCCCCGTGAAGACTTCACAGGTTGCCTTCAGTTGTTAAGTGGCTTAATAATTATGGTATATATGCGAAATGGAGCGGCTATGGGCACAGCGTTGTAAACGATATCTAAATGGGAAGCTATTTGGCTCCCCTTTATTCCAATTGTTCATGCTGATGATTAGGGAGGGTGGAAGGGAAGGTGGAGGGTTTTTTTTTTTGAGTTTCCTTTCATCTGTTAGTGGGATGGGGAAGGGGGGTGGGGTTAACTGTATTAATTCCTAGAAATATTGAAGCTTATTATAACCTGTTTCATCTGTTGGGGGAGCTTATTCCTGTTAACTGCTGGTGATTCCCAGTGTGCATTTTGTTGTTAGTGAAGCTCTGTTTGATCTCAATCGCTATCAACTTGTTTGAATTTTGGTATTGCTCCCAATTTTGAATAAAGGCTTCTTTCAATTAAAAATAAAAACATACCTCCTCATGGTGCAGGTGCAAACGCCCACTTGTTTCCACTAACTGGTATGGTAGCCTTGAACAAACGTTCTTCTAATGTTTTCAGGTGAGGAAACTTCCCATCAGATTAGTTAAACCCCTTCCAGGGGAAGAGGAGAGAGCAGCAGTAAACAAGGGATGGGAAGGGAGGAGGAAAGAAGAACCCAGACTCCTTTAACTATCATCCCTGCTCCAGATCCAATTCAATTGATTTAGGCCTTTTTTTTTTTTGGTAATGGAGCTTAAAATTGTGAAATATCCCTCTGCTTAACTAACGCCCCATTCTCCAACTAGGTCAGGATCTGAATGGTTCAACCATCCCTACCTGCTGGAGACAGAGAAATACCTAGAGTGCATAGAAATTCCCCCTACCAGGGTGAAAACAGCTCTTACCAACAGATGTCCTCCATAGGAGCCAACATTCAAATAATTGGGGGTGCTGAAATTTTTTTTTTAACAGGTTGTGCATTCCCTCCCTCCTCCTCCCCCCTCCGAGTTCCAGGCCCCCTCCCTCCCTCCCTCTCCTCTGAGTACGAGGCCCTCCTTCTCCCCCTAGTTCAAGGCCCCCCTCACTCCCTCCGAGTTCCAGGCCCCTCCTCTCCCCCGAATTCCAGGCCCCCCCGCCTCCGAGTGCCAGTTCGACCCCAGCACGACCTCTTCTCCCACAACAGTCCTCCGCCTGCCCCTCGCCTTCCTGCGTGCCGCCCAAAATTTAAAAGTCATCTTACCTCGGGGTCCGGCGGCAGCAGTGAAAGGCGAGCAGGCTCAACGCTTCAGCCTTCCCTTCTCTCTCAGCTCTGCCTCTGGTCCCGCCCTTGCAGAAACAGGAAATGAGGGCGGGACAAGAGGCAGAGCTGAGAGAGAAGGGAAGGCTGAAGCACCGAGCCTGCTTGCCTTTCACTGCTGCAGCCGGACCCCAAGGGCTAGCGGAGGACTGTTGAGGGAGAAGAGGGCTGGCAGCGCAGGTCGGGCTGGCTGGGAACTTCTGTTTCGGGACTTCCGGCGGGTCAACTATAGGGGGTGCTTGAGCATCCGCAGCACCCACGGAGTCGGCACCTATGATACTTACCTCAGAGACATCCCAACTCTCCTTTTAGTCTCTGCTTTTCTGACAGAAGAAACAGAGCCTTGGGAGGGGGGGGGGGGGCTGACCACAACCAGGTATACCCCCAAAGGACCAATTATACTACAACATCAGCAGCCCTTCTCCCACAGAAATTTGCCTGTCTTATCCCTAACGTCTGTTGAACTGAGGAACTGAGTTCGATTCCCGGCACAGGCAGCTCCTTGTGACTCTGGGCAAGTCACTTAACCCTCCATTGCCCCATGTAAGCCGCATTGAGCCTGCCATGAGTGGGAAAGCGCGGGGTACAAATGTAACAACAAAAAAAAAAAACTAGTCACCAACCAGATGAGAAGTTAAAAATAAAATCCAAAATCAAAACCAGGAGCTGCACAGTGACATCTGCCACCTGCTGGGCATAGAAGAATACTGACTTGTCTGAGCTACACAGGGTTCTATTAAAGAACAGCACAAGTCTATTTTTCTATTTTCAGGTTTTAAATTAGGATTTAATCATGTTTTCAGTATAAATTGTGCTAAAATACAGAATATCTAGAGTTCACACAATTTGTTCAGCAGCTATATGTGGCTGTGACAGTTTCATTGTCGGTGCCCCCCAAAAATAAGATTAATGCAGTACCTTACTGGCTAACATCAAAGAAGCTTTTTATTGTATACCTACCTGCTGTATCATTGTTGGTCTTTACTTCCTCATCTCTAGAGTGCTGGGTTGCATGTTTTGTAAGAATCTCACTAGTGTTTCGGCTATATGTCCGTCGTCGTCTTCGTAGACTGCAGGGATTCCCAGCATCACCCAGGGACTGGTTCACTACTGATTCTTCCAACAAGAGCTCAGATTCTAAAGAAAACAAAATACTTACTAAATATTTATATTCAGGAAAAGAAGTAAAAGTAGAGAGACTTGATAAAACAACAGAGGAGTAAAATTTTGGTTTGGCAAGCAGTGATTTACTCAGGTAAACTAGCCTGTTTTTTTTTTTAAGCTGTTTGCATTTGAAGGCAGCTTGTATGTCAGGTTGCTGTGGCTGCTGTAACTGCTGCTTGTAAAAGCAAACCTCCTGTTAGTTTCTAGTGCTGTATTGCAGTAACCAGACAAGGAAAACATTGGACTGCTCCTGTTGGTTATTTGTTTAGCCCCTGATGCAGCCCTTGTAGGGTGAAACATGGTCAAATTGGTGATTAAAGGAAATTATTTGTTGTTTTGATGACTTGGGAATAAATATCATTTTACTTTTTACATGGTCAGCTGCGTTTTTTTTTTCTGTTGTAGTATTGTTATAGGGCAGAGTAGGGGAAACGTGCAGTTTTTATTTTCAAACGTATGCACATTTTGCAGCAAACTTCTGCCGGTTAAAAAAAAAAAAAAAAAAAGAGCTGCAAAGGCCTCGGGTACACTTTATTCCTAGACAGTTTTCAAAAGAAGTATCCACCTATTTCTATTTTGAAAATTTGACGCAAGGTCCATAGGTAGTTGACTGGGCAGTTAAGTAGACTTCAAAGAATTGTCCCCTTGGTGGGTAAAGCGAAGAAACATACCTGTAGCAGGTATTCTCCGAGGACAGCAGGCTGACTGTTCTCACATGTGGGTCGACGTCCGCACTGGACCGGGAATTGGCAATTTTGCAAGCAAAAAATTAAAAAAGTTTGCCAGAGCCTTCTGGTGCGCAAACCACGTGCACTGCGCATGCGCAGACAACGTCCCACCCGTCACGCAAGCGTTCCCACTCAGTTTAATCAAAAAGCAAATAATAAACAAATAACAACTCCAAAGGGGAGGTGGGCAGGTTTTTGAGAACAATCAGCCTGCTGTCCTCGGAGAATACCTGCTACAGGTATATATCTTCACTTTCTCCAAGGACAAGCAGGCTGCTTGTTCTCACATGTGGTGTATCCCTAGCAACCAGGCTCACTCAAAATAATGAACAGAGGTCAATTGGGCCTCGCAACGGCGAGAACATAACATAGATTGACCTTACACCATAAACAACTAACTGAGAATGCAGCCTGGAACAAAACAAAAATAAGCCTGTGGGGTGGAGTTGGATGCTAAACCCCGAACAGATTCTGAAGCACCGACTGCCCAAACCGACTGTCGCGTCGGGTATCCTGCTGGAGGCAGTAGTGAGATGTGAATGTGTGGACTGATAACCACGTTGTAATTTCAAATCTCCTCAATGGAGGCTGGCTTTAAGTGAGCCACTGATGCAGCCATGGGCGTAAGTGAAGGATATGCAATCTGATAGCCAATTGGAGATGGTGCGTTTTCAGATGACGACTCCCCTCATGTTGGGATCAAAAGAAACAAACAACAGGGCGGACTGTCTAAAGGGCTTTGAACGCTCCATGTAAAACGCCAATGCTCTCTTGCAGTCCAAGGTGTGCAAACTGCTTTCGCCAGGTCGGGTATGAGGACGGGGAAAAAATGTTGGCAAGACAATTGACTGGTTAAGATGGAACTCCGACACCACCTTTGGCAGGAACTTAGGGTGTGTGCGGAGGACTACTCTGTTGTGATGAAACTTGATATAAGGTGTATGCACTACCAAGGCCTGAAGCTCACTGACTCTACGAGCTGAAGTAACAGCCACCAAGAAAACGACGTTCCAGGTCAAGTTCTTCAGATGGCAGGAATTCAGTGGCTCAAAAGGAGCTTTCATTAGCTGGGTGAGAACGACGTTGAGATCCCAAGACACTGGTGGAGGTTTGACAGGGGGCTTTGACAAAAGCAAACCTCTCATGAAGTGAACAACTAAAGGCTACCCAGAGATAGGCCTACCCTCTACACAGCGGTGATAAGCACATTGAGCCTGCCAATGGGTGGGAAAATGCGGGGTATAAATGTTATAAATAAATAAATAATCACACTAAGTTGAACCCTTACGGAGCTGGTCTTGAGACCAGACTCTGACAAATGTAGAGGTATTCAAGCAGGGTCTGTGTAGGACAAGAAAGAGGACCTAGGGCCTTGCTGTCACACCAGACGGTAAACCTCCTCCATTTAAAAGAGTAACACCTATTTGTGGAATCTTTCCTACAAGCAAGCAAGACTCGGGAGACACCCTCTGAAAGACCCAAGGAGGCGAATTCTAAGCTCTCAACATCCAGGTCATGAGAGCCAGAGACTGGAGGTTGGGATATAGAAGCGACCCCTCGTTCCGAGTGATGAGGGTTGGAAAACAGTCCAATCCCCACGGTTCTTCGAAGGACAACTCCAGAAGAAGAGGGAACCAGATCTGACGTGGTCAGAAGGGTGCAATCAGGATCATGGTTCCGCAATCTCGCTTCAGTTTCAGAAAGTCTCCCTACTAGAGGTATGGGAGGATACGCATACAGAAGGCCTGTCCCCCAATGTAGGAGAAAGGCATCTAACGCTAGTCTGTCGTGGGCCTGAAGCCTAAAACAGAACTGAGGGACCTTGTGATTGATCTGAGTGGCATAAAGATCCACCGAGGGGGTGCCCACACTCGGAAGATCTTGCAGACTATGTCCATGTTCAGTGAACACTCGTGAGGTTGCATTATCCTGCTCAGACTGTTGTTTACGCCTGCCAGATAAGTGGATTGGAGGAACATGCCATGATGGTGTGCCCAAAGCCACATCTGGATGGCTTCCTAATACAGAGGGCGAGATCTGGTGCCCCCCTGCTTGTTGGTATAGTACATGGCAACCTGATTGTCTGTCTGAATTAGGATGATCTGATTGGACAGCCGGCCTCTGAAAGCCTTTAGAGCGTTCCAGACCGCTCGTAACTCCAGGAGATTGATCTGAAGACCTTTTTCCTGGAGGGACCAAACTCCCTGAGTGTGAAGCCCACCGACATGAGCTCCCCACTCCAGGAGGGATGCATCCATTGTCAGCACTTTTTGTGGCTGAAGAATTTGAACGGGACGTCCCAAGACCAAATTGGGTCGAACTGTCCATCACTGAAGGGAATTGTGAAAATCAGTGGACAGTTGGATTGCATCCTCTAGATCCCCCGTAGCTTGATACCACTGGGAAGCTAGGGTCCATTGAGCTGATCTCATGTGAAAACACGCTATGGGAGTCACATGAACTGTGGAGGCCATATGGCCTAGAAGTCTCAACATCTGCCGAGCTGTGATCCGCTGAGACGCTCTGGCCATGGAAACTAGAGACAGAAGATTGTCTGCTGTCGCCTCGGGAAGATAGGCACGAGCCATTTGTGAGTCCAGCAAAGCTCCTATAAATTCCAGCTGCTAAACTGGGAAAAGATGGGGTAATTTATAACAAACCCGAGTAGCTCTAGCAGTTGAAAAGTCATCTGCATGGACTGTAGAGCCCCTGCCTCTGAGGTGTTCTTCACCAGCCAATCGTCGAGATAAGGGAACACATGCACTCCCAGTCTGCATAGCGACGCTGCAACTACTGCCAGGCATTTTGTGAAGACCCTGGGCGCAGACGCCAGACCAAAGGGCAGCACACAATACTGGAAATGCTGCGCTCCCAGACGGAACCAAAGATACTTCCTGTGAGCTGGAAGTATCAGGATGTGTGTATAAGCATCCTTTAAGCCCAGAGAGCATAGCCAATCGTTTTCCTGAATCATGGGAAGAAGGGTGCCCAGGGAAACCATCCTAAACTTTTCTCGGACTAGAAATTTGTTCAGGGCCCTTAGGTCTAGGATGGGACGCATCCCCCCTGCTTTCTTTTGCACAAGGAAGTACCTGGAATAGAACCCCAGCCCTTCTTGCCCTGGTGGAACGGGCTCGACCGCATTGGCCTTGAGAAGGGCGGAGAGTTCCTCTGCAAGTACCTGCCTGTGCTGGAAGCTGAAAGACTGAGTTCCCGGTGGGCAATTTGGAGGCCTGGATATCAAATTGAGGGAGTATCCGAACTGGACTATTTGAAGAACCCACTGATCGGAGGTTATGAGAGGCCACATTTGGTGAAAAAATTTTAATCTCCCTCTGACTGGCAAGTCGTCCGGCACGGACACTTTTATTGCGGCTATGCTCAGCTGGAGCCAGTCAAAAGCCCGCCCCTGGTGCCAAATGGGAGAGGAGGCACACGAGGGTGTTAGCTCTACACGGGGGCTTCGCCTATTTCAGTCACTGACCTCCTTCTCTGTGATCATGCCTCCAGTCGATCGCGGATGTCCCACAGAGTTGGGATTAGAGAGAGGCTGTTCCACTCTCTGTGTACCATCCCGGTTCTTGGACTTAGGTCCGAGTGGTCGCCTTCCGATACAGGTAGGCAGGACGTTGCTCCTTTTTTTCTGCATCACTAGCTTGTCACTTGTGTTGGGAGTGTATTCCGCTCTTTGTGTATCGTCCAGGTTCCCGCACTTCAGCCCAAGCAGTCATCTTCTGACGCATGGAGGCAGAGCATTGCTCCTTCTGGTCTGCATCACTAGCTCATCTCATGTGTGAGGAAGCGAGTGGAATGTGGCTCGTGTCTCCTGCACCAGCATCAGATCTCGTCTTGTCCCCAGCAGACTGTAACACTGAGGTCCAGTGGCAGGCAGAAATGGGAAACATGAGGTTGATTGGCACTGGGCAGAAGGAGGCATGGTGCCACTCTGCAGCGCAGGCTCATCCTGACACACGTGTCTCATACGCCTGTGTTGAGCTTCCATCTCGTCCTCATCATTCTGTGGTGTAGCGGCCGGTAGTAGGCAGACTCGGGAAATGAGGTGGTCGGGTAAAGCTAGGTCACCAGTGTACTCGTCGGTCTTCAGTGCGGCGGCCGGCACTGCTCAGGCCCACTACCACCTGTGCACATGCTCTACTCTGGCATACTCTTCTTCCTACATGCTGAGTTACACTTGCCTCAGGGCGAGTCTCCTACCTGCAACTTAATTCCCCAGTGGTATCTAAGGACACTGAGGTCACACTTCCAGGAGTCCCATAGTTCCTAGAAAGCACCCACAGACCCAAAACACAAACCACTAGGATTCTTTGTCAGTCCAGGACAAACAGATCTAATAAATAAATTGATTTATTATCATAACAAGTTAGAACAGCGAACGGATGAATAGGGCGTAATTAGCAGACAAAAACAGGTATATTAAACAGGAATCAATATTAAACTACCTAAACACTTATTCACTACCTGGGGAGTTCAGGAAAATTAACTGATCAGTCTTTGAACAGGGTCTCGGTACAGAGATCTGTAACTTCCACACTCTGACTCTGAGACTAAAGATTTCCAGCAGATTCAATCAGAGCCTGGAGTATAGACACTGAGGGGCTTCTGACCAACAGCAGTGCAGATTACTTCTCCTCAGCTTAGGCGGGAAGAAGAAACTGTCACTTCTGTAACAATTTTACAAACAAAGGACAAACAACTCTGCTGGCCAAACAAGGGTAAAGCACATCATAAAAAATAGCTATACAATTTACAAGCAGGAAAATTCCATTTCGCCACAATTACATTTTGTTTATATATCAGAAACTATTCAGTGTCACATATATGTAATAGGGAAAATACTTTTTTATATCACTGTACTTTCCTTGCACAAAGTAGGTAATTACAGTGCCCACCACCGTTTGTTACATAAGTTGTATTTAAAAAATTAAATTTAATTAAGGACCATATACAGATAGCCTTTGTTGTGGGCTGGATCAAATGTTTCAAGATGGTGATGTAGTAACACTTCAGGTAGAAGGGTGGGCTCATATATTACTACAGGGGCAAACCCTGCTGGGCAAACAATTGGCAGTAAAGGATTCAGCAATCATAAGTAGGGCTGTACTGAATATTTGTATTTGAATCAATTTGGCACCAAATACATTATATATATTCGGCTGAATAATGATTTAAATTTGAATACAAATAATCCAGGGTTCTACTGTGCTAAATCCTATTGAAATAAACATGATCCCTGATTTCACATTGCTTCTTTTATTATTTGTTATGTTAAAGCTCAATGCCCATTATTGATATTTGGCTGAATATTTTTCATTATTCGTATTCAGCTGAATATAAAAAAGTGGGGTTCAAAAGGAGAGGTGCTAGTGCATGTTAGAGCTTACCTACATTCATGCACAATATTACAAAATTTAATTTTATTTAAACAAGCATTTCTACCCAGCTTCTTTCCTTATTAGTGTTTGAGGCAGCTAACAAATAAAACTGAACAATATAAATAAAGTGACTCATTTTACATAGAATATAGAGATTGGAACTGAGACATCCAGGTTGGGATATGCTCAGTTCCAATGGTAATTAAGAAAAGGATCTGTTGATATAGAGCAGTAATCTTCTTTAATTTTTAAGCTGTGGCCGGTTTGGATTCTAGTGAGCTGAAGGAGAGCTGCCAAATATCGTCCCATGCGGGGCCATGACACTGCTGAGCAGTGTGTGTTAACCTAATGGCATCTATCCCCACCAGCCCACCATCAAACTTCATTGGGGGTATCCTCAAGGTTGTGAACATTTCCAAATGCATTCTGTCTATTTAGAAATGTCTTGTTCTTTAAGCAGTATTACTTCGCATAAGTCACTAGTCTCTATCAGGAGGTCTTAATCATGTTATATATATATATATATATATATATATATATATATATATATATATACTAGTAAAAAAGGCCCGTTTCTGACACAAATGAAACAGGCGCTAGCTAGCAAGGTTTTCCTCGGAGTGTGTATGTTTGAGAGAGTGTATGTGAGAGTGACTGTGTTTGAGAGAGAGAGTGAATGTGCGAGTGTGTGTGTGTGTGTGAGAGAGAGTGAGTCTGGGTGCGAGTGTGTCTGTGTGAGAGAGAGTGTGTGTGTGAGAATGAGAGTGTGTGCAAGTGCGCATGTGAGACACAGTGTGAGAGAGAGAGTGTGCTTCACCCAGATACAGTGTGTGCGAGAGAGAGAGAGTGTATGTGAGACACAGACTCTCTGTGAGACTGAGTGTATGAGACCAAGAGAGTGTGTGAGTGACTGTGTGACACATAGAGAGTGAATGTGATACAGTCTGTGAGAGTGAGAGAGAGAAAGACATTGACTGTGTGAGAGAGAGAGAGAGTGTGTGTGACAGAGATACCTCCCCCCCCTCTGGTGTCAGGCCTCCCTCCCTCCCTCTCTCTCTCTGGTGTCTGAGCGTTACTGTGCAGGACGCTGAGCTCTGGCTGTGCTTCAAGGAACTGACCAATCCTATTTAATAGAATGCACCTCCAACATTCTGAAGTCGAGAAACCTCGTGTGGTTGGTCACTTCTGCTTGTGAGAAACCCGGAAGTACATGATGTCAATTCAGGAGATGGATACAGAGAGCAAGAATGCCTCAGCCATGCAGTCAGCTTCAGAATGTTGGAGGTGTGTTTTATTATATAGGATATTCACCTCCTGTTAACTGCTGTTTAATCACTGACCTCAGTGGTGCCACTCACTGAATCGGACTTTAAATCAGTAAGCTTTATAAAATAATGAGTGGAGTGGAACAGGTGGATATGAAGCGTCTGTTCACACTTTCCAAAAATACTAGGACTAGGGGGCATGCGATGAAACTACAGTGTAGTAAATTTAAAACATATAGGAGAAAATATTTCTTCACCCAACGCATAATTAAACTCTGGAATTCGTTGCTGGAGAACGTAGTAAAGGCGGTTAAGCTTGGCAGAGTTTAAAAAGGGGTTGGACGGTTTCCTAAAGGACAAGTTCATAGACTGCTACTAAATGGACTTGGGAAAAATCCACAATTTCAGGAATAACTTGTATAAAATGTCTGTACGTTTGGGTAGCTTGCCAGGTGCTCTTGACCTGGATTGGCCGTAGTCGGGGACAGGATGCTGGGCTTGATGGACCTTTGCTCTTTTCCCAGTATGGCATTACTTATGTACTTATATCCATCTCCTCATTGGTCTGCAATTTATTTTCTGATTTCAAATAATTTTAAATTTTCTATTCCATTTTTCTTTTCTTTACTTTATAATCTGCAATTTATCATTGCCATTATTCACTAATGCAAACTTAGACAAAAATACTCATCTTTAGATGAATGTGAGGGCTCTCAGTCAGGGGATTCTGTAGTCCAACATAGGCTATGTTTCGCCTTAGGCTGTTTCAAGGAACTCCTTCCCCCCCCTCCAATTTAGATGGTGTTGGCATGTTCAGCCTTCTTTACTTATTGCTGTTACAGCAATAAGTAATGAAGGCTGCAAATGCCAACGCCGTCTAAATTAGGGGGGGAGGGGAGTTCCTTGCGGATAATAAAGTAAAGAAAAGAAAAATGGAATAGAAATTTTAAAATTATTTGTTCTTTAAGCATGCAGCTCTTCCCTAATTCTCTTTCCCCTCTGTCCTGAGCCTGGGTAGAGAGGTGGAGTAGCAGAAAAACATCCCAGAAAGACAATGAGACTGCCCCACAGGTCTCCTGGGGCCATTATTGGTCACCAGGTCTTGTCTTGAACTTTCCTAAAACAACAGTGGGAGTGTATATGTATTTGCTAGCATGTGCAGCAGGGGACGCCATTTTACAGATACATATGGGAAAATTCAATGGAGAAAACTCAGCAACTTAGAAGTGTACGTTGCTATTTTGTAGATCATGCAAATTTAAGCAGCGCAATTATCTCTGATCATGGGGTAGAAGTGCGGGCGAATTGTAATCCTCCCGCACTTGTTTGATAGGTCGGGGCTGTCAAAAGCCCAAACCTGTCAAACCCTCATGATCAACAGGGCTGGAGGTCCATGGGACCACCAGGCCCTGTCTACCCCTGCTCCGAGCAACGGGGGCTGGAGGTCCGGTGGACCTCCGGTCTTCCCGATGATCCCACCCCCCCAGGTTCAGGGAGGCCTGGAGATCCGGTTGGTCTCCAGCCCCCCCAAACCCCCAGAAAATGTCAAGTGGCCACCAGCCAAAACCTCTCCCACCCTCCCACTTGACATTTTCTGGGGGTTTGGGAGGGCTGGAGACCCACCGGATCTCTAGGCCTCCCTGAACCTGGGAGGGGGGGGGGGGGGATCGTTGAGGGGGGGACCGGAGGTCCGTCGGACCTCCAGCCCCCTGTTGGCAGGTGACAGGTTTGATTTGGGGGGGGAACGGGGGTCTGCCAGCATGCAACTGCATGCTGGACAGGGCTCACCATTCCTCCCCAATGATCGGCAAACCCTAATGCCAGCTCGGAGCTGGTGTAGGGTTTGCTGCAGCCAGCAACCCAAATTTTAGCACGCTGGCCGCTGATCATTGGGGAGGAATACCTAATGCCCTGTTTAGCATGCATTTACATGCTACTTGCGCAAAGAGCCCTCAAGCACGTTGTTTCACGCGCTCGAGGGCTCTAATCATGGGGCGGTAGCAAACGCCGGCGATAGGATGGCACTAACAGCCACTAGCGCCGGCGTTTGCTTTTGATCATCTGGGCCTCAGTTTCTTCCTAAATTGAAAATTATAAATAAACAATCAAACATACTATGTAAAAAATGAAACACATTCTGAACAAAAGACAAACCTAAATCCTTGAAGTAACCTTCCAGTCCACTCCAGGAATTCTTTTCAATGAAGGTCTTGATCAATCCCCAAGGAT
Organism: Microcaecilia unicolor; assembly: GCF_901765095.1. NCBI lineage: Eukaryota > Metazoa > Chordata > Amphibia > Gymnophiona > Siphonopidae > Microcaecilia > Microcaecilia unicolor. The sequence continues at coordinate 238,396,440 of NC_044035.1, read as the reverse complement.
TTTTGTTGTATATCAGCTCACTGGAGATTCTGGAAGAGGTTAGATATAGAATGGAAACTATTGAGATAGGGCAGTGAAGACCACGGGCCAGATGTCCTACAGGATTTTTCTACTTAGTGCCTATAGGGGAGAAAAAACTTAATTCATCACATTCTTGAGTTAATATAGTAAGGTAAAGTTAGGAAATCAGAATTAGGACCTCCTAAATTTTAAACTCTGCTATGCTAATGAGTCTTTGTTATTCAGTTTACTCACAAAGAACTGAATAGCAATAGCTAGTTCTCTATGTTCCCATTAGAATAGAATTTCATATTTACAAAATGTTTAAATGTTTTTCTAGCAATCCCCTCCTTGTTTAAGAATTTTTTAAGCACTGTTGTGCTTTGTAAAATACATTTTGTGCAGTAAAAAGATGTACTAAAACAAGTGGTGAAAACATATGAAGCATAGCTTCTCTGAGTGCATATGTATGTGTTGCCTCTTTGCATCTCTTTGGGCTGGAGGAGAGAAGGCAGGTGGTGATGGTTTGTAAAGAATAATAAAATCAGGCCAACTGTAATACATCAAAACATAAGGATGTCAGCGCCAACAGAGAGATATTAGTTAGTAGTACACATAACTATTAAGAAAGCTGTATAATCAGTCAGTAGGTTTCACAGTAGAATTCACAGCAAAGACAATGAAATACAAATCTGAATCAAAAATATACATCTGAATCACTGAAAGAGCCCATCAGGGATAGGGGGGCCAGCATTATGGTGGCAGTGGGTGGAGGGGGCACGGTGGGAAAAACATACAGAGCAAGCCTCATGGGATTATTTCTTTCTTTTTAAAAAATATATTTTAAGAAGGGTTACTCCGCATGGGACAACTGTTTGATTTGGTTGATGTTTGGAGAGTGTTACATCTGATGGATAGAGATTATACTCATCCCTCGAGGGCACACTCCACTCAGGCCCGAATAGACTCTCTCTTAATATCGCGTCAATTGTTTGGATCAGCCTTGGGTGCGGAGATAGGACCATACCCTATCTCAGACCATGCATGGGTGTGTATGGACTGGGTGGTGGGTTCTGTGTCCAATGATAGATGCCGATGGGTGTTCCCGTTAGAGTTGCAAAATAACTTAGTGTTTAGAGAAAAGCTTTTAAAATGCTGGAAATTATTTGAGCACTGTAATTCTCTTATATTGGGAAACTGCGAAGGCGGTGTTGAGAGGTGAAATTATAAGCTATTCTTACTTTATTAAAAAGGCGAGGGATAGAGAGATATTGTGATTGCGCTCACAAATATGTAAAGCTAGGAAGTAATATGGATAGACCCATGCAGAGGAACATAAACAGCAGTTACTAGGTTTGCAGACGGCACTTAATGAATGCTTGCATGGGCGAGCCCTTAAATCTCACTTATTATAGGTACAAGTTGTACAAACATGGTAATAAGGCAGGCTGCTTATTAGCCAGATTGATTCGCCCACAAGGTGGAGCCAGGAAAATTATAATGCTTAAAGATGATAGAGGAGTGTATGTTCATTCGGATAAAGCAATAGATATTTTTTATGACTATTATAAAAAACTTTATGTCTCCCCTCCCAGTCAAGGGCTGCAAGGACAGTTGAATTTTGATAATGTGTCTTTTCCTAAGCTCAACCAAGCAGACAAAGATTTTTTGAATGCTCCTATTCGGGAGGAAGAGGTGGAACTAGCAATAGCGACTAGCAGGGCCGGTCTTAGGCTGAGGCGACCGCATAGGGCCTCGCGCGGTGTGCCTCAACTCTGACTTCACTTTCCTTCCAGGCCCTCCCATCCAACATCCTTCATTGCTGTACCTGCCTTTTCTCCTGCGGCTCTGGGTATGGCCATCCGGGAGGCAGCGATTAGCGTTGCCTGCTAGTACCTGCCCTGAAATTGTGCTTCTCCTCAGGCTCCGCCCCGCTCTTTTTTCGCTCGTCGCGCAACACTGCCATTCACACAGGCACGTTTATTTGCACTTTCAGGATCTGCTAGATTAAGGGTGGAAAATGGTCTGTGAAGAACCGTTGAGTCTCCAAGCTGTGAATGATAATGTTGCAATGATGAGGTGCAGAAGATGACCTTCCTATTGAGACGAGCTGGGTCGGTCCTCAAAGGTACTGGCTTGTTGATGGTCAGATGTGAGCGCCATGGATATCATGGCTGGCGAGGCTTGATGGGGTGATATGAACGTCTGCAGTCTGTAATTACCTTTGGGATGAGAGGAATAGGAGGAAAGGCATAGAGGAGATTTTTGTCCATGGAATGGTGAAAGTGTCTGTGATGAGATGCTGTTTGTTGCAAAAATTCTGGAACAAAATAGAGTGCACTTTGCATTTTCTTGTGAGGTGAAAAGATCTATCTTTGGAGTTCCCCAATGTTGAAAAATCTGATGAATTACTTGGTGGGGGGGGGGGGGGGGGGGGGGGGGGGGAGACCACTTGTGAGGGAGTAGAATCCTGCTTAGTTTGTCTGCTAATATATTCTAAATTCCTGGAATATAAACTGCTTTTAGTCTGGTATGGAGATGAAGAGCTAAGTGCCAAATCCAATGAGCATCTTGTTAAAGGGGAAGAGATCCCATTCTCCACTGTTTGTTTATACAGAAAATTGTGACTTGGTTGTCTGTGTGGAGAAGTACAGTTTTGCCTTGGATTAGGTGTTTGAAAGTGGAAAACGCAAGGTAGACTGCTCTTAGCTTGAGAATCTTCATGTGGAATGTTTGTTTCTGCAGAGTCCAAGTTCTCTGTTTGCGGTACGTTTGAAGAAGTGCCCTCCATACCTAGGGGATGGCATCTGCCATTAATATAATCAAGGTAATATCTGTGCCATCTGGAGGGGCTGGTTAAATGGATGGGGAGGGGAGGATACTGTAAAAAAAAAAATCAATATAAGGTCTGGGGGTGGGGATCTGAAAGAGGCACCAGCTAGTAAGATTTTTGAAATTTTCCACCAATGCAGTGCTTTCTTGATCTGAGGTGAAATAGATGACCTGTATTGAAAAGATTGTGTGAATTGGGGCTGCTGAACTTTGAAACCCCATTGAAGTGGTCTCATGTGGTACTTGGTTGACAGAACAGTCAAGGAGGCTGCCATGTAGCCCAGCATCTAGAGGAGCTGTTTTGCTGAAAATTTAGTGGTTGAGATGTTGAGAGGTGACAGCTGGATTGTAATGCAACGACTGAGAGGAAGGAAGGCCTTTGCATGGACTGTGTCTATATTGGTACCTATGAACTATAAAGTATGAGTTGGAACTAGGTTTAACTTCTCCATATTGATGATGAAATCCAGGGGAGAGAGGGATGAAATAGTTAGTTGTATGGATTTCAATGTCCTGCTTCAACTGCATAGAGATGAGTCATTCGTCCATGTAGGGAAATGCAAATGCTACCTTCTTTCCTGTGATATGCTGCTACTACTACTGCTAAGCACTTCATAAATACTCTGGGTGCAGGGGAAAGGCTGAACAGTAGGACTTTGTACTGAAATTGGTTGGTATACAGAAGAAAAGAAAGGTATTTCCAATGCTGGGGATGAATGGGTATGTATGAGCATCTTTGAGGTCCAGAGATTCTAGTTGTGCTAAGACAGTAGTGGCAACATGGGCTGCAGGGAGTGCATCTTGAATTTTTCTCTTAATATGACAATTGAGATTTCTGAGATTGAGGATGGGGGTCTTAGGCCCCTTAATTTCTTGGGTATTAAGCGGCAATGGACATAAAATCCTAGATGGCACTCCTGAGGCGGCAGGGCCGGTCTTAGACAGGGGCGGCTGCACAGGGCCTCACGCTTCCAGGGGCCCTGCGGCACTCCCTTCTATTGCCGCGATCTGACTCTTTCCTCTCTTGCCCCGAGTCACAAGGTGTCCTTCCCAGCACATACCTGAAGCTACCCTGGTGGTCTAGTGGAGTCTTTGTGGCAGGAAACATCTCCACTCTTTCCTGCCTGCTGCCGGCGCTGACCCTCTTGCTGCTGCATTGCTCTTTAAAAATGGCTGCCGAAGCTTCCAGCGGCGGTCTCACGAGACTTCCGCTGAAGTCTTACAAGGCCGCTGTTGGAAGTCTCAGCAGTCATTTTAAAGAAGATACGGCAGCACGAGGGTCAGCGGCAGCAGCAGGCAGGAAAGACTGGGGATCTTTCCTGCCCCGAAGACTCCACTAGGCCACCAGGGTGGCTTCATGTATGTGCTAGGAGGGCACCCTGCGGCTCGGGGGAGCAGGGAGGAGGTCTGGAATAGGTAGGTAGGTGGGAGGATATTGTAAAAAATAAATCAAGGCAATATCTGTGTCATTTGGAGGGGCTGGTTAAAGGAAGGGGGAGGAGAGGATACTGTAAAAAAATCAAGGTAATATCTATGTCATTTGGAGGGGCTGGTTAAAAGGACACCATAGTACTATTATATTCATGCACAGATTTTTTTTCTCCTAGTAAAGGGCCACTAAACAGACATCATGTTATGAGAATCAGATGCTCAACATTCAGAGTTTCTATGTATTTATTTATGGCATTTTATCCCACATTAAACATGAATTAGATTGAAACCTGGGAGCATTTAAAGTTTTTTTTTCCTGTGCGTACATCAAAAGAAAAAAAGATGGCATATGGGAACTTGCCTCTTTTGCTTTGTGGAATGCAGTGGTACATTATAAAAATGCACTTGTCTTTTTTTTTTATTACTATTATTTCATAGGGAAGGTACTGAATAATGAGGGTTTCCTTTGTGCAGAACTGTCCAGAGGCAGTCTAAATGTACCAACATTGTCCAGTTCAGCACACTATTAGCAGCCAAGTTCATACAAAGTTAATTATGTTCAGTGGAAAATAAATCTCTTGGCTCAGGCTGCTTGCTATGTGAATATTAAATCACTGTTCCATTACTGCTACCAAGTATTACATATTAAGGGGATTTGTTTTAATTCATTTATCCAGTCCTTACATGCACATGACTTTGCTTTTTAAACCCAATGGTTTCCTATGATAGCATTGTGCATGTTTGAATTAGTTTTTCTGTATAAGTTTTGCTTGATTTGTCTTTATTTGAAATAACAAAATGTTTAAAACACATCTTGTCAATAAGGGGCGAGGCTGGGTGGGACGGGGGGCACCGAATTGATCTGCACAGGGCCCCGCAATTGCTAAGACCGGCCCTGTGAAGACAGACAAGTTCTATGGAATGGTTGAAGAGACTGAATTTTTTCCTGTAAGATGCTCAATTGTTGAGAAGTTTGAGTGTTGGTCAGTGGTGGTGATAGGTAGGAAGGTATAAAAAATTTATTTTGTACCCACTGTCTGATTTTAGTACCCATTTGTCCATTATGATGTTGTGCCATGCTTTGGAAAAAATGGCATAAGCAGCCTCCTATTGGGTAATTGTCAAAAATGAAGGCTGTTCTTTGAGTTTGATACTGCAGTTGAGGACAGAGTTTCGTGTTCATGTAGTCTGTGCCATTGAAAGGAAGACTGAGGAGGTTGTCATGTGTATGGCTGATACCTCTTTTTATAATACATAAGACTTCCTGGAGCACTTAAAAGTTAGATCTCCTGTAATTTGAGTTGGTATCTGATGAAGGAGCAGAAAGCTCTTTAATGATGGTAGAGTTATATGTTACTTGAGAAACTGTATCATTGACTTTATTTCCAAAAAGACCATCTCCTTGACAGGGAGCATCAGCGAGTCTATCGTGGAGATCCTTAAGTAATCCCAATGCCCTGAGCCATGCCACTCATTGAGCTGCTATAGAGACTGCTGGTATTCGGGAAATGGTCTCATAAATGTCATAGGTGTTTCAGATCAGATGAATAGTGAACTCCCCAATTTTGTTGAGAAAAATGCGTGCAGAATCAGTTGAAGAGGATGAAAGAGTATACAATGCTTGATAAAGTTGAGAATGCTGAAAATGTAATATTTGAAGTTGGTGTGCAGCTATATGTGCCAGAAAACACTTTTATACCTCCAGTGTCCAGTTATAATCCTTCCCAGAGGGGTACTGGGAAGTAGATTTAGGAGGTTTTGCTCTTTTTATGACAGACTCCAAAACTACTAAGTGGTGTGGTAATTGCGGCTTTTCAAATGCAAAAGCTGTATATAACTTATATTTGACATTTAGTCTTTTAGAAATCGGTTGAGCTGAATATGAATTTTACCATATCTTTGTCTGCAGACCTCCTAAGCTAAAAACAGTGCAGTCAAGCTAGAGAAGGTGGTTCTGGCCAGGCAGCCTAAGGAGACGGCTTACCAAGTGTGTCTGCATTATCCATTTCCACAGAGAAGCTTATTTTATCTGGAACCCAGTCTAGTCTGGCTCATTTTAATTTTTAACGGTTTTTATTGATGATATATCATATCAAACAAAACCAAGAAAATCAAACACTGTGTAAATATTCAGTCATATCAAAATTGTACATATGCATCAAGTCTAACATTATCATCATTATTTTACATTCCCCCCCCCCTCCCTTATTTTGCTCTTATACCTTTGTCTACTTATTCCATGGTAATAATACTAGCTATATCTGTTACAGATCTTGACCAGTCCAAACTCTGGAGCCAATATCTGCTAGATGTCTCACCGTCTAGGACGTATCCAATTTGTTAAGCACTGCACTTCTAGCCTTATGCTGTAAATATGTAGACCATATATTGACAAATATCTTCCTTTTCTTTGGATTACCGTTAAGTCTCCCTAGCCTCCCAGAGCATTAGCTCATGGAGCCTATTTCTCCAATACCAAAAGGAGGGTGGCTCAGCTTGCAGCCAATGTCTGAATATACATTTTTTTCTCCACTGCATAGGCCTTACATAAGAATAACTCCTGATTTTTGTCTGAGATCCCATAAGCATTGCTTTTATTCAAAAGCACTCCCCTCCAAGAGGGAAGCATTCTATGTCCCAATAGTTGTTCAAGATACTTCTGTAACATTTCCCAAAAGTGCTTTATTCGATCACATCGCCAAAATGCATGCAAAAAAGTATTATTATCTCTATGACACTTAGGACATTGAGTATCAGATATCCATCCTGCCCTTACTGCTTGTGATTGTGATATGTACCCCCTGTGAATTACCCTGTATTGACTCTCCTGCAGCTCCGCCCCTCCCACTTGTCTTGGTATATCTTTTATCAATTTTGCAAAATTTATTCCTTTCAGCTCGTATCCCAAATCTTTGCTCCATGACTTCTCAAGTGTCTCGTAGACACGGGGAGGGCTAAGAGCTTCCAACACTTTATGTAAACTCGATATTGACACCTGTCCATATGCATCCCCTTTCAAAAAATCTCGAAGCCTAGAGCCCAACCTTGTGCCCAGTGCATTTTGATCCATACTGTACCAATAGTGATGTAATTGCAGATATTGGTAATAATCTTTAGTGGCTAAAGAGAATCTCTGCTGCAGGTCCGGAAAGCTGTACAGGACACCCTCTTCATTCGTTAAATGTTCTAGCAAAGTGATACCCTGTGCCGACCATCTCTCAAATAATCCCTTCTCCAGCCCCGGTGGGAAATCCCCATTCCCTTGCAGTGGGAGCTGATCACTAACGTTGGGGTTATATTTCCAAGACTGCATAAGAAATCTCCAAGCACTTCGCAGGGGTTGAAGGAGTACGCTGTTCCGAACACTAAGTGGTAAGTTCAGATGCCAAGGCCTAAATAGTGTCCGCTCCCAACTAATTGGTGTATATTGAGTTGTGTTACACAGTCCCTAAGATGTCTCAAAAGGCATGCCTGATTGTACCGTTTAATACAAGGTAATCCCAGTCCACCCCGTGCCCATCCATCATTCAGATATTCAAAACGCATTTTGGATTTCTTCCCCACCCCCATAGGAATCCCCGACAGATTCTATCCAGCTGTCGTAAATCTTTACTGACCAAATGTATTGGCAGTACCTGCAAGAGGTAGAGCCATCTTGGGAATATGATCATTTTAAATAGGTTTATTCGCCCTATTAATAATATCGGTAGATGGTTCCATCTTTCAAGAGAACGTCTAGTATCCTGAAATTGCTTTTCTATATTAATTTTATAAAGTTTGGTGGTGTCCATTGTCAGACGAATTCCCAGATACCTAAAAGGTTCCTCTGCCCACTTTAATGGTAATCCCCTCAGCCTATCTCTTAGTTGGTCTCCCTCCCTCTGCAAAATTTCAGACTTCTCTAGGTTGAGCTTAAATCCAGAGAAGTCACCATATTCTGTCATACACTCTAAGAGAGCCGTCAATGATGCTGCTGGGTGGATTACATGGGCTAATAAATCATCAGCAAAAGCTGCTATTTTGAAAGTTTCTGTTCCCATCTGAACACCTTGTACATCGGGTGTCTGCTGGATATTTCTTATTAATGGATCTAAAGCCAGAAGAAATATTAAGGGCGACAGTGGGCAGCCCTGCCTAGTTCCCCGATATATGGGAAAGGGAGAAGACAGAATACCATTAACCCACACCTGAGCTTGTGGTAAATAGTATAAAGCTCGAATCGTTTCTTGAAAAAATCCCTTTATACCATAGGCGTCTAAAGTTCCAAATAAAAAACCCCACACTACCCTGTCAAACGCCTTTTCAGCATCAAAACTAACTAATACCGACGGCGTGGCTTGTGTAGACACCTTCTCCAAGGTCGCCAAAATCTCTCTCATGTTTTTGGTAATAGTTCTGCCCTGTACAAATCCCACCTGAGATTCCTCAATAATATCTGGCAGTATTCGAGATAGGCGATTTGCTAAGACTTTAGCGAATAATTTAGCCTCATAGTTAAGCAATGATATTGGCCTATAAGATTCAGGTTTCTGAATATCCCTCCCTGGTTTCGGGATCACTATGATCTATGCTGTTCTTAAAGAGGCGGGCATTTGTTTCTCCTGCACTATGGTATTAAACATTGAGGTAAGAGGTGCTACTATTTCTTCTTTTAATAATTTGTAGAACTCTCCTCTGTACCCATCCGGGCCTGGAGCCTTCCCCAATGGCCCCTGTTGTACAGCCCATGCGACTTCCTCTACTGTTATGGGAGCATTTAGCATGTCTAGACTCTGTATATCTATGCGTGGAAGATCCTGCCCATCCAAATATGTCTCACTGTCTAGCGGGGGTGGATCTGGGATGGCATATAAGTTCTTATAGTATTCTTGCATGATTTTGTTAATTTGAATATCCTCGTTTTCTAAAGTTCCTTTAGCTGAGTACAAAGTGTTTATTTTAAAGGGGCCTTGCTGAGGCTTTGCTAATCTAGCCAACATTCTTCCACTTTTATTGGCATGCTTGTATAAATGATATCTATAATAGGCATAACTTTTTTGTAAATCAAAAGAAAAAAAGCAGATCAAAAAAGACAAAAAAATAGAACAGGAGGGTAACAGAAGAAGTGGTTTATTACAAGTTACCCGAAGTGGCCATGTTTCGCCCTCAGGCTGCGTCAGGGGTAAAAAAAAACTATCACATCATATAAAATAAAAACAGATCAAATCTAAAAACATAATACAATATATCAAATCAATATCAGTTAAAAACATTCAGATTAAATATGCATGCAATAAAATAATAATTTTAATACAAGACATGATATCAACAAAAAATAATAATATCAACACTAAATGTATATCAACAGAACTGCATAGGACAGATAGGTAGAGATATACAACACTAAAATAACTGAATGACCATACATACTAAATATCACCTACCTAATAGGGGTAAAAAGCAAAGTGAACCCCTAAAAGTAGTCATACAACCACCTAAAAAATACAAAATAAAATAAATAAATGGCGCAAAAGTTGTTTATAGAACCCCTTGTTATATGTATTAGGAGCATAGACATTACATAGAACTACTGATTGACGCTCTACTGTTAAATGTGCCAGTACAAATCTACCCTCCTTATCAGCAATAATTTTGTGTGTCACAATATAAACCCCTTTCTTAATCAAAATTATGACCCCCGCTTTTTTAGCCCGTGCCGGAGATTCATAATATGAGCCTACCCACCAGCGGCATAATTTCTCATGTTCTATGGCATTTAAATATGTTTCTTGAAGCATTGCTATTGAGACCTGCTGCTTATGAAGTGCTTGGAGTATTTTCTGTCTTTTTATCGGCGAGGAGATCCCTCCTACGTTCCAGGTCGCTACTTTAAGGGTCATCACTTATGATCTTTAATGCAAGGGCCCAGGATCCCAATATCTTCGCTAATCGGGCAGGAGGGGTATCCCAGCCTATACCCCCACCACCTGTGACTAAACTGTGTTCTACAAGAATATGCTTTCCATGTCGTATCTAAAATGTTATCGTCTGTCTCCTGTTCTCCGGATACCATGAAATGTTTGTTCCTCAATGTCCCCCCCTCTGCCCTCCCCCTCCTCCCCCCTTGCCTAGCAGCACCCATGTGCTCTACTTCCGTGCCCCAGATCCGGGATCCCACCCGTTTCATCAATATATATCAGTGAATAAATTCCCTTCCCCCTGCTACCTTACAAACTGAACCAACAACAATATAACTTCAAATCTATAAGTTCAACTACAAACAGTCATGACTCATCTTGCCAATTCTGCTCCTCCGCCTTCTTTTCCACCAAGCTCTCAGCATTCCCTCTAGATCACTGTTCAGGTGTTTCCAGAAGCGTTTGGTCTATCCTCCTCCAGTCGATCCACAAATGCTTGGGCGGCTTCTACAGTGTCACAGTACTTTACTGTACCGTTGAGCTGTATTCTCAGTTTAGCTGGGTATAATAAGCTGAACCGGATCTGCATTTTGTGTAACCGCCCACAAACTGGTGAGTATTGTTTACGTTGGAGTGAGACTTTGGTAGAATAGTCTTGAAAGCACAGTATCTTATGGCCATCCATTTCCAACGTCTTCCCTTGCAGAAGAGCTGCTAACACATACATCTTGTGCTGATAATGGAGTAAACGCAAAATGACCACTCTAGGTCTGGCATTGGCCTCTTTACGCGGTCCCAAACGGTGTACCCATTCAATCTTAAGTGGTCCATTCATAGTTGAATTAGGCAAAATCTTAGCGAGCCGCGGCTCTAAAAAGCCCCTCAGTTCCGCGTCACTAATAGATTCTGGTATTCCTACTAGTCGGAGATTGTTCCTTCGAGAACGATTCTCCAAATCATCTACTTTATCCTCCAATGTTGAGATAGTTTTTTGGAGATGCTCAATTGACTTTGAGGCCTCATGTGAGGAAGTTTCCACGTTCCCCAATCGCTGTTGGACCTCCTGGAATTTAGTGGTAAAAGTAGTGATTCTTTGATCCATTCCTTCAAGTTTATCAATAATTTGCTGGAGCTTATGATTCATAGTGTCCTCCACAGCATTTTTAACTTCTGCCACAATTTCTGAAGCCCAGGCAGAACTGACCAATGGTGAGGACGGAGAGCTTTTGTCCGCCATCTTTGCTCCCCCATTCTTACTTTTTTCCGACTCTTTCTTGGTACTTCTGGTCGCCATACAAATATATTGGGCCACCTATATTCAAATTAGCTGACCAGGAGTAGGTATCTCTGTCCCGATTTGTCAACTGAGGTGAAGGGAGATGTCTGTATAGTTGTAGTTTGCCTGATCCTCTTTTTTTTTATGTCTGTTCAAAACAAGTCTCACTATGCTCCCTTGTTTGAGCTCCGACTGTCTGCCGAAGGGCGAGCCACGGCTCTGTACTGTTGCTGGTCACTGCTAGTAATACCTTCCGCTTTTCTGAGTACAGATCAATTACAGGAGCGCGTATGGTAGCCGTTCGGTCGGCCTCCCTGCTTTCAGTCTCACTTTCGCTCCCCTGCACTTCGATGCTCCCTGCTCCACGTGGTCCTCTCTCTCGCCCGCGCTCCGCAACTCCCTCACCCGTCTGTGTCCCCCTTCGGTTCTCACCTCCGATGCTGGCTCTCACTAATAAGACTTTAGTACCTTTCTTCTAAATCCGCCACCAGCATCAGGTCTTTAGTGGCGCTCTGGGGTACCTTCCGGCTGCTTATGGTCGCGGTTCCACGCGGGCACGGGCGAGCAGGGTTCCGCCGAGTTTTCCCACACCGGTCGTTCCGATTGGCTCTCGCTGCACTCAGAGACTTGATCGTAATCTGCTTCCCGGGAATAGCGTTTCCACCATAGTTCAGGGGCTGGTAGCACTTGTTCTGGTGGGATCCCCGATCGTCGTCTTCAGGAGCTCAGAACGCGACGGCCATCTTGACCGGCAGCTCCACCGGAAGTCCTAGTCTGGCTCATTTTACAAACCAATGTCTCTTTCATCATGCCAAATTTGGTCTTGTTCTGTTAAATTTTTGGAGATTTATTTTGTCCTCATACTTTCATTCTTTTTTTTTAACTTTATTTATATTTTGCAACAATAAGAAATCTTAGACAAAATAGAGTATACACCCCAAAGCACAGCTGATAACATACTGTAACTCTTCATCATGAACTATATCAAAAGTTATAATTCCAGTGCTCAAAACCCCAACCACCAAAGAAATCTCCATCTCCCCCTAACAGAACAGATCTACCAAAACAGAGGGAAAGTCACAAGCCAACACATTGACATTAAAGCAAGGCTATTGTGGGCTGAGCAGTTGAAGTCCATGTAGTATAATTGACCCAGGTTCGCTTGAAAGACTTATTTCACTTAAGAGCCGTCAGTTTGAACATTACATAATTATGATTCAGTTTTGCTAATACAAAAGTGTGCCCCAGGACTTTTCCACGCCAACACCACAACGAGGCACCCAGCTGTGACAACCTGATTAACAAACTTCTGCTTAAGAAGTGGTAAAGTTGATGGTCCAAAATTAAGCAGACATCCAGCAATAGATTTATCAATCTGCATGCCCATAATTTCCAATACCAACTGCATCACTTGGTCCCAAAAAACCTGGGCCTTGGGACAGGTCCACCACATATGTAGAAAAGTTCCTTTTTCACCATATCTTCTCCAACATAAATCGTCTCCCTGACCATATATAGTTTTAAGATGAGTTGGTGTATAATACCATTGGTACAGCATTTTATAGCTATTCTATACCATATTAGATTCTATAGAAACTCATAACAAGTGACATATATTCTTCTCCCAATCTGAATCGCAAAAACAGTTCCCAAGAAGTTCTCCCAAGCTTCTTTGTACTTGGCTGATAAAGGGATTTGGAGAACCAAAGCTCAATAGAACCTCCTAATACTTCTTCTTCCACTAACCCCCTGAACTGCCTGTTCAAGAAGTGTTTCTTCCAGCAACAGTTCTTTCCAGGCCTTACAGCGTACAAAACCTATCACTTGTCTATACAGGAAAAAACCCTCTGTGTAAGACCAAATTCCTCTCTTAATCCATCATAAGGCATTAGCTCCTCATCTTCAACCAATTGACCTAAAGTACGACACCCACTCCCCACCCAAATAGTTTAAGTCTTATCATTTTGCCCAGGAGGAAAACCATCAGCATAGCAAATAGAAGTGGCAGAAAAATAAGTTCTGCCCTTGAGTAACTTGGAGTGAACTTTGTACCATATAGCAAGAGTCAGTCCTAATATCGGATCTCCCACTCATTTTGTAGTCTGTATCTAAAAGGAACATGGGTCTATACAACCTACAACTATCTGGGAGTTTCTCTAGCTTCAGAAGGACCGTACTCCCCGCCAGTCTCCACGATTCCAGAAAAACACACCTTCTCTTCCCAGCTATTAAAAAGTTGAGTTAATGGCCACACCAGGTAAGCCTTATAGAGTTTATAAAATTTTGTGGTGAACCCATCCAACCCGGGTGCCTTCCCTACTGGCAAATCCTGTATAGCTCATCGCGTCTCCTCCTCAGTGACGGGAAGAGATAACTAAAACTGCCTCAGTCAAAGACAGGTGAGGCAGCTGGACTCTCTCTAAATAATAAGCTATATCAGGCTGTGGGGTTTGTAGCTCAGGAGTATATAAAGTTTTATAAAAATCAGTGAAAGTCTGCTGAATTTGATCTAATGTAGTGCAATCCGCTCCTAGATGGTCCCGAATCCAAAACACAGAAGTACAGAGTTGCTGCTTTTTCAGTTTATGGGCAAATAATCTCCCTGCTCTATTGGCAGTCTAAAAAAATATTCCTGTTTTAGAGATGCAAATCAGCTTTCCTACGTGACTTTTCCCGCCTTTGATGGGTACACAATGCTATCAGCTTGACCTGAATTACAGTTTTTAAAGCTTCCCAAAAAATATCTGGCGACACTTCAGGGATCTCATTAAACTCAAAATATTCTTTTAAATCTGTCTCAATCTGTAGGGAATTTTGGGGTCTACAAAAATACTATCATCAAGCCTCTAGTATCGTCTTCCTGTAGGAGTCTCCACCGGTGGTAAGACCATAGACACTGGAGTATGATCTGTCAAGACCATATATTTTTATAGTAGAACGTACTGAGTGTACCAAATCCTTCCCCATTAGCCACATATCTATCCTAGAATATGTATCATGCACCTTAGAATGATAACTATAATCTCTACCTAAAGGGTGTTTGAAACCGTCAAACATCAATAAGATCCCAATCACTTAAAAACTGGTGCAGATGCTTTCTATCAGATTTACCATAGTCCACTCACAAGAGGTCAACTACACATCTGAATTACGCTACAGACGCCTTTTCTGATCACCATGCAATGCATCCTCTGACCAAAATTTAGCATCTTCAAGAATCGGCTATGCCTCCACAGGCTGCATGACATTAATCAATTTATTGTTCACTGCAAAGGATAAACCAAAGGAGTAATGCCAGCAATAGCAAATTTTATGCTGGGTGAGACAGCATGTTAACATCTTGAAAATCACATCCCCTGCACAAGGTGATAGCAGACAGATCAGCAAATAATTCCACTTTGGCCCCCTCCAGCATTATATGGCCCACTTGCCAATCTGGTTGCAGCACATGCTCTTTCTGTGGGAACTGGAGAAAGCAAGCAATTATGTCCCAGGGGCAATCTGCTGCCCGAGGCCTCAAGGTGCAACAAACTCGTTCAAATTCAATAGATTGTGGGTCAAGACCTGGATGTGTGGCCCGTATGAACTGATGGTAAACAGACTGCGCCAGGGCCTCCACATCCTCCACTCAAGCTCCCTTGGGTACACCTCATGCTCTTAAATTGTTCCTACGCACCAGATTGTCACCATCTTTCACCTTTAAAAGCAATTCTTCATATTTAGTATTGTGTCTCAGTGCTTATGTAAGTCAAGCACATCTTGATTGTGAGTTATAACATGTTCCTCAAAGTCATTTAGTCTCTGCCCCATTTCATCTATTTTTTTATGAAGGCCCTCCACATCTGCATGCAAGTCACGTTTGACATTTAGGCTCGCCGACTTTAAATCCGTCATCCATGTGCATAACTCCACTTTAGTAGCAAGCATCTGCTGCAAAGTAGGTTCTAGGCCACCCTCACATTCATCACTGCTACAATCATCCTGCCGCCACCATCTGCTCCGTTTCAAGGCCCGACAGTCTCATTGATTTATATGCGTAAATCTGCAGGTTGGGCCGCAATTTCTTGCTCACCATCAGAATGTAGGATAGCTCAGTCAAACTGTTAGCCAAAAAGTTTTTCAAAAAGAGCTGCTTGGGAAAGCTTATTGTAGTGGAAATGTTCAGAGTTAGAAGGAGCTCGAGGATTAAGCAGCCATGTAGCTAGGTGATGTCACTTCCCACAGACAGACAATCTTGACCCCTTATACACATTTTCTTTCTAATATGCATCAGGTTGGAAAGAACAAAAAAAACCTGGTTATATTAGGCTACTGTTAGTCATTCTACTCTGTCCTCTTTCAAGTTCTGTGTTGTTGAGGCCCTAAAGCTTGAATAAGTAGAAGCATTTGCCAGTAGAAAAAGTCAGATGGGTTAGTGAGTGCCTAAAAATAGCACAAAGCCCAATGCTGGCATCCATGCATTTAAAAAATTATTTTCTTTGAATAACGTTTGAGCTGTATAGAGAATATCATTGGCTAAAATATCATTAAAGACATGATGCTAGGTATCACCCATATTCCAGGACAACACTGGCAGAGAATGCATCAATGCAAATTGATACATTTACACCCGGATTCTATATACGGCAACCAAAACTGCGCACCCAAGTTGTGTACACATTTTAATCGAATAACGAGCCGATAACTTGCAATAATTGGGCATTAACCAATTATTGCAGTTAATTGGCTCCAATTAGGAGCTGTGCATGGATCTTGCTAAGATCCACACACAAATCTTTTAGTGTGCAACTGAAAAGGGGTGTGGCTAAGGGGGGCATGAGTGGGTCAAGGGAGTTCACTAAAGGTGTGTGTGGTATTACAGAATATTGGGGATCTGCACCTAACTTATGCACCAATATTTACACCTGGTTTCAGTTGGTGTAAATCCTCACGCTCAAAGTTTAATGCGGATCCCAGTGCTACAAGCTATTCTATAAAGGGTGCCGGTCTCAGAGTGCCCTTTATAGAATAGCACTGAGCACAGATTTTTTTGGCTCATAATTTTGAGCACAATTTACTGAATCTAGTCCTTAATGTGCCTCAGTAAAATACAAAACTGTGATGAAAGAGTAAATTTAAAATTTTAACAAATAAAAATGCCTATGCTTGGAACCCCCCCCCCCCCCCCCCCCAAACCTAAAAAGTGGCAGTAGTAATCATCTGAGCTGAGAAACTGTGAACAGGCTGTAAAACCAAGAAAAGATTTTTTTTCTTTATTAAATGCCACAAAAGAAGATAGTCAACTGGCTCCTATGGCTGACCACCATTTCATATCATGTAACTTTAAAGGAGGTTCCAGAAACTGGGAAGAGCTCCTTTGATCCGGCACAAACCAATCTGCATAAACTCAAAAGGATAACCATCAAGGATATTTATCTGAGGAGAATCTTCTCTTCGTTTTCAAATCCCCAGTCAGAGCATGAAACTGAAGATAAATTTTATTTACTACTACTACTACTTAACATTTCTAAAGCGCTACTAGGGTTACGCAGCGCTGTACAGTTTAGCAAAGAAGGATACTCTCTGCTCAAATGAGCTTACAATCTAAGGACGAAATGTAAAGTTGGGGCAGTCTAGATATCCTGTAGAATTCCTCCTTTGTGGAAGCCAAGAGATAGAAGACTTTCCATCTCTTGAGTATAGGCCCCATGCATTATGAGAAATGGAATTCAAAAGGCTACCTTTCGTAAGATCAATTATGTTTTGATTCCAACTGTAGTTCCCTGCAACCTTCAGCAAGTCAGTTAACCTTCCATTACCCCAAGTACATAAAACTTAGATTCTGAGCTCACTAGGGATAGGGAAAGTACCTGTATATAATTTGTAAATCATTTTGATTGTACCACAGAAAGGTAGGATGTCAAATGCACGACCCAGATCTATACCCATAACTTCTGAAATGCTCCATAATGCACTCCAGATTTTGAATTTGTTTTAATGTTCACTGTTTTGACAGATTTGTTACATTTTTTTACCAGCTATACAATACTGATCTCTAATGACTCACCGCAGTCTGCATCTGTGTTTGGACATGCGAATGATGTAGTATCTGTGCTGACTGTAGAAGTAATCATGGTAAGGGATATCATGAGTAATCACTTGCGTCTCTACCAAATAATACTGCCCTTCCTGGCTCTCTTTATATAAGATCTGCCAATAAAAAGAAAATACAGTTTAAATATTATTTGGATTTTTCTCACACCTTTTTCAGTAGTAGCTCAAGGTGAGTTACATTCCGGTACACTTGGTATAATTTTATTTTTTTAACAAGCTCCTCATCTTCTATGGGTCCAGTTTACAAATTGCTGAACCCTCTCTGAAAGTAATGAATTCTACATGAGAGGTATGAATGTTAGGCAGGGTTATATTTTCTCTGTTATGAAACAGTAGACTGTTCCAATCTGAGAACTGGAAAGTGACTAAATATACAAGAGCTGCAGTTCTATTAGTGTCATGGAGGACAAACCGATTTCATCATCATTCTAAATTCTGTTCTGGGTCTTTAGAGTTCTGAGAACGCATTTTAATCATGATAAGCTAAGCATATACTACTCCAGTGCTGGAACTCCAAAACAGCTCTCCAAATGCAGGTCATTGTTAACTTTCAATACTCGCTGTTATAGCCACTACTAAAGATGGTTTTATTGAACACACTAGTGCTTTAATCAGAGCACCTGAGATGAATACCTGCTTGTCTGTTGCTCTTGAGAATTTTCCAATAATTGGGTTGTGAAGCGTTATAGTATAGGTCAGAGATCTCATCTGGTTCCCAGCAGGTTCCATCTCCCAGGGAGTTAATGTCAAGCCTAACCATTGAAATAAATAAATACATTTAAACCAGTGATTACTAGAATTTTTCACATTCAGATGACAAAACAGAGAAGGAGGTGGTGGAAATGAAAACGGTAACAGAATTCAAACATGCGTGGGATAAGCATAAAGGAATCCTGTGCAGAAGGAATGGATCTTCAGGAGCTTAGTCGAGATCGGGAGGCAGGGCTGGTGGTTGGGAGGCGGGGATAGTGCTGGGCAGACTTATACGGTCTGTGCCAGAGCCGGTGGTGGGAGGCGGGACTGGTGGTTGGGAGGCAGGGATAGTGCTGGGCAGACTTATACAGTCTGTGCCAGAGCCCGTGGTGGGAGGCAGGGATAGTGCTGGGCAGACTTATACGGTCTGTGCCAGAGCCGGTGCTGGTGGTTGGGAGGCGGGGATAGTGCTGGGCAGACTTATACGGTCTGTGCCAGAGCCGGTGCTGGTGGTTGGGAGGCAGGGATAGTGCTGGGCAGACTTATACGGTCTGTGCCCTGAAGAGCACAGGTACAAATCAAAGTAGGGTATACACAAAAAGTAGCACATATGAGTTGTCTTGTTGGGCAGACTGGATGGACCGTGCAGGTCTTTTTCTGCCGTTATCTACTATGTTACTATGTTACTTAGGTGCTCATTGTATTCAAAACTCTGCTGCCCGTCTCATCTTCCGCCAGGATCGCTTTACTCATACTACCCCTCTCCTCAAGACCCTTCACTGGCTCCCTATCCGTTTTCGCATCCTGTTCAAACTTCTTCTACTAACCTATAAATGTACTCACTCTGCTGCTCCCCAGTATCTCTCCACACTCGTCCTTCCCTACACCCCTTCCCGTGCACTCCGCTCCATGGATAAATCCTTCTTATCTGTTCCCTTCTCCACTACTGCCAACTCCAGACTTCGCGCTTTCTGTCTCACTGCACCCTACGCCTGGAATAAACTTCCTGAGCCCCTACGTCTTGCCCCATCCTTGGCCACCTTTAAATCTAGACTGAAAGCCCACCTCTTTAACATTGCTTTTGACTCATAACCACTCGCCTCCACCTACCCTCCTCTCTTCCTTCCCGTTCACATTAATTGATTTGATTTGCTTACTTTATTTATTTTTTGTCTATTAGATTGTAAGCTCTTTGAGCAGGGACTGTCTTTCTTCTATGTTTGTGCAGCGCTGCGTACGCCTTGTAGTGCTATAGAAATGCTAAATAGTAGTAGTAGTTAGTAACTACTTTCCTTTATAGAATATTATCCTAACCAGGTATATATGCTTGTAGGCTGTTAGGGGCAAGCATAAAGGAATCCTGTGCAGAAGGAATGGATCCTCAGGAGCTTAGTCGAGATCGGGAGGCAGGGCTGGTGGTTGGGAGGCGGGGATAGTGCTGGGCAGACTTATACAGTCTGTGCCAGAGCCGGTGGTGGGAGGCAGGGATAGTGCTGGGCAGACTTATACGGTCTGTGCCAGAGCCTGTGGTGGGAGGCGGGGCTGGTGGTTGGGAGGCAGGGATAGTGCTAGGCAGACTTATACGGTCTGTGCCAGAGCCGGTGCTGGTGGTTGGGAGGCGGGGATAGTGCTGGGCAGACTTATACAGTCTGTGCCCTGAAGAGCACAGGTACAAATCAAAGTAGGGTATACACAAAAAGTAGCATATCTGAGTTGTCTTGTTGGGCAGACTGGATGGACCGTGCAGGTCTTTTTCTGCCGTTATCTACTATGTTACTATGTTACTTAGGTGCTCATTGTATAAAGAAAAGGAAGTAACTACTTTCCTTTATAGAATATTGTATAAAGAAAAGGAAGTAACTACTTTCCTTTATAGAATATTATCCTAACCAGGTATATATGCTTGTAGGCTGTTAGGGGCAAGCATTTATTTACACCAGCCACAGAAATGAGTAATTGTGTGCCCCTAAATACCAGAGATAAATGCGTAACTTGCAATATTCTATAAGTTACTGCAAGAAGTGTGAGTCTCACCCACCCTTTGCTCAGACTCCACCTATTCATATGGGTCATTCCATGTCAAGTGGTCTGGTGGTCATATTATAGAAGGCTGCAGTATGGGGTCAAACAGATTACTATATCTCAGCAAGTATTACATCGGCGAACATAAAACTTTACCAATGTTCATTGGGGACATGTATGAATGTTCACAGAAAATTTCATCGAAATCCGTGATGGTCAGCAGGGCACTTTTCTGAAATCAGACCACTTGACATGGAATGACCATATGCCTATCTGACAAATACACACTATGTAAAATACACACATTTCTAGAATAGTGCTTGGAAACATTTTTGGTACTTATGTGCATATGTCTGATACTATGCTAAATGTTTATGTTTGTACCTGGCACCTAAATGTTAGCATCTAATTTTATAGATTTACCCCCTAACTGCTGCATCATATCTAATATAATAAAAGGCACCCTCAACGTTCTGAGGACAACGTTCTGAAGTCACTCAGACTCCCAGACGGTTCGTAAGTTCGTGGTGGTGAAGCCACTGACCAAGACTCGCTGCCCCGCCCTCGCGTCAAACATCATGACGTCGAGGGCGGGGAAAAATAAACGGATCGCGAGGGCAGAAAAAAAAACAAACAAACTGATCGCACCCACGCACGGTGCGTTTCAGTATATTAGATTTACCTCCGTGGTGGCGGTTCCGGCAGCGCAGCGTCACGGAAGGAGGCGGCGCTCCCGACGTCTGTAGCCTTCCCTTCGCTGTGTTCCGCCTTCTTCTGACGTCAATGATGACGTCAGAAGAAGGCGGAACACAGCGAAGGGAAGGCTAGACGTCGGAAACGCCGCCCCCTTCCCTGACGCTGCGCTGCCGAAACCGCCACCACGGAGGTACATAAGTACATAAGTACATAAGTAGTGCCATACTGGGAAAGACCAAAGGTCCATCTAGCCCAGCATCCTGTCACCGACAGTGGCCAATCCAGGTCAAGGGCACCTGGCACGCTCCCCAAACGTAAAAACATTCCAGACAAGTTATACCTAAAAATGAGGAATTTTTCCAGTCCATTTAATAGCGGTCTATGGACTTGTCCTTTAGGAATCTATCTAACCCCTTTTTAAACTCCGTCAAGCTAACCGCCCGTACCACGTTCTCCGGCAATGAATTCCAGAGTCTAATTACACGTTGGGTGAAGAAAAATTTTCTCCGATTCGTTTTAAATTTACCACACTGTAGCTTCAACTCATGCCCTCTAGTCCTAGTATTTTTGGATAGCGTGAACAGTCGCTTCACATCCACCCGATCCATTCCACTCATTATTTTATACACTTCTATCATATCTCCCCTCAGCCGTCTCTTCTCCAAGCTGAAAAGCCCTAGCCTTCTCAGCCTCTCTTCATAGGAAAGTCGTCCCATCCCCACTATCATTTTCGTCGCCCTTCGCTGTACCTTTTCCAATTCTACTATGTCTTTTTTGAGATACGGAGACCAGTACTGAACACAATACTCCAGGTGCGGTCGCACCATGGAGCGATACAACGGCATTATAACATCCGCACACCTGGACTCCATACCCTTCTTAATAACACCCAACATTCTATTCGCTTTCCTAGCCGCAGCAGCACACTGAGCAGAAGGTTTCAGCGTATCATCGACGACGACACCCAGATCCCTTTCTTGATCCGTAACTCCTAACGCGGAACCTTGCAAGACGTAGCTATAATTCGGGTTCCTCTTACCCACATGCATCACTTTGCACTTGTCAACATTGAACTTCATCTGCCACTTGCACGCCCATTCTCCCAGTCTCGCAAGGTCCTCCTGTAATCGTTCACATTCCTCCTGCGACTTGACGACCCTGAATAATTTTGTGTCATCGGCGAATTTAATTACCTCACTAGTTATTCGCATCTCTAGGTAAATTAAAAAAAAAAAAAAAAAAAGGGATGTTGGAGGGATAGAAGAGGGTGGGCAGCAAAGTTGAACACTGGGAGCAGGAGGGTAGGAGAAAAACAACAGCATGGATGCGAAGGGGGGGGGGGGGGGGGGAACAAGAGGGCGGGCCAGGCTGGGACATGGGAGAGAGAGGAGCATGGATGCGAGGGGGGGTCATGGAAGGAAGAGAGGGGAATTGCAGGAAAAGGAAGAATGGAGGGGGCAGGGGACAGAGGAGCATGGATGCCCATGGATTGAGAGGGCAGGCCTCAGGCAGAGAGGGGAATTGCTGGATACGGATGAATGGAGGGGCCAGGTGACAGAGGAGCATGGATTGGAAGGGCAGGACTCAGGAAGAGGGGAATTGATGGATAGGGATGAATGGAGGGGACAGATGGGCATGGATGGATATGGATTGCAGGGCAGGCCTCAGGCAGAGAGGGGAAATGCTGGAAAGGGAAAAATGGAGGGGCCAGGTGACAGAGGAGCATGGATTGGAAGGGCAGGACTCAGGAAGAGGGGAATTGCTGGATAGGGATGAATGGAGGGGACAGATGGGCATGGATGGATATGGATTGCAGGGCAGGCCTCAGGCACAGAGGGGAAATGCTGGAAAGGGAAAATGGAGGGGCCAGGTGACAGAGGAGCATGGATTGGAAGGGCAGGACTCAGGAAGAGGGGAATTGATGGATAGGGATGAATGGAGGGGACAGATGGGCATGGATGGATATGGATTGCAGAGCAGGCCTCAGGCAGAGAGGGGAAATGCTGGAAAGGGAAAAATGGAGGGGCCAGGTGACAGAGGAGCATGGATTGGAAGGGCAGGACTCAGGAAGAGGGGAATTGATGGATAGGGATGAATGGAGGGGACAGATGGGCATGGATGGATATGGATTGCAGGACAGGCCTCAGCCAGAGAGGGGAAATGCTGTAAAGGGAAAAATGGAGGGGCCAGGTGACAGAGGAGCATGGATTGGAAGGGCAGGACTCAGGAAGAGGGGAATTGATGGATAGGGATGAATGGAGGGGACAGATGGGCATGGATGGATATGGATTGCAGAGCAGGCCTCAGGCAGAGAGGGGAAATGCTGGAAAGGGAAAAATGGAGGGGCCAGGTGACAGAGGAGCATGGATTGGAAGGGCAGGACTCAGGAAGAGGGGAATTGATGGATAGGGATGAATGGAGGGGACAGATGGGCATGGATGGATATGGATTGCAGGGCAGGCCTCAGGCAGAGAGGGGAAATGCTGGAAAGGGAAAAATGGAGGGGCCAGGTGACAGAGGAGCATGGATGGGCATGGATTGGAAGGGCAGGACTCAGGGAGAGGGGAATTGCTGGATAGGGATGAATGGAGGGGACAGATGGGCATGGATGGATATGGATTGCAGGGCAGGCCTCAGGCAGAGAGGGGAAATGCTGGATAGGGAAAAATGGAGGGGCCAGGTGACAGAGGAGCATGGATGGGCATGGATTGGAAGGGCAGGACTCAGGGAGAGGGGAATTGCTGGATAGGGATGAATGGAGAGGACAGATGGGCATGGATGGATATGGATTGCAGGGCAGGCCTCAGGCAGAGAGGGGAAATGCTGGATAGGGATGAATGGAGGGGGCAGGTGACAGAGAAACATGGATGGCCATGGATTGGGAGGGCAGGGCTCAGGGAGAGAGGGGAATTGCTGGAAAAGGATGAATGGAGGGGGCAGGGGACAGATGGCCATGGATTGGGAGGGCACGGCTCACACTCTCTCTCTCATATACAATGTCTTTCTGACTCTCACTCTCACACACTCTGTCTCACACTGTATCACAATCACTCTCTATGTGCCACACAGTCACTCACACACTCGCTTGGTCTCATACACTCACTCTCACAGAGAATCTGTGTCTCACACACACTCTCTCTCTCGCCCACACACACACACTCTCTCTCACACTGTGTCTCACATACACACTTGCACACACTCTCATTCTCATACACACGCTCTCTCACAAACACCCTCACACCCAGACTCACTCTCTCTCTCTCTCATACACACACACTCACACTTTCACTCTGTCTCTCACACAGTCACTCTCCCAAACATACACACTCCGAGGAAAACCTTGCTAGCGCCCGTTTCATTTGTGTCAGAAACGGGCCTTTTTTACTAGTCTTTAAATAAGTACTTAATAAAATAGTCACTTGTCAAACTATGCTTTGTTCAATATATAAAAGAAAAAAACAAATGCACTGGGGAAGAATTCATGACAATTTGATAATAGAAAATTGCTCCACAGGGCATAAGAACATAAAATGAGACATGCTGGGCCAGCATCCTAACTCCGACAGTGGTCATTTTAGGTGACAAGTACTAACAGGATCCTAAACAGCTGATCCATTCTTTATTGGCCACTCTCAGGGATAAATATTGGCGTTCCAAAATCTACATAGCTAAGGAATATATCTGAACCTTCTTTAAATCCAGCTATGATAGATGCTTTGACCACATCATTTGGCAACTAATTCCACAGCTTCATTATGCACCAAGGTCAAATAATTTGTCCGATTTGCTTTAAATGAACTATCAGTTTCATGGAGCATTTTCTAGTCTTAGTACTATTTGAAAGGGTAAATAACCATTCTGTATCAACCTGTTCCACCCTACTCATGATTTTATGACACATCTATCTGTTTAGTCATTCTTCGTAAGCAAGCCATTTCATGTCCTCTATCATACTGGCTGTCTTTCTCTGTAACATTTCTATTTCTGCTATATCTTTTTGAGATAGAGTGACCAGCATTGCATAAAGGGTGTGGTCACACTATGGATAAATATAGAGGAATTTTCAGTTTTGTTCTCCATTCTTCCACAAATAATTTCTAACAATCAATTTGTTTTACTGATCATAGCCATACAGTAAGTTTAGGATTTCAATGTATCACTCATAATTGGTCCAAAATTCTTTTCCCTGGGTGGTGAATCTTAATATGGAACTCAGTATTGTGAACCTATAATTTGAATTATTTTTCCATACATATATCACTTTCTAGGACTCATAAAGCATCCCAACCAGTAATCCATATAGCAAGATGTAGGAGACTATGGAAAATGTGAAAGAAAAAGAAAATTTGTATTTGTTTGGGTAGTCAAGTATTTGTAGTTGAAAAGTAGGTAAAAAGCAGTGCTGTAATTCATGCACAGCCAGTAGTTCTACAGCTTCTGCTTTCTCATATGTTTTATTATAAAAGTTTCACTCATTTTATTTAAATACTTTACATAATCTGTTATAACTTACTAGAGTTTATGTCTGTTATTGTTGATGAAAATACGAAGATTGAAGGTGTAGGAAGCTATTAGAGTTAAAAGAAAATCCTTCAGAAAATGGAAGAAGGAACCGACAAATATTTTTAGAAACAGCATAAGGAATGTCAAGTCAAATGCAAAGCGCTGATAAGGAAGGCAAAGAGGGACTTTGAGAAAAAGATTGCGTTAGAGGCAAAAACACAGAGGGGCATTTTCGAAAGAAACGTCTAAGTCAGAATTTGGACGTTTTACAAAGACATCCAAATTCAGAGGTGGGGAGAAGGTCATTTTCGAAAAAAGATGGACGTCCATCTTTCGTTTTGAAAATAACAAGGATGTCCTGTGATTTGAACATCTTTGTGATTTGGACGTCCTTGGTTTTGATCCATTTTCGAACAAAAAACATCCAAATGCAAGATGTCCAAAATAGAGCAGGAGTGGCTTAATGGTTAGTGCAGCGGGCTTTGATCCTGGCAACATAGGTTCAATTCCCACTGCTGCTCCTTGAGACTTTGGTCAAGTCAAATACAGAAAGGGCATTTTTGGATATGACATCTAAGTCTGAATTGGAACATTTTTTATAAAACGTCCAAAATCAGAACAGGAAAGGTCATTTTCTATTAAAAAAAAAAAAGTCTCTTTTCCTTTTGAAAGTGCTGTTTGGAAAAATGTTTTGTGATTTGGGGGAGTAAGGGGAGGGGATGTGATCCTCGACTCCCTCCAGTGGTCATCTGGGGAAGTAGAGGAGTAGCCTAGTGGTTAGTGCAGAAGACTTTGATCCTGGGGAAGTGGGTTCAGTTCCCACTGTAGTTATTCATTATAAAAACAGGTCTAGCTCAAAACATCTTAATCTTGGACATCTTTGTTTTCTTCCATTATTGCTGAAAGACGTCCATGTCTTGGGAACGCCCAAGTCCCGCCTTGCACCTGGAACACCCCCTTGAGATTTGGACGTCCTTCTGACGGACTGCAGTTGTAGACGTCCAAAATCAGGTTTCGATTATACCGATTTGGACGTCCCTGGGAGATGGACGTCCATGTTCTGATTTATGTCGAAAGATGGACGGCCATCTCTTTAAAAAATGAGCCTGCATGTAAATCAAATTTTTAGGTATATTAAAAGCAAGAAGTCGGCAAAAGAATTGGCTGAACCGCTAGATGACCGAGGAGTAAAAGGGGCAATCAGGGAAGACAAAGCCATAGCGTAGAAATTAAATGAATTCTTTGCTTCGGTCTTCACCGAGAAAGATTTGGGAGAGATACCGGTGCCAGAAATTGTATTAGAAGCTGAAGTGTCGGAGAAACTGACTGAAATCTCTATAAACCTAGAGGATGTAATGGGGCAATTTGACAAATTGAAGAGTAGCAAACCTCCTGGACTGGATGGTATTCATTCCAGAGTACTGATAGAAATGAAAAATGAACAGGCGGAACTATTGTTAGTGATATGTAATTTATCTTTAAAATCGACCGTGGTACCAGGAGATTGCAGGGTGGCCCATGTAATGCCGATATTTAAAAAAGGTTCAGAGGGGATCCGGGAAATTACAGACCGGTGAGCCTGACGTCGATGCTGGGCAAAATAGTAGAGGCTATTATAAAGAACAAAATTACAGAGCATATTCAAAAGCATGGATTAATGACACAAAGTCAACAAGGATTTAGTGAAGGGCAATCTTGCCTCACCAATCTAGTACATTTCTTTGAAGGAGTGAACAAACATGTGGATAAAGGCGAGCCAGTTGATATTGTGTATCTGGATTTTCAAAGGCATTCAACAAAGTACCTCATGAAAGGCTCCAGAAGAAATTGGAAAGTCATGGGATAGGAGGTAGTGTCCTATTGTGGATTAAAAACTGGTTAAAGGATAGAAAACAGAGAGTAGGGTTAAATGGTCAGTATTCTCAATGGAGAAGGGTAGATAGTGGGGTTCCTAGAGGTCTGTGCTGGGACCGCTGCTTTTTAACATATTTATAAATGATCTAGAGAAGGAAGTAACTAGTCAGGTAATTAAATCTGCTGATGACACAAAGTTATTCAAAGTTGTTAAATCAAGAAAGGAATGTGAAAAATTACGAGACTGGGCATTTAAATGGCAGATGACGTTTAATGTGAGCAAGTGCAAAAGTGATGCATGTGGGAAAGAGGAACCCGAACTATAGCTACATAATACAAGGTCCACCTTAGGAGTCACCGACCAAGAAAGGGATCTTGGTGTCGTTGTTGATGATACATTGAAATCCTCTGCTCAGTGTGCTGCGGCGGCTAAGAAAGCAAATAGAATGTGAGGTATTATTAGGAAAGGAATGGAAAACAAAAGTGAGGATGTTATAATGCCTTTGTATTGGTCCATGGTGCAACCGCAATTCGAATAGTGTGTTCAATTCTGGTCAGCACATCTCAAAAAAAGATATAGTGGAATTAGAAAAGGTGCAGAGAAGGGCGACGAAAATGATAAAGGGGATGGGACAACTTCCCTATGAGGAAAGGCTAAAACGGTTAAGGCTCTTCAGCTTGGAGAAGAGATGGCTGAGGGGAGATATGATAGAGGTCTATAAAATGATGAGTGGAGTGGAACAGGTAGATGTGAATCGTTTGTTTACTCTTTCCAAAAATACTAAGACTAGGGGGCATGCGATGAAGCTACAAAGTAGTAAATTTAATAAGAATCAGAGAAAATATTTCTTCACTCAATGTGTAATTAAACTCTGGAATTTGTTGCCAGAGAATGTGGTAAAGGCAGTTAGCTTAGTGGGGTTTAGAAAGGGTATGGACGGCTTCCTAAAGGAAAAGTCCATAGACCATTATTAAATTGACTAGGGGAAAATCCCCTGCTTATTTCTGGGATAAGCAGTATAAAATGTATTGAGCTTTTTCGGGATCATGCCAGGTATTTGTGACCTGGATTGGCCACTGTTGGAAACAGGATGCTGGGATTGATGGACCTCTGGTCCGCCCCAGTGTGGCAATACTTATGTACTTATGTAAACATAAAAAGCATTTGGGAGGAAAATTAAGTTTTGTATAGTACTTGTCAAACTAGGTACCTGTCAAACCTGTGAATATGGTAAGCAAGCTTTTAGCATGAGTGTAATGACCCAGTAATGGAGGCACGCTATTCTCTTTCAATGGAAAGACAGCTCTGCTAGAATGAGGGATGCACAGAGTACTGTGGCCTGAGCCATAGTGTTAGCCCATAAAACACCAAAAAAGGTTTAAATCCAATTCCTTAGCAAGGAAGTTATAGACTTTTATATACTATATGGTGTTTCTAAGTGACTTCAAGTTCTACTGTCTCCATGAGGAGCACTTCTGTGTGACAGTTTCAAAATTAACAGCTTTCCAATATTTTGACCCTATACACTATACAGAATGAACCTCTGAAATAATTTATACATGTATACACAGCTAATCTCCAAAGCACCAAAAGGATATAACACGACATAACTAAAAATAATTTAAAGGATGAACAAATCCTGTATTACCAAATATGCCTCTGGACTTGTAAAACTTCTGCATGAAGCGGGAGGTGGTGAAAAGCAGCTCAAACATCTTATCAGCATTGATACGAAAAACTCGGTTCATATAGAGTCTCCCTTTTGAGCCAATACCGGGCACCTGTTCATCACCTGGGAAGTGAAGGGAAAATGAGATAGGAGATGAACAAGATTATAGACAAAGGCACTCTAGGCTGGATTCAGTAAATGGCACTGAAAAATAGGCACCGGGAAAAATAAGTGTTCAGTGCTATTTTATAAAGGGTGCACCGGGATAAGCACAGTTTATAGAACAGCTCCAAGTGCGCAGGTTGGGTGCGGATCTCTGGAATTCTGTAACACTGTGTGCATTTGTTTTTATAGAACATCCTTGACCCATCCATGCCCTTCCTATGGCCATGCCCCCTTTTGGGTTGCACGCTATGGGATTTGGTGTCCAGACTTACAGAATAGTGCACAGCACAGCCAGATGCACATGCATCTAATTGGTGCCAATTAGCATCAATAACTGGTTGTTAGCATCTAATTATTGATGTTAATTTGTTCATTAATCAATTAGATTGCGCACACATCTTGGGATCTCACCCAAATTCGAACACAGATACTTGGGTGTCTTTTATAGAATCCGGGGATCTGTGCTTCACTAAGGACCCTTTAGAGTTCATAAACAGGACAAACAGCCTCTAAATTATCAACACAGGGTTTTTGCTGTATTTATAACCATTATGAGTTCACCAAAAATGAAAAACGTGTCCTCGAGATCTGGCCCAAGACAAAAACAAGAATTATGCCTTTACATCAACAGCTCAGGAACACTGCTGCCACCTCCCATCTTTATAAATAGCTTCAGTGATGATATGCATAAATGTGCACCTCAGCTCCAGATGAGGAATACTAAATCAGATTTTAACTGAGCAGCTTTTGAATGCATTATAGAGGTAAAACAGCTTTTTAACTTATAAAATGTATTATGTAGTAAGAAAGCATTGGACCTCCTTGTAGCTGCAGAGCAACGGTCCTGTTGTTATAGTAGTACCTCACTGTGTGATGCTAAGTGGCTATCCCCAGGAGCACTTGAGCATCCTCTCTATCTGCACATCCTAATGAGTCTCCATGGAATGGTGCACTACTACCAGCTTCTTCTGTATAGCTCAGATATCACTAGAAAAAGAGCTGGGTTCAGAACTGGAGGAAGTTAAAGAACCAAAAGCAATAGTAACATCTTCCTCAAAACCACCAGTTTCGTGCAAGGATCCTCCTTACTGCACCTGATGAAGGGAGCAGATGCGGTTAAACAGACAACAGGAGACCCAGAGGGAGGAGTACTGGCACAGAAGTTTTGCTTACATTTTTAACTGATCACCCAACTGTTACAACTCTTGATGCTATAATGGAGTCTTTATTGCAACTTGAAAAAGCCATTGTACCTCATATAAATAGGCTGGTTCAAGAGTTTCATCATTTGGAGGAAAAAATAGATAAGAATACTTCTGATCTGGCTCAGAGCAGTGGCGTAGCGAGGTGGGGCGCCAGAGGAGCAGCCGCTCCACCAAATGGAGTTCTGCTGGCGCCGGAGCCTAATTTTTTTCGTTGTCCAGCACTGCAAATGTGCACCGGCAGAAGTCCACTCTCGCTCCCCCTACGCCATCAACCTGGCTGAACCCTGGCTACGCTTCTGGCTCAGAGTGTTACAAAATTTGGAGAGCTTGAAAAATAAGTTGAATATACCAAGAGTACGCAAGTCAGTATGATTTGAAAATAAGTTGAATATATCAAGAGTATGCAAGTCAGTATGATTTAAGATGCTATCAATTTAAGGTTAAAAGTGGATAGTTTGGAAAATATGGTATGTTTGTTTAATTTGAGATTTTTGAATTTTTCCAAAATACCATATATACTACCTACAGATATGCATAAGGAATATGTGACTAAAGTATTAGGAGTTGCTTCTGATTCAATTCCTCCTATTACTAAAGCTTATTATCTTCCTTTAAGAAAGAGACAAATTCTTCACAATTTGGAGCAAGGGTCAGTACAGATAGGTACTTTGCATGTGTCTGCTATTTTAGAAAGTTCTAATTCTTAAAATGCTTGTGACATTTGCACTGTCCTCTGACAGAGATTGGATTTCTAAATTCTGTTTTAAGCATCAGGATCAATTGTTTCTGAATATGAAAATCAATATACTTTCAGATGTTTCTAAAGATACTCAAAGAGAAGGAAGTAATTTATTACATTACAGCTAGGGACCTTATTCTTTTTAAAGGTTTCCTTGTAAATGTATATTTTTTGATCTAGAACTCCTAACTACTTGCCTTGCCTCCAAAAGGCCAATGGAGTCTGCAGTACCCTCTGACCTGCTTGACTGGTGGTGAAGAACAAGTTTGCTGTCCGCCGGAACAGAACGAACAGACAGATGAAGAAATGTTTACAGAGATTAGGAAAGTGGCAAATTGATCAATGCTATAATAATGGGTGATTTCACAAACAAATCTCCACTTTTTTATTCTGTATCTCCAGAAGGGTCATATAAGATAATGTCAGCAGCTTATCCAAACGATGGAGAAAAAAGACTTCAGACACCATGAGATTCCCATCCAGATGTAAGGTAAGGTGATTGACTCCATGGATTCTTTGAGTGGGGTGCGATTTCAATTACCCCAATATTGACTGGATAAATGTTACATCAGGGAGTGCCAGGGAGATAAAATTTCTAGATGAAATAAACGACTGCTTCTTGGAGCAGCTGGTCCAGGAACCGACGAGAGGGGAAGCCATTATGGATCTGGTCCTTGGTGGCATGCAGGGCATATTGCAAGAGGTGGCGGTGTTGGGTCCCCTGGGAAACAGTGATCATAAAATGATCAAGTTTGAGCTACTATCTGGGATGAACCCACAAAGGAAAGCTACTGTAGCTGCATTTAATTTTCGCAAGGGCACAGGCAGCTCCTTGTGACTCTGGGCAAGTCACTTAACCCTCCATTGACCCATATAAACCGCATTGAACCTGCCATGAGTGGGAAAGCGTGGGGTACAAATGTAACAAAAACAAAACAAAATGAGGACAATGGTTAAAAAGAAACTAAAAGGACCAGCTGCTAATGGGCTCATTTTCAAAAGAGAAAAACGTCCAAAAAGTGGCACTTGGATGTTTTTCTCACAAAAATGTCCAAATTAGTATTTTCAAAACCAATGTTTAGACATTTTTTTATGAAGTCCGTTAGAAGTGCGTTCAAATCACAAGGGGGCATATTAAGGGTGGGATTTGGACGTTCCTAACACTTAGACGTTTTTCAGCCATAATGAAACAGAACAAAACCGTCCAAGACTAACATTAAGACATTTTGAGCTAGACGTGTTTTTATAATGAATAAGACACAAAAAGGTGCCCTAAATGACCAGGTGACTTCCCCTTATGCCCCCAGTGATCACTAACTCCCTCCCTCCCCCCCCCAAATGTGATTATGTTTAAATCTTGTTTATTGGTTGACATGTACAATTAACAAATGCTTATCAATAAAATTATATTACAATGGATATCGTCCAGTGTCATACATTCAACATAATAAATTACAATATTGCTTTTATTTTTCTCCCATAATCTCCCGTCCACCCTCCCTCTGGTTGTCTACTAGCTCTTCTTGGGCTTTATCACTGTGTTCTTTAATACCAAAACAACATGTGCAAAGTGTTTAGCCCGTGCATTCTGTAATGTGCATTTCTTCTCTTCTCTTGACTAACCAAACCCTCCCTCTACCCTTCCCTTCTGGATTCCCTCGGGTTCAACAGTAGGTAATGTTTGGGTCTCACGCATATATCAAATGAGGTGATGCCGGGCACGACATCTTATCTAAACAAGTTGCCTATCTGCGTGTCAGAATCTGGGCCAGGGGTCTTCTTAACAAGGAGCTCCCCACAACTTGTAGTCACGTCACCAGGTTCCCCGTTTAATGTAGGATAGGAGGTGGAGCCGAGTATAAATCAAAAATTTAGCAATAAACTTCTTGCTCTAGACGGGAGGGTGACCCACAGTGCCTCCCATTGTGCCCTAAACCTAAGGCCCGCTACACTGTCCAAGTCTGCTACTCCACACCTATCAATTCTCATTTGTTTCACTAACTGTGAGCGCCATATCTGCAGGGGGGGGCCCCTCTTTCGCTCTCCAAAATTGCAATATGGATGTTATCCCAAAATACATTGCTGTCTTTGCAAATGCCCTGAAGCCTTCTGGGGGGTCTGCAGTATAACTAAAGATATTAAATAAAATTGTAGGCTCCCATACAAGGGTACAGTGCCATATTTGTGCCATCCCCTCTATGACCTGTCTCCAGAACCGCCCAATATAGGGACAGCTCCAGAACATATGACCAAGAGAGGCCGCACCCTGATTACATTTAGGGCATGCCCCTGTTGTGTCAAACCCCGCTTTTTGTGCTCTGTGAGGAGAAATATGTGTTCTAAGCATCCACCGATATAGCCGCTCCCGTTGCGGGATAGAAAGACGCTGCCTATATATGGACTTCAAATATGATCTGTATTCTTCCTCAGTAAGTGTACACCCTAAGTCCTTTGACCACTCTTGCGCTAATCGCCTGAAGTCTATCTCTTCTGTGGTATCTTTGAGTTGCTGGTGGTGGAATTTTAGTGGTACCTTAAGCTGTGCTCCCAAGGTAAACTCTTCTGTGAGAACTTCCACCACGTCTTCCGTGAGGTCTGTCCATTCTAGGGAGGCTACATAATGATGCAACTGGTAATATGCAAATTGTTGTGTCGGAGGAATCCCGTACCGGGATTGGAGTTCCCGGTACGTGTGTATGCGCCCCTCCTCTGTAACTATATGTGCCAGATATATGATCCCCTTTTTTGCCCATTTGCTAAATATACTGATCCCCTGGCCTGGGGGGAAAGCTGGGTTATCACATATTGACATCCAGGGGGTTACTCGGGGGGAGAAACGGTGACGTCTACACACCCACCTCCAAGTTTCCCTAAGAGATTTCAGTAACGGATGTCTCTGGAATGCCGCTGTAGGCAACGGGGTTCCAGAGTGGAGTAAGTGACTAAAGTGAGTACCTTTAAACATCGAGGTCTCCACTGGTGTAATGGAGAAATCCGATGTACCCCGATACCAATCATTTATGTGCCGCATTGAACTCGCTATTGCCAAATATTTAATATTTAAAAGTCCCATACCGCCCCCCTCTCTCGGGGTCGCTATCTGATTGTATGGCATTCTGGGTTTCTTCCCTTGCCACAAATATGCTTGTATTAAACGCTGCAACTGCTTATCATCTCTATTTTTCAGAAAGAGTGGTAGTTGTTGAAAGACATAAAGCCATCTGGGAGCAACCACCATGTTGAATAACGCAATTCTACCCCAAATAGAGAGTGGTAGCTCCCTCCACATCAACAGCTTACTCTTAGTCATCTCCAACAATGGGGCAATGTTCTCCCTATACATGGAGGTTCCAGCTCTGGTAATGTATATCCCCAAATACTTCATTTTCGCTGCCTCCCACCTAAGAGGAGCTTCCCCTTCCCATTGTAAATCAGTATCAGTGTCCATAGACGTCGCGCAGGACTTGGAGAGATTGAGGCTAAACCCGGAAAATGTCCCATATTCCTCTATCAGTATCAGGGCTGCTTGGAAGGACTCTTGTGGATTGGTCAGCACCAGGAGGACGTCGTCAGCATAAGCCAGCGCACGAACCTCCTGTTCTCCCAATTGCACTCCACTGATTCTAGGGTCATAATTTAAAAGACGTAGCAATGGTTCCAGGGTTAGATCGAACAGGAGTGGTGACAAGGGGCAGCCCTGCCTTGTTCCCCTACCTATCTGGAATCTTGACGAGAGCCCCCCGTTTGCTGTTACATGTGCTTCCATACCAGTGTACAAAGCCTCTATTGCCTGTTTTACTCCAATAGGGATCCCAATCCAATCTAATATATGAAATAGAAAATCCCACCCTACCCTGTCAAAAGCCTTAGTGGCATCTAGACTTATCAATATTCCGGGAGTCCCCTCGGATCGGCATCTTGCCATTGCGAGTAGAACTCTCCGGATATGTAACACTGAGTGTCTATTGGGAAGGAATCCCACCTGTGCTGGCTCGATCACATTGGGTATGCACTTGTTGAGTCGTGCGGCCAAAATCTTCGCCAGAAGCTTAATGTCTACGTTAATTAATGATATGGGCCTGTAAGACTCTGGCTCCTCCGCAGCCTTCCCTGGTTTCAACAGTAATGATATACAAGCAGTGTTTTCATGTAATGGGAATCTCCCTTCTTGGACCACCGCTTGATGATATTCAAAGAGTGGCCGTATCAATTGGGGTTGCAGCATTTTATAAAATTCCCCGGAGTACCCATCCATCCCTGGTGCCGAGTACGACTTTAACCCCTTTATAGCTTCAGATAACTCTTTGGGCAGGATGGAGGCCTCTAAGCAAGCGATATCGGAATCTCCAAGTTTTGGCATTTGAGCTTTTCTAAGAAATTCGTTTATATGTGTTTTCCTGATTGGCTGTTCAGCGGTGTATAGTTGCGCAAAATGCTCCTGAAGTATTTGAAGGATCTTATCCGGACTATTAGTAATGCTGCCCTTCTTGTCTTTCAGAACCGATATAGTTCTGCCCCCTCCCCTTTTCCGGGCCACCCGGGCCAGCATACTCCCCACTCTGTTTCCAAATCTGTGGAACCTATATTTTAGGAAAGTCCTATTTTTTACCACTCTTTCATGTAACAGTGAGTTCACAGCTGCCTGAACAGACAGATAGGCCTCCCTATTTTCTGTGGTTTGCCGCTCCGTATATCGGCGCCTAGCCTTCTGAAGTTGCCTGTTCAGGTGTAAGAGGCTAGCTGCATTCTTTTTCCGTTTACTCGCTACATAAGCAATTAGGTCCCCCCGGAGTACCGCCTTACCAGTACACCAAAACAATTGTGGATCAGATTTATGTTCTCTGTTAAATGATTCATACTCTTCCCATTTTTTAGCCAAGTATTTTTGGAAAGATTTATCTTTTACTAGGTGATTGGGAAATCTCCATTGTCTGTGTAATTGAAAGTTGTGTGGTGCACCCAATTCTAACCAGACCGGGCTGTGGTCAGAAATCAATATCTCTTCTATCTTTGTATCTCGGACACACTGAAATAAAGCTGGTGAGATAAACATATAATCTAATCTGCCCCAAGTCCCATGTGCTCTGGACTGATGTGTATATTCTCTTGAATCAGGGTGCAGATTCCGCCACACATCTATCACAGAGAGAGAATTACTGAATTCTTTCAACACTCGCGTCCCTTTCCTGTACTCTACTCTCTTGTTTTCTTCCCCCGAATAGTCAATTTTGGGATCCATTAGCACATTCATATCACCTGTAATTATCAGGTGTTTACTTTCATAGGGAAGCAGCCGCCTTGACAGCTCAGGGAAAAAGGAACTATCGGGAGGAGTGGGAGCATATACGTTTAACAGATATAATTCTCTCCCCTGCAACCACATTTTAACCAAAATAAATCGTCCATTGGGATCTTGCAAAACTGGCTCTACCGTGCAAGCGAGCTGTCGGTGAATGCAGATTGCCACCCCTCCCTTCCGCCCATCTGGTGACACATAGATCACCTGGCCTACCCAGTCCTGTTTGAGTTTTTCGTGCTCTGCAGCTGTTAACTTTGTCTCCTGTAAGCATGCAATATCTGCCTTAAGACGCTTTAAATGTGTTAAAATCTTTTTCCTTTTAATTGGGGATGAAATGCCCCCTACATTCCAGGTGACTAATTTACAATGAGATACCTCCCGAGCATGTGAGCTCCATCATAGTATACCAGAAAATTTCAGCCCCTGGGTCCCAGCCCTTGCCCAGTAGCTGTAAATATTGTGTCTTCTTTTCTGGTCCATTATTCTGACTTAAACATCTTACCCGTGCTTCATTCATTTGTGTGACCCGAGTGCGAGTCCTGATTTTTGCACTCCTAGAACCCTCCCTCCCTGAATGTTGAATCCCATTGAAGTCCCACTTCCCCCCACCCGTTGCCCTTCTCATGTTGAGAATCCCTTCCCTCTGTCTCGAGTTCCTCTCCTTCCTGTGGTGTAAAACCGCTATGTGGCTCGTCCCCTCTTACCACCCTACCCCCCCGTCTTAATAAGGAGTTCCCCCCCTCCCCCTCGGCGATATAATTGTATCTATCCTGGTTCCTCCACCGGGAAAACCTCCCAAACAGCCAACAATACAATTGTAACTTTTAACATAACAACTCTCATTCTACATTTTCTTTGTTAAGGACAACTTAGCTTGCATGGTTATCTCCTCGTCACAGTTTGGAAACTGTAAGCAAAGCAACGTCTTCTACTCATTCTGTATTCTTCTGGATATTGGATCATGGTGGTGCGTCGACTGGTGCATATAGTTCAGAGTCTATAAACTGTTGTGCCTCTGTGACAGTGTGGAACGAACGCCATCGATTTTCATGTTGGATCTTCAAAACAGCCGGGTAAATCAGCATGAATCGTGTTTTCTTGCTAACCAATGACGTGCAGAGAGGGTGAAACCGGCGTCTTTGTTCTTGTACTCCAGCAGAATAGTCCTGAAAAATTTTTATCGGAGCGCCATCGTATCTCAAAGTGTCCCTTTTCAGTCTAAAGCCCCTCATGATTTCCTCCTTGTGTAGGTAATTGTGGACTTTAATTATCACCAATCTGGGTCTTTGTTGCCCTTGTTGCCATCGACCAAGCCTGTGGGCCCGTTCTATACATAGTTCTCCATAGCTGTCTGACAGGGCTGGCTCTTTTTTAAGCCAGTTTTCCAACAGGTGCCCTAGTGATTTCTCGGGGATTGCTTCAGGCAGTCCAACAATTCGCAGATTACATCTCCTTGCTCTGTTCTCCATGTCCTCAATCTTGTCTTGCTGTGCCTTAAGTTGCTCCATCAGACGTGTGACATCTTGAACATTCTGCACTCTCATGTCTTCAGCCGTTGAGATTCTATTTTCCGCTTCACCCACCCTCCTCACCGTGTCGGCCATGGTAGCTTCTAGGCTGCTCATTTGGCGTTCTAGCAAGTCAAACCTTGGATTCAGTGCTGCGCTAACCGCCATGGTAATCTGCGCAAGTTGCTTTTCAGAGAAATCACCCAGCTTTTCAAGTTTCCCTTCAGTCATCTTGGCCCCAGTGGATGACGGGGAATTTTTCACCTTATCGTATTTAATCCCGCTTCTAGTTGTTCCTGTTGACTTGGGCTTCAAAAATTGCTCCATACAGAGGATGTTTCAATCTCTCTATGATCTCTGTGTGTCTGATCTCATGTGGTTCACTCTTTTATCCGGGGGTAATGCAATTGCGTGACATGTTAAGCTTTAATACTCTCATATGAGTTGTCATTTAATGCTTGAGAGTCCTTTAAGTCTTCTCTCCACGCTAATCCTGATCGCAGGTCCAACCCCTTCTTAATTTCTCCTTTAACTAGTTGCTCGTGTTGTGCCCGCAGCCTTTAGTTTACCATCAGCTCTCTGTGTTATTGTCTAATAATGTTATGTAAACTCTGTTTTGTGGCTGCCAAAGTCCGATTTAAGCTTGGCTGCCCAAAATCTCTGCTGTGTTTTAATGCTGGCGCGCTATTTCTCCACTTTCCGACATCGCCTCCTCTCAACAGCCAGAGTGTTGCAGTAATAAACTTTGTTTGGATGTCCGCGCTGTTGTAAGCAGCGCCAGCCACACTCTAAAGTAAGGATTAGCGCTCTTGGCCTTTTGTATTATATTGTTCTCGCAAGGTCTCCCAGCGCCTCAATAACTCTGTTCCGTGCCTGTTCGCCAGGGGGGGGTGGGGGAAGGGAAGACAGAAACGTTACCAATTTTCTCTCGCCTCCCTTACGCTGCTGCGCCTCTAGCTTCCCCGATATCTGGCTTTATCGGTCTTACGCTGTTCGCCGGTCTTCCGCGCTGCTGTCTCTAAACTTTCTTTCATTCTGCACCTTGGTCGCCATTTTGGTTCGAGCCGCATGCACTGATATCGTCGATTTTCCCGCTTTATGAAGCGTGTTGGAAGATCTTCGGCGCTGCCCTCCGGTTCTGGGGGGTTTTGGACATCTCCTGGATGTTGTTTGGAGAGCCCAAAGAGCGGGGGAACAAAGAGCCCGATAGCGGGTTGCGGAGCTCCTCTAGTCCGCGGCCATCTTGCCGCTCGGCTCCACCGGAAGTCCCCCAAATGTGATTAAAAACATTACTTGCCAGCCTCTACGCCAACCTCGAATGTTATACTCAGGTCCATTAGAACAGCATGCAGATCCCTGGAATAGTCTAGTCGTGGGTGCAGTGCACTGCAGACAGGTGGGCCCAGGCCCATACCTCTGCCTACCTGTTACACTTGTGGAGGAAACTGTAAGCCCTCCAAAACTCACCAGAAACCCACTGTACCCACATATAGGTGCCCCCTTCACCCGTAAGGGCATGGTAGTGGTGTATAGTTGGGGGTGGAGGTATTTGGGTGGGCTCAGCAGACAAGATAAGTGAGCAATGGTGAGATGTGTACCTGGGTGCATTTTATGAAGTCCACTGTAGTGCCCCTACCCCTACAGTGCCCTATTGCTTTCCTGGGATGTCAGGGGGCCAGTCTACTAAAAATGCTGGCTCCTCCTACCTCCCAATGGCTTGATTTTGCGTGTTTTGCACGTTTTTTATTTGAAAATGGACCAAAAAACCCAAAATGTCCAAATCATAAAACCTTGTATTTTCAAAAACAAAAGACAGACGTTTTTCTTTTTTGAAAATGACCTTCTTTCCTATTCAGATTTTGGACGTTTTTTGTAAAATGTCCAAAGTCGGACTTAGACATCATATCGAAAATGCCCCTCTAAATCAGGCATGGATGTTATTCAAAAATACCATCTTCGAAGCTCAGTCCAGAGTCATTCCATGTATTTGCAAAAGTGGAAAGAAGAAAAAACATCAGCCACCATGGTTAAAAGGTGAAGTAAAAGAGGCCATTACAGCCAAAAGATTGTCCTTCAAAGAATGGAAAAAGGACCCAAATGAAAAAAATAAGAAGCAACATAAGCACTAGAAAGTCAGATGCAAAGTATTAATAAAGAAGGCTAAAAGAGAATATGCACAGAAACTTGCCGCAGAGGCTAAAACTCACAGTAACAACTTTTTCAGGTACACCAGAAGCAGAAAGCCTGCGAGAGAATCTGTGGGACTGTTAGATCACAAAAGAGCAAAAGGGGCGCTCAGGGAGGACAAGGCCATAGGGGACAAACTGAATGAACTATTTTCTTCTGTCTTTACAGAAGAAGATGTAAGAGGATCTACCTGTGCCAGAACTGGTTTTCAAGGGTGGTGATGCGGAGGAACTGAAAGAAATCTCAGTGAACCTGGAAGATGTACTGAGCCAAATTGACAAATTAAAGAGTACTAAATCACCTGGACCGGATGGCATACATCCAAGGGTACTCAAAGAACTCAAGCATAAAATTGCTGATCTGCTGTTAGTAATATGTAACCTGTCATTAAAATTGTCCATAGTACTTGAAGATTGGAGGGTGGCCAATGTGACACAGATTTTTAAAAAGGGCTCAAGGGGAGATCTGGGAAATTATACACAGATAAGCCTGACGTTGGTGCCAGGCAAAATAGTGGAAACTATTCTAAAGAATAAAATTACAGAACACATAGACAAACATGGTTTAATGGGACAGATTCAGCATGGGTTCAACGAGGGAAGTCTTACCTCACCAATTTGCTTCATTTCTTTGAAGGTGTGAATAAACACGTGGATAAAGGTGAGCCAGTTGATGTAGTGTATCTAGATTTTCAGAAAGCTTTTGATCAAGTTCCTCATGAGAGACTCCTGAGAAAATTAAAAAGTCATGGGATAGGAGGCAATGTTCTGGTGTGGATTAGGAATTGGTTATTGGACAGAAAACAGAGGGTAGGGTTAAATGATCATTTCTCTCAATGGAGGGTGATCAGTGGAGTGCCGCAGGGATCTATACTGGGACCAGTACTATTTAACATATTTATAAATGATAAGGAAATGAGTGAGGTGATGAAATCTGCAGATGATTTTAAACTATTCAAGGTTGTTAAAACACGTGCGGACTGTGAAATATTGCAGGAAGACCTTAGGAAATTGGAAGACTGGGTGTCCAAATGGCAGATGAAATTTAATGTGGACAAATGCAAGGTGATGCACATTGGGAAGAATATGAATCATAGCTACCTGATACTAGGGTACAACTTTGGGGTCAGTGCTCAAGAAAAAGATCTGGGTGTCGTTGAAGAGAATATGCTGAAATCTTCTGCTTTGTGTTATTGGAATGCTTTTGCTTCACTAATATATTTTGATATATGCCATCATTTGCTCTTTTCTGATCTGAAGATGGTATTGAGGCATATTTTCAAAGCACTTTGGGAGGCTAAGTTCCATAGGTTTCTATGGAACTTTGGGAGGCTAAGTGCTTTGAAA
The DNA here is from genome assembly GCF_901765095.1 of Microcaecilia unicolor. Lineage (NCBI taxonomy): Eukaryota > Metazoa > Chordata > Amphibia > Gymnophiona > Siphonopidae > Microcaecilia > Microcaecilia unicolor. The sequence goes on along the minus strand of NC_044035.1, from coordinate 238,355,024 downwards.
ATGAGCCTCATTGTCTTCAAAAGCTAATGAAAAAATAATGTATCAAGTTAGTCCAATAAAAAAGGTATCATTTTCTTTTCTCTATTTTGTTTTACTTCTATTTACTACCTACCATACCACTTTACTTAAGTCCTTCCTAAAATGTCACTCCACACGCACAGCCAAGCTATCAGAGACTATAATTGACAAATAGGCTATTCATACAAGGGGCAATCCTATAAAGATTGCCAAAAGTTAAGTGTTAAGATGCAGCGCGCCACTCACTAATTCTATAAAGGCATCTGAGCATGCTAGCATAAGTCAGCATTTATGTGCTATACAGCTCCTTGTGACCTTGGGTAAATCACTTAACCCTCCATTGCCTGAGGTACAAATGTAGTGAGGCCTCCAGGGACAGAAAAATGCCAGATATACCTAAATATATACCGCTTTGATAGCTTTTTTGGCTTGTAGGTGGTCTATAAGAAATTAAGAAATAAGCATATATACATGTAAGTGCATCCACTTATGCTATGTCAATAGCAGGCATAAATGTGTGTGCCTAATGCAGCACTAGCATGTAACTTATGGTATTCTGTAAGTTAGGCATGTAAGTGCAGGACCCTCCCATGAACCTCCCCCTGTGCATGCCCCCTTGCCTTTACACACTAAGCAAGTTCCATGTTAAAGTTATAGAACAACACTTAGTATCCAACTACCACTTACATGCATAACAGTCTTACACTTGGGGGGTCTTTTACAAAGGCGTATTATTGTTTTTAGTGCACACTAATGATTAGCACGTGCTAAACACTAGAGAGGCGTATTATTGTTTTTAGTGCACACTAATGATTAGCATGTGCTAAACACTAGAGATGCAAATAGGAATATAAGGACGTCTCTAGTGTTTAGTGCATGCTTATTTTTAGCACACGCTAAAAACACTAGACTGCCTTTGTAAGAGGATCCCTTAGTTTTTGTTTATGAACTTTCAAATTTTACAAGCATATTAACTGCATTAAACATAGGATTATACGTCAAGGAAAAAAATAAAAATATGAAAAGAGAATATTTCTGAACAGTAAAGAAATATAAAGATGAGGTACAAACCCTTATAAGGCCCCAAATATAGGAGAGAATCCATTAGGAAAAAAAGGCTAAACTACAAAAACCTAAAGAAACACATCAGTAGTGCATTCTCAAAACTACCTTCACCAGGTTATACATCTGCCTATTTCATATATTCCCCACTGCCTCCCCCACCCTCCCTTGGGAAGCCTTACCCATAATTCTATTTTCCAAGAAAGCTTTCCGTTATTTGGGGGTCAGAGAAAATATAGTGATTATTCAAATATTTAGCCAAAAGTAACACACTAACATAGTAAACGTTGGCAGATAAAGACCCGCATAGTCCATCCAGTCTGCCCAACAAGATGTCCAGATTTGTATCTGGCACCCTGTTCAGGTTCGACTTCATGATTAAACACTGGCATCATAAACAGGGCAGTTGGCAACTTGCCTTACCATCTTCATTTGGGTACTTATATCATGCAATCTTGGAACATACTACCACAATACTGATTGCTTTCAATCATAAGAATGTCTGCCCCTCCCCCATCACTGACTAGCATCATTTATTCACTAATATCAACTTTATGATTCTCCTCCTCTCCCCCTCCCCATAGAGATATGCAGCAGCCTGCACCGGTTCTAGTATTTTATAATTTATGCATGCAACTGGTGCCTACCTTTAAGCAACCTGTTATAGAATTAGAGTGATTGTCTTATGCAATTATTAAGCTGTGTCTGAAGTCTTTATCCTCCTTTTTTCAGTTTACAACCAGGATGCATTTTGCCTGTGTTTGTTTTTTTACTTTGAGGAATTCGTATTCCTTAGTTGAGACTCAATTTGCAATTAATAATTTTGTTTACTGTGATATAGCATGAATGTGTGTACTTTTACCATAGGTATTGAGAGAGGTGCAGTCTGGGCAGTACACGGACAGAATTTGCCAAGTACAAGTTAGTTATGTTAGTTATAAAATATGCTAATCTACACATGTATCTGTGAACTTTATGCGCGAACATTTACAAGGTTCCCAGGTAGCTGGAGTTGCTATTATAACTTAGGAGGGATTTAACATTTTTGGTGGAAGAAATGTTAAGGGATACCAGAGGGAGATGGGTAGCAATCAAGGGGATATGTCAAGAAAGAAAGATGACTATGTTCAATGTCTATGCTCCCAACTAGGACCAGGACGTTTTTATAGGCTGGTGGAACAGAAGGTGTTAAGAGTTTGGAGAAGGGGAGGCTGGAACATGACAATGGATGGAGACCTGGATCATTCCAAAGGAGGTGGAGGAAGGGTGCCATACCTAGGAAAGGACTTTGTGGGATGCTCTGGTGCGTGAATCTACAGCATACCTGAGGTGTACAGCATCCAGGTCAGAGAAACTGTACATTCTATTCAGGTGCACATAAAATTTACACTCAGATAGACTACATCTTTGTGAGCAGCGGTTTGTGGTGCATGGGGCGGAGATTGGTCCCTGTGCGATACCCAATCATGCACCAGACATGGATTCTATGCGGGGATCAGGTGAGCAGGGGAGACAAGACCTTTTGTTGACTGAATGAAACCCTATTAAGGGGCAAGGAGGTAGTAGCAGATGTTGTGAACAACAGGTAAAGTATATTCAAGAAAATGACAAGGGGAGGTGGAGGTCCGCATGGTTGTAGGATGCACTGAAAGCAGTAGTATGTGGAAACCAGTAGTATGCGGAAACCAGTAGTATGCGGGGACAGGAAGAAATATAATCAGGTTTGGGAATAACTGTTATGTAGGATGTAAATAGTTAAATTAGAAAGGGCCCATAAAGTATTGGGGATAGCAATGGTGGAACAGGAACTCCAGGCAGTGCAGAGGAAGCTGTATGATCTCAAATTAGATGAGATTAACTATTATATGACTTGCCTCAAACAAAAGTTTTATCAGCTTGACAATAAGCCTAGCCACCTGCTGGCAAGACAATTGTGTAAGAGGGCAATAGTGGCCAATATACAAAAGATAAAGGGAGGTGGGGGGCAGGCATTGTATATAGTTGGAACAATTTGTGCACTTTTATACCAAACTATACACTAATGAGGAAGATGTCACAAGGACAGGAATACAGGCTTACCTAAATGATCTTCCATTTAAACGCATATTGGAGGAGGCACAGGTATATCTGAATGTCCCCATAATGGGTGTGGAGACTCAGGAAGTAATTAAATATCAACTATGGGATATGCCACCATGATTGGACAACTTCATTTGAGGTCCTACAAAACATTTGTAGTGGAAGTCATAGAGATTTTAGTAGAGTTGTTTAATGATTTTATGCAAGGCCTGAAACTAGAGTGGCTGGAATCTCTGTTTTACCAAAGACAAAGATCACACCTTGTCTGGGTCTTATAAACCCATACAAAAAAAAGGCAACATACCAGTTATCAACAAAGGGGTAAATTCTGTATGTGGTGTCTAAATATCCATGTGCTAAGACTACAGCACCATATATAAAATCACGCTTAGCGTGAAATTTGGCGCAATTACTGAGCTGTGTGGCTAAGTAATTATGTCGACTTTTGCACTAAGTGTGATTCTATATAAGGCGCTCTACCTTTACAGAATCATGCTTAGTGCGATTCTATACACGGCACACTTCCTTTAGCGTGAAACGTTTAGATCCGTGTTACAGAATCATGCTTAGTGCGATTCTATATACGGCACACTTCCTTTAGCGTGAAACGTTTAGATCCCTGCTGAAACTGAGCTTCAATGTCAGTGTGCAAAACGTGATGATGTCATCCATGCGGAAACAGTGTGAAAAATGGCCACTGCAAGGAATACAGCCAGGTATTTTATTACACAAGGCCAAAGAAAGAGCTACAACTCCTACAGGAGGGCTTGGTTACATCTGACAGACACCTACAATGAGCAAGCCTCCTACCCCAGGGATGTAAGTGCAAGCAAGCAGACTTAAGTTTCATGACAGCTTCAGTCAGCTGTGACCCCTGTACACAAATGCACTCTAGGCAATGGAGGATGAAGTGAATGGCTCCGTGTGATAAGCCCCAGTGGTGGGTTTTGAACCCACCACACCTGAATGATAAGTCAAGTGTTCTAATCACTATGCTATATCGTATTCTACATAACTGTGTTTCGGTCATCTGTACTGAATTTATTGGAGGACTGCCTGTTCATGTATGAGATCCCTGAAATCACCCCAACAGCCTTTTCCCCCATGATGTCATTCCTTATTTAAAGCCATACTGCAAATAGCAATGTTATGAAATACGTCATGTATCGGCCACTCAACCTTCTCCCTCTCACTCCTGGTCTCAATACAGACAGAAGACCTGAGAAAAAGAGAATGGTACCTGCGGAAGCCAGGCTACCTCCAGGGGATGAGACGTCAAATGCAGGTGGAGCTAGGTGAGTAACACTGCAGTGTCACATGCACACACTACTGACTCCCTCTCCACTTTGTGTTTATAATGGTCCAGAGTGCAACTGAGAAACAACACTGCCTGTAACCTATGTCCATATTCCCCTCCTTTGTAGCTCATTCGCCAGTCATATTGCCTCCTAGACCAGCTGCCGCAAGGCTGTTGCAGGCAGCCCCAGGGGAGAGGGAGGAGGTGCTGCCTGTGAGTGAGGAGAAAGAACAAGAAGAAAAACAGGGAGAGAAGGAAGAGGAAGGAGGAAATAGAACAAGAAGAAGAGGGAGAGGAGGACAAGACCCGCAGCAGCTGCCCCCCCCCCCAGCCCAACACCCCATCTACCCTGTACCACCCAGGAGCAGCAGGATCTACCTCAGGAGGGGGATATCTCTGTGAATGAGGACAATGGACTCCTGCATGTCTCCCCATCTTCCCCAAGTTAAAGAGCTGAGGCTCATGTGGTTTCAGGGGCAGGTGCTGGCACAGGTGGAGACCCACCTTTCCCTTCACCTGCCACCAAAACAGAGGCTGTCTTGGAAGAGATGGGATACATGCGGGAGGCCACTTGACCAGCACCTAAGGGCCCTGGAAGCAGGTCAGGCCTGGCTGGAGCATGCTCCAGAGTTGATGGCGGCCACAAAAGCCCATATTCTTTCTGCTCTAGAAGCATGCTGCCATCCATGGACCCCCCAACTCCCAAGCCCCTTAATCATCCCCACTTCCTGAGGCAGCTCCTGCTGCTCTTGGGGGTCACCTCTCTCCCTCCTCTCTGCACTCAATGAGCCTTTCCCTTTTTATTTGTATTTTATATTTGCCCTGTATTTGTCATTCATTTTTCCCTCCCTCCTATATCTTTTCATTTATACCTTTTTGTAAACATTTTATTTTACAAAAGTTAAAAACATTTGATTTTATTATAGTACATAATAGATTATTTTATTATATTAAATACAGAAAAAAGAAAGAGTTTATTTTATATTAGATATATGGGTGTTCTGTCTTTTTATCTCAATGCCCACGGCTACTCTATCTGATATAAGGGTTCCGAGGCTACTACACAGGTTTCCTAAACACTGTGAAGAGTGGAATGGAGAGAGGGATAAGGGGTGCTGTCACAATATCCTGTCAGATGTATTGTCACCTGCAAAACTAGAAATGGGGTTGTTATTTTTAAATTGCTCACCCTTAAAAGCATACAGAATAGATCTTGCCACCTTTATCATTCCGTACTCTCCTACTCATCTGCTCCGCTCTATAAACAATCACAGATTAGTTCTTCCTAATCCAAAGTCAGTTCACCATGCTTTCTTTTTTTACTGCTCCTTTCTCTTGGAACTCTCTATCCCTCTCCCTTCAGGCTGCGCTATCCTTTAAGAATTTTAAGATAGCGCTAAAAACCTGGCTTTTTAAACAGGTCTTTTCCATGGAATAATTGTTGTTCAGAAATTCGTGTGGGTTGTCACCATTTCCCTCCCTATCCCCCCTCCACTCCCTACTTGATCCCTACCCCTCTCTCCTTCCCCTCTGGTTTTCCTCCTTTTTGTCTTTTTACTAGCTTAGTTTGCTGTGAATGTCTTAATATGACTGTTACTACTTTCTTTCCTATCAGAATTTTGTAGTTCCTTTCTATACTCTTTTAATGATTTTATCGATTGTAAACCGCCCAGTTCAGAGTCAGCATGGGCAGTATAGTAAGTTTTAATAAACTATAAATATGTATTCTACTGCTTAAGCCTATGTTTTAACCCAGTAGGCAATGGTGTTATAAGAAAAACTCACTTTAAAATAGTTCAACACTTTATTTTGTGCATCAAATTCAATTACAATGTAATAGTTAATGGTACTGAAACGAGGCATGATGAGTAGGAGAAACAGACTTGAAGCACTTTGAACACACTTTCTAAGTCACAGTATTCCTAGTACAGGGTTAGGCGAGTGGGTGAACAGTAGCTGAGGTAGGAATCAAATCCAAACACTCTGGCTGCTTGGCCACAGTCCTAACCACTAGACCACTTCCCAAATCCCATAATATCTAATTTTGTCATGAGTGTGGAGTTTATATTACCATCAAAAAACTTTTCACAGCACCCACCCCAGCCCCATGGTCCAGTAAGCAGGCTGCAGCAGCAGCAGCAGCAGTGGATGCCAACATTCTGCTGCTGGAGGCAGATGAGGAGGATACTGGGAACAAAGGCATGGAGGCATCTGAGCAGTAGGATGATCTGCAGCAGGAACCAGCATCAAGGGAAGAAGAAGTGTGCAACGGTGATGCCCCCACATGTCTATGATTAAGTTCTTGGCAACCCTGAGCCGGAACAAGGAGGAGAAGAGGGAGAGAATGTTAGAGCATTGGAAAGAGGGATCACTGAACAGCAGGTCCTGCTTAGAGGTCAGTGGCCTGGGGGAGGAGCTTGGGGGCATCCGTCAAGAGCAGGCTGGGATGAGGCTGGAGATAGCAGCAGTAAGGGAGGACATGAGGGGTGATTGGGGGGGGGGGGGGTGTTAATATCATTTACTTGACTGTACTGCACAATGGAGGTGGGATGAGAAAGGGGGGAATGGTGGCAGGGAATGAGAGTTAACCAGGGTGGGACCAGGTTGATGCCATCGGCATTTGAAAAGGAGATAGAGCAGCTTTTAAAGTAGAACCTGGGGGAAGGCCGACAGTTGTTCAAAAACGCATGGTTCTGAACAAGGTATCTTTCAAAGGTATCACCAAAAAAGGTTATCCCAATAGCGACGTTGCAAAGAGACCATAACAGATCAGGTGTCCTTAAATAAAAATTAGACAAAAGATTGCAAATTAACTCTGTCAACTACTGAGCAAGATGTAAACAGGTACAACAAACATAGTTTGAAATGTCTATATGCGAATGCCAGAAGCCTAAGATACAAGATGGGAGAGTTAGAATATATTGCAAAATCTCTCTCTCTGCCTTTTCCTTACCCTTTTTATGATTTCCTGCAGGGGACAGACTATAAGAAGTTTAAATATATGGTGGCTTGGGAACAAGCTCTGGGAGAGGATATCACTATGGGTGGGTGGAAGAAGATTTACAAAACAGCTGGTAAATTGTCTGCGAGTGCTTTACTAAAGGAAAATACCTACAAAGTTCTTTATAGATGGTGCATTAACCCCTCTAGATTTAGGAAAATATTTCCAGATGCCTTGAGCAACTGCTAAAAGCGATGTGGAAAGGAGGGCACTTTCTGATGAGGGTGAAGTAAAACAGCAGATTTTTGGAAAGGCATGGGAAGGGAAATCTACGTATTATCTGGGGAAATGGTGAAAGTGGAACCAAAAATGTGCTTGTTGGGTTTGTTACCATGCAGATTTATAAAATAAAATTAAGAAATATTTGGTAAGGTGGAGTATATTGACAGTATAGCAAAGCACTGGAAACAGGTGGATTTCCTAACTTTGCAAATGTGAAGGAAGCAATTGGAGTTTATTGATCAGATAGAAAAGCTGACATATTCAGCATCAAAGATTCAGTAAAGAAGCAGAAGAATGGACCAAACTGGAGTTATATTAAACAAGGGGTGGGATGGAGGGAGGGTGCAGAGGGGATGGTTGAACTGTTAAATTTGAATGTGTGGCAAGAAATGCTATATTTTGTTACGTGTTGTGTTGGAGCCATACAATAAACATGATTTAAACATAAACAAGGGGTGGGGGGCAGAGGGAGGGGAGGGGGAACAGAGGAGTGGAAATTATAACCAGTGTGCTGCTGCGGCTAAGAAAGCGAATAGAATGTTGGGTATTATCAGGAAAGGTATGGAAAACAGGTGTGAGGATGTTATAATGCCGTTGTATCGCTCCATGGTGCGACCGCACCTTGAGTATTGTGTTCAATTCTGGTCGCCGCATCTCAAGAAAGATATAGTAGAATTGGAAAAGGTGCAGCGAAGGGCGACTAAAATGATAGCGGGGATGGGACGACTTCCCTATGAAGAAAGACTAAGGAGGCTAGGGCTATACAGCTTGGAGAAGAGACGGCTGAGGGGAGACATGATAGAGGTATATAAAATAATGAGTGGAGTGGAACAGGTGGATGTGAAGCGTCTGTTCACGCTTTCCAAAAATACTAGGACTAGGGGGCATGCGATGAAACTACAGTGTAGTAAATTTAAAACAAATCGGAGAAAATTTTTCTTCACCCAACGTGTAATTAAACTCTGGAATTCGTTGAAGGAGAAAGTGGTGAAGGCGGTTAGCTTAGCAGAGTTTAAAAAGGGGTTGGACGGTTTCCTAAAGGACAAGTCCATAAACCGCTACTAAACGGACTTGGAAAACTCCAAAATTCCAGGAATAACATGTATAGAATGTTTGTATGTTTGGGAAGCTTGCCAGGTGCCCTTGGCCTGGATTGGCCGCTGTCGTGGACAGGATGCTGGGCTCGATGGACCCTTGGTCTTTTCCCAGTATGGCATTACTTATGTACTTATGTGATAGATACTTGTCATTGTTGGTTATGGTTGTTATTATCATGTGTGATAGAAAACTATTATACTGGAAAATAACATTCATAAAAAATACAAATTAAAAAAATATTGATCTAAGTTTGGGAAAGCAAGTATCAGGAGTGAAGGGAAAAGCCAAGGGTGGAGACAACTGTGCCCTCTACTCTGCCCTTCACATTTGGTGATAGAATGCTGTGTTGAGTCATTTGGAGTATTACAATTCTCCTTGCATAGATTCATTAAAGATGACCTTGTGAAAACTTTGGACTGGGTAAAACAAAGCCAATAGGATAGCAACAGGGAAAAGGAAGAGTACCAAAGATTGCCATCATTTAGAGCTCTTTACTGGTTACTGATAGTCATTTGTATACCATTTAAATATTGGTACTTACATTCAAAGCTATGCAGGATAAGAAACATCCATATTTTAGATCAAAGATCAAGAATTATGTCCCAGATGGAGCACTGCAGTCAAGTCAAGAAAACTGATCACAAACCCAGGGCTGGTGAATGTGTTCTTAACTGGTGGTGCCTGCACTCCCAAGAGGTGCAGGAAGAGTTCAAATAGGGTGCGGAGAAAGCACCTGAAATCTGAAGCAATTTATTGAAACTTTCTAGACAGCATGAAGGCAGTTATTAGTTAACTGTGTACTACTATAATTTTAGCGTCATGTTAGAAATTAGCACTATTAGTGGCATATGTAACTATCATTAGTCACTACTCGACAGGTGGTTTAGGAAGGAGGTGCGAGAGTTTCATTGATCAGTTAAAAGGGAGCAGGAACCAAAAAAGGTTAAGAACCCCTGTAACAGAGCTTTCTGCCCTTAACAAAGGAAAGAATTACTTAGCCTTCCAAATGATGTGTCAAATGTGGTCAGTTTCAAAGGAAGGTATACATTTACCAGTGATCAGTAAATGTACAGTACAATTTCTTATCTGTGGGATTTCAGCCACTGTTTGGATAGTGGCAGGCTGAAAATGCATCTATTTCTCTGCCACTATCCACAACTAGTGTTTAAATTAAAAGGCTGGTTGGCATAGCTTAAAATTGCTCGTATGGTTTTTTGATCTGGGTCAAAGATGTCAGCTGATAAGAGAATGGTGACACTTTCCCCACTTTGAGTTTCTCTCCCAGTTCTTGCAGTGCAATTGATGGGAGGGGGTTTACTTTTTTATAACAGTTGTATTGTTTTAAATATAGTTGTTCGCATCCTTGCTTGCTTGTAAAGTGGAATATAAATCTGTTCAACGCCAAAGAATTGTTCATAAAGCTTAAATGCTTTCTAGAATGCCTTACTGAGTATGTGCAAGAGTTCCCAGATCAGCAACGTTGTCCAGAGATATTTAAATTCTATATTCCTTTATAACAAGAAGAAGCCAACTCCTTGGAAAGCTGGGGAGCGTATTATACAAGGACTGGTATACCATGTGGTCCTCTAAGAACATCTGTTACAGGTAAGCAACTTTACTTTTTCCAAGGACAAGCAGGACAGAAGTCCTCATAAACAGAAATCCTAGCTACAGCCTCCCTTTTGATAAAAGGGGGACAATAGAAAATGAAAAATACTAACAAGCAAAAGCAACAAGTCTTTTAAGATTTTCTCTCTTTTACAGTGTTTGTTTTGGTCCCTATGCCAATTCAGATCTATATGAAAATACCTCAATCAGGCCACTCAGCTCATTTTCCTATATGTGCAGGTTGCTTCTGGTTTAGATTACTGTAACAATCTGCTACATTTTTTTGAGAGAGTAAACAGGGATCTGTACTGGGACTGGTGCTATTTAACATATCTATAAATGATCCAGAAATGGGAATAAGAAGTTGGGTGATCTAATATGCAAGACTGGGAGACTAGGCAAACAGATGAAACATGACATTTAATGTGGATAAATGTAAAGTACTGAACATAGAGAAGAATCATCCAAAAATAGATGGGCTAGGTTCAACATAAGGGGTCACCGTTTAGGATAAGGATTTAGGTGTCATCGTGGGCAATATGTAGAAATGCTTGGCTCAGTGTGTGGGAGTTATCACAAAAGGAAGCAGAATGTTAGGAGTTAGTAGGAAAAGGCTGGAGAAAACAAAGTAAGACTACCATAATACCTCCAGTGGTGCACCTTGAATATTTTGTGCAATTCTGATTGCCACATCTTAAAAATATATAGAGGATTTACAAAACGGACAGAGAACGGCAACCCAAAAAACAAAGGGGATGGACATCTCCCCTATATGAAAAGGCTAAAGAGATTAAGCCTCTTGAGCTTGGAGAAAACAGAGAGGCAAATCATGAGTCAAACTGAACTAGTAACTATGTATCAGTTGTTTACTCTTTCAAATATAATTCAACAACTTGGAGGCACTTCATGAAGTTACTAAATACCACATCTAAAACAAATTGTAGAAAATATTGCTTCACTCAACACAAAATTAGGTTCTTGAATTCACTGCTGAAATATGTAGTAAAACCAGTTAGTATAATTGCTTTAAGAATGGTTTAGACAAATTCCTGGAAGGCAAGACTATATTATCATCGAGGTTGACTTAGAAAAGTTGCTGCTTATCTCTGGAAGCAAGCAACATGGTATCTTTTGGGATCCTGTCCGGTTCTTGCAATTTAATTGGCTATTGTTGGGAACAGGATATAGGTCTGAATGGTCCTTTTGTATGACCCAGTATAGCATTTCTTATGTTTTGTCAGCTTGGGTACACTTAGGAATTCATTGCTATCTATCATTTGACTAGGAGTGCCTAAATGTTGCAAGCTATTGTGTGAGAACAAAAGGGGAGTTCAGTCACAGTTCAATGCTATCCTCTGTTCCAATGGAAGGCCTAAAAGTGCAATGTTCCTACCTCCAAATGCCTCCTCTACTACCATCATTACATGGCAACAGTACCACATGGTGGGGAGTTTGAGAAAGGCAAGCAATACAGGCACTATTCTCGATCTATCCTCTCACTCCCCTTGGACAGGTCTCTTTATGGCTCAGAGAATTTTCTCTTCCTTAGCATCTCAAAATGTGCATCTATCATTTTCCCTGACTCCCACTGCTCTCTACCCTCCTACCCCTCCTGGGACAATAACCCCCTTCCTTTTAAAGACTCTATTAAGATCTTGGGGCCATCATTTAAGTCCTAGATTGATGTCATCTGCTCCACTTTTTATGCCGTCCCACAACCATTCTGTCCGTCCCTATCTCTCCACTTCCCTCCTCCGTACTCTGATCCTTGCACTTCTTACATCCTACCTTGACTACTGTAATTCATTTTATGCTGGCCTTCCTCTTTGCTCCATTAAATATCTCCAACTTATTCTATCAACTGCAGTTGAACTCCATCATAATGCCCGCTATTTTGACGGCACTCCCCTCCTTTGCTTCCAGCACTGGCTGCCAGTTTCTGCTCACATTAAATTCAAAATTATTGAACTATGTTTACAAGGGCCACCTCATATCTGCACCATCCTACATAAGCAACCTACTCATCCCATATGCCTCTCTCCATTTTATAATATAATATAAAATAATATACAGTGGTGGAAATAAGTATTTGATCCCTTGCTGATTTTGTAAGTTTGCCCACTGACAAAGACATGAGCAGCCCATAATTGAAGGGTAGGTTATTGGTAACAGTGAGAGATAGCACATCACAAATTAAATCCGGAAAATCACATTGTGGAAAGTATATGAATTTATTTGCATTCTGCAGAGGGAAATAAGTATTTAATCCCTCTGGCAAACAAGACCTAATACTTGGTGGCAAAACCCTTGTTGGCAAGCACAGCGGTCAGACGTCTTCTGTAGTTGATGATGAGGTTTGCACACATGTCAGGAGGAATTTTGGTCCACTCCTCTTTGCAGATCATCTCTAAATCATTAAGAGTTCTGGGCTGTCGCTTGGCAACTCGCAGCTTCAGCTCCCTCCATAAGTTTTCAATGGGATTAAGGTCTGGTGACTGGCTAGGCCACTCCATGACCCTAATGTGCTTCTTCCTGAGCCACTCCTTTGTTGCCTTGGCTGTATGTTTTGGGTCATTGTCGTGCTGGAAGACCCAGCCACGACCCATTTTTAAGGCCCTGGCGGAGGGAAGGAGGTTGTCACTCAGAATTGTACGGTACATGGCCCCATCCATTCTCCCATTGATGCGGTGAAGTAGTCCTGTGCCCTTAGCAGAGAAACACCCCCAAAACATAACATTTCCACCTCCATGCTTGACAGTGGGGACGGTGTTCTTTGGGTCATAGGCAGCATTTCTCTTCCTCCAAACACGGCGAGTTGAGTTCATGCCAAAGAGCTCAATTTTTGTCTCATCTGACCACAGCACCTTCTCCCAATCACTCTCGGCATCATCCAGGTGTTCACTGGCAAACTTCAGACGGGCCGTCACATGTGCCTTCCGGAGCAGGGGGACCTTGCGGGCACTGTAGGATTGCAATCCGTTATGTCGTAATGTGTTACCAATGGTTTTCGTGGTGACAGTGGTCCCAGCTGCCTTGAGATCATTGACAAGTTCCCCCCTTGTAGTTGTAGGCTGATTTCTAACCTTCCTCATGATCAAGGATACCCCACGAGGTGAGATTTTGCGTGGAGCCCCAGATCTTTGTCGATTGACAGTCATTTTGTACTTCTTCCATTTTCTTACTATGGCACCAACAGTTGTCTCCTTCTCGCCCAGCGTCTTACTGATGGTTTTGTAGCCCATTCCAGCCTTGTGCAGGTGTATGATCTTGTCCCTGACATCCTTAGACAGCTCCTTGCTCTTGGCCATTTTGTAGAGGTTAGAGTCTGACTGATTCACTGAGTCTGTGGACAGGTGTCTTTCATACAGGTGACCATTGCCGACAGCTGTCTGTCATGCAGGTAACGAGTTGATTTGGAGCATCTACCTGGTCTGTAGGGGCCAGATCTCTTACTGGTTGGTGGGGGATCAAATACTTATTTCCCTCTGCAGAATGCAAATAAATTCATATACTTTCCACAATGTGATTTTCCGGATTTAATTTGTGATGTGCTATCTCTCACTGTTACCATTAACCTACCCTTCAATTATGGGCTGCTCATGTCTTTGTCAGTGGGCAAACTTACAAAATCAGCAAGGGATCAAATACTTATTTCCACCACTGTATATAATATTGCTCCATTATGTAAAGTACATTGTAGTTTAGGAGTCTCTCTCTCTTTATGCTGATACCATATAATTTTATTTTCCAATCAGGAATAAGATGTCACATACTTTTGCTTTCCTTAATCTTTGTGTATTGTGAAATCTTGGTTATCAACAAACAAACTGCAATTAAATAGGGCAAAAACAAAAATTCTTTTTTTGCCAGGCTCTAGGTTTGCGGATTTTCCCAACTGTTTCCCTTTTGATGGGATTAATATTACCATTTTATGAGAAATGAAATATTTTAGAGTTTTGTTGGACTCCTCTTTATCCATGAAACCACATCTTAAAGGAGTTGTACAGCATATATTTTTAAACTGAAAACTTCATACTATGGTTCAAGCTATTGTATTCTCTCTGACTATTCTAATGTCATGTTCTTGGGATTTCCAAGGCAGCTACTTTAGGCTTTACAAGTAGCACAGAATGCCACTGCTTGCTTAATTTCTGGTGCTTCCCATTACAATCATATTTCTCCAGTATTAATACGACTACAATGACTTCCCATTTCATGGCAGATAGGTTTTAATATTATGACTTAAGTCTTACATGTCGAGACTCGCTTCATGTATCACTGCTACCCTGAAGATGTATACATCATCATGAGCTTTAAGGATCATGGATAAAATGCCTGCTTGATGTACCCTTGTTTAGGCACTTAGGGCTTCTTTTACAAAGCCATGCTACCGATTCCAATGCAGCAAATGAGGGAGCCCATAGGAACTGAATGGGCTTCCCTTATTTGCCACACTGAGAATCAGCAGCACGGCTTTGTAAAATAGACCCTTAGATTGGATGAATATAGAGACTGTAATGGGTACAGGCCCAAAGTTATGGAATACATTGAAATAGATTTTATGTCTGAATCAGCCACTGCTTACCAGGGGCATAGCCAGAACTCAATGTTTTGTTTGGGGGGGGGGGCAAGCATTTTCTCTAAGTTCTCCCCCTCCTCCCCCTTTGCTGGTGAGAATGCTCAAGCCCTCCCAGCTGAATAAATTCTTTGCCGAAGCCCCCACCCTTACTACTGAAGCAGTAAGAAAGTCTGCAGGGTGCTACAGCTTCTTATGCCAGCACTTCTGCGCATATTCAGTTTAATGCTGGAACTGAGAATGTGCAGAAGCGCCAGCACTGGTGGCTGGAGCACCTCGCCGATTTCCTACTGCTCAGGCAGCAGGGGCTGGGGCTCCAGAAGAGAGCTGCTTTGGCTGGCAGGGCTTGATAATCCCCTCTAGCCATGTATTCGATGCTGCAATTTTGAAGGGGGTCTGAGCCCAAAGTGTGTGTGTGTGGGGGGGGGGGGGGGAGCCAGCCTCCCCCACTCCGTGGCTAAGCCACTATTGCTTACGTTCAAAAGGCATTTAAAATTATTTTCCTTTCAGCAAGCTTTCTCTTAATGAGAGCACTGAAATACTTCTTTTGGTACAGCTGCAATGTACTTTGATATGATGTCTAAGTCCGACTTTGGACGTTTTGCAAAAAACGTCCACAATCTGAATAGGAAAGAAGTTCATTTTCAAAAAAGAAAAACATCCATCTTTTGTTTTCGAAAATACTGTTTCTAACATGGTTTTGTGCTTTGGACGTTTTGTATTTTTGGTCCATTAAAAAAAAAAAAAAAAAAAAAAGTCCAAGTGAAAAACGTAGAAAATCAAGCCACTGGGATGTAGAAGGGGGCAGCATTTTTAGTAGACTGGTCTCCCAGACATCCCAGGAGATAAATGGGGCACCCTAGGGGGCACTGCAGTGAACTTCAAAAACATGCTTCCAGGTACACATCTCACCGTTGCTCCTTTACTTGTCTGCTGAGACTCCCAAAACCCACTGCCCAAAAGTGTACACCACTACAATAGCCCTTATGGGTGAAGGGGGTACCTATATATGGGTACAGTAGGTTTCTGGTGAGTTTTGGAGGGCTCACAGTTTCCCCCACAAATGTGACACTGCACTGACCACTACACTACTCCAGGGACCTGCATGCTGCTCTAATAGACCTGGCTGTAACATCTGAGGCTGTCATAAAGGCTACTAAATCATATTTGTATTCACATTTGGGGGTGGGGGGGGGGGGTGAGAGGAGGTTAGTGACCACTGGGGGGGGGGGTATTGTGGGGTCACCCCTGATTCCCTCCAGTTGTTATCTGGTCATTTAGAGACCCTTTTGTGCCTTATTCATTATAAAAACAGGTCTAGCTCAAAACATCTTAGTTTCAGTCCTGGACACTTTTGTTTTGTTCCATTATGGCTGAAAAACGTTCAAGTGTTAGGAACGCCCAGATCTCGCCCTCAACATGCTCCTGACACGCCCCCTTGTGATCTGAATGCACTTCTGACGGACTTCATAGAAAAACATCTAAAAAAGTAGTTTTGAAAATACCAATTTGTATTTTTTGTGAGAAAAATGTCCAAATGCAGATTTATGCCACTTTTTGGACGTTTTTCTCATTGGAAAATGAGCTCAATAGTAACATACTATATGTTGGCAGATAAAGAACTGCACGGTCCATCCAGTCTGCCCATCAAGGTGGCCAGAGTTCAATCTGGCATTCTGCAAAGGTTCCACTTCTTCAAGATTAAGTACTGGTATACTTTATCTTTGTCTCTCCCTGCCAATTTTAGGGCACAGATCACAGAAGTCTGCCGTCAAAAACCACTCCAGTCTCAATCCTGATCTGTTTTTGTCATTTATGGAATCCAGACCGTAGAGGTCTGCTTGGCATTGGTTTTATTTTCCCAACTCTGAAGGTGATGCACAACTTACTCCTGTAACAAGGTCATTTAAGTTTTGCTTTAATTGGATTCCATTCTTTTTCTATATAGTGTTCCTTTGTGTTTATCCGTCACCATTTTTGTCTTCACAACCTCCCGCGGGAGGGCATTCCAGGCATCTACCACCCTTTCAGTGAAAAAATGTTTCCTTGCATTGCTCCTTCCACCCAGCAACCTCAACTTATGATCTCTAGTTCTACCGCTTCCCCGACTCTGAAAAAGATTAATTTGCATATTAACACAATTTTAAGTATTTAAATGTCTATCTAATATCCTCCACATCCCTCCTTTCCTCTAGGGTATACATAGTGAATATTCAAGTTTCTTCTCATATGCCTTTTGGCACATCATTGCTGGCGCCTTCCTCTGAACTGCCTTAAGTCCTTAGCAAGAAAAGGCCTCCAAAATTGAACACAATACTCCAAAAAAAGGGGCCTCACCAATGACTTGAACAAAGGCATTAACACTTCCTTTCTTCTACTGGATATGCCTCTCTCTATGCAGCCTAGCATCCTTCTGGCTACAGCCACTGCCTTGTCACATTGTTTCACTGCCTTAAGATCCTCCGATACTATCACCCCAAATTCCCTCTCCCCGTCTGTGCTTATGAGCATCTTACCCCCTAGGAAATACATCACTTTTGGATTTCTACACCCTTTTTATTATTTAAACACTTTTAGTCTGCTTGACCCATAGCTCTCAGTGGATTACACATAAAAACGAACTAACATTACCAAATGACATCACAAAAAAGCTTACAAACAGAGCAGATGTTAAATCATCATTCATTACCCCAACTTTAGGCTTGCATAAACAGTGTCTTGAGCTCTCTTTTAAACTCTGCAATATTTCTGATTCGAAGAGGCAACTTATTCCAGTCAAGTGGATCAGCAATATAAAATATCTTACTTCTGTACTCATCAGATCACATGATGGAATATCAAATAATTTCCGAGTTGCTGATCTCAATAATCAATTTGACTGGTAAATATGGAGCTTCTTTGTGTGAGAATCTTAAAAATCAAACAATTTTGAACTGAACCTTATACTCAATAGGCAACCAGTGTAAGCTCTTCAATACTGGTGTAATATGTTTGAATTGACTGGTTCCAGTCAAAACTCTGGCTACTGAGTTTTGCGCTGTTTGTAGTGCCTCGATTTGAGCCCTTTGAAGCCTAACATAAAAAAAACATGGCGTAATTAAACACTGTATAACAGTTCTAAAATTATGCTGTTTCAGTAAATTCTTCAATCTTCTTATTAATCTCAGTTTAAAATAAACATCTCTAATGATCTTAAAGTACATCTACTTTCATTGTCAAACCTTCATCAAGCATAACACTTAAATCTCTCAATTTTCAAATAGGAATTGATTCATTATCATACCGAAACATTGTTGGAATATCAGGTTATTCATAGGTTGTCAATAATAAAATCTGAGTTTTACTAATATTTAATTTCAGGCTGATTGCAGACATCCAAAAGACTGCATTATTAACTTCGATTTAGCAAATGTATCTCAAAAACTTTTCTCCAATGGAATCAAATCGTATGTCTCTGCATACAATCTGAATTGTATGCCAAAACAATTTAGCAATCGGCAGAGAGGTATTAAAAAGACTTTTTTTTTAAACAGCAGACAGGTATGATCCTTGTGGGACACCTGTTGCTAATGACAAACTCTGACACATCCTCACTTTGTATAACACAGAAACCCCTATGTTCCAAAAAAGATTCAAATCATTTTAATACTATACCAAGTATTCCAATTGCTTGCAATCTATTTAACCATGATAGTATGATTTATATTGTCAAATGCTAGAGATACATCTAGAATCACCAATAGAAAACGTTGGCCATTACAAAAGCCGGCATGTACCACATAAAAAAATGACAATAATAAGGCATCAGTACGTTAGTGTGAATGGAATTCAAACTGGTTATGAACTAAAATCCTATATAAATCCAAAAAATGCACTAATTGATCATGCACTAATCTCTCCATCAACTTTGTCATGAAAGGCAATGAGCAGGGCTGGTGTTAGCAATTGCGGGGCCCTGTACAGACCAGTTCGGTAGCCCCCCCCCCCCCCCCTGAGTCCCACCTAGCCACACCCCACCTAGCCCCGCCCCTTGTTGACAAGTTATGTTTTTTAAACATTTACTTTTACTTCAAGTAAAGACAAATCAAGCAAAACTTGTATACAAAAACTGATTCAAACATGTAAAATGCTATAACAGGAAACCTTTGGGTTTAAAAAGCAAAACCTTGTGCATATAAGGACTGGATAAATGAATTAAAATGAATCCCCTTAATATGTAATACTTGGTAGCAATAATGAAACAGTGATTGAATATTCAGATAGCAAGCAGCCTGAGCCAACAGATTTATTTTCCACTGAACATAATTAACTTTGTATGAACTTGGCTGCTAATAGTGTGTTGAACTAGACAATGTTGGCACATTTAGCCACACCCTTTTACCAGCCATGGCGCATATAAACAGTAATCATTGAAAATATTACACCAGTACAGGAGAAGAAAAATAACTTTATTTTCATTATAAATAATTTCTGTAAGCTGTATAGCTCCAGTATACTCAAAATGACACAAACCAAATTAACATACAGACTCTGCATGCAGCACAATACCCGAAAAACAGAAAGAAACACATGCTACCTTTGTTGTCTTGTGACTTTGTTATTCTGATCATGTTGGTCCTGCTCTCTATTTGCTTCCTTAACTCCACTTCCAGGGCTTCCTTTCCATTTATTTCTTTACTTTCCTCCTTTCTTCTTCATTTCTTGCCTTACATCCAAAGGTAAAAGCTGGGTCATCTGTGGACTTGACTGGGAGGAGGTATAGAGTGGATCCAGCTTTTGCTTATTTTCTCCAGCCATGTGCAGTTTTTCTCCTCTTTTCCCTTTCCCTCATCTCCGTCAGTAGGCATTTCCTTCCTCTTTCTTCCCTCCCCTCCATTCATATGCATTCCTTCTCTCTTCCCTCTCCTCCATCCATGTCCACCATTTCTCTTGTCTCTCCTCCCTTCCATCCATGTTCATCCTCACGTCCTCTCTTCCCTCCCCTCCATCCATGTCCAGCATTTCTCCTCTCCCCTAAATCCATGTGCATCTCCTCCTGTCTTCCCTCCACTCCATCCATGTCCAGCATTTCAACTCTCTCCCCTCCCCTCCATCCATGTACATCTACTTCCTCTGTCTTCCTTCCCCTCCATCCATGTCCAGCATTTCTCCTCTCTTTCCCCTCCATTCATCTGCGTCTCCTTCCTCTGTCTTTCCTTCCCTCCAATATTTCTCCTCTTCCCTGCCCTCCACTCCATCCATGTCCAGCATTTCTCCTCTCTCCCCTCCCCTCCATCCATATGCATCTCCTTCCTGTCTTCCCTCACCTCCATCCATGTCCAGCATTTCTCCTGCCCTCCCCTCCATCCATCCATGTCCAGCAACTCTCCTATCTCCCCTGCCCTCCCCTCCAATCCATGTCCAGTGATTCTCCTTTGCCCCCTCCCCTCCCATCCACATCCAGTGATTCTCCTCTGTCCTCTGCCCTCCCCTCCCATCCATGTCCAGCGATTCTCCTCTGCCCTCCCCTCCATGTCCAGTGACTCACCCCAGCCCCCAACTTACCCCCCTTTTCAGCCCCCGAGTTTCAGTTCCAACCCCAGCCCCACCTGCCCACCCCAGCTTTCCCACAGCCCTCCTTTCCTTCCAGCCTCCCTGCGTTTAAAAAGTTGCAGCGATGGCACCGAAAGCAACAGGCTCACCTCTAGCCTTCTCTCAGTGTCCTGCCTTCGCGAAAACAGGAAATTACATCAGAGAAAGACAGGACACAGAGAGAAAGGAAGGCTAAGAGGCGAGCCTGCTGCTTTTGCTGCGGCTTTTTAAACGTAGGGCGGCTGGAAGGAAAGAAGGGCTGTGGGAAAGCTGAGGGCGGGCAGGTGAGGATTGAATAGCGGGGAGCGAGAAGAAGCGCTGCGGGGCCCTGTGCGACCTCTCCTGTCGCCCCTGCCTAAGACCAGCCCTGGCAATGAGGAGATAGGTCTATAGTTCACAACAGAGTTTAAATCAGCATTCTTATTCTTCAATAAAGGTCTCACATCAGCCTTTTCAAAGATTTCTAGTACTATACCTGCTTCCAAACATTCCTTTATAATTTTGGTAAACACAGAAATAGTTATCTCCTTAAATCCCTTTATCGCAGATGGCTGACAAATATCACTTCTACAAACAATATTGTTTACCTTGGGAAAATGTATGCTTACTCATTTCCTGGGATACCTAAGAAAAGGTAACCTATAATTCATCATACTGTAATGTCCTCTGAATCTCAAGTGGTAATTTTGACTGATCAAATTGATCTGTTATCCGTTTTACCTTTCCAACAAAACCATTTGCAAACTCAACACTGGAAATCTAAAGCAATTTTGAAAAAGAAGCTCCTTTCTCTTGAACCAATTTATTAACAACTGAAAACGTATCTTTTGTACTAGAAGATGCACATTCTTTATCATAAAATTCACATTTTGTTTTACAAGTCATACTCCTATATACAGTCACCTTAGCAAGAAAAGCAATCTGAGTGGCCCTAGAAGGATATTTTCGCCATTCATGCTCATTTTCTCCTTAGCTCCTGTTTCCTGATTCTCATCTCATTTGTACATCATGGAACTCTATTCGATCTTTTCATGACAGTTTTGTTTCATAGGAGCAACAGCTTCTACAGTCAAATAATACCTTATTCCATTTTTTTTGTATTAAAATTTCAACCAACTCTTCCTCATCAAAATTTGAAGCTGACAAAGTAGCCCTGAATTCTCTTTTTAAATCATCCGGTTCATAACACTTTCTACTATACAGTATCTTTTGCCTCTTAACCATCATACTATCTTCAACACAGGAATTCCCATCGTGATTAATCCATGATCTGACCAAGGTATAAACTGCATTGATTCTATACTCAAAAAACCTTGCTTTTTAAATTTGGGTTCAAAACTAAATCCAAAGCATGTCCTGCAATATGTGTTGGAACCTCAATTTTCTGTCTCCATCCCAAAGCATCTAAAGACTCCCAAAAACTGTTGATCAATCATCATCTCTAGCTAAATCAACTCTTAAATTAAAATCACCCATCAAAATAGTGTCTGATAAAAATCAAATTAGAGACAGTAACAAACTCAATTAATTGTGAATAATCCCTATGTAAAATACCTGGGGCAGCATACTTAAAGGATGCTTAAATTTAAAGGATGACAATAACAAGACTTCCATTCCACTACCTCCCAACCTATCAAGTTTTTTTTAAGATCGAACTCACTTTAATAACACACAATACTCCTCTACCCCTTTTTTCTTTTCTTACTTGAAAAGAAGCTGTATATCATGATGGGCAGAGTCGATTCAAAATTACTAAATCATCTTTCCCTAATCAAGACTCAATAACACACAAAATATCAATACCTTGCTCTTGAATTAAATCACAGACTAAAGGAATTTTATTCCATACCGATCTAGCATTAATTAAAATCAATTTATAGTTCTTAATAAACTAGAATAACTATCTGATAAATTAACTGAATCTCTTTCACTTCCAATTTTATGATAGATATTACTCTGCAATTCACCATATCTACCCTCTCTTAATTAAAACCAGATTACTGAAACACATCTCATTTTACCATAGCTACGAAACTAAGATTTTAGAGCCCCAAAATATTTCTGGTCTGCACACAGGAGCACACAAAGGAGTGTTTCTTTGTCGCGCTCATTCATCGGCGAGCACACCTCCAGCATAAGACTTTTCCTTAAATCAGCTCAGACACCAACTCGGATGATGTCACATGTGTATCACTCTACACTTCTTTGTATTAAATTTTAATTGCCGTATATTAGACCATTTTCTAATCTTTAAGATCACTTCTCATGTGATTTACAGCAGCGTGGACACCCCAAAGGGAATAGACATCACTTCTCATGTTGTCTATTCCCTTTGGGGTGTCCACGCTGCTGTAAATCTTCATGTTGTTTCCAAAAAGGCAAACTTTCTCTTCTAACCCTTCGGCAGTCACTCACAAATACACTGAATAGAATTCTCCCCAACACCAATCCTCGGGGCACTGAAATACTCAGCTTTCTTTCCTCCAAGTGAATTTCATCATCACCAAGTAGTTTTCAGAATGACTTTCTGTTCCAGCTTCAGGATTATCAGATTTACCTAGTTATCAATTATTTGCTGATAAATTTTAACACAAGGTTGATTCTATAGTTTTTTCTTTTGATTCTTCAATCGCTCCAAAAGTGGATGGAGATTTTGACTCTAGTCAATCATGGGATAGATACCATTTCAGAAGTTGCAAATTCTCAGGTTATAAAAGTCATTAAATCTTTAAACAATTCTAACTGTATGTTAAACATTTGTTCAACTTCGATTATGAAAGCTTTAGGAAGTGATATTGCTGCATTTATTATATATTCAAACCACAACTGGTACTTGCTGAAGAATATAATTCAACTACTACAAATAGCAAGTAGATCTCTTTCAAGTATAAGCATATATTATATGGGAGGAAAAGACTTCAGATGCTCAGCATTCACTTATACAAATAGTGAATGCCTAGCTGCTCAGTGTTCACTTTCGAAAATATATTTTTTCTGAATGTGAACTCCTAGCGAGCTTCTTCTTAAGTCAGAAAAACCTCTCCAAGGATAAATCTTTTTTGTAGAGTTTTTGCTTAAATTTTTACATAAAAAATCCAACAACAGGTAGGTATCCTCAATTAGAGTTACAAAAAGATACTTATCTCTTCTGTGGCTTAAGCTACTGGGTACACTCTTTGCAAGTGCTTCATAAGGAGCTTGACCCTCAGCCACTTAAATTACCCTTTATTTCAAACACTTTTATTAAGCCAGATGAAAGCAACAATTCAATTATGTTGATAACATTTAACATTGAAATCCCACATCCCACCCTCCTCCCCACGATTACATTTGAATCTGTTTATTGATATTTCCAGATTAAAAACACAATTTTACAACAAAACAAATAAAACCATAGTACATGAGGCAAAGTACATATCAACAGAATATACCGCTAAGGGTCTTGTTTCTTATAGCCCTTCACTAGAACTCAGTGCCTCTACCCTGTACAGAATTGATGACGGTTACAAGTTACTAATAGTGTGTCAGCAACTGCATATTGAATTTTTAGTACCACTGCACTGAGTGAATATCAACTGGACCAGGTGAATTGCTGTTACTCAATTTGTCAATTTGACTAATTACAACCTGATTCACCGAGCTTTGTTCCAGTTCATTCATATGGTCACCCTTAGCTGAAATCATTCTCATATTTCAACTATTTTATTATGGATTCCACATCACAACCTGCCAACCAGCTTCATTTGCAACAACTTACACACAAAAACCGTCATACCAATAGCAGGATAATATTCCCATCATCAACCAACCCAAATTTGTTTTTAACACACTTCCTGCCCTACCCAAACTCCCCTCCCATCCCTCCTTCAAGTTATATATAAAACATTGTTATGATAACAACAAGCAAACACCATTATCTCCGGGACACAAGACCCTAGTGCCAAAACTGTACTATCGTAAAATTACTACTTCCATATTCCCCAACAACTCACTATTCCCCCCAACCCTCCCCCCTACTCAAATGCCCATCCCAACTAAGTCCAGGGAAAATAACAAATCACCTCCTAGGGGAAGAAAACCATACAAATTAATCTCTCAGTGTATTAAGGACCAGACTCCTACCGCGCGGAGATAATGTATCCAGATAGACCCCTCCCCAAATTTAAAAAACAAATTGGACTTTGCACTTGAAGAACACCTTGCCTCTCTCGCCTCACAGGACAACAGTAAGTGTACCATGTTATGCCAATGCCAAAAATCAGGCGATAGCACCGAAGTCCACCCCTGCAAAATACACTTCCTCGCCAAGAGGCACAACTTACGAAACAACAGAGCATCTTTCACTTTGGATCCCCTAAAGGACCCAAGGCAATCTAGCACCAATTTAACTAGAGTACCATCAATTGTACACGAAAAAAGGAAGGAAAGATATTCAATAACCCTACGCCAAAATGGCGTATCACTACACAATCCCAAACAGCATGGAAAAACGTATTGTTGACTATATGACATTTAGGGCAGCGAGGCGACTGCAAACCGCCCGCCTTAAACAACTGAACTTGAGTAAAGAAAGCTCTGTGTAACACGCGGAATGCGCATTCTCTAAAGCTAGCGCTACTAACCAACTGCGGTATCCTCTTTATAGAAAAAAGTAAATCCCACAAAGTCAAGTTCCTCCCCAGGTCTTGCTCCCACTTTTGTTTGATAACTTCCAAATCTTTAGTCCTCAAATTGCCACAGGGCCTTATGAATGCCTAATATAGTGGGAGCATCCTCCGATATAGCATCAAAAAAGTGTTTAATGCTGGCTCCAATGTGCCGGCACATTGAGGGACTGTATATAATGTTTTAACTGACAATGTGCAAAGGTGTCGCCCCATTGAATAGTCACCTGACCCTTTAAAAGATCTAATGATTTCAAGGCTCCATTTGCATCCAAAACGTGTAACAAATATTCAAGTCCCAACTCTCCCCACCGAGCAAAAACTGAATTGTCCAGACCTGTGTGAAAAGCAGGGTTCCCCTTAATAGACAACAAGTCCGTAACCTGAGGATTCCCACCCAAACCTTTCACCAATACCTGCCATGTCTCCCGTAGTGGGCCAAATAACACACTGTATCTCAAATGCCTGGGGATCAAAGAGACATCCACATGCAAGAGTGAAAGCAAATTAAATGGAGCAAAGTATGTTTTTTCCAAATTCAGGGGGGTACAGCAATGAGAATATACCCAATCCCGGACGTGTCTCAAAAGACAAGCAATATTATACAAACTCAAATTGGGAAGACCCATCCCCCCCTGAGCCCAGTTTCCCAACAAACATTGACTTCTCAACTTTGCCTTCTTGTTAGCCCAACAAAAACGTATAGCCAAACGATTATAACACCGGAGATCTCTCTGCAAAAGCCGCATGGGTAAAATCTGAAGCAAGTACAGCCACCTAGGTAATATTACCATCTTCATGAGACTAATATGTCCTATCAACGGCAAAGGTAGCACCTGCTACAATTCCAATTGCTGCTCAGTTTTCCATTAAATCATTTTATTAAATTTTCAAATTTTACAAGCTTAATACTTGAAACAGGAAAAAACAGATTAAATAGTAGCAGAAAATAACAAGTAATATTGAATTACAATATACATAGGAAAATCTTTTGCCCTCTTGTATTAGACCACCATACTGCTGCTCAGTTTTAAGCATCATCTGGGCCACGTTGAAACGATACAGATCCACCACATCAAACGTGAGAAAACTGCCCAGATATTTGAAAGATTGATCTGCCCATCTCAAGGGAAAGGTCCCCGGCCAGGCCTGACCTGCGGCGAATTAGCCAGAGCCTCCGATTTATCTAAATTTAACCAAAACCCCACAAAGTCTCTGAATTCTCTAAACGTCTCCAGCAGGGCCCTCAACAAGTCCTGCGGTTCGTTCAGCAACACTAAAAGGTCATCAGCGAATGCTGCCACTTTAAAACACTCCCCACCTACAACAGCACCATGAATATCAGGGCTAGAATAAACATCTCTGATGAGGGGGTCTAGATATAAAATGAAAAGCAGCGGTGACAAAGGGCACCCCTGCCGGGTCCCACAGCCTATCAAGAAACCTCCAGAAATTTGACCATTCAACATCACCCGCGCACGCAGCAAAACATATAAAATCCGAAATGCCTTTACAAACCACCCCATAAAACCATAGGCCTCCAATGCCACACACATAAACTCCCTCTGAACCTGATCGAAGGCCTTCACAGCATCAAAACCAGCCAAGAAGGCCTCCGATGCACATTCACAAACTCCAATGATGCCAAAATCTGCCTCAGGATACGACTTAAATAATTGGCCAATATTTTTGCAAAGATTTTTATCTCACAATTTAAAAGAGATATCAGCCGATATGACGCTGGAAAAAGAGGGTCCCGATTCGGTTTAGGCAGCACTATAATTTGTGCCAAATTCAATTCCCCTGGCAAAAGTTGTGCATCCATCCAAGCGTTAAACACCTTAGTTAAAGGCTCAACAATCGCATCACCCAGCAGCTTGCAAAACTCAACCTGAAAGCCATCCGGCCCCCAGGTTTTTCCCAATTGACTGCAGCTAATTGCCCAAGAAACCTCATCAGGATGAATGGGCGCATTCAAAACCTCTCTGTCTAAAGGATAAAGACGAGGAAGATCTCGGCCCTCCAGATATAAACTGCCCGGGAGGTTATCAGATTCCGAAGGAGTATACAAATCTTGATAAAAAGATTTAAAAGTGTCGCAAATAGCACTATCCGTGTGAAGTAGCCTCCCAGTCTGACATTAATAGTAATGATCGTTCTCGATGCCTGTTTTTTTGCAATCAATTTATCTAACAGCTTACCTCCTTTGTTACCATGTTTATACAGTTATCTATAAAAGGCTTGAGATTTAACCACCCTATCACGAATTAAGGTGTTTAAAGCTGTCTGTATCAACAATAATTCCTGTTTAAGAGATGCGCTTGGATGTCCACCAAATCACCTTCACAGGATTCTCACTTGTCGCTCCAGGCGAAGAATTTCTCTATCTCTGGTCTTCTTGAGATGGCTAGAGTAACTAATGATATCCCCTCTCAAAACCGCCTTTGCTGCTTCCCAAAAAAGAATGACGTCACGCGTAGATGACTCATTGATTAACTTATAATCCTCCCAGCTTGCTAGTAACCGCTCTCTAAATTTCACGTCATGATATAGTAAACTCAGAAATGCCCAGGCTCTAGAGGGAGTCACCGACCCACCTGGCCTCCAATCCAACCAAACCTCAGCATGGTCGGAGACCGCATACGGACCAATCTGAACATCCACCACCTCTGTGAAAATTGACCTGGAAGTCAACAAGTAATCAATACGTGACTGAGTTGCGTGTGCGCGTGACAGATGTGTGTAATCTCTGTCTGTTGGGCGCAGCACCCGCCAAACATCCAAAAGATCTAATACAGTGCAGAAGTTCGGCAAGCCCCTGACAGATCCTGTTCTAGGTCCCAAGGGCAGATGTGATTTGTCAAGTTGAGGATCCCATACCATGTTGAAATCTCCCCCTAGGATCATAGGAATAGAGTCCACACCAGCTAAAATACCTACCATCTTCCTATAGAAAGCTTTATCTAACTGGTTAGAGGCATCAATACTTCCCACTAAAACCTCCCTACGTGCTATCATAACATTACCAAAATGAAGCGCCACTCTGTATCTTTAACCACCTTTTGTATCTGAGTGGCCACCCATTTCCTAAATAGAATGGCCACTCCACCTTTCTTACCCACTGCTGGCGTCGCCACACAATCCCCCACCCACCACTTTACCGATTTTGCATGTTCTGCATCGGAAAGATGCGTTTCCTGTAGAAGGGCAATATCCACTTTAAGGCACTGGAGTTGCTGTAAAACTTTAGAATGCTTAATGGATGAATGAATACCCCCCACATTCCAAGTGACAACCCTCACCATAGTGGGAAACCAAGGGTTAAATGAACCACAATAAGTCTAGATTCAAAATATGAGAGAAACCGCCCCAGCCCACGGTCTCTCCCCCTTTTATCCCTCTGCAGCCTAATTAGAAATCCTGAAACCACCCAGATCTGTCCATCCTAATCCAAAAGACTAGAAAGGTTCCCTCCCCCAAGGACATCACTCTTACCCACAAAGACATCCTGAACCTGTCTCACAATCCCTCCCCCCAACCCAATATCTAGTTCCAATTTGGAACCAGGCACACCCTAACGCCCCCCCACCACCATCCCCTAACCTCCATAACACTCACACAATATCTCTCACAAATTACTCCTACAAGCCACCCCCTCTCACGCATCCACTCTAACAATGAATTCAACCATAACAAAAATATGTCCAAACCAATCTGGATATTTATTAAAAAAAAAAAAAAAACACGCCCACACCCCGCCCCACCCCCTGTTCATATATCACACAAACAGACTCAGTAAGGATGAGGCATGAGCCGCTCTTTCACCGCACCAATCCCAAAGAGACAACTGATTGTGTGCTCAAAATACAATCTATATTAGAAAGAAATACCAATTCAATCCAGTTTAAACAGTCACAGCTGCAGCAATACAGTCATGTTATATGGTTGGGTCATAGAAAGCTCCCGCAGCACCTCAATCCTCGAAAACCAGAATCCCCACTGTTGCCACATAGGCTCCATGGTAGAAACGGACAAGGGCACGGCACAGCACCCGCAACCATACAACCACAGTAAGAGGAGGTCTCCCCATCACACCAACCTTCATGTTCCATCTCGCTAATTACTGCTGCAAAGATCCGATGAGGAAACGCCCGTTGACACAGCACCAACTACCCCATCCCAACTGTAACAACTCAATCGCTGTAGAGACTAACTCTCATGGATCAGTTCGCCGAATATTACAGCATCGGCGAGAGGAAACCCCCCCCCCAAAAAACTTAAATTGTCATATATAACTGCATAAAGTCAGTTATAAAAAAAAAATTAGACCTTGGGGGCTCCTCTACTGTCCATGTCACTAACCTGCCTTACAGTCTGGTGCTAAGTAAATCCATAGCCCAAAGCACTCAAACAATCACACATCCAGGTTCTCCCTCTGCAGAGCTGCTGGGCCTAACTGGTTCAAACAACACTTTGCCTCCTCAATTGTAGCACAGAATTTTGTGGTTGCTTGGTAGGTGAACCTCAACTTAGATGGATAAAGAAGGGCAAATTTAATTTTACGCTCAACCAATTGAGAACAAATCGGTGAAAAATTCCTTTGCAGCACCGCTACTGAAGCAGAGTAGTCCTGAAAGCATAGAACTCTGTGCTTTTCATACTGTAATTCCCTTCCTCCCTGTAAAGCTTGCAGGATTGCTGAATTTTGAGAAAACTTAAGAAATCTATAGATAACCACTCTCGGTCAAGTAGAATTAGGATGTTTAAGATTAATCCTGTGTGCTCGCTCTATTTGCAACAGGCCCACCGATGCCAGGAGTGTCAATTCTTTACTCAGCCATGTTTCCGGAAACCCTCGAAGATCTCTGTCTTCCAATGCTTCAGGTAATCCCACAAAATGTACCTTATTACGTCTGGAGCGGTTCTCCAAATCTTCCAGTTTCTCCGCATATGAATCAACTAGCTTCTACATTCGGCCTTGCACCTCCTCGATCTTCGTGCCCGGTCCTCTAATTCTCCTGTCCGCTGTTGATACCCAGCCAAGTCTTGCCCCAGCTGTTCCACATTACTCTGTAGGTGTTCCATCTTAGAATCGATATGGCTTAATCTTTTGTCCAGGATCGTTTCCATCACCCCAGTCACCTCTGCGACCCATGCTGATCCAACCAGAGAGCACCCAGGACTTACTGGTGCCGCCATCTTGTCCTCATGCAGCTTACTTTTTTTTTAATCTTTCCTCATATGTCTACTTCTTTTTCCTAGGAAAAAGAAGTGGACATAATGAAAGGGTACTTTGTGGCTGAGGGTCAAGCTCCTTATAAAGTATTGGCGAAGAGCGTACCCAGTAGCTTAAGCCACAGAGGAGATAAGTACCTTTTTGTAACTCTAATTGAGAACTACCACCGTTTTTCGATTTTTTTATGTAAAACTTTAAGCAAAAATTGTGCAAAAAAGATTTATCCTTGGAGAGATTTTTCTTACTTATGAAGAAGCTCGCCAGGAGTTCACATTCAGAAAAAATACATGTTCAAAAGTGAACACAGCTAGGCATTCACTATTTGTATAAGGAATGCTGAGCATCTGAAGTCTTTTCCTCCCATATAATATATGCTTAAATTTGAGAGAGATTTACTTGCTTTATGTAGTAGTTGAATTTATTATATGCATTATAAATAAATCACTCCAGGATGCGTTAGTGCCATGTTCATTAAAAAGATCAAGTGTGAGACCACTTTTAAAAGGTAGCGAGACTGACCATCTTAATCCTGATAATTATTGTCTGATTTCTCCTTCATATTTTTGACAAAAACTTTGGAGAAATTGATATTAATCCAATTACAATCTTTAGCTGATCAGCCGATTCTTGATCCTTATCCGTTTGTGCTCCAGTTTAAACACAATACCAAAACCTTGTGGTTGTCAGTTTTTGATATCATACGCTCTGGGTTTGATAAAGATGTGGATTATTTGATAGTCACCCTTGATATAGCAGCTGCATTTGATACCTTGTATCATGAGCCTTTGTCTGCTCTAGGGGTGAGTTTTACTGTTTGGAATTGGTTTAAATCTTTTTTTATCTATCTGGCAATTTCAAGTTTGCCCTACTAACACATCATTCAGGTGTGCCTCAGAGCTCCTTCTTTGTCTCCTCTATTGTTCCAATCAGTAGGATATTAGGCTGTTTAGGAGTGAAATATCACCTCTATGCAGATGATATACGGGGTTCTTTTTCCCAATTTGTGCTGTGTATCGGGAAGCAGTCCACTGGACTGCCAGGGACTTGGAGGAAGCTGTCAAATGCATTTGACAGCTTCCAGTCGCAAACAGAGATCGATGCACAAAAGGGTGATAAGTTTGTTTGCGACCCAGTAATTTTTACGGTGGCACCCATATGTGCGTCGGCCTCTGAGCCTTTCATGAAGCAGCTATGTTACCTCTGACAAAGTATCCTTCCTGGGAGCCTATGGTGCTCATTTTTGAAGCAGATGTCTCAAAATGGCCAAAAACGTGAATCTGCCTAAAACATCCAAATCCCAATTTTTGAAAGGCAGTATTTGGATGTTTTACACTGCAGTTCATCCAAATAGCAAGGGGGCATGTTGGAGGTGTGTTCTGGGTTGGACTAAGGCAGGCCTAAAATTAGGACATCATTCAGCAGTAATGGAATGAGAAGAAACGTCCAAGGGGAAAAAAAAGAAGGATGTTTTTATCTAGATCTGTTTCATCATGTCCAGGGTACAAAAAGGTGCCCTGATTTAGCAGTTGACCACTGGAGGGTTGAAAGCATTACCCCTTTTTCATTTCCCAGTGGTTGCTGACCCCCTCCCACCACCCAAAAGTAGTAAAAGTGATGGTAGATAGCAGGCTATATGACAGCTTCACGTATTATGGCCATTCCTAACAGAGCAGCAAGCAAGTTTAAGGAGTAGCCTGGGTGACTTTGAGCAATGGGACCCAGGTGTAACTCCCACTTTAACTCTTATTTCTGTACAAACGTGCGATTCTCCTGGAACACAGAAATACCTACTATACCTGAATTTATAAGACACCTTCTAATGTAGTTGCAAAAACCACAGAAAGGCAGTAGTGGTGCATCTTTAGGTACAGTAGGTTTTTATTGGTTCTTGGAGGACTCACAACAACATATAAAGGAATTAAGGTGGGATTTGCACCTGGGTCCTGTTGTTTGAAGTTCATTGCACTGACAACTAGGATGCCTTTCTGCTCTGCTGGGACATCTGTGTGGCCATTTTTGTACAAATGATGCCAGAGAGACTTTTTGTGCCTGCTTTTTTGGCATTCATATTTTGGATCTTTCACTTTGGAAAATGGCTGTTCGTTTTGGATATTTTCAGCGCAAGAACATCCTTCTTACTTATTTTCGCACAGAGAATCTCAACAGTCTTCCTGTGGCTGTGAGATGGGATTTTTTTTTTATGCTATGAGCAGGATGTCCCAATTCTGACTCGGACATTCTTTTGAAAATGCCCCTCCACATGCTCCTCTCCTCACTTACCCTCTCTTGCATCTCCAGTGTGCAAATCCCTCAGAGATGGCACTGTGCCACTTATTGGGAATGTGTCATACAGATTAAAGGCCTCTCACATTTCCATTCTTTCAGTCCTTTTTCTCACTGAGGACGATGTGCCTGCTCCCAACTCAGGGCCATACTGACCTGAAGGTAGCGACGGCTGCAGGGGGAGTGACAGGCACCCAGGGAGGCCTTCTTCAACAAGGATGCCTGGTGCATGAGCAAAATAAACATGGGGGGAAATGGGTCTCCCTGTCCCTGAGAGGCCAAAACCTCCGTTGCTACCAACCCCCGAGACTCTCGTGACATCTGGCTGCCCTCCATTAGCCAGCTGCGCTCCTCCACCAGAACCGTGCTGGAAGCATCCCCTGGCGAATCCAAGATGGCACCCGTCACGAGCTGCGGAGTGCGGGAAACCCTATTGGAGGCTACCGGCAGGCTCGCCGAACCCAACTCCTCCAGGCAGCCTGCGCTTCAGAGCCCCGTTACGCTGTGCCGCTTCCCACAGCGAGGGCAGTGCTTGGCCGTCTCAGCTGCCATAACAAATGGTGTTTAAAACGGAGCGAAATAGCGCGGGATCAGGCAGTCAAAACAACACTCACCCTACCAGAGAGGGAGGCGGAGCCCGTCCCCAGAGGAGCTGCAGACAGCGTCCCAGTGCTTTAGCACCCAGTCAGAGAGAGCTTGGGTCTGGGAACATGCTGCCTGTGTCTCTTTTTGTTTTCTTTTTACTGTGAGCCAAATAATCAGGAAAGCCACAGAAGAAACAGCACTAGAAGCAGACTGGGAGCAGGAGAATCAAGGGTAAGGCAGGGACCCGAAGCAAAAGTATGCCTCCAAAGTGGGCACCATCAGCCACACACCCCAGCTCAACTGGAACACCCAAGAGCCCCCCAAAGCAGAGGATCCAGGAGCTGGTAAGCTCAGTCCACCACCTGCTGGAGATAGAGATATACTAAAGGTAGAGGGACCGGTACACAGAGGGTCAATGCATATTTTTAGTGTTCTCTATCTCCACCTGCTGGTAGATGGATTCAACCCACCTGTTCCTGGATTCATCTACTGCTGAAGCTAAGGAAACATTGTTCCATATCAATGTTTTCTTCAGAGGGAAATCTGAAAAAGGACCAAGAAGCTGGAAGACATCAGAGCTCCTTCTCCTGGGTATTTGGCCCAACCCTTCACTAACATATATGCATACTGTATACTGTCATAGTTATGCACATATTAGTTAACCCTGTGTGAAGGGTATTTTCTGGTTGGGAACTTGTTAGTGTGGCAAAATCCTTAGAAATATATCCTCATATTGCTTCCACTCTATTCCCTTTCACCAGCCCCAGTGAGATCCTCTT
Source organism: Microcaecilia unicolor (assembly GCF_901765095.1). NCBI lineage: Eukaryota > Metazoa > Chordata > Amphibia > Gymnophiona > Siphonopidae > Microcaecilia > Microcaecilia unicolor. Next base: position 238,320,945 of record NC_044035.1, on the reverse strand, counting down.
ATCTGTTATTGGCGTTTTTTTCTCTGCGACAACTCTACATCACCTCCATGTTAAACTTTTTAAACCACGGAGTCATGTTTGAATCATCTCACTGTTTAGCATAAAATTTCTCACATAGTAAGCCCCATGTATACCCCCTCTTGTCATTTACTTCTCTGGGGTAGGAGACTGATAGTAGTGCCTGGCCAGTCTTTCTCAGGCTCTGCATGTTCTGCCCATCTCCTTCTTCTAGCCAGGTACAAGAACAGGTAGTTCTCCTGCCCCAGCATAAGCTTGACCATGAGGTGGGTGTCCTACTTGGTAAAATTAGGCTTGACTGCCAGAGCCTAATGTCCCTACACATGCAACCTCAGTGTACATATCATGTAAAAGTAGGCACAGACTGAGGTACGTGCAAATAGTCATGTGCTTTTGTCATGAGTAGGTGTGTATATGCCTATTTTATAAAGAGCACACCCACTTATGCACGCTTTATAGAATACTGGTATACATCTCAGTGAGCTCAGTTTTAGGCACCCTCAGATATTTGGGTGATCTATATAAAACTGCCCTTCATATGGATAATTTTACAATCCTCTTTTGTGACCAAAATGCCGTGTCAAATACAAACAGAAATGGTTCAAGGCTCAACCTTCTCTCCATAGTCAAGCTTCTCCCCTTTCCATCATTATCTTCCCTTACACCCCCCCCCCCCCCCAAGTGGCCAGCATTTCCCATTCCTCTCCCCAACCTCCCCAGGTGGCCAGTATCCTTGCCCATTCCAGATGGCCAGTATCCCCCACTTTTCTTCCCCCATATTCCCAGGTGGCCAGTACCTCCCCCTTCTCTACTTTCCCTCTTGTCCAGCAACCAGCACCTTTCCCCTATTTCCTTCGACCTGCCAGAATTGTGCTGATGAAGCAGGGACACTAAGGCAGTGGCATGGTAGAAAAGCGGCATCTTATTTCTCCCGTCTTCTCTTCCTCTGACATTGCCCAACCTTTTCCTGGGCTGAAGCTGCAAATGGAGTGATTGCTGCTATGTCATGCTCCCCTGCCAACACAGGACTTCTGATTGGAAGGAGAGTAGGATGAATAACAATTTGAGCACGGGCTTGTGTTTAAAGGCCCTGCACCAATGTTGAATCTGCTTGCAGCTTCAGCACAGAAAGAGGATGGGGGGGGGGGGGAGATGAGTTATTGCTCTCTTGCTGTGCTGCTGCACTAGTGGCCAGGTCATCCCTACTACCTCAAACATCATTACAACAAATGTCAATCATATTTACCTTCTTCAGGCGTATCTGAACAGCTGCTCTTCTCCAAGGGCTGATCCTCATTCCCATTCATATCCAAGGAAAAGGAGGCAGGCTTGTCACTTGTATCTTTTCTCTGCTTTCGTTCTGAAGTCAGAAGAGGGTCTTTCTTGCCCAATTTTTCACTCTGTGGTTCCTCTGAGAGGCAATGAATGGGCCCCTAAGGAAACACCAGTCAGCAGGTAGAGCAAATGCCACAAATCTTACTAGGCTTTATTATTAGCTCTACCACTTGTGCTTGCATTTGTTTTTGTTTTTTGCACTTGTTGAACTGCTTTTCTTAAAGATGTATAAAATGTTCTTTGAAGTCAATCACATTATTTATTTATTAGGCCTTATTTACTGCCTTTTTGAAGGAATTCACTCAAGGAGGTGTACAGTAAGAATAAATCAAACATGAGCAATGGGCGATTACAGCAGTAAACATGCTAAATTTTGTCAAGAGCTGAAACAGTTTACAAATATATCTTGGTCTAAATCCGACTTATTGATTCAAAAAAATATACATTTTTAATTAATCCCACAGTTATACAAGTGAAATACCAAGATAAGGGCGCAACAGTTATACAAGTGAAATACCAAGATAAGGGCGCAACAGTGTGGTGTGCTTAGTGTCAATTCTATAATGGCTTCTGGGTGCAGCTTATAAAATACAAGTACAAAGCCACTGTGGTGCACCACAGTTTGGCGCCAACTTATGTCATGTCAATGGCTAGTTTAAGTTGGCGTACCTATGTGCACCATGCAACGTGTGCAACCGATAGTATTCTGTACGTTATGGGTATGTCACTAAGAGATGTGCACATCACACCCTTGCTCCGCTCATATGTATGCCTCCAAACCATTGTGCCCTAAGCAACATATGCACTCCAAGTTACAGAATAGCACCTAGCACTTACACATGTTAACTTTCAATTATTGGTGCAAATTATGTGCATAAGTGCTAGACTTCTGTAACACATGTGCTACTGTCACTTAAATTTTGGCGCCAGCTTAAAGAATTGCCTTTAAAGTGTTTTTCCTAAAGCCCTCTAGTGTCTAATGTGAAGTGTCTGTTCATTTATGGCTGCTGCCTGAGGTTAGCCCAGACGTGTTTCCTTTTCAAACAGGTTTTGCTATTCTGTGCTGCATACAATATAATCCTTCAAGACATATACAACCCATCTCCATATCCTTTACAACAAAGATCTTGGATGTTTTTCAATGTGAGAGACAAGAATATTGCCAAAACAGCAGCCTCTTGTCAGTCTGGCTCCCTCCCCTCCAATGTTTTAATCTTCCTCTAGACTTTCTCTGGAGTACTGTTTGTGGTGACACCTTTTGAATACCTATTTTGTTTTCTTCCAGCACCATATAGATCGCAGTAAGTTTATGGTGCTCTCTCAGTCTTGTGAGAACAGAGTGGGATTTGGGTCAGCAGATAGCACAAACTCACTGAGAGCTGTGAGGTTACAGGTATTCAATAGAATAATTGTTATCAAGGTATGCCAGCAGCAAGCCTGAGGAAGAGGTGGGGGGGATACTGTGTACTGGGAAAAGAGTCAGGGGGCCACACTTAAGGTCTATAGGGGCCACCCAATGGCCCCTACACCTCACAATGAAGAACACTACTGTATTTTTTAATATCTTTAAATGGCTCCACAGTTTACTTCTGCTCCTTTGAGTTTCTAACTCAACTGGATCCAGCCTTTATTATGCTATGACAACAACAGACAAACTTGCAGCTACTTGGGTCCCCTCCTCCTCCCACGAGGCCTCACCATCGGTATCAGACACAAGTTCATGAACCTGTGTCTGAAGCCGTGCCCGGCTCGACTCCGTAGAAACACGGCCACGGTGGGAGCGTCGAGAGGTAGACTCCCTCGCCAGTACCGGCGAAGCTCCCTCCGCCGACGTCGTCGGGGAGCCTTCCTGGGAGGCGACCGCAGTCGGTACCGCAAGCAGCACCGATGTCGGAGACCTCACCCCGGGCAAGGGGCCAGCCGGCGCCTCACTCGATGGTACCGGTGGCGCAAGAACCCCCGGTACCGGAGGGGAAGGGCGCAACAGCTCTCCCAGGATCTCTGGGAGAACGGCCCGGAGACTCTCGTGCAGGGCGGCTGTGGAATAAGACATGGAAGCCGATGCAGGTGTCGAAGTCAGAGTCTGTTCCGGGCGTGGAGGCTGTTCCGGGCTGTCCAAGGTGGAGCGCATCGACACCTCCTGAAACAGAGGGTTGAGCGGTCCTCCCAGTGCCGATGCCTACTGGGTGCCGACTCCCTCGGCGACCCGGAGCTCTCGGTACCAACGTGGGAAGGAAACCGGTGTCGATGCTTCTTTGACTTTTTCAAACGAAGCATGTCACCGGAGCTTCCCGGTACCGACGAGGAGGACGTAGAATCCAGGCGTCGCTTCCTCGGGGCCGAGGCCGAAAGAAGGTCGGTCTCGGGGGGCTGTACCGCAGGAGCCCTCAGGGTAGGGGGAGACCTACCCGAAGGCTCACCGCCACCAGCAGGGGAATGGACAGCCCTCACCTGCACTCCAGTCGAAGCACCACCGTCCGACGACATCAGCACTAGTGGCGGTCCCGGTACCACCGACGCCGACGCAGCCTTCCGATGTCTCGGCCCCGACGATGCAGAGGGTCGATGCCTCGATGCAATCGATACAGTCGCGGCCGAGGGCGGAGGTCTTGACGCTGTCGACGTCGACGCACTCGATACTCCCGGTGCCAATGCCGACGAACAGCCCGAGAACAAAACGTTCCACTAGGCCAATCTCGCTACCTGAGTCCTTTTCTGTAAAAGGGCGCAAAGACTACAGGCCTGCGGGCGGTGTCCAGCCCCCAGACACTGAAGACAGGACGCGTGCCTATCAGTGAGCGAGATTACCCGGGCGCACTGGGTGCACTTCTTGAAGCCGCTGGGAGACTTCGATGACATGGGCGGAAAAATCACGCCGGCGAAATCAAAACTTGTAATTGCGGTAAGGCACCAAAAAGAGGGGGAGAAAAAATTCGACCCGAGGCCTCAAAAGGGCCTACCCCGAAAACGAAAGAAAACTTAACGGGGCCAAAAACTGGAAATACGGGAAGGGGAAAAAGACCGAAAGGCCCTTCGCCGAAATCCCTTTTTTTTTTTTTACGAGAAGTGAAAAGACGCGCGAGGGTCAACTTAAGGGTCGCGAGCGGCGCAAACACGACCATACCGAGCGCGGACAAAAGAAGACTGACGAACACGAGCCGGTTCGGGTGGGAAGACGGCCGCGCGTGCGCGATGCGCATGGGCGTGCGAGGACTAGCAAAGGCCTTTGCTAGTGAAGTTTCCGATTGGAGGGGCTGCCGTGGACGTCACCCATCAGTGAGAACAAGCAGCCTGCTTGTCCTCGGAGAATTATGTATACATTTACCCAGAGTTTGGCCACCAGGTGTTGACAGAGATGGTAGAGAACTCTCCCAACTCTAGTTAATGAATGTAACAGCATCCCCAGTAAATCAAACCTAGATATTCTGAACATCAATACTCTGAAATGACAAGCTAAAGTTCCTTTAAAAAGCCTCATCTTTGTTTACCATTCTAGCATTCATAAAACTTCACTCTTCAAGAATCATGAAGGATAGAGCTTATAAACACTCCATTTAAATTTAGAAATGCTCAGATGTTCCAACATGACATGCAGAGAAGTACAAGGCTGCTTCTCTCAAAGGTATCCCGTTCAACCACTTACCACGAGGAGTGAGGTCCCATTGAAAGGCTCCTCATCTGCTACTTGAGCAAGGAGATCTTGGTTCAGACCATTTCCTTTAATAAGTTTATCAGCTTTGTCCTTTGACTCTTCAGAAACACCACTGATTAAGGCCCTGAACACAAAGAAAGAAGGAAGGGAAATTTTCAACTAGAAGGAAAATGAAACACAGAGTCTCTTTGAAAAGAAACACACAAATAGCTGAAGACACAGGGAAGTCTGGCTTCAAAGTCACCTGTCAAATAATGAAACAAGGTACTGGTAGTTGTAATTTAAACACCAATATATAGAGAGAGTACAATATCAGTATATTAATGATACACTTGCTAATGGTCATCAGATTTCCTTATGCCAAGAGATCTTCACTTGCAGCTTTTTAGTAGGAAAGGAAAGGGGATTAGATTTGATATACCGCCTTTCTGGGGTTACAATCAAAGCATTTACATATTATATACAGGCCTTTATTTTGAATCTGGGACAATGGACTTGCCCAGTCACAAGGAGCTGCAGTGGAAATTGAACTCTTGTTCCCCTGGCTCTCAGGCCACTACACTAATCATTAGGCTACTGACTGGCATCCCAGTGTATGGATTGTTTCTAATGTGTACTGTCTTGCTTAATAGCTGGTTAATGTTTTGTTAAAATATCATTTACAAACTATCTTCTCACAAGCAAAAAAACATATATATCTCTTGGAACATATAGGATATTGCAGAATTCTCTTCATTAACAAATTAAATATTATCTACAGCCTAAGCTGTCAGTATCCATATACACCTATCTCTCACTGATTGATCTCCCATTCAATAAATTCCAGCATCCATAATCTTTTAAAAGAGTCTATAACATTTTGTCTTTCAACTACAGAACTTGAAAAGAGTAACTCTTCATCTCAAAATGATGAAATATAGTACAAGATGACACAAAAAATTATATTATGTATACATATATTCACATGCACAGTGTATATCTATTACTTTTCTATCTTAAATTTTGTAATCCACATTTAAACTTCATTTCAGCCTCCTAAGATTAATGATACAGCAAAGTGACTTACCTGTAAGCAGGTGTTCTCCGATGACAGCAGGCATGTATTCTCACATGTGGATGATGTCATCCATGGAGTATGGTGCAGACATGCCATAGTGCACAGTCACTTCGAAATTTTGAGGTATTGCAGCAGTATAATACTAAAGCTAAGAAGGCAACTTTAAGGGGAGGCAGGAGGGATGTGAGAATATATGCCTGCTGTCCTTGGAGAACACCTGCTACAGGTAAGTCACTTTGCTTTCTCCAAGTAAAAGTAAGCAAGATATTCTCACACGTGGGAACTGCCAGGCTCACAAACATAAAAATAATCTTGACAACTAAGGAGAAAGTGAGCATGGCAGAAAAATGGACAGGAGGGCATTGACATTCAAGTAGTAAAAAGATTTTGCAAGACTGCTTGTCCAAACCAGCTATCCCGCCTAGAATTCTGCTCCAGACAGTTGTGAGAAGATGTGGACAGAAGACCACATTACCACCTTGCAAATTTATTCAAAGGAGGCAGAACAGAAATGGACCAATGAAGCAGCCACGGCTTTTACACTGTGGGACACGACCATGAAGGGTCAGTCTAGCCTGAGAATACGTGTATGAGATACAATCATCCAGCCAAGTATAAATAGTATGTTTGGTGAGGGGAATCCCTAATATATTAGGGTTGAAGGATACAAAAAGCTGGGAGGACTTCCTATGAAGTTTTGTACGCTCCAGATAATATACCAGAGCATGCTTGCTGTCTAAGGTATGCAGTGCTGCTTTTCCAGGATCAGAGTGTGGCTTAGGGAAGAAAACAGGAAGTACAATGGACTTATCACTTTAGGGAGAAATATCACTTTAGGGAGGAATTAGTGGGTTCGGAGAACAACCCTATCGTGCTAGAACCTGATGTAAGGTAGGTCTGCCACAAGGGCTTGAGGTTTATGCACTCTTCTGGCAGATGTGGTATTATGAACAATACTTTAAACCTGAAGAACTTCAGAGAACAGGAATGGAGTAGTTCAAATGGAAGTTTCATGACAGCTGTGAGAATAACTACTGGAGGTAGTTTGATAGGAGGTTTGGAATAAAATAAACCTTTCATGAATCTAACATCAAGAGATGAATAAAATCTGGCTTATTATCAACCCTAGAGTGAAAAGTGCTGATGGCACTCAACTCTGACTGAGTTAGTTTTGAGACTGGAATCAGAAAGATGGAGGAAGTACCCCATAAGGTTAGGAAGAGCGAACACAGCAGGGTCATGTGCTCCGGCTGTACATCAGAAGGGAAAGTCTTCTCCACTTGAAATAGTAACATTTCTATGTAGAAGGTTTCCTAGAGGCTAGAAGTATTCTAGAGACTCCATCTGGAAGGTTTAAAGAATGTAAGTCTATGTCATCAAAACACAAGCTGTCGGGGGCAGACAGCAAGGGTCTGGATGGAAAAGGGACCCCTTGTTCTGTGTTATTAGGGCTGGAAAAGGATCTAACCTCAATGCTTCCTTGGACAATAACTCTAGGAGAAAAGGAAACCAAATTTGACGTGGTCAGTAGGGAGCAATTAGGATCATGGTCTCAACGCAGTGTGAGAAGAGTTTTCCCAATGAATGGCAGTGGGGGAAAGACATATAGAAGATCTGTTACCCAATGGAGAAGGAAGGCATCTGGAGCTACACTGTTGGGAGCACAGATTCTAGAACAAAAGTGGGGAAGTTTGCTTTCCGGAGGAAAAGCTTACAGTTCTGTCACTGGGGTCATCCACTGCTGGAATATTCGATAAGCCAGAGGCGTGCGAGGGACCATTCGTGAGGCTGAAGGACTCTGATCAATTGGTCTGCCACAGCATTCTGTTTGCTGGCTAGATTTGAGAAGCTGCCCAAGTCCATCTCTGGATTGCTTGTCTGCAGAGGTGATAAGAACCTATTCCTCCCTGTTTGTTCAGGTAATACATTGCAACTTGGTTGACCATGTGAACAAGGATTATCTGATCGAGAATGCAGTCTTGGAAAGTTTTGAGAGCGTTCCAGACTGCTTGCATTTGCAAAAGTATTGATATGATGTTGTTTCTCCTGTGGGGATCAACAACCCTTTGTATGGAGACCATTAAGATGGGTACCCCAACACTACCATAGAGGCATCCATGGTGAAGACTTTGTGATGTGAAAGGGGCTGAAACGGAAATCTCCGGTGAGATTCTGGGAAACTATTCACCACTGCAGAGAGTGGTGTAGCTGTGGAGTAACTCAAATACAGGCTGAGGTGGCATAGCCAGACAGCCAATTTTGGGTGGGCCTGAGCCCAAAGTGGGTGGGCACAAAGTTTTCTCTCTGCCCCCCCCCCCCAGCACCTCCCAACTCAAAATATAAATACTTTAGCTGAAGAGAATCCCCAAGCTGTTAGCTGAAGACTTCCTCCAAAGAAGGCCAGAACTCCCTTTTACCAAGCATGGCAGGCAACAGCAACTCCTTGAGCCACTGTGTTGGCATCTCATGCATGCTTAGTTATCAGTGGCTCAAGAATATTGCCTTGTCTGCGAAGCTTAGTAGAAGGGAGTTCTAGTTACCTTCAGAGGAGGTCCTCAGCTGGCATGGCTTGGGGATCCCCACCAGCTAACACAGGGTCAGGGATGGTGTTAGCCATGCTAGGGCCCAGGGCAGAAAATAAAAAAGGTTTCCCCCCCCACCAATTCCCTCTCCTCCCTGCCTCCCCTCTAATATCCCCATCTGCCATTATAAGCATACCAACAGACCCTCACCAAATACAGAACAAGGATCACAAATCAGAAATAAAAGTATGTAGACAAAAAGTGAATGGGGAACCACGGCATGTACTACAACACTAAAGAAATAAAAACAGAAATGCATTTCCTTTTCTATTGAACACAGTAAAAAGACATCTGCTATGCACATTTTCCAAAATTAGTATATTCCATTTAAAACATTGAAAATAAAATTCTTTTTCTACCTTTGTTGTCTGGATATTTTATTATTCCATCATGTTAGTTCCAATTTCTCTTTCCCGCTTTCCTTTGTCTTCTGTGAATTCTACTTCAATCAGCTGCTGTCTATTTGTCTTTTCTCCCCGCTTGTTTCATTTCCTCACTACACATGCCTCTCACATTATCTTTCCATTTTAGCTCTTTCCTCTTTTTTTCTCTTCTGCTCTCTGTCCACTCAAATTTCACCCTCTTTCTAACCCTTTTTCTTCTTTTTACTTTTCAGATACCTATCACATTTCCATCTCCTTCTTTCACCCACTAGCATTCCTATTCCCCATCTTTCCCAGCCTTCCATTCCTTTCCATCTTTAATTTATTCACTATTATCATATTTCTACCCCCTGTAATCACTATCCTCTCATTTATTTTCTTACCACCCCCTACCCCTCACCCTCTCCCATATGGTTTCCAACATTCCTAGTGTCTCCCACCCTCCACCTTTCTAGCCTAGTAACTGATCCTTCTTTTTCCCCTCCCTATCCTCACAGCCTGACATCTCCCTGTCCCTTCCACTCCTCCCCCAACAACATCTTCCTGTCCCTTCTTTCTTCCTTCCTGTCCCCTCCCATTGGTCCAGCATTTCTCCCACTCTCTTCCCTCCCACCAATCCAACATCTCCCTCTTTTTCTCCTATCCCTTCTTGTGCAGCATTCCTCCTTTCCTCTTGTTCACCCCCATGTCCAACATCTCTCCTTCTCTCTTCCCTACATTTCTCACTCTCCCCATTCAGCATATCTCCATTTCTCCCTCTCCTCCCCACTCCACTGCACCATGTTCAACATTTCCCCCCTCTCAACTCACCCTCCCTCCCCTCCACTGCCATGTCCAACACTTTTTTCCTCCCTCCACTCCACTGCCTTGTCCAGCATTGTTTTCCCACTCTCGTCCTTTACCACTCCTGTGCCTCTCCCTACCCATGTAAAAGCAATTTTCCCTCCCACTCCCTCTTCTCCCCATGCAGCATCTCACTCTCCCACTCCCCACATGCCCAACAATTATTTCTCCACACTGCCTAGCATTGCCTCGTCTTACTCCCCCACACCCTCCCCAAAGCCACCCACTACTGGCATGCTGCTGAATATAAGGTATGGGGAAACGGCTTTCTCCGCTGGTTTCTACTTCACTGGTATTGCCCCCACCCCCGGCTGGCATTTTGTAAGTTTTGTTCCCTCCCTCGCTTACTATCACTTCTGGGCTGCATTTTTTATTCTACAGCAAAGCAGCGCCGGACCAGGACTCTTTGCATGCTGTGGCTGCTTCCTTCGAGCCAGTCCCGCCTTCTTAGATATAACTTCCTCTTTTGGAGGAAGCAGAGAACCAATATCTGAGAAGGTGGGGTCGGCCCGAAGGAAGCAGCCACAGCATGCAAAGAGTCCAGGTCCAGTGCAGCTATGCTGTAGAATAAAAAACGCTGCCCAGAAGTGATAATAAGTGAGGGAGGGAACAAAACTTGCAGAATGCCAGCCGGTGGTGGGGGCATTACTAGTGAAGCAGCAGCTAGAAAAACCGCCTCCCTGAGCTTTATATTCTGGGTGCCTATGGAGTGCACTGCTGATGGGTGGGCCTGAGCTCAAAGTGGGTAGGCCCAGACCCACCCGTGGCTACGCCCCTGACAGGCTAAGAGTAACCCTATGGCCTGAGACCACTGAGAAGAGACAGCTCACTGACTTATTCAGAAGTGGAGCCGAGCCAATGGTGTTTCAAGGACTATTGAAGTTATGTGGCCCAGTAGGCAGCGCATCTGACGAGCAGATACCTGAGTGGATCTGGCAATCTGAGCAAAGAGATGAATTATGCTGTCTGCTCTCAGTAGAGGGAGGAAGGTGAGTAGTGTCCAGGAGAACTAGGATGAACTCTAAGGTCTGAACTTGCTGATGCTGTGATTTGGGGTAATTTATCACAAAACTGAGGAGTTCTAAGAGATGTATGGCAGAGAGAACTGGAGGTCTGTGCCACCTCTTGAGAAGCTGCCTTGATTAACCAGTCATCGAGGTGGTGCTACACATGTATGCCCCACTTGCAGAGCATTGCAGCTACTACTACCAGGCATTTTGTAAAGCTCGAGGACCTGAGGCCAAGTCAAACGGTAAGATCTTGTATTGATAATGCAAAATCCCACAGCAGAAGCACAGGAACTTTCTGTGTGTAGGGAGAACAAGCATGTGAGTGTATGCATCCTTCAGATCTAAAGAGCAAAGTCAGTCGTTGAGTTGGATCATGGGGAGAAGTGATCCCAGGGAAAACAATGCAAAATTTTTCTTTGAGTAGGAATTTGTTTAAATCTTGCAGGTCGAGAATTGTCATATTCCCGCCAACGTTTTTGGTATGAGAATGTACTTGGAGAAAAACCCTCGACCCCTCTCCGGTGGAGGAACTGGTTCTATTGCATTCTACAGGAGGACAGAGAGTTACTCTCGAAGTACTATCATTTAGAGGGAGTTAAAACGAGACTCTCTGGTGGATAGTCGGGAGGTCTTTCTTCCTAAAGCAGAGTGTAACCATGTTGAATGATATGTAGCACCCAACAGTTGGAGGTTATGGGCAGCCACCTCCGTTGAAAGAGGATCAGTCTGCCTCTAACTGGTAGGCTGCTTGGCATGGACCACTGGACAGTGGAAATGCTCTCTGTAAAGGAGTAAAAAACTGGGTGGTTGTTTAGATTGGTGTCTATGACTTTTGTCCCCATGGCTGCTGTTGATGTGAGCACTGAGGCATAGTCCTGTGAGGTAGAGGAGGAGTAGGAGCATAATGCTTAGATGTACAGTAGAGCACCACAATCCTCCCACAAGTCCAAAGAAGAGGCAAAATAAGGCTGTGGCCTGGACAGAGTTTTAATGCTTTTTAATTAGGGTGGTCACTTCCTCGACCTTGTCACTTATCTCCACAACAAGGGACTATCTGCTAGATGCTCCTGGACAGCAGATTTGAGGTCGGAAACTAAACCAGGAAAGACGTTGCATTGCTACTCCCAAGGAGGAAATGCAAGAAGAGAAGTCAAGGCACCAAACGCCTGTCTTGCTAGATATTTATGACAATCTAGTTTTCTGTGAAGTTTGAGGAACTCATCAGCTTTTCAGGAGGAAGGAAGTCTGCAAAGAAGAGTGTATTAGAGACTTCAAGTAAATTGTGCAATAAAGTTGATAAACTAATATGTGGTTGGTTAGCATAGAGGCTTGAAATGTTCTCCTGCCAAACGAGTCTAATGTTCTAGCTTCTCTGCCTGGAGAAAAAGGGAAGGCACCAAAATGGAAAAGTTTGACATGCTGAGAAGGGATTAGAAGCCCAACTTCTCTGCTCTGAGGAAAATGCTAGATTGCTGGTCCAGTGCTCAAACGCAGTGGGGGCACTTCCTCAAAGTATAAAAGTGACATAAGTGCATAAGCATCGCCATGCTGGGACAGACCAAGGGTCCATCGAGCCCAGCAGCCTGTCACCAACAGCGGCCAACAGAACAAGCAATTTGTCCCGCCCATCCTAGAAACGCTGAACTATTCCCTCGTCCATTCAATAACATTCTATGGCTTTTTCCTCCAGGAAGCCATCCAAATCTGTTTTGAAGTCCGCTAAGTTAACCACCTTAACCACCTTTTCCGGCAGTGAATTCCAGAGTTTAACTACGCGTCGAGTGAAGAAAAATTTCCTCCGATTCGTTTTAAATTTACCACACTGCAGCTTCATCACATGCCCCCTTGTCCTAGTATTTTTGGAAAGCGTAAACAGACGCTCCACATCGACCCGTTCCATTCCACTCATTATCTTATAGACCTCTATCATATCTCCCCTCAGCAACCTTTTCTCCAGGCTGAAGAGCCCCAGCCTCTTCAGCCTATCCTGATAGGGAAGTCGTCCCATCCCCTGTATCATCTTTGTCGCCCTTCTCTGCACCTTTTCAAATTCCGCTATGTCTTTTTTGAGGTGCGGCGACCAGAATTGAACACAATACTCGAGGTGCGGTCGCACCATGGAGCGATACAACAGCAGAATAATATCCTCATTTTTGTTTTCAATCCCTTTCTTAATGATACTCAATATTCTATTTGCTTTCCTAGCTGCAGCAGCACATTGAGCAGTTTTCAACGTGTCATCAATGATGACACCTAGATCCCTTTCTTGGTCCGTGACTCCCAACGCTGAACCTTGCATGACGTAGTTATAGTTTGGGTTCCTCTTTCCCACATGCATCACTTTGCACTTGTTCACATTAAATGTCAGCTGCCATTTAGATGCCCAGTCTCCCAGTCTCGTAAGGTCCTCTTGTAGTTTTTCACAATCTTCCTGCGATTTGACTACTTTGAATAACTTTGTGTCATCGGCAAATTTGATTACCCCATCTCTAGGTCATTTATGAATATGTTAAAAAGCAGAGATCCCTGGGGGACCCCTCTAACTACCCTTCTCCATTGCGAATCCTACTCTCTGTTTCCTATCTTTCAACCAGTTTTTAATCCACAGTAAGACACTACCTCCGATAAATTACAAATCTATAACAGTAGCTCTGCCAGCTCATTTTTTAGTTCTATCAGTACCCTAGGTAGAATACCATCCGGTCCAGGAGATCTGCTACTCTTCAGTTTGCAGCACTGCTCCATTACGTCTTCCAGATTTACAGATATTTCAATACGTTTTTCCGACTCTTCAGCTTCGAATACCCTGTCCAGCACCGGTATCCCACCCAAATCTTCCTTGGTGAAGACCGAAGCAAAGAACTCATTTAGTTTTTCTGCTATTTCTTTGTCTTCCTTGATCGCCCCTTTTACACCCTGGTCATCCAGCGGGCCAACCAATTCTTTTGCCGGTTCCCTGCTTTTAATGTATCTAAAAAATTTTTTACTATCAGTTTTCGCCTCTAACACTATCTTTCTTTCAAAATCCCTCTTTGCCTTTCTTATCAGCGCTTTGCATCTGACTTGACATTCCTTATGCCGCTTCTTATTTTCCTCATTCAGTTCCTTCCTCCATTTTCTGAAGGATTCCTTTTTAGTTCCAATAGCCTCCGTTACCTCACTTTTTAACGACGCCGGCTGTTGTTTGGTTTTCCGTCCTCCTTTTCTGATATGTGGGATATATGTTTGGCCTGGGCCTCCAGGATGGTGTTTTTGAACAGCATCCACGCCTGTTGTAGGTTTCTTACCCTCTCAGTCGCTCCTCTAAGTTTATTTTTTTAACTATTCTTCTCATTTTATCATAGCTTCCTTTTTTAAAGTTTGACTTCCTATTTTTACATTTTTGATAGAAAATTTCAAAGGCGATCATGCTTGCTCTGGGCTCCATGGATAAATGTCACCCACATGTGAGAATAGCAAACTTGTCCTCAGATAAATGTAAATACATTATATTCTCTATGCTTTAAATTAGTAGCAGCCTTTTTATGTAGCTCAAACAAAAAGAACATGACCATTTATCTTAAAAGGACAACCACAGCTGACACAAGAACACCATCCTTACTGGTTCTGAATTTTTTAAGCCCTAAAATAAAAATAGCCAGCCTCGCTCAGCAATACAATACAGTCCCTGCATGGCAAGAACAGTTACCTCCAGAAGCAATACAAACCAGAACTCCAACCTGGTAATCTGTATTTTATATGGATATTTATATACTTTGATTCGCTCATTAGGATTTTAAAACATGGTTAAACATAAGCATAGAGGGCTTGATTTTATAATAGGATACCTCTGTTAGAAGTTAAAAAAGGCACATATTTGATAAAGGCAACACAGGTGCCTATGCATTCTTATAAAATAGGCTTGCACAATAGCCCCCAGTAGCACAAAAATGTTCTCACACAAACTTGCACCTGCAAGTACATACATTTTATGAAATATGAATGTATATCACAATGATGCCCAAATGTCATCCCAGGGACACTTATGTGCAGATTGCTTAAACATAGGCACCAACTTTTCATATGCTCCAACACAGTTTTATAACAGCCCTTCTCTGCCTGCTTTATAAAATCGATTCTATAGCCAATAACTATAGGATACTATCCTAGGACTCTGAGTAAGCATTAAATTATTTGTGAGGGGGTTTAAAGAACACTGCCCCTCACCCTTAAGAGAAGTCCCTCTGATAGCCTGGGCCATCTTAATAGCTCTGGTTCCACCCCTGGAGGAAGTGAAACAGTAGGGAAGGAGTCAATACCTGAAAGATTAAAAGACAGGGTCAGGCTGAAGTTAAGGAGGCCCAAGTTTATGCCTTCACTGAATACTTTTAGCGGCTGTGACCTGGCTGAGGTAAGCAAATTTTGTTTCCGGTTAAGACTCCAAGCCTTGTTGAGGTCAGGCTTAAGCCAGACTTCAGTCCCAGAAGACCTGAAAGCTTACAGGCTGTGTTTCGGGCAGGGCAGCCCCACCAGCCACAGACTGCTGGCCTACCAGCCAGAGGCCTACTCAAGACTGTTACTAAACCAGAAAATCTGTTGCATTTGAGGTTCCTGGCCTGTGAGGTAACAGGTCCCAGGGCTCAGGTGAATAGATCATTTACTTTCACTTTTATATACCTTGTCTGGCTATTCCCAGTGCCACCCCATAACCCTCGCCCAGGATCTTATATGATTACATTAAATTAAACTTCCCAATTATACAGATTTTTGTTTTTGCAACTTTATGTCCTCCTTTAAAAGGACAAACCCGTAGTGCAACAGATCTATTCTCCAAGCAAACATGACAACAGTCACAATTAGCTGCTATCGCAAAGATTAGGGATACGAGAAAGGAAAACATCGAATGAACTACCCAGCATCTTTCTAAAGAGAACTTAAGGCTGGAGCTGGTTATGGAAGCTTATTTTAAAAAAGGCCCATCGGCTCAAAATAAGTGCCTTTTTTGACCCTTCCACATAGACATTCTATTATAAAATTATTCTCAAAATGGCTATTCAACAAATAAAGCTTTCAATCTCACTGTCATCTCCTGATGGAAGGGATTTTCAATAACTACTTTTATGTACCTCTTCTTTACTTGTAATAGATAATGGAAATGAGGTGGAGGTAGAGGGGCCAGGGAGGAAGGAGATCAGGTGACATAGAAACAAGTTTATTTATTGGTCCAGATCAGTCCTGAAGCTTATGGAGAAATAACAGTTGCTTACCTGTAGTAGGTACCTTTTGCAGCCAGCAGGAAACAAGCCCTCATAACTTGTATGACATCACCAATGGCGCTCCTACACAAATGTACCCCAGCCTAGTGATATTAAAAGCTTTTGAGCTGCCTCATTGAACATGTGCATCATTTCCCATATACCACGGTCACAAGGAACTACCTCTTGTGATTAGCTGCTTATTATTATTTTGTGTGCAAACAGTGGAGTCATCCAACCAACAGCAGCCTCATTGGCTGGGTCAATGGACAGGAGTCAGTGACATAAGCCATTGTCTGTACTTCTCTGAAATTGCACAGATCACTATTCACCATTCCCCACTTCTTAAGACAGAATCTGCAATGACCCTGTCCTGTGGGGAACTGGTTAAATGGGGACCATTGGTGATGGATTAAATCCTGCCTGTTAAATAGTAGGAAGCAAACAAACAAAATTAAGACTTGGTGAACCTCATGGGTGGAGAACAGAAAAAGAAGTGAGGTCCAATAAACGGGCTAAACCCAGGATGTGCAAACAAAGTCAATTTATTAGCAGCAAGCAAGGAAAGGTATAAAAGTTGCACTCAAATGAACTTAATAAGGCCATGTTTCTGAGATGGTTGACTCCTGATGCAGGCACTAATGTGTCCTTAGTGGCTGTTTAACATGGATAAAGTCCTTAAAAAATGGAATAAGAGCAAAGATCAAAGTATCTTTCAGAGCTGGATTGAAATAAGTGGTCACAGATGCAGTTCCTCCTGGCTGTCTGGCCCTAATCACTTTGAGCCTACTAATAAATGGGAAAAGGTGGGATACAAACGTAACAAATAAATAAATAATCACCCAGATCCATGGTATTCAAGAGGTGCTTAACATCTCTCTTCTCCTGAAGGGCAGGGGTGTGCTGGTGTAGTAAACCAGGGCACATTTTACTTTCAGGGACGTGCAGAGATTGAAACAATTCCTGTCACTTCTCAACATTCTTCTGCTCCCTGAGGTGCAATGGCTGGGCTAGCAAAACACCCCTTTTTCTCTTGCTGTATGATACAAGACCCGATTGTAGATCACAGGCTGCAAATGGCAGAGGCCTAACTCGAGCTGTAATCAGTCAAGAGGAAGCAGAGTCCAGGTAGGAAGGAGGGAGATGCAGGGTGCAGGATCTCTGAGTGTCCTCAAGAAATTATTGTGGTTTACTAATTTACCTGCAGTCTTTAAAAGTGGTTCAAAGTATGTCAATGTGTGGTATAGGGTTACACCCAAGTAAACTACAAAAGGCACATGGCTATAGCTGTTCTCTGTTTAAAAAAGTGGCTAATTCCTTTTTTGTACTGTGTGGCCCTTATACCATAACAGAGTTCAACAGCTTATATGAATTTCTGATTTTTGTATCTGGGACATCATGCATATACAAGTTGAACAGGATGAGAGCCAGCATGGAGCCCTGGGGAGACCATTTTGCTGGATCCACCAGGCACTTGTACCATCTCCCATGTGTACCCAGAATCTCCACCCACACGCCAGTTAATTCAGCCAGGTGGACCAATACGTCAGAATGCCAGCAAGTTCTGCCAAGAAAGTCAGTATGCTAGATCAAATCATATGCTGGTATAAGGTCCAAAAATACAGCTCCCAACTTAAATTTTTGATGGAAAGCATTCTTGAAGTAGGCTGCTAATGCTGCAATTGGATCACAAGTGCTGCCACCTAGTCAGAAACCAGCTAGGTCTGGGCTAATGATGGCTTCTACTATGAAAGAGATACAGTAAAATGCAAATTTGTAACATGCATGGATGTAAAGAACAACTTACAAAAAAACTTCAGACCGCCCAAAACACTGCGGCCAGGCTGATATTTGGTAAAACACGCTTTGAAAGTGCCAAACCCCTCTGAGAAAAACTACACTGGTTCCCAATCAAAGAACAGATCACGTTCAAAATCTGCACCTTGGTCCACAAAATTATCTATGGTGTAGTCCCAGGTTACATGATAGACCTTATAGATCTACCAACCAGAAACAGATCCAGATCATCTCGTACATACCTAAACCTCCATTACCCAACTTGCAAAGGACTCAAATACAAAACAACCTATGCATCAAGTTTCTCCTACATAAGCGCACAAATATGGAACGCACTCCCCAAAACTGTGAAAACAATTCACGACCACTTAAACTTCAGAAAATCGCTAAAAACCCTCTTCAAAAGGGCCTACCCTACTGATCCAACGTAAATCCTCACATCCAGCCACACAACTATACCAAAGAACGAACTGGACAATAAACAACCCTCCTCCATTTCGATTCTACTGGAGCCGGGAAAACACCTACCTTATTCAAACACAACATAACCTTGTATCTGCTCTCTACCGGATTGGCAAACGCCTTTATGGTACTGTGTAAGCCACATTGAGCCTGCAAATAGGTGGGAAAATGTGGGGTACAAATGCAACAAATAAATAAATAAATAGGACATTAACTGGCTTCCAGGTTAGGATCTTTTCCCTACTTTTTTATAGCAAAGATCTTGGCCTTCTTCCAAGATTTTGAAATTTGGCTGCTTGCCACTATTCATGAAAAAAAAACAGTGATAGCCTCATATGGGCCTTGAGTCATCGATGGATGAGAAATTCTGGGTAAATGCTGTTGTAGCCTAGGGCTGTGCCATCCTTCATGTGTTTCAAGCTGAAGTCAATCTCAGAAACTAACAATACTGGTCATGAGCTATTACTTGTCAGCCTCTTAAAGAAGTTAATTAAAAAAAAACTGTTAATTTGGCCAATCTGGAAATCCTGTAATATTTGGTTTGTAAGTCAACTCTTCTCAGATGGTACCCTTAAGTCCTTTGCTCAACTGAAATCAGAATTTAATTTACATGATTCACAATTCTTCAGCTGGCTCTATATATACAACACATTAAAAAGTAAATATAATCTATCTTCAATAATTCACAATTTCAGCATTCTAGACTCCTTTGTAAAAAGGTCTCATTTATTATCACACCGTGCTTCTTTATTTTACAAAAAACTTCTTTCGTCATCGGTCCATATCTTTTTATGTTATAACATTAAAAAATATGGACCGATGAGGAAAGAGGTGTGACTATACAAGCTTATTGCTGATTTTGGTTACCTGTTATCTGATGGTCTACAAAAAAATTTCTACTTAAGTACTACTCAGTTGGTTTTGTCTAATCTTTCTCTAGTTCTTAATTTAAGTGTATACTATACCACCTGATGAATTCTTTATTTTACAAAACATTTTAATCCTACAAAATGAACTATAGTAGGGGAACTCAAAAAGTTTGGTAATTAGATACAATTTTCTCAGGATGGCTGGTTTATTTTTTCATTACATGGTCCCAAAGCTTCTTTATCTTCTTCAATAACTCAATTTTTTTTTAATTTATTTTAAAAATTTGTGTATCGCCTATAACCTAGGCAATTTACTGATCAAACACACATAATAAAAACCACATATCATATAAAATACCATAATCTGCAAATACTGTTCTTAATTACTAATTATAACACCAGCTACTCCTACATAAATGCTTCAACAACTATGTTTTTAACAATTCTTGTACTTCCTCCAACAACAAGCTTTCTGGTTACCAAGGAAATCCAAATTAAGTGGAGCTTCAACAACTGACTTATGGAGGTCTTGCCAAAAAGAAATTTGAACCCTCATTCATGAAATCTATGAAACGCAGTGCTTTTTTTGTGCCGGTACACGGAGGTACAGCATACCGGCACCTTTTTTGTGAGGTCCGGCTCACCTGCCTGCTCCTTTCGGTTCTTGCACCTGTACTCCCTGCTTTGAAATCTTTAATTTACACAAAGTTGTGGCGAACTGGCAGTAAAAGCAGCAGGCAGGCACTGGTAGGCAGTTCGCCTCCTCGTCGCTTCCCTTCTCTCTCAGCGCGTCCCGCCCTCGCGGAAAGGAAATTACATCAGAGGAAGGCGGGACGTGCTGAGAGGGAAGGGAAGCGACGAGGCGAGCCTGCCTGCCTGCTGCCTTTACTGCCGGTTCACCGCGACTTCGGGTAAGCTAAAGATTTCAAGGTAAGGAGCACGGGTGCATGAACGAAAAGTCGAGGAGCTGAGGGAGGGCGGCGGCGGGGAGGGGAGCTGGGGTTTGAATGAATCGCTGGACATCGAGGGGAGGGGAGGAGAATTTCTGGACATGGAGAGTACGGGAGGGCAGGGGAGATAGGAGAATTGCTGGACATAGAGGACGGGAGAGAGGAGAATCGCTGGACATGGATTTGAGGGGAAGGCAGGGAAGAGAGAATTGCTGGACAAGGATAGGAGGGGAGGGCAGGGGACAGAGGAGAATCGCTGGACACGGATGGGAGGGGAGGGAAGAGGAGAGAGGAGACATGCTGGCCATGGATGGGAGGGCAGGGGAGAGAGGAGAATCGCTGGACATGGATGGTAGGAGAGGGCAGGGGAGAAGAGAATCGCTGGACATGGATGGCAGGGGAGGACGGGGAAGAGGAGAATCGCTGGACATGGATGAGAGGGGAGGAGAGGGCAGGGGACAGAGGAGAAATGCTGGAAATGGATGGAGAGGAGAGCAGGAGACAGAGGAGAACTGCTGGATATGGATGCATGGAGGAGTTGGTGGGGAGAGAGGAGAAATGCTGGACTTGGATGGAGGAGAGGGGAGAGAGAATTATTGCTTTATATGGATACAGGGGAGGGAAGAGAGAGGAGAAATGCTGGACATGGATGGAGAAGAGGAGAGAGGAGAAGTGCTGGACATGGATGGAGGGGAGGAAAGAAAAAAGAAGAAGATGCACATGGATGGAGATGAGGGAAAGGGAAGAGAGGAGAAAAACTAAGTATGGATGGAGAAAATAGGCAAAAGCTGGATCCACGTTATACCTCCTCCAGTCAATTCCACAGAGGAGGACCCAGCTTTTACTTATGGATGTAGGGCAAGAAATGAAGAAGAAAGGAGGAAAGTAAAGAAATAAATAGAAAAGAAGCCCTGGAAATGGAGTTAAGAGAACAGATAGAGAGCAGCAGAATCAGAGACTGGGACCAATATGGATAGAAAAACAAAGTCACCAGACAACAAAGGTAGAAAAAAATCATTTTATTTTCATTTTAGTGTTTGGAATATGTCCAATTTGAGAATTTACATCTGCTGTCTTATTTTGCACTGGGTATACTGGAGCTGTAACAGCTTACACAAATTATTTATAAAGAAAAAAATCACGTTATTTTTTTCTCCTATACTAGTATAATATTTTCAATGATGTCTGTTTATATGCGCCATGGCTGGTATAAGGGGTGTGGCTATAATAGGGGTGGAACCATATGTGGTGACCCCGCCCATAATGAGTACCGGCACCTTTTTTACTACAAAAAAAGCACTGATGAAACAGAACATCAAATTATTTTGGACACAAATTTGGGACAAATTACAAAGAATCTTCAAATGTAATGATCAACTTACTATAAAGAATGTAATTCATAAATCTAGCTTTGTCTTCAAAATTTTCCAACAATGATAAAGCTCTTTTTGACTTTCCAAATTCAATCGCTTTAAAATTAGTCATAAACCATTGCAAGGACAATTCTCATCTTTCCATATACATGTAGTGGAACTGGACTTTACAAGAAATATGAAAACAGTTTGGAATATACCTATCTTCAAAAATGCATTAAGTAAACACAAGTGGAAATTACTGGACTCATCTCAATACAACTTCATAAAGTCCAACAAATTCTTTAGTTTGCTTCCAATTATTTGAGTATGATTCAACTGACCTTTCATAGTTTTAAATGATCTTTAATGTTTGTAGTTATGTTGTTCTTTTTTCAACCATTTGAAAATTCCAATAAAGAAAAATACACTCCTGGCGTAATTTCTTTTCTTTTTTTATTACGTAATTGGGGGGGGGGGGCGCTTTGCAATCTGAATAAAATGTGCAGCCACTGTTCTTTGTTCTGATTGGGAAGTGGCACATCCTTGGAGGATGCTGGGCTGATCCCAGATTACACTACAGCTCCTTGGGGAAATGGGCGAGTACTTGAGGACTTGTATTCTGATGTCCACGGAGAACACCTACTACAGATACATAACTTGGTTTTCTCCAAAGACAAACAGGATCCAGTTATAGGTATCTGTAATGGATATAGTCCTGTGAAAAACTTATAAAAGCTCATTTTAAAGGTAAAAAACCACATCTTGATGAAAGCTCTGGTGATGCACAACCAACTGGCTCCACAGAACGACAGACTGAGGTGATCCCACATGATAGCAGCAGGTAAGCAGGAAATAATGTGCATGTGCAGCGAATTGACTCAAAGCATTTAGTATCACTAAGTTGACATCAACCATTCTGTAAAAAAATTGCTCTCCTGCTTGTCCTTTAAGAAAATGCCATACAATACCATTCTAGTGTCTAAAAATGCTAGCTTTTAGAACAACTGAGACAGTGTATGCAAATCTATCTCAGGCATATGACCAATCCGACCCTCACACGTCTCAGTTCCTCACTCTAACATCCTCCTTCAACCTCCAGCTATGCTCCACCGCCTCGACTCACCGAGACGGCCACTGTCTAGACCTCGTCCTCTCCTCCTCCGGCTCCCCCTCCAATTTCCACACTTCAGCTCTTCCTATCTCAGATCATCACCTGATCACCTTCACACTTCTTCACCCCCCACCTCAGCCCCGTCCAACTCTAACCACTACCTCCAGGAATCTCCAGGCTATTGACCCTCCCACCTTATCCTCTTGTATCTCCAATCTCCTCCCCTCCATCTTGTCCTCCGAGTCTGTCGACAAGGCTGTCTCCGCATACAATGTCACTCTCTCCTCTGCTCTGGACACCCTCGCTCCATCCACCTCCCGTCCCACAAAGCGTACTAATCCCCAGCCTTGGCTGACCCCTTGCATCCGCTACCTTCGTTCCTGCACCCGATCTGCCGAACACCTCTGGAGAAAATCTCGCACCCATTCAGATTTCCTTCACTACAAATTCATGCTATCCTCCCTCCACTCCTCCCTATTCCTTGCCAAACAGGACTATTACACCCAACTGACCAATTCTCTCAGCTACAACCCCCATTGTCTCTTCGCCACCCTTAACTCCCTCCTCAAAGTGCCCTCCGCTCCTCCCCCCACCTCACTCTCCCCTCAATCACTGGCCGATTACTTCCGTGACAAGGTGCAAAAGATCAACCTTGAGTTCACTACCAAACCATCTCCTCCTTTTCACCCTTCAACCCTCGACCAACCAACCCAGGCCTCTTTCTCCTCCTTTCCGGACATCACCGAAGAGGAAACCGCTCGCCTTCTTTCCTGCTCAAAAAGTACCACCTGTTCCTCTGATCCCATCTCCACCAACTTACTTAATACCATCTCTCATAATGTCACCCCCTCCATCTGTCATATCCTCAACCTCTCTCTCTCCACTGCAACTGTCCCTGACACCTTCAAGCACGCCGTAGTCACACCTCTCCTCAAAAAACCATCACTTGACCCTACCTGTCCCTCCAACTACCGCCCCATTTCCATCCTACCCTTCCTCTCCAAAATACTTGAGCGTGCCGTTCACAGCCGCTGCCTTGATTTTCTCTCCTCTCATGCCATCCTTGATCCACTTCAATCCGGTTTTCGCCCTCTACACTCGACAGAAACAGCACTCTCTAAAGTCTGTAATGACCTGTTCCTTGCCAAATCCAGAGGCCACTACTCCATCCTCATCCTCCTTGATCTATCCGCCGCTTTTGACACTGTCAATCATGATCTACTCCTTGCCACACTGTCCTCATTCGGGTTCCAGGGCTCTGTCCTCTCCTGGTTCTCCTCCTATCTCTCCCACCGCACCTTCAGAGTTCACTCCCATGGCTCTTCCTCCACCCCCATCCTGCTATCTGTTGGTGTTCCCCAGGGATCTGTCCTTGGACCCCTTCTCTTCTCAATCTACACCTCTTCCCTGGGCTCCCTCATCTCATCTCATGGCTTCCAGTATCACCTCTATGCGGACGACACCCAGCTGTATCTCTCCACACCAGACATCACCGCGAAGACCCAGGCAAAGGTATCGGCCTGCTTAACCGACATTGCTACATGGATGTCCAACCGCCACCTGAAACTGAACATGTCCAAGACTGAGCTCATCGTCTTTCCACCAAAACCCACTTCTCCTCTTCCTCCACTTTCTATCTCAGTGGATAACACCCTCATCCTCCCCGTCTCATCTGCCCGCAACCTCGGAGTCATCTTCGACTCCTCCCTCTCGGCACACATCCACCAGATAGCCAAGACCTGTCGCTTCTTCCTCTTCAACATCAGCAAAATTCGCCCTTTCCTCTCTGAACACACCACCCGAACTCTCGTCCACGCTCTCATTACCTCCCGACTTGACTACTGCAACTTACTCCTCACCGGCCTCCCACTTAGCCATCTATCCCCCCTTCAATCTGTTCAGAACTCTGCTGCACGTCTTATATTCCGCCAGAACCGATATACTCATATCACCCCTCTTCTCAGGTCACTGACTTCCAATCCGATACCACATTCAGTTCAAGCTCCTCCTTCTTACCTACAAATGTACTCAATCTGCTGCCCCTCACTACCTCTCTACCCTCATCTCCCCTTATGTTCCCACCCGAAACCTCCGTTCACAGGACAAATCCCTCCTCTCAGTACCCTTCTCCACCACTGCCAACTCCAGGCTCCGCCCATTCTGCCTCGCCTCACCCTATGCCTGGAACAACCTTCCTGAGCCCCTACGTCAAGCCCCCTCCCTGCCCATCTTCAAATCTCTGCTTAAAGCCCACCTCTTCAATGCTGCCTTTGGCACCTAACTCTTACCTTCAGGATATCCGGACTGCCCCAAATAGACTGCCCCCATCGTATCGTCTACTCACTTGTCCTTTAGATTGTAAGCTCTTTGAGCAGGGCCTGTCCTTTTATGTTAAATTGTACAGCGCTGCGTAACCCTAGTAGCGCTTTAGAAATGTTAAGTAGTAGTAGTATATTCATTGTGGATATCCTGAAAACTAGACCAGCAGGGTGTGCCCTGGGAATAAGTTGAGAACTTGCTGTACAAGAATTGTCTGCAGATTTGCATTCCACTTTAGGGTCAGTTTAAGTTAGTTGGAAGAATTTCTAATGATCAACTCCATGGATACCAGCTGGACACAGTGGACTATTTAACTAATGACAAAAGGGCATTTGGACTTTTTAACATATCTTATTACCTGGGCTGACCACCATCCTCAGCTGATAAGGACAAGCTCTCCATCTCCTCAGTATTTAGTCCCAGCTCTGTACCATAACTCTGCTGCACCAGCTGCCAAAATTCACGGTTGGTCAGGCTCTGAAAAGAATAAACATGCTGGTTCAAATAATGTGCAAAGACTTACTATCCCTACCGCAGAACTGAGAACCTTACAGTTTAATCTCTACTGGTGGTAGAATCCTCAACAGCAGCTGTTGAGAGGAGCATAACACCCTCTTTGGCTCTTATGGCATTAACAGCAAAAACAGGAAAAAATAGAGACCACAAGAAATCCCAGTACAGAAAAAATCTCCCAATCAAGTACAAAGGAAGTGTCCAAATTTATTAAATACTCATCCACAAAATTGTTGACAAAAAGATGCAGTAGTAAACAGCATTTCTTCTGTATCACTTCAACATTATTCAATCCAGCATCAGTTTTTAAAGCGCCTGTGATGTAGATAAATTTATCAGCATCAACAGAAAATATCTGCTGTTCAAAAAAACAGTAGGATTTGAACTGGCCACCCTTGGATGTCAAGACCAGTGCGCTAACCACTAGGCTACTCCTCCACTCCAAATGTTTTGTCACTATCATATGAATAGTTTGCACACATATCTATAGTCATTTTTCACCTCAAAATGTCTTGTTTCTATCAAATGAGTAGTTCGTATATTTTACCAAGATAGTGGACTTCCCTCGGTGTTGCACAAGTCCCCTATGCCTTCATATTTTATTTTTATTTTTCTGCCGCCTCTCTTCAACAGATTGCTAACATTACTTGTCTCACACCGTGTTGTTTTGCAAATTTTTCACTACCTTGTTGCGGTTACTCAACAACCTAATTGTGGTTACACTAGTTTCACTGGCATTCTTACAATACACTGAATGCATACGCTCTTAGAGTCCCTTTCATTTTTAACAGCAGAATGATCTATACTTTGATGAGTACATTACATTTATGCATAGTCTTTTTAAAGGTATGACTATGTTCTTTTTCATTTACATTTCAGCATGTTCAATGATACCTTGCCACTATGTTCTTTTATGTAATATATATATTTTAGTAATTGATTTATTCATATAATTATGTTATGCAATAATGTAAATTCTCAGTAACATTCATTTGTATTCTTAATTCACTTGTAATATGCCCACTGGTTCAGTTTCTGATGTCTTATTGTATTCTTTTCATATGTCTTTTCATAAATATCTTTATCATTTTATGTTAATATATCTTCAGGCTATTTATAATTGTGTAATCTTATATAGACCGGTGAGTCTGAAGTCGGTGCCAGGGAAAATGGTAGAAACTATTATCGAAAACAAAATTACAGAGCACATCCAAGGACATGGATTACTGAGACCAAGTCAGCATGGCTTTTGTGTGGGGAAATCTTGCCTGATCAATTTACTTCAATTCTTTGAAGGAGTAAACAAACACGTAGACAAAGGGGAGCCGGTTGATATTGTGTATCAGGATTTTCAATAGGCGTTTGACAAGGTACCTCATGAAAGGTTACAGAGGAAATTGGAGGGTCATGGGATAGGAGGAAATGTCCTATTGTGGATTAAAAACTGGTTGAAGGATAGGAAACAGAGAGTAGGGTTAAATGGGCAGTATTCACAATGGAGAAAGGTAGTTAGTGGGGTTCCTCAGGGGTCCGTGCTAGGACTGCTGCTTTTTAACATTTATAAATGATTTAGAGATGGGAGTAACTAGCAAGGTAATTAAATTTGCTGATGACACAAAGTTATTCAAGGTCGTTAACTCGCGACAGGATTGTGAAAAATTACAGAAGGACCTTACGAGACTAGGAGACTAAATGGCAGATGACGTTTAATGTGAGCAAGTGCAAGGTGATGGATGTGGGAAAAAAGAACTCGAATTATAGCTACGTCATGCAAGGTTCCACGTTAGGAGTTATGGACCAAGAAAGGGATCTGGGTGTCATCATCGATAGTATACTGAAACCTTCTGCTCAGTGTCCTGCTGCGGCTAGGAAAGCGAATAGAATGTTGGGTATTATTAGGAAAGGTATGGAAAACAGGTGTGAGGATGTTATAATGCCATTGTATCGCTCCATGGTGCGACCGCACCTTGAGTACTGTGTTCAATTCTGGTCGCCACATCTCAAGAAAGATATAGTAGAATTGGAAAAGGTGCAGCGAAGGGCGACTAAAATGATAGCGGGGATGAGACGACTTCCCTATGAAGAAAGACTAAGGAGGCTAGGGCTTTTCAGCTTGGGAGACATGATAGAGGTATATAAAATATTGAGTGGAGTGGAACAGGTGGATGTGAAGCGTCTGTTCACGCTTTCCAAAAACACTAGGACTAGGGGGCATGCGATGAAACTACAGTGTAGTAAATTTAAAGCAAATCAGAGAAAATCTTTCTTTACCCAACGCATAATTAAACTCTGGAATTCATTGCCAGAGAACGTGGTGAAGGCGGTTAGCTTAGCGGAGTTTAAAAAGGGGTTAGACGGTTTCCTAAAGGACAAGTCCATAAACCACTACTAAATGGACTTGGGAAAAATCCACAATTCCAGGAATAACATGTATAGAATATTTGTACGTTTGGGAAGCTTGCCAGGTGCCCTTGGCCTGGATTGGCCGCTGTCGTGGACAGGATACTGGGCTCGATGGACCTTTGGTCTTTTCCCAGTGTGGCATTACTTATGTATGTTATAGTGTTATCCACTTTTATTATTTATTATCTTTTATTGTAGACTCCTGAGGCAGGCACTTCTGTGCCGAAACATGGTGCCATGTCAAGTCTTATGTATTACAGCAGTAAAACTAGTTTGTTTATCCCATTGTCTGTTCAGCCTGCTTCCTTCTCCTGCTTTTTGGTCTATTAAGAAAACTGTCACATATTCTGGTGTCCAGTCTACAAACTTTTATAAACTAACATTAAAAACCTTAGAAACAACCCTTGCTGCAATTGGTAACCAATAGAAAGCCTTTAATATTGGAGCCATATGATCAAATTTCTTTCCTCTATATACCACAATCTTGCTGCTGTATTTTACAGGTTATAATCTTTTCAATGCAGTCTTTGGGGTATCATGATACAGAACATTACAATAGTCTATTCAATTCATTGTTAATGTACGCACCAATTTCATCAAGTCATTTCTAGTCAAATAAGGCTGATGGAAATGGACTGTGTACAGGCTACAAAACTGCCAAAACCTGTGCCCTCAATATTAATTTACAATCCAGTCTAATAACCAAGCTCTTCACCATATCTACTGGCTGTAATTTCAATATCCTCAGTAAGCAACCAGACTATAGGGACGGCACTATTAAAGCAACTGAGAACCCATGGGAATGAGTGTGACATCCTTTGTCTCAGACTGCTATAAGGAGGAGTGGTGGACGTTTGCTAGAGCCAGGAACAATCCCCAAGATGAGATCTGATGGGGTCTGTGGCTTTTAAAAGTTCAGCTGGCTGTGATACATGCCTGATGGGAAGAGATACATCTCTTTAGTGGCCAAGAGGAGTTTAACACTGGGGCAAGCACTATAGGGAAAAGGAAAATCAAATTTAAAATGCCAACTTCTGGGGCTTCTGCTAGAGTTCAAGGTATCAAATCAAATAAAGAAGACTCTCTGGCTTCTGGTGGCATGCTAGGTCAGGAAGTTGTACCTGCTCAAATGCCTATTAATACCGTTTTATTGGAAGATCGGGTTTTTCCCAGAGCGGTTGTCTTATTATTGGTATCTTTGGTTGAACAAGTGAAGGAATTCTTCCTTCTGAATGGAATATATAACAATTGAATATTTGGAAGATTGTCCCATGGACTGTATCTCTAAGCGCAAAGGTTTGGTTTGCAGTTGTCCAATTTTTCAAGAAAACAATGGATAAGATGGAGGATAATAATATCAAGTATGGCTATATGGAAGCTCAAGGTTTTAAGATTGAGACTCAGACAAACTCTGCAAGCTACAGCATGGCTAATACTAAGAACAGTTTGTCTATATGTCATCAGCTTGAGTTAGCTGACAACAGGGCTGTAAAATAAATATACTTTTTCAATACTGGACTGTGTCCAATTATGTTATTTAAAAAGTGTTTTGGGGAAATTTTGCAATTGTATACTATTAATATTTTTCATTGAGGGTTCTGGAAAAACAAATCAAAGGTGGTTTTGATAAGGTGGCATCTCATGAAAGTCTTGATCTGTCACCCTTTTTTTTTGTTGTTCTAAAGAGTTATCCTCTGATGGTCTCTCTACCGGGCCACTCAGATAACTCTCTCTAGAATCTGAGTTTCCTTGAACTTAAGGACAAGGTGTTGGATCTGGAAGCAACTTTCTTTTTGTGCTTTCCCTGTAAATACTTGGTTACATTTGAGAACAGATATTCCTTTTTAGTATCTGACCAGCTTGATGATTTTCTTCATGGTAAAATTAAGGGAGAATTGCTTTAATATCAATGACTAGCTTGTGTTGCTTGGCTGGGAAAGTGGCTAGGTTTTATTTTTTTCCCCCGTTTATTTGTAATTTTATTAAACATCTACATTTGGATAATACAACATCTGAGTCAGCCATCGGCCTGATTCAAGTAATAAATACAAAGGATCGCAAAACATGACTGATTTTTCTTTTTTTTTAACTTAACATATCTATCCCCCCTTCTCCCATCCCTCCCCCTACCCTATCCCTCCCCTATCCCACCTTCTGAGGTTTTATCTAAGCTGCTTCAGAGTAAGATGACCATTTAATATATGGGTCCCAAGTGTGGTGGTAAGCTATTATACTGCCTGTACGCAGCGCTGTGAGTTTAGACATCAAATGGATATAATCCAGTTTGCGTATTATCACCGATATATCAAGCAGGGATTGTTGTTTCCATGCTGCCCCCAATACTAACTTGCTAGCCACAAACACTTGAGTGACTAACCAATGAATATTCAGGTTCACCCCCTTTGGCTTGACATGTAGGAGGCAGTGTTCTATTTTAATGGGGTAGCTGACCTCAGTCAAACTTGACATGAATTTTAAAACTTTAATCCAGAACTCTTGTGCTGAGGGGCAAGACCACCAAATATGATACATATCCCCCTCCTCTCCACATTGGTACCAGCACAAAGCTGACCTTCCCTTGAACATTCTAGCTAATCTCTTGGGTGTATAATACCAGCTATAGAGTATCTTATACCCATTCTCTATCATGGAGCTGGACACCGATACCTTGAGCAAGGATTTAAATACCCTTTCCCACTCTGCGTAGTGATAGGATAACCCCAGCACCTTTTCCCACTTCCTCGTGTAATAAGTAACAGGTTTGCTCTGTTGGACCAGTGCTTGATAGATTCTCGATACCCCTCCTCTACCCCGCCCCCATCGCCCGCTCCAATTGTGTTCCCCAAATTTAACTCCCCCTTGCTCGCCTACAGATAAAGTCTCGCAGTTGATGATATTGAAATGCATTAGACGAAGGAATCCCATATTCCTCCTGCACCTTCCCAAATGCTAAGGGTCTCCCATCCTCCCATACCTGCCCTAATTCACGTAGACCTAATTGTTCCCATTTGCCTTAACAAGAATCCAAAACCTGAGGGGGGAATCCCGAAGCAAATCGTATGGGCGTTTGCGGAAAATGTGCTCGCCCTGGAAACAAATTGTCCTCTAATCACACTCCAAGTCCTCAGGGGTCACTGAAGAAGCGGTAGGGCCGATTTGACCACCTCCCTCAATAATCTGTCAGGCAACCAAGGGATAGCTCTCAGTGGATATTGATCAAACCATACTTGCTCCAACACTATCCACAACTTACTCCCTTCCCTGTAACCAATCTGCCAATATTCTAAGATGAGCTGCTTGATAGTATAGAAAGAAGTAGGGAACTCCCATTCCCCCATGCGCTCGTGGCTGATACATGACCACTCAACGAACCCTTGGTGGTCTTTTCTTCCAGATGAAAGAGAACACTCTCCTGTTCAAACCCTTA
This sequence comes from Microcaecilia unicolor, assembly GCF_901765095.1. Taxonomy (NCBI): domain Eukaryota; kingdom Metazoa; phylum Chordata; class Amphibia; order Gymnophiona; family Siphonopidae; genus Microcaecilia; species Microcaecilia unicolor. The sequence goes on along the minus strand of NC_044035.1, from coordinate 238,289,625 downwards.
AAGAATATATCTGGTATAGATATTGGCACTGCCATAAACAAGTATAATAAATTGGGAAGCAGGGTCATTTTAACCGCGTTTATGCGTCCAAGCCAGGAGATCATCAGTCCCTCCCATTTCTCCAATTCCAAGAATAGCTCCTGTACTTTCCCAGGAAAGTTCGCCTCATACAGATCATCTATACGCCTGGTCAAGTTAACCCCCAAATACCTAATAAATCGTGACACCCAGCGAAAAGGATAACTGGATCTCAGTCTCTTTACCTGGTCTTCTGGAATTGTGATATTCAGGGCCTCAGACTTATCCATATTTATCTTAAAGCCCAATACCTTGCCGTAATCATGTAGTACAGAAGAAAAGACTGGGAACGATGTACCTGGCTCGGTTAAGGTGAGTAATAAGTCATCTGCAAACAAAAGGATTTGTGATTCAACCGTCCCCCTGCCGCAACCCTTTGATGTCTGGGTGTGCCCGAATATATATAGCTAGGGGTTCAATCACCATGGCAAATGGGACAAAGCACACAACTGTCTGGTTCCCCGGTACAAAGGAAACTGAGAGGAATGACTACCATTCACACGTACTGCAGCTTTGGGCCCCTTATATAAAAGCTGAAGCCAATATTCCCGAAAAAAGCAGCCCGATATTCCCATTCTCTCCACCACTGCAAACAAAAAGGGCCAATGTACCCTATCAAACACCTTTTCGGCATCTAATTAAAGTACACACATAGGAATGCTCAAAGAATGCGCACAGTAGATAAGGTGAAGCATCCTACGGATGTTATCAAAAGTTTGACGCCCGTGCACAAACTCCGCCTGATCCTCTTGTAGCAACAGAGGAAGATAATGTTGTAAACGAGATGCCAATACCTTGGTGAAAATTTTATAGTCCACCCCCAATAATGAGATCGGCCTATAGGAGCTGCAGAGCTGCGGGTCTTTACCAGGTTTGGGCAAGACCGTAATAAGGGCCAGATTCCAAGTCTCCGGAAGTGTCTGCGCCTCCCGCAGTGAGTTGAACACCCTCAACAGCAGGGGGACCAAGAGCTTACCAAAAATCGTATAAAACTTATTGGTGAAGCCATCTGACCCCAGAGACTTGGAAGAAGCCAAAGCCCTGATTGCTTCTAAAATCTCATCTAGCTCAATGGGTCTAGATAATCTATGTTGGGCTCCTTCAAGTAACCTTGGTAAGTGAATCTGATCTAGAAAAGCAGATATATCATCCTCCGAGGGATCAATATCAGGGGTGTAAAGTTTAGCATACAATTGTTGAAACAATGACTGTAATTCCACTTGATCTGAGGTTAACACGCCATTACCATCCCTCATTTGTGAGATTTGAGCTCGATTCGCCTGCTTTTTCAACTTATGGGCCAAAGGTTTGCTTGCTTTATTCCCAAATTCAAAATGCGTCTGCCGGACCCTCTGCAGCTGCTTCGAAATATCCGCTAGCTGCAGCGTATGCAGCTCCTGACGGAGTTTATGTGCCTGATCTATCAAAGATTGAGGAGGCGGCGAGCGCAACTGGTGCGCCTTTATAATTTGTTTTTCCATCCCGTCCAAGCGTCTCCGCAAAGAGTTCTTTGCTTGGCGCTTTTCTTTTCTCATATGGGCCTTTAAGGCAATAAGATGCCCTTGCATGACCGCTTTGAACCCCTCCCAAAGCACCACTGACGAGACTTCCCCATTATTATTCAGTTCTAGATACTCTTTAATCAAATGCTCAATTTGTTGGACATTAGTCACCTCAGAAAGTTAGGCATCATCAAGACGCCAATGCGAAGTAGATTTCAATCGGGTTCGAGATCGGAGACTCAGCATAACTGGGCTATGATCTGACCATGTACGGGACACTATCTGCTGATCATAGATACAAGGAAGTATTGAGGCATCCCCCAACCAAAAATCTATACGAGAGTAAGATTGATGCACTGAGGAGAAGTATGTGTATTCTCTTTGAGCCGGGTTCACATGACGCCAAAGATCCACCAACTGCCACCTCTCTAAGAATGTTTGAAGTATTGAACGGCTCTGTTGGCCGTACTGTATTGCAAGAGTGAAATTGTCTATCCGAGGGTTCAAGGTAAGATTAAAGTCCCCCCCAACTAACATAGATCCCTCCCCATGAGCCAATAGTAACTGATCCAATTGATGATAAAATTCCCTATGATCTGCATTAGGTCCGTATACATTCACTATACTGTATTTTTGAATCCCCACTGAAAAAACTAATAATATGAAGCGACCCCCCTTATCTCTTAATGGTCTTTTCAATACACCATGGCCGGGAGTTGCTAAACACTATCAACACCCCCTTTGTCTTGCCCCCCGCACGGTTGGATTCAAAATACATATGAGGATAATTACGATGCTTACACAAGTGTTCATGTAGTGGCTTTAGATGCGTCTCCTGAATCAGGGCAATGTCTACTTTTAAACGAACCAGCTCCCGAAATAACAGCTGACGCTTCATATGCACATTCAAACCCCTGACATTCAGGAGCATTAAGTTTATATCTGTCATTTTAACAGTATCCTCTGCTCCCTCCGGCCCTCGACAACCCCTCCACATCCAAACATCATTCAACCTCCTAGTCAATCTTTCCCCATCCCATTCGGATCCCCTCCCCTCCCCCTTACCCTTTGTAGACCCTCCCTCACTCTAAATGAAGTATCTCCCCTTCCTCCTCCCCACCCAACCCCCACTTATCCATAGCACCCCATTCATACCAGAGTGCTACTACTACTAAACACTTCTATAGCGCTACAAGGCATATGCAATGCTGTACACCATACAAGTAAAGACAGTGCCTGCTCAAAGAGCTCACAATCTAAATAGGACAAACAGACAGAACAATTAAGAGGTAAGGGAATTAAAGAGGTGGGGATAAAAGGTACAGGCAAGTGAGCAGTGATTAGGAGTCAAAAGCAGTGTTAAACAGGTGGCCTTTTAGCCTGGATTTGAAAATGGGCAAGGACGGGGCTAGACGTACATGTTTGGGAAGTCTATTCCAGGCGTGAGGTGCAGCGAGATAAAAGGAACGGAGTCTGGAATTAGCAGTAGTGGAGAAGGGGACAGAAAAGAGAGATTTTTTTTTTGTTACATTTGTACCCCGTGCTTTCCCACTCATGGCAGGCTCAATGTGGCTTACATGGGGCAATGGAGGGTTAAGTGACTTGCCCAGAGTCACAAGGAGCTGCCTGTGCCTGAAGTGGGAATCTAACTCAGTTCCTCAGTTCCCCAGGACCAAAGTCCACCACCCTAACAGAACGGAGTGCCCGGGGGGGAGGGGGGGCGTAGGGAGAGACAAGAGTGGAGAGGTACTGGGGAGTGGAAGAGTGAATGCATTTATAGGTCAGTAAGAGAAGTTTGAATTGAACGCGAAAACGGATAGGGAGCCAGTGAAGTGACTTGAGGAGAGGGCTAATGTGAGCAAAGCAACTCTGGCGAAAAATTAGTCGCGCAGCAGAGTTTTGGACCGATTGAAGAGGAGATAGGTGGCTAAGTGGGAGGCCGGTGAGAAGCAGGTTGCAGTAATCTAGGCGAGAGGTGATAAGAGTGTGGATAAGGGTTCTGGTGGCATGCTCAGAGAGGAAGGGACGGATTTTGATGATGTTATAGAGAAAGAAACGACAGGTTTTGGCAATCTGCTGAATGTGAGCAGAGAAGGAGAGAGAGGAGTCGAAGATGACCCCAAGGTTACAAGCTGATGAGACAGGGAGAATGAGTGTGCCATCTACAGAAATAGAGAAAGGGGGAAGAGGAGAGGTGGGTTTAGGGGAAAGATGAGAAGCTCAGTTTTGGCCATGTTCAGTTTCAGATGATATTGAGACATCCAGACAGTGATATCAGATAGGCAGACTGATAATTTGGTCTGGATGCTGGTTGTGATTTTGGGGGTAGAGAGGTAGATCTGGGAGTAGTCAGCATAGAGATGGTATTGAAAGCCATGGGATGATATCAGAGAGCCAAGGGAAGAAGTGTAGATGGAGAACAGGAGAGGACCAAGAACAGAACCTTGAGGTACACCGATTGGTAGTGGGATAGAAGTGGAAGAGGATTCACCAGAGTGTACACTAAAGGTGCAAAGCGAAAGGTAGGAGGAGAACCAGGAAAGAACAGAGCCCTGGAATCCAAGTGAAGAAAACGTATCAAGGAGTAGGCTGTGATCAACAGTGTCAAAAGCGGCAGATAGATCGAGAAGGATGAGGATAGAATAGAGACCTTTAGATTTGGCCAGGTCGTTGGAAACTTTTGTAAATGCAGTTTCAGTTGAATGAAGAGGGCAAAAGCCAGATTGGAATGGGTCAAGAACAGATTGAGATGAAAGAAAATCAAGACAGCGGAGGTGAACAGCACATTCAAGTATCTTGGAGAGGAAGGGGAGGAGGGAGATGGGTCGATAGTTGGAAGGACAGGTAGGGTCAAGTGAAGGCTTCTTAAGGAGTGGTGTGACCACGGCATGTTTGAAGGCATCAGGAACGGTCGCAGTGGAAAGTGAAAGATTGAGGATATGACAGATAAAAGGGGTGAGAGTAGGAAAGATGGTGTTAAGAAGGTGGGTAGGAATGGGATCAGAGGAACAGGTAGTTCGTTTTGAGGAGGAGAAAAGATGTGTTGTTTCCTCATCAGTGATTTTGGGAAACTAGGAAAAGGACGGAGGGGTTGGGGAGTTAGGGGAACGGATAAGGGGAGGGAGAGGTGGGGGTGGCTTGGTTGAGAATTCAAGGTTTATTTTCTGAACTTTGTCGTGGAAGAATTCAGCTAGGGTATGGGGAAATAGTGAGGGGGATTTGGAGATGATGGAGGTACTTTGAGGAGAGAGTTCAGTGTGGCGAAGAGAAGTCGAGGGTTAGAGCCGAGAGAATTAGTCAGCTGGATGTAATATTCCTGTTTGGCAAGCAAAAGAGCAGATTGGAAGGAGGTCAGCATGAACTAGAAGTGTATGAAGTCAGCAAAGGCAGAAGATTTCAGTCAGAGGCGTTCGGCAGATCGGGCACAGGAACGAAGGTAGCGGATTTTAGAGGTCAACCAAGGCTGGGGTTTGGTGCACCTTAAAGGACGGGGCATGAGAGGTGCAAGAGTGTCTAATGCAGAGGATAGAATAGTATTGTAGGAAGAGACAGCTTCGTTGACAGATTTGGATGGTGCAGTGGTAGAGAAGAGGTTCGAGACACTGGAGGATAGGGTGGTAGGGTCAATAGCCTGGAGATTCCTAGATAAATTGGTTAAGATTGGACAGGATTGGGCAGGAGGAAGTTTAAGTGTGAAGGTTATTAGATGATGGTCAGAGAGGGGAAGATCTGAGGCAAAGGAATTGGAGAGAGAGCAGTTATATAAGAAGATAAGATCGAGACAGTCACCATTTTGGTGAGTGGGGGAAGTGGAGCATAGTTGGAGATTGAAGGAGGATGTTAGAGCAAGGAACTGGGAAACGTAAGAGTTGGAGGGATCATTAACATGAGTGTTAAAGTCACCAAGGATGAGGGAGGAGGAAGAAGGATCATGAAAAAAGGAAAGCCAAGTGTCAAAGTCGCTGAGAAAGGATGAAAGGGATTTGTCAGGGGGACGATAAATAACTGCTATACGAAGAGGCAAAGGAGTGAATAGGCGGACGGAGTGGACTTCAAAGGAAGAAAATCAGAGAGACTGAGGTGGCAGAAGAGATTGAAATTTGGAAGAGGGTGAGAGTAATAGCCCAACACCACCGCCGCGGCCAGCAGGGCAAGGAGTATGGGAGAAGAGATAACCATCATGGCAGAGGGCTGTGACGAAGCAGAGTCCTTAGGGCAGAGCCAGGTTTCTGTTATGGTGAGCAGATGGAGGCTACGAGAGATAAAAAGGTCATGGATATAGGAAAGTTTGTTGCAGATGGAGCGGCCATTCCATAGGGCACATGAGAAGGGCAGAGAAGAGGGGGAGGAGAAGAGGAATAGAGATGAGATTGGAGAGGTCATGGTGCGACCTGCACAAATAGGATGAGGGTTGGTGAAGGGGACCAGGATTGGGATTGATGTCTCTAGCAGAGAGAAGGAGTAAGAGAGTGCGGAGGGCAGTAGGAGAGGAGTGACGATGAAGGCGATGAAGGCGAGATGAATTCAGATAAAATGGGGAAGGGACAATGGAAGGAATGAAATGTTGAAGGTAGAAAGCAAGGAGAGAGGAAGAGGACAAGAGTGATGTTGAGGTGGTAAAATCAACGAAAGGGCAATGTATAGTTGTAGTGCACAGTGGCTTCGGGTGGAGGAGTAGATTGGGAAGGGACAGTACTAGGAGGAAAATGTGAAATGGAGCCATATGTAGTGACTCAGGCAGTCCCAAGTGCTAGGTAACAGTCACTCCTTTTGCAGGGCAAGTCAAATGTTAGCAATGCAGGGGAAAATGGTTGATATCAGTGCAGGGCAAGTCAGATGTCAGCAGTGCAGAGCAAGTCAGATGTCAGCAGTGCAGGGCAAATTGGTTGACAGCAGTGAAAGCAAAAGGTTGTCAGCAGTGCAGGGCAATCGGATGTCAGCAGAGTAGGACAGATCGCTGGTCAGTCGTGCAGGGCAAATCGGTTGACAGCAGTGCAGGGCAATCGGTTATCAGCAGTGTAGGGCAAATAGATGTCAGCAGAGTAGGACAGATTGTTGGTCAGTCGTGCAGGGCAAATCGGTTGACGGCAGTGCAGGCAATCGGTTGTCAGCAGTATAGGGTAAATAGATGTTAGCAGGGCAAATCAGTTGTCAGCAGTGCAGGGCAAACCAGGCGTCAGCAGTGCAGGGCAAACCAGGTGTCAGCAGTGCAGGGCAAATCAGATCCTGATTATGGGATAGAGTAGGTGCTTTAAGGGAGGAATGTGACCCTGACACCTACATATGTTCATATAGTCACTTATAATAATCCCCAATTCCACAACAGAAAGCATTCACATAACACCTCCATATATCCCCCAGCCCTATAAAGCAACATTTCCTAATATCAAACATGCCCCTTCCCAGCCACAACAACAAACTTCATATGCCAGCCCTGATACAAAATAGAGGATCCCCCAAAAAATGTCAGCATAGCATTGACCATATTGTCTGCTCCCTGTCCATCTTCAAGTGAGGCGGCCCACTGATTGCTGGTGCTGCAATCTTTTGTGCCCCACTCGTTGCCACTTCAGATAAGACCTCAGGGCGGACTCCGATCGAGACACCCCTGATGTTGATGGTGTTGCTGTTAATTCTCCCTCCGGTAGGATCTCTCGCGCTTCTGAGACAGATGTTACCTGGTGCATTTTTCCATCTTTATAAAATACCAGCGCAAAAGGATGTCTCCATCTGTACCGGATACCCATATCTCGAAGCTTAGCCGTAACCGGCTTCAGGTCTGCCCTGCGCTTCAGAGTGGCTGCTGCTAGATCTTGATAGACTTCCACTTGGTATGAGTCGCATTTGAAGTCATTAGCTTGACGTGCTGCTTTTAAGACCCGCTCTTTCAATTTAAAGCCTTGGAAGCAGGCTACAATATCTTTTGAGAGGTTCTTTTGTCGGCCCTAAGGCTCGGTGGGATCTCTCTAAAATTACCTTATCTGGCGCAATAGGCAAGCTAGTTGTAGCTAACAGCGAGCTAACCACTTGCTGGACCACTGCCTCGCTGTCTTGGTATGTTGGAGTCTCCGGAAGACCATGGAACCACAAGTTTTTTTCGCCGGCTCCTATTTTCTAGGTCTTCCAGTTTATCTGCCATTTGCTGCTGACCTATGTGGACATCCGAGATCTGCCGGTCCAAGGACCCCATTGCCTCAGAGTGTTCTTCGAGTCGGCCTTCCGCTTCCTCCACTCTGTGCCCCAGATCTTTAATCTCGCCCCGCAGGTCGGCCTCCAAAGTGGCCAGATCCGAGCAAACTGCCTTCAGGTCTGATCGTATTTCCTGCAGCCAGGAGCGTAGCTCCGGAAAAACTCCCTCCTCGGGGCTTGCCTGATCTTGTGTCGAAAACATGTCCCCCGAACTTGGGTCTCTGATAAACTCCCGCTCGCTATTAGTCTCCTATGTCTGGGCCGCCATGTGCTTCTCGCTCTCGTTGCTCGCGAATGCAAATTGGGAGAGATTGACCGGTTCCACACATCTCTGCATCACCACGCCTGAACGCTCACCCTCAAAGTATCTCTGCCCTGCCATTCTGGCAGGAATTGTTCGCTGTGAGCTGGAGAAATGACACAAAACACTGCAGGTGATCGGGAGCTCGGCGTTTAGGCAGCCATGCTCCTTGGTGATATCACTTCCTCTCCGCTAGGTTTTATTTTAATGGATGGACTGTTTCTTTTTTATTGTACGCAATTTTTCTCCATAATATGAATTTGGTAGAGCAGATACTCCCTACCTTTTTGGTTGTGTGGACCCCTTGTTAACCTCCAAAAGATTCAAAGGCCCCTAGTTCATACCTACAGTTCTTCCTGAATCCCCCATTCCTCAGGGCCAAACCTGTTCTCCAAAAGCTATTTCCCTTCCCCTTTCCTGACTCCACCAGTCTCTCTCGACTCCCCCCAACCAGTCCGCACCAATCTCTCATTCTCTCTCCAGCCATTCCCTATCAGTTAGTCACTCTCTTTCCCTACAGCTAGGCCACACCATTAGTATCTCTCCCTCACCTCAACTATTGATGCTGTATTGCTGTTCTCAGGCCCTGCAGGCTGCTAGTCTTGGTGCTCCTGTTTTCTGCCTCCACAACTGCCTCTGGTCATACCTCCCCCAACCACTTCTGTTTATAGTCTGTACAGCCACCTCTGATCCCAGTCTCATGGTCGCTATTGATTCTGGCCTGAGCAGCTGCCTCTGATTCCATCCTCATAGCCGCTACTGTTTCTGGTCTGCACAATCAGCTCCATCCCACCCCCACAGCTGCTGGTTCTTTTATCCCCCACAGCTACTAAGGTGGATAGTTAGTCATGTGCGTTAAAGGGAATTATTCATTGAACATGTGTTAATGGCAAAATTCTATGTTGATTGACAGTAACACAAATTAGTATAAGGCGACACAGGCTACATAATAATGAGATGCAAAACATATAAATGAATGAAAAACACCTCATTATTATGCAAGTTGAATAACTTCAAGCTGCACTTATTCTTCAAGAATTAAGCTGAATCTTCCGGTAACACCAGCAGAAAGTATGGCTGGGTGAAGCAAGATATCCAGGCCACGAAGCACTATACCTCCCACTTAGTACTGCAGCTGGGGGAAGGGTCAAATGAAAAAAAAGACCTTCCCAAAGACAGTGTAGCTTGCCTGCACAATTATAAGAACAAGGAGCAGCTGCTGTGGAAAGCTAAGGAAGAGGGTGCAATAATGTTGGAGAACCACAAAGTGGAAGGTTTCCAGGATCTTTCTGCCATTACCTTGCAAATGTTGTGTGAATTTAAAGATATTTATTTATTTGGATTTTGCTCACACCCTTTTCAGTAGTAGCTCAAGGTGAGTTACATTCAGGTACACTAGATATTTCTCTGTCCCAGGAGGGCTCACAATCTAAGTTTGTATCTGAGGCAATGGAGGGTTAAGTGACTTGCCCAAGATCACAAGGAGCAGCAGTGGGACTTGAACTGGCCACCTCTGGAATGCAAGACCAGTGCTCTAACCACTAGGCCACTCCTCCACTCCACAGGATATGCTGGTGACACTCCACCAGGAGAACATTCACTGTAGATGGTTATTTCTTTTTGGAGCCTGGTAAATATAGGGGAAATCATAAAAAAGTCAGGACAGTGCAGGAAGCTTGGAGTCTACTGAAATGAGACTAATCTCTATACCACAAATGAAGCAGACCCACAGAAATTGGCCCAATTCAAGTGGCAGGTGGCAGATATTCCAAGCTAGATGGATGCAAGGCAAGCAGGTGAGAGAGGAACAACCTTATGACTGAGTCGATGGAAGCTGAATCGCCTGACCTACTGCTATGGAAGAATTCCTGTTGACATTTAATGTGGTCCGATGTTGGCATGTTAAGAAGTAGAAAGAATTGGATGTTAAGTGAATGTGGATGTTTGTGTGGTAGAGGGTGGCGGTGGGGTATGTGAGAAGGTGTGAAGAGTTAGAAGGTGCTTAAAGACTGGAAACAGTATGTAAATTCCAGGAAGCCCTTGACACACTGCACTGATTCACTCTGATGAAATAACAATACTTCGAGAAGAGTGCTGGAGAGACTTTGTTGTGAACACTGTACTCCCGTTTGATGTGATTCAGGAGATTTTCATGATTTATAAGGACTATAATTTGAATCTTTAAGGACAATAACTAAGACACAAGTGGAAGATTTGAAACTGAGGAAATAACATCAATGTGTAAAATAAGTGGGGAGAATGTACACAGTTTGTGGATATATAGAAATGTTTCCACATAAGGTTTATGTGAGTGGGTGGTGAAGTGAAAGGTGTGACTGGATGAGTTCCGGAACTTGCATAGTATAAGTTGTTTTATATGATATATGTATTGTAATAAAAGAAATGAAATATTTTAAAGGAAGAACGTTTTTTGTGATATAGCTTTGAGATCTGTTCTTCTAGTTTAAATATTTATCCCCAGTAATATATATAATGCTATTGTTTTCTGCCTGGAAATAATGTAGGCTATGATTTTCCCTCATATCACTGCTGTCGCGGTACACCAAAACACACGTGGGTCAGCTGTTTGCTGGGCATTATGAGTAAGAAATTCCTAGCAGTTTGACCTCATATATGTTTGAAAATCTACACAATGGCCTAGACTGACCGGAAAGCGCTGTCCTGGCACAGCATTGTAGCTATAAGAGGCTTCTAAATCCATCCAGACCATCGTGTGACCTGAGACAATTTCAGGACCTATGGTCACTTGTGTGACAGCCAAAAAAAAGTGTATTTGTCGCTAATATGTAGTCCCATCTCATAAGCGTTATCATGGGCTCTTGACCTATGAGTGTAATCTAGTTCCCTGGGATGGAGTAGTCTCCAAATGTCCATCAAATCCAGAGAGTTACAAAATAAGACTAAGGTCCCCTGACCTGGTCAGAAATGTTGGCAGTGTCTTATCTGAGCTGTGCTATCCAAGTTGGGATCTGCTATAAGATTAATTTTACCTAAAACAAAGAGAGATCTTTGCCATGATATGGCAACAACCTGGCTAAAACCAGATAAAAGTTAGCATCAACAACTGAGCTAAAACCGGACAAAATTTAGCATTAAAAGGTATAGGCACATAAATGTTTAATAAATATAGTTCTCCGCCCTATAACCATAGTTTTGAGAGTATATAACAGCCTTTTTCATCCTTCAGGATGATCTCAGACATACATGCCAGGGACTTATGAATCAATCTGGCTACCCCAACTTTCCTGCCTCCCGGGGAGGCATAGTAGATTTCCCCCACCCAAGCCTGTTTCAGCTCTGATGCGTCATTTAGGTGCGTTTTCTGAAGGCAGGCGACATCCGCTCCCTTTCATTTCAATTTGGTTAAAATTTCAGAATGTTTGATCGGGAAGGAGATGCCTCCTACATTCCACACTAAAATTCTACATTTCTTGGAAATAGCGCCTCGGTAAATTTTATTCAAGCTGTCAAATTTCTATGTGTAATACAGCCAGAGTGTCCAGCCTCACTCCAGTCTCTTCATAGCGTGTATTTAATTCAGATCTAACAAACATCAATGTGAAGGAACCACCAATAAATCTTACCCTCCCCCAAAACCCCTCACTTCCCCTCCATCTCCCTACCCCCTACCCCAGAGGCCCCAGGACTACCATCAGATACATCACCCTCGTGTATTGCTACTAAAAGCGGAACCAGGGTTGTAACAAACACATAGACTTGCCAGAAAAAGTCATGTGCATTCTCCCAATGCCATCCAATCCACCCACCCCAATCCCTACTGCTTAGATCATGAACTGTACCTCGCCCCTGTAGGGCTATTTCCCTGTGAGTCTCACTCTGCTGGTCTCAGCCTGTGAATACAACTATATCAAGATGGGGTCTGTGAACTATGACCCTGTACTTCAGTGAGCAAGCAGATTCAACTTTCTGTTTGTGTCAGCTCTCTGCTTGTGGTAAATCACTGGCAGGCCTGGAAAAACTCAAGGACATGCAGTGGGCTACCTGCCCCCCCTTTTACCTCCCTGATAAGGAAAAGGGAGGCAGACCATGGCGCCAGCAAGCCTGATGAGAGACAGGAATGCCCATCACAATGTAACAATTTGAAGGTCAAGAAAAGGTCGTTTCTTGCTCAGGGAAGGAGCTGGACAAGATCATGATTGCTGTCTGGTCACCTGAGAATCGGGGACTGGAACAGCGGGAACGAGAGGATAAGAAAAGGGTCTGGCAGTTGTTGTGGGGTTCGCCTGGAAGACGGGGTAGCTGGAGAGAAGACCAGTGAGACCTGAAGTGGTCCACAACCTTGTGAACTGTCTATCTGAAGAAAGTACCTGTTGGTCCAGCTGTACCGGCCAGAGTGACTGTAATCCTGCTTGCTGCAGAGAGCCTGGGCTATTCTCTAAGACTGACTCGCTGTGGAAGACAGTTTGAGTAGAAGGGGGAAAACCTGTGCCAACCTCATCTGAGAGACCACCCAAGAGTCAGCTCGGTGAGAATTACAGGGATTTATTTCTGATTAGTCTGGGATTAGTGAGTGGGTTCTTACCTCAGCAAAGGTGGGTTAGTTCAGAACTGTGGTCAGGAAGATGTGCTGCTAACTGTATTACTTCATGACCTAGTCAGTTACAAATCAGGATTGTGTATAACCTGGTAACCAGTGATAACAGTGTTTTATAGTTAGACAATACATTCTATAGTTTTCTTATCAGCATAAGGTCTCTATATTTGTACCTAAGCCTTATTGCAGAGTGTATCATTTATATTTTCTTATCTTTATAATATATTCTAATATATATCAGCTGTGACTTTTCTTTATCACAGTTCTCTACAACGGAAGGAAAGTTCTGGTGTAGGCACCAGAAGAGGCAGGTTCCTGTAGAATAATACCCCTAGGCAGAGCTAAGAAGTTGTTTAGACAGACTTCTGTAAACGGGAACCTGGGAATTACTCATTTGGTAGCTTTTCCCATAAGAGTTATTTATTTATACATGCTTACACCCCTGATCCCCTTTCCCACCTTCTCCTCCATCCCTTCCCCCATCCTACCCCTAACCCCCCATGAAATCCCTCTTATGATTCCACCTCATGTGATCAAGATGGAAACAACCACCACGCTTAACGACTTGAGGCCCCGTGCCCCTCTGCCTTCCTATAGATAAACTAGACAAGTATAAACAGTGCACAATTTGAACAGGATCAATTAACTTTAACACCAGCTCTTATAACTTCAAATACAGTTCATACAATGGTTATTAAAAACAAAGATTTGAACAAACTCTAACATCAGGCATTTTCTTTCTGGGAATTAGGAAGCTCAGAAACAAAGGCACACGCTGCTCCAAAAGATTCAAAGGACTACCGGCATAAATCTAATTTTCCTCTCATGGAGCTATGCACAACTTCCTCCGTTGTTCCTGCAAAGACAATGTAATCTTGGAAGACTTTAATGGCGTAGCCTTCATATTGCAGTGTGTCTCTTTTCTGCCAGAATCCTCTCAAAATTTCCAGCATATGGATAGTTATGAACCTTGATGATAACAGCACGCAGGGTCTGTCGGCCATCTAGCACGCAACCCACTCCAGACACAAAGGCCCTGCATGATCTGACAACACAAATTATGATTTTAACCAGCGTTCCAAAATGGATGGCAGTACTCGCTCTCCCCCAGTCTCCGGTAAGCCTATAATCCTCTGGTTATTATGATGTGACGGGTTTTCTAAGTTGTTTATTTTAGTAGCCTGGTCACATACTTTGGTTTCCAGAGAGGCAAGGGCTTCAGCGGTTGAGAGGGAAGCATCTTCCAGCATAGAAACTCTCTGCTCAAACTCTCCCGTATGTCAGTTTGTTTCACGCAGGAGCGTTTCTAAGTTCGACATCTGGCCCGACAGCTGTCCCAACATGGGTTCGAGCACAAGCCCTATGGCCATGGTGAGTTCAGAACATTGTTCTTCCGAAAAGAATGACCCGCTCTGCAGCACAGCTCCCTCCATCTTACCATCTGCATCTTGTAGTTTGCCTTTCTCCTGTCTGAATCCCATGCCTGACATTTCACCCCACAGAGCAGTTAAATACTTGTCCATGAAAGTAACCCGTTCTCAGGCACAAATTGGCCCGGGAAAGCAAAATTATACTAGCTTTTTAATGCTGTTCGGGAACAGGAGCCTCAAAGAGCATGAAAACACTTCCTTTCTCAGAGCATCAAGTGGTCCCTGAAAGCAATTTTTTTAAAGTCACACCTGCATATAATGTGGTAGTTTATGCATAGAAATAGGCACTTAAAACTGCACATCTAAAATTCATACAAAATAACATGCATGTAAGCCTGTACATTATCCAAAACAAGCAGAAGCATTTCCGGGAGCAGGGTTTGCCTTTATGAGCATATATTTGAAAATATCTGTGTATGCACATAACAATTTTAAAAAGTTTGTGTGTTGTAACAGGAAGTATAAACAGAAATAAATTAATCCCAAAATAACATTCAAAATGGAATCATGCATATACTTTCACTATGAAAATTCACTAGTACCAGCATGGGATTACAATTTACACCTGTGCTCAGTTACAAAATTACTCCTTCATGTCTACTTACAACTGCCACAATGACACAATTATATGCAATGCCAGGCTGCTTATACTAGTACCAAACAGATATATATAGTTCAGAAAACAAGAAAAATCCATCTTCTCCCCCTTGAAGGGCATATACATTTGAATAAACAATGTGGCTGAAGATCAGCAGGCCTAAATTTCCTTAACCTGGTCCTGGGGCACCCCAGCCATTCAAGTTTTCAGGATATCCACAATAAGTATTCATGAGAGAGACATGAATGCAGTGGAGGCAGTGCATGAATATTCATTGTAAATATCCTGAAAACCTGAATGGCTGGGGTGATCCTGGACCAGGACTGGGAACCACTGCCCTAACCCCCACCCCCCTTATCAAGAGGAGCAATAAATTAAATTGATGCCAAGTCAGCTTCAATCCAGTCACAGATATGTCTCACATAAAGGAGCATTTTACACCTCAAAATGACTTTTGTAAAGCACAAATCTATCTACATTAAGATCACATATCGCCAAACGGAGATCTGACCTGGCTCCACTGTTCCTAGTATTAGAAGAGACAAGTCTTAAAAAACACTTTAAATACAGAACTCCAAGTTTTTTCTTTACTGGATCCATTCTTTTAAACAATTTAAAATATATTCTATGAAAAGAACATCCATGCTGTGCACACAAAAGGCTCAGTTTGCCATCAATCACAGTAACTTTTTTCTTAACACCTAAAACATAAAAATTTTACTGCCCTGTTCATCAACTTCCAAACTTAATAAGGAAGAAGATGTGCCCGAACCAACTTTAACGAAGAGCAGTTTATCCATGTCCATTCCCCCTGCCCTCCCTCTCCCCAACCACAAGAAATTCCCACTACGTACCCCAGGGATCCAGCTTTATTAGCATTTTGTCCTTTAAAGCAGTTTTCTCCTCATGTGTTTGACTGGGACCATGGACATTTCAGCAGGATACGCCAGGATAGCCTAGTATCTGTTTTAGACTCACTCTGACTTCCTGCTTTGGTCATTGGTGACTCTGGCATGCAGAATTATAAGATCTATTTTCACTCAACCAGTTCTGAGGCCACACCCTCTGAAGCAAAATGCAGGTGAGTTTTTTTTTTTTTTTTAAAGACACAGCATTCATTTTCTATAAGGAACACTTGAAAGTGTTTAATGATAGGTGGGTCACAAAGCCATCACAAGTGATTTTAGGAATATTGCAGTTATTTTTCTGGGATGTGTGTGTGTTTGGTGATTTATAAGTCATCTCCAGCTCTTATCAAAAACTACTTCTGCTGCCAATCTTCCCTCAAGGGGTTCTGACCAGCAATATTCCACCCTTGGTACTCTTATTAGCACAAAATGTTTTAACAAGAAGTTCCCCTCTCCAGTTCATTACCACTCATATTTGCCTAGTATATCAGCTAAAAAAACCATGAGGTAATTTTATAAGCTTGTTTTTGTCACTTTAGAGGTAATTTTCAAGTTCTACTTCATAATGATTTTGTTCATACACTGTTGCACTTAGCTTAATATACAGAGGATGAAAGTCTTTAGTTAAAATTCTTGTTAATGGAACTGGATGTGGGAAGCAGCTCTCCAAGCAGGAGAAAAATCTGCTTTTATCTGTCCTCTACATCAAGTGAACCACAAGTTGATATTTTATTTTTTAAGTCATCCTGGGCAATTCTCTTGTGGTGTGCAAACAAATGTAAATGAGAGAAAAACTAAACAAATGGAACAGGTAAATACAATTACAAAATTTTTAAAAAGTCACAACTTTAGTATCATGCTCATTTTATATTATTCAATACTAAATTAATTCACAATCACAAAAAAGCATGAAAGCTGAAAGCAAGCTCGTTACATTTTCATATTCACAATGAGCAAATAAATTGTGGTTGCCAAGTTACTCCACTTGTATGTGTGGGGAAAAGGATCCACAAAGGAACTGTACGCAATATATTAACTTAGACCAATAAAAAAGTAGAGTATCAGTGGACAAGGTTTCAAAAAAGTGTTATCCTCTCCATTAAGTCAGTGAAGAAAACAATGCAGTTTCTGAATGTAGTACGTATGATCCAATGAAAATAAAATATGAAGGGCACTGCATCAGTGAATCAAGACGAAAAATAAAGCAATGTTGCTCACTCAGTACAGGTGTTTTCCATACCAAGCAGGATTGATCATGCATACAAGTAGGTGACATCATCCAGTGGAACAGGGACAAACTGCTTTCCAATAGCTCTAAAGTTCAGTTCAGAGCTCTGAGCATGTGCAGCTCTTACCATTAACAGTGGGTCCCGCTCAGCTCTGGGGCATTCCCAGGTGAACAGTAAGATGTTCCAGTCTTTACCATCCTCAGTGACAAACGTTTTGAACAGTAGGACCAGGGATTTTATTTGAGGGGCTACTTCGGGGTACTGAGTACCAGCACCTTTTCCACTGTCTGCTAAAATTGACCCACGGTTCTCATATTTTAATGAAAGAGCTCAGGCTCTACATACAAGTTCTGCCTTGTCATAGATTCTGTAACTGGTTGCAGGGGGCCTGGCTATTGTGGGGTCGGTCCCTCAGTGATCACCCCATCCCTGAAGGGTGGCCTGGCACCTTTTTCCCTACAAAAAAATGCACTGAGTAGGACATAAAGAAGATGTGGGCCGCATGGGTATGCAACAGCAAAAAAAGAGAGAAAAGAACCGAGGCACCAAAGAACATGAATACCAATAATATAAAATGCAGAAAAATGTATTTAAAAAGTCTCAATTCAGCCTGTTGAGAAGACTCAACATGGCTATGTTTCAGCAGCTATGCCTGCATCAGGAGGTCAGCCTTAGACAAAGACCAGGGACCCTGTTTACCAACAGAAACACCCATAGTAATAAATGGATGTCTTTAGCGTTAGCACACACTAATTTTTAACATGTGCTAAAAATGCTAGCACTCCTACAAAGCAGCTTTGTAAACTGGTTCCCAGGTTTGTAACAGTACTAGTACGTGTTGGAGATGATAAAATAAACCACTGAGAACATCAGCAGAGGAAGACAGAGCAACTGCAGAAAAAAAAAAAAAAACACCACACACAAAAAAAAAACCAGCATCAATGGAACAGAGTGTGGAGAGCAATGGCTTCTGGATAGTAGGTCGTATAGTCCAGAATAACTAGAGTATAATTGTTCCCTCGTATGGTTCTCTCCAGTGGGCCCATGAAATCCATGGCCACTCTTTCGAAGGGGGTCTCAATGATGGGTATGAGAATAAAAGAGGCAGGTGGAACCCTTGTAGGACTTTTAAAACAGTTTGGACACGATTGGTAGTACAGTTGTACCTATTTATATTTCCCAGGCCAGAAAAAAAAATTGGGCTATTATGCGCTCTCAGGTTCTCTCTTCCCCATTGTACCCACCTAACAAATAACCATAGGCCAGCTGCATGACTTGCCTACGATAAGGCTGAGGTACTAACAATTGTTCTACCTCTTTCCCTTCTAGGGTTCTCTTGGCCATTTTGTATAGTAAAGCAAAGATACTTACCTGTAGCAGGTATTCTCCGAGGACAGCAGGCTGATTGTTCTCACATGTGGGTTGACGTCCACGTCGGCCCAGGAATCGGCATTTTGTGATTGGTCCATAAGTATCATCTGACCCAGAAAGATGCCAATGTTGGACTGAAGAAGAAGACGAGAAAGGAGAAGAACAGAAGACTTGTTGGGGGATAGATTGTTCTGAAGAGAGAGAGACACACACGGATATTCCTAAACATCAAGGAACTGAACTTTCCTTGTGATAAAGTTGACAAGGTCACTAAGGCCTTACCCAAAAGACTGTGCAATCAGTATACAGAATAAAAACCTTGGATTTTATTCCTCGACTGAGATTGACTCACAGAGGCTTCTGTTAGAATATCAACAGTGGAATCAGATTCTTCATCTACTGAAAGACTGCAATACGGACTGCGAGGTGAGAGGGATAGGATTTATTACCTACAGTTGGGATAGTTAGTCCACGGTTGTATCTGTGAAAGACTGGTTTTTCAGGACTGGTGGTCAGTGAAGTACTAGCTGCTAAGTGTCTATTTTGCACAATATATTTGTTGTAATCGCTCATAAAGAGTTATTTTTTTTTTATTTTTTTATTTATTTTTATTTTATTGCATTTGTATCCCACATTTTCCCACCTATTTGCGGGCTCAGTGTGGCTTACAATACATTGTAAATAATGGAAATGCAATTTGTTACAATCAGTTATGGATTACATTGTGAGAAGTTAAGCGAGACAAAGTCAAGGTGTCGTTAGGGAATAGGACAAGGAAAAGAACAATGGAAAGAGACAACGGGAAATTGGTAGGGTGATAGAACCTTAGCAAAAGAACATTCGGTATAACATTTTCTGTGAGTGAGGTTTAAGTGTGATGAGATTACGGGGGATGAGAGTTCAGAAAAGAATGTATTGGTGTATTTCTGGAATAGTGAGTGTGGACTTCATGTGTATTGCTCCTTACAGTAAATTTTATCGAAGAGATGAGTCTTCAGTAGTTTGCGGAAGTTGGTTAGTTCGTGGATTGTTTTCAAGTTGCGTGGTAGTATATTCCAGAATTGCGTGCTTAAGTAAGAAAAGGTTGATGCGTGCAGCGCCTTGTATTTTATGCCTTTGCAATTAGGGAAGTGGAGGTTAAGAAAAGTTCGAGATGATCTTTTAGCGTTCCTGGGTGGTAGGTCTATTAAGTCGGACATGTAGGCTGGAGCTTCACCGTGGATAATTTTGTGGACTAATGTGCATATCTTAAAAGTAATGCGTTCCTTAAGTGGGAGCCAGTGCAGCTTCTCTCGTAAGGGTTTAGCACTTTCGTATTTTGGTTTTCCGAAGATGAGTCTGGCTGCAGTGTTCTGGGCTGTTTGAAGTCTCCTCAGTATTTGCTCTTTACAACCTGCGTATAGTGAATTGCAGTAATCCAGATGGCTGAGGACGAGGGATTGTACTAGGTTGTGGAAGACGGATCTTGGGAAGTATTGTCTTATTCTTTTCAGTTTCCACATGCAATAGAACATCTTTTTGGTTGTGTTGTTTGCATGGGTTTCGAGTGTTAGATGGCGGTCAATAGTGACTCCAAGGATTTTTAAAGTTTCTGAGATTGGAAGGTTTAGTTTTGGTGTGTTTAAGGTGGTATATTCATTCGTGTTGTATTGGGAGGTGAGTATTAGGCAATGAGTTTTTTCCACGTTTAGTTTCAATCGAAATGCATCTGCCCAGGTGTTCATGATGTGTAAACTTTGGTTGATTTCGTTGGATATTTCTTTGATATCTTGTTTGAACGGGATGTATATTGTTACATCGTCGGCGTATATGTATGGGTTTAGGTTATGATTTGATAGGAGTTTTGCCAATGGGATCATCATTATGTTGAAGATGGTTGGTGAGAGGGGTGATCCTTGCGGTACTCCACATTCAGGTGTCCATGAAGCGGACGTAGTTGAGTTTGATGTAACTTGATATGACCGCAGGGTTAGGAACCCCTTGAACCAGTTTAGGACATTTCCTCCGATGTCGAAGTATTCAAGTATGTGCAATAGAATTCCGTGGTCAACCATATCAAAGGCACTTGACATGTCGAATTGTAGGAGAAGTATATTGTTGCCGGTTGAGATCATTTGTTTGAATTTAGTCATTAGGGTGATTAGTACTGTTTCTGTGCTGTGGTTCGATCGGAATCCGGATTGGGCATCATGCAGTATTGAGAACTTGTTTAAATAATTTGTAAGTTGTTTTGTTACCATCCCTTCGGTTATTTTGGTTATCAGTGGTATGGATGCTACTGGTCTGTAGTTGGTTATTTCACTTGCGCTTTTCTTTGTATCTTTGGGTATTGGAGTGAGTAAGATTTTTCCTTTTTCCTTTGGGAAGAGTCCGTTTTGTAGCATGAAGTTTACGTGGTTCGTTAGGTCTGTTACAAATTGTCGAGGAGCTGATTTCATTAGGTTGTTTGGGCAGTTGTCTAGTTTGCAGTAGGATTTAGCAAATCGTTTAAGTGTTTCAGAGATGAGGTCTTCTGATAGTATTTCAAATTCGGTCCAGGTTCTGTCTGCTGGGTAAATTCCGTCTTCTGGGTCTAGACAGTCTAGAAGTGTGGTGTATTCAATAGTGCTGGCGGGTATTTTAAGTCATAGTTGTATAATTTTCTCCTTAAAGTATTTCGCAAGGTTGTCGACATCTGGTATGTCTTTGCTGTTGTTTGTAGCTGGTGCGGTGTCTAGCAATTTATTCACAAGGTAGAACAGTTTGTGTGTGTCTTTGTAGTTGGGTCCTATCATTGTCTCGTAATGTAGTCTTTTAGTCTGTTTTATGGTGTATTTGTATTTCCTCCGAAGTAGTTTCCAGGCATTTAGTGTTTGTTCATCTTTCTTTTTGTTCCATGCGCGTTCTAGTTTCCTGACTTGTGTTTTAAGTTTTTTCAGCTCTTCACCTCTCGCCTGGACTACTGCAACTTACTCCTCACCGGCCTCCCACTTAGCCATCTATCCCCCCTTCAATCTGTTCAGAACTCTGCTGCACATCTCATATTCCGCCTGAACCGATATACTCATATCACCCCTCTCCTCAGGTCACTTCACTGGCTTCCGATCAGATACCGCATTCAATTCAAGCTTCTCCTTCTTACCTACAAATGCACTCAGTCTGCTGCCCCTCACTATCTTTCTACCCTCATCTCCCCTTACGTTCCTGCCCATAATCTCCGTTCACAGGATAAATCCCTCCTCTCAGTACCCTTCTCCACCACCACCAACTCCAGGCTCCGCTCATTCTGCCTTGCCTCACCCTATGCTTGGAACAACCTTCCTGAGCCCTTACGCCAAGCCCCCTCCCTGCCCGTCTTCAAGTCTTTGCTTAAAGCCCACCTCTTCAATGCTGCGTTCGGCACCTAACCCTTACCGTTCAGTGAATCCAGACTGCCCCAATTTGACTGCCCCTATCGGACCGACCGTTCACTTGTCTATTAGATTGTAAGCTCTTTGAGCAGGGACTGTCTCTCTTTGTTAAATTGTACAGCGCTGCGTAACCCTAGTAGTGCTCTAGAAATGTTAAGTAGTAGTAGTAGCATAAAAGAAACCTCCTCTTACAGGAGATAGACATCAAAGTTGTGAAGGCAAGTCCAGTGCAAAGATTGATATGAGGGCAATCTAAGAAGCCGGAGGCAGTAACATTTTTGGATAGCCAAAACCCAAGAATCAGTGGTGATAGCTGCCAAAAATGGAAAAAAATAGTGAACCTGACCTCTTACAAGAAGGTCAGGATACGTATTCTGGAGGCGTTGTGACTGTTGAGAAACAGTATTCAAAAAGAAGACTGCTGCTTTGCTAGAGCAGACACAGATTGCTTAGGTTGAGCCCTCTCTATTCTACTAGACCTTTAAAGGATGGGTCATTGACTGTGGTGGTCTTTTCTGACAATAGAAACTTTTATATTGAAAGAAACTTTTCAGTACTGGTTAAAAGATGGGCATCTGCTTGATGATCCAGAGGAGGATGCTGAAGGGTTGAACAATTCTTTATAGTATCAAATTTCTCTTTCTCCATATCCCCAAAGAAGGAGTCTCCTATGCAAAATGCATCTGCCAACTTAGAATGTATGTCTTCATGCAGTCTGGAGGCATGCAGCTCCACCAAGTGCCTAGCCACAACATTAGAGCAAAAATCATGGCTGAGATCTTAAAAACATCATAGGTGGTATGTATAAGGTGAGTGCCACACTCATCCATATTTGCAAATATATCCATTTTACTTGAGACTACAAGCAAGGCTTGGTGAGAAAACCAGGAATTTCTAGAAGACGTGTGCCATGTATTGGACAGCGATGCGTAACCCTAGTAGCGCTCTAGAAATGTTAAGTAGTAGTTAAGTAGTAGTATTGGACCATATAAAGTTGATGAGTTGATATATGTCCTAACAGCATCACTCCCTGAAAATGCTTCTTGCTGAAATGACATAGTATTTGTGGATCTCTTCCAGAAGGAATGTTGGATAAATCCCTGCAATTCTTGGCTTTCCTTATAGCTGCCTCAACATGAGAGAGTTGAACTTTGCTGAAACTCAGATCTTGTTGGATTTTATAATTCACATCTAACTTTTTAGCAGCTGACTGAATAGTAACTGTATTCTGCCACATATGGAATTGATGGTTTTGCAGTGAGCCATGGAAGGAATCACAACAGTTGGGTTTGGTGACTCAATGTATTTTAAGAAGCCAAAAATGTCTATCCTTGGTTCAGTATTTTGAGGGGGGTGTGTGGAGAAGTACTTCCTGAGCCATCTTCTGAATGAATCATGGATAATACCCTCAAACTGAGATTCATTCCTAACCATCATATTATACGGTCTGTGCCAGAGCCGGTGGTGGGAGATGGGACTGGTGGTTGGGAGGCGGGGATAGTGCTGGGCAGACTTATACGGTCTGTGCCAGAGCCGGTGGTGGGAGGCAGGGATAGTGCTGGGCAGACTTATACGGTCTGTGCCAGAGCCGGTGGCGGGAGGCGGGGCTGGTGGTTGGGAGGCGGGGATAGTGCTGGGCAGACTTATACGGTCTGTGCCAGAGCCGGTGGTTGGGAGGTGAGGATAGTGCTGGGCAGAATTATATGGTCTGTGCCCTGAAGAGCACAGGTACAAATCAAAGTAGGGTATACACAAAAAGTAGCACATATGAGTTATCTTGTTGGGCAGACTGGATGGACCGTGAAGGTCTTTTTCTGCCGTCATCTACTATGTTACTATATGAAAGGGTCAGATGAAATTCCTGTAGAATCCTTTCCAGCAGCACTGAATGAGTGAGGGCAGATATAGAAGGGGTCTAACAGACCATCCGACTGAAAAGTGATAGAATCTGTAGAGGATTGTGGTAACAAATGTGCTGGCTCCTGCTCAGAATCAGAAGTAGGTAGCAAAGACATTACAGGACCCTGAGAAGACCTACCCTCTCTCAGTGTAGGTGTAACTCCCACTGAAGACTCCTGAAAGCTGATGTTAGGTAAGTCTTTAAAGTAGCCCTTTATAAAATCATTGAATATTTTTTTAAATGAGTGAGTGCAGTTGCTCCAGAAGAGGCAGATAAACATAAATCAGCCACTGTGACAAACACGGAGTAAAAGAAATTAATTGATCCCCTTGAGCAGCAGAAGTAAGCAGATCACCAAGCCCAGAGTTGAAAGTCTTTCCACAGAAGATTCTCAATTTATATGTGCAGAAGTTGCAGCCAGCTGTTCAGAACTGACCCTTTTATGATTTTTCTCTTGCAGGAGATGCTTTTCAACCTCCAAATTGTCACAAAACCTTCTTGCTCTGGGAGACATTCGAGTGCAATGATTGCAGTCTTCTTGAACATGGTCTGGACCCAGATAGATAAGTTACTTGGAATGAGCATCAAAGTTCTAGATTCTTCTGCCACACTTCAGGCAAGGTGGGATCCCCAACTTAGTTAATTTTATTTTTAAAGAAAACAAAACAAAAAATTAAAATTTCTTTGTGAGAACAAGAGGACAAAGAACAAAGCCAGAAGTAGCAGAAAAAGTTTTTTTTTAATTGACAGAGAGCTTCAATTCATGCCTATTCGTTAAAGCGAAAGAAACAAAACTGAGGAGATAGGGAGACCACTGCATGTGGGAAGTGCTGTGCAAGATCAGAACTCTGACCTGAAATTCTGAGCTACCGGAGAGCGGTTCTGTCCTAAGGACACTGGCATCTGCCAGCATAGCATCCTGCGCAGGAGGCTGCCCAATGGAGTGCCCAACATCCCTTGTACATGGAACGACCCCCCCCCCCCCCCCCCCGGGAGACTGCCATGTAACCAGGGAGGTGAGTCAGCAGCAGTGACAGTAGTGTAGTAGGTAGACATTTTTCAAAGAAAGATTACTCCCCTAACTACCTTACAATTAAGGTAATTAAAGTAAATTTATGAAAGGAACACAATAGAAAGATTTTGAAATCAGAATGATAAACACTATGAAACCAACACAAAAGAACTCAAGAGACATTGGCTTTATCATCCATTATCAAATATAAGGCCTTTCAACTGTAAAGTGAAAACACCTGTGTCTTCACTATTCCGTAATAGCACATGCAGGTAGCTTAATACTGTTTTAAACCAATATAACTGCTTTGTTTCTTCACTAACCTAACAGAGAACAACTCACAACAGTTTGTCACATATATTGTTAGTCCAATAAGGACGACTCGCACACACAATATCTCCACAGATTTGATTTCAGTGAATTATAACAACATAAGGGGAAATTAAAGCAAGTCTTTTTTCTTAAGCCAAGGTCAAATATTATTTGATTAAATTTTTGTAATATATTTACAACCCTCCTACTCCAGAATTCCAGACAGATATCCTGAAAAGAGTACTCAATTAGCAGCACCAAAGACTTTGAAGAAGAATAAGACATTTTTTTCTGAATTTTAATAGACTTGGTTCAGAATGTCAGCTACAAAAGTATTTCAACCATACAGGCCAGCCACAGAAAAGGCATGGGCAAAAGCTTTAGATATATCTGTAAAAGATTGATCATCCAGAATAACCTGTAAGCACTGGTGAACTTGTGCAGAATAATGCTCAGCTACGGTCACATGACACTGGGTGGATGCAACACATCTCATAGCCCTTAACACCATTAGTAAACATGTGTATCTGAGGTAAAAAGCAATGGAATGCCACAGACTTGAGTGTTATCTCCGGTTATTAGCCATTTGCTACAATATGAACCAGCTGCAAAGCTCAGTGTTATAGACACACACAGGAGGAACAGCCAGTGGTTACAGCAGACTAGGATCAAATTCCTTATTTGGTAGTCTGATCCCTAGAGGTATTACCACAAGACTGCTAGTGGGCTGAGGAATTCCCTTGATAGGTAGTTGGATGGAAGGGAAAAATTATGTGAAAGGGGATAAGAGGTGGAGAAGACTGTACCAAAATAGCCCCCCAAAAGCACGAAGTACCAGCCCCTTTAAATTGCCCACGGAAGCATCAGGTGGCCAGTGCTCATGGAAAGGAAAGATAACATCTCTTGAAGTGCTGGTATCTTTCCATGAACACCACAGCTTATGAGGTTTAATGCAAGCTATGTTATTCATTTTACACAATAATGAGCTGCACATTATGCAATTTCATGCTTCGCAGCTCATTAGTATGTGTTGTGATAAAAAGAATCCCACATTACGCTCCATTATTGATGAACAATATGCTTTTGCCAATTAAGGTTCATTAACTGGTAAATAATATTGTGTTATTGCTGTAATGCAGCTTAGTAGACCTCTTTGATTGTAAGCTCTCCCAGGACAAGGAAATTAAGTGTATGTGAATTAAACTCAACTTGAGGTACTACTGATAAATAGGTGTGATAGTATCTGAGGATCTGAAGGCGACGAAACAGTGTGACAAGGCAGTGGCTGTAGCCAGAAGGTTGCTAGGCTGTATAGAGAGAGGTGTGACCAGCAGAAGAAAAGAGGTGTTGATGCCCCTGTATAAGTCGTTGGTGAGGCCCCACCTGGAGTATTGTGTTCAGTTCTGGAGGCCGTACCTTGCTAAGGATGTAAAAAAAATGGAAGCGGTGTAAAGAAAAGCTACGAGAATGGTATGGGATTTGCGTTACAAGACGTATGAGGAGAGACTTACATAAGTACATAAGTACATAAGTAGTGCCATACTGGGAAAGACCAAAGGTCCATCTAGCCCAGCATCCTGTCACCGACAGTGGCCAATCCAGGTCAAGGGCACCTGGCACGCTCCCCAAACGTAAAAACATTCCAGACAAGTTATACCTAAAAATGAGGAATTTTTCCAGTCCATTTAATAGCGGTCTATGGACTTGTCCTTTAGGAATCTATCTAACCCCTTTTTAAACTCCGTCAAGCTAACCGCCCGTACCACGTTCTCCGGCAATGAATTCCAGAGTCTAATTACACGTTGGGTGAAGAAAAATTTTCTCCGATTCGTTTTAAATTTACCACACTGTAGCTTCAACTCATGCCCTCTAGTCCTAGTATTTTTGGATAGCGTGAACAGTCGCTTCACATCCACCCGATCCATTCCACTCATTATTTTATACACTTCTATCATATCTCCCCTCAGCCGTCTCTTCTCCAAGCTGAAAAGCCCTAGCCTTCTCAGCCTCTCTTCATAGGAAAGTCGTCCCATCCCCACTATCATTTTCGTCGCCCTTCGCTGTACCTTTTCCAATTCTACTATATCTTTTTTGAGATACGGAGACCAGTACTGAACACAATACTCCAGGTGCGGTCGCACCATGGAGCGATACAACGGCATTATAACATCCGCACACCTGGACTCCATACCCTTCCTAATAACACCCAACATTCTATTCGCTTTCCTAGCCGCAGCAGCACACTGAGCAGAAGGTTTCAGCGTATCATCGACGACGACACCCAGATCCCTTTCTTGATCCGTAACTCCTAACGCGGAACCTTGCAAGACGTAGCTATAATTCGGGTTCCTCTTACCCACATGCATCACTTTGCACTTGTCAACATTGAACTTCATCTGCCACTTGCACGCCCATTCTCCCAGTCTCGCAAGGTCCTCCTGTAATCGTTCACATTCCTCCTGCGACTTGACGACCCTGAATAATTTTGTGTCATCGGCGAATTTAATTACCTCACTAGTTATTCCCATCTCTAGGTCATTTATAAATACATTAAAAAGCAACGGACCCAGCACAGACCCCTGCGGGACCCCACTAACTACCCTCCTCCACTGAGAATACTGGCCACGCAATCCTACTCTCTGCTTCCTATCTTTCAACCAGTTCTTAATCCATAATAATACCCTACCTCCGATTCCATGACTCTGCAATTTCTTCAGGAGTCTTGCGGACCTGAACATGTATACCCTGGAGGAAAGGAGAAACAGGGGCGATTTGATACAGACGTTCAAGTATTTGAAAGGTATTAATCCGCAAACGAACCTTTTCCGGAGATGGGAGGGCGGCAGAACGAGAGGACATGATATGAGAGTGAAGGGGGGCAGACTCAAGAAAAATGTCAGGAAGTATTTTTTTCACGGAGAGAGTGGTAGATACTTGGAATGCCCTCCCGCGGGAGGTGGTGGAGATAAAAACGGTAGCAGAATTCAAGCATGCGTGGGATAAACATAAAGGAATCCTGTTCAGAAGGAATGGATCCTCAGAAGCTTAGCCGAGATTGGGAGGCGGGGCTGGTGTTTGGGTGGTAGGGCTAGTTCTGGGCAAGTCTTCTACGGTCTGTGTCCTGAAAATGGGGCTAGTTCTGGGCAAGACTTCTACGGTCTGTGTCCTGAAAATGGCAGATACAAATCAAGGTAAGGTATACACAAGAAGTAGCACATATGAGTTTATCTTGTTGAGCAGACTAGATGGACCGTGCAGGTCTTTTTCTTCCGTCATCTACTATGTTACTATGAGGCATATTTTCAAAGCATTTAGACTTACATAGGAACCTATGGAACTTTGTAAGTCTAACTGCTTTGAAAATGAGCCCCTATGTTACTATGTGTGATACATATAGAAAAATCATAAGATTGTACATGCGTTTCTATGTAATAACTGGCTCACTTTAATTGCAGGACTGGACGTAGGTGCTCTCACTGTATCTAAATTCTCCAGAAGAGGTCTGCTCTCTGTTCCTCACATTAATCTGAGGAGGATGTATAACATCGAGTATGATTTCTGGCCTTCAGATCTCAAGGAGGCAGGTGAGTCAGTTCAGGTTTTAGCTCATTTAAAATGCATGAGGACTCGTAGTATATCAGTGGAACCCCAGCCAGTCAGATTTTCTGGATATCCACACTGAATATGCATGAGAGAAATATGTATGTAATGGAGGCAATGCATGCAAACCAACCTCATAAATATTCATTATAGACATCCATATAACCTTACTGGCTGGGGCTCCCCCAGGACAGGTTTTGGAACCACTGCTCTATATAAAAGTAAGTTAAAACATGACCCCATTCATATTAGGACTTGGCAACCTGGTAGATACTAGAGTGGTTGGGACTATATAAGAAAGTTCTCATCTCTGACCCCAGGGAAATTGTAAATTAAGAAAATTTGGGCCTTCTAAAGTCCCAGTTAAAGTTATTGCATATTTTATTCTTTCCAACTCTTGTTTCTGACATTGTTAGAGAGAAGGGACAATTATCCTTCTGAACCACACCTGGATGTTGGGCAAGATATATTAAAAAAGAAGTCCAGTTCTTGGAAAGCACTATTTATTTTTATAGTGTAATGACAGCATATACAGATGTAAAGTAAACAGGCAGTCAGATTTTACATAGGATACAAACATTTGGGATGTGCATTCATTTACAAATCATGTATGGGTGTTAGTAATAACTCCAAAGCCACGGTTCACAGTAGGATGCTGGGTTAGATGGATCATTGGTCTGACCCAGTATTGTCATTCTTGTATTCTATAGGATAAACAATTTTTGCATTAAGGTGCTTATTTTAGAGGCACTACTTGGGTTCTCGACATACAAACAGGCATTTAGATGTTTATGTTGCATAAACATCTAAATCTTGATTTTACAAAGCTGGGATATACACATCTAAAACTCTAAAATGTGCAAAGGGAAAGGGGATATGGTCTAGGTGTGTTCTGGTAGCAATAGGGTGGGCTTAAAAAATAAACATGTATTTCTCATTTCAGAAAAGTAATGAATGTCTATGTCCAAAAAGATTGATGTAAGGATTTACAGTTGCTACCTGGGACATTGTCATTTCAGAAATGGGCTCCTATTGAGCAGCACTCCACTGGAGAGATTAGAGGAGTTTGACAACTTAATCCCCAAGAGGTTGGGGTGTACCCCCCTTAGGTGAAAATAGATTTGGGAAAAATAAATGTTTATCTAAAATGGTCAACAAACATTGTGTTGCTATTTCGTAACAAACGTTTATATATCTATGTTGCCTTTTCATATTTTAGATATTTATGAATCTAAAATGGATGTTCCCGATGTACATAATCTGTGCATAAATGTCCAATGCTCCATATATTTTAGCAAAGTATCTATATCAGCAGATCCTGTTCTAAAATACTAGTGGAACAAGAGAGATCCTGACTTGGATATCTTAATTCCTATTTTTTACATCCTTTCTAAAACCCATCTCTAAATAACACAAATCTTGTAACAAAATTTTGTCATGGGGTTTATATTGGTCTGTATGACCTCTATTTTAAAAAAATGATCAGGTTTAAGTTCCCCCTTCCGACCCAAGCCCACATCCAATCTGTAAAATTTGTGTCTGGACAAACCTCCTTCACCCCAGCTTGATCCCCCTTCTGCTTAGTGGTGGCAGAACCCTTTCTTACCTGCTCCCAGCTTAGCATTCAGCTATGATCTTACACTACCCTGGCTACTACCGTGGGTAAAATGAAGATGCCAGTAGAGTTAAGTAGCATTGCAATGTTGTTAGGGTACATTACTTAACTTAGATCCACGTTTAGAATATGCAGTATAGCAAACTTTTAATAAACAAACAAAAACAAACAAACAATACTATGCTACGAATTAGCTACCAGTAGCACAGTAACACTCCAAGAACAACCTTTACTTTAGCCAGCATAGATAGCAACAGACATAGCACGGGATCAATGGTAACTACCAAGCTTGGAACAGGTATTTAAGAGAGTTCTGCTGACAGCCTAATGTGGGAAGTTTTGGGGGCTGTGGAAGAGGGAAATGGTCAAAGGAGGAATTTCAGGGGAAAAGGTAGTTGGGTGGCTAGAGGCCAAGAGCAATGTTTCTTTTACACTAATCTGGGAGAGGAAGGGGAAAAGATCTGAGTCCACAGGAAAAACTTATTATTATTATTATTATTATTACATTTGTATCCCACATTATCCCACCTTTTTGCAGGCTCAATGTGGCTTACAATTCATTGTGGATACTGGAAATAGAAAAGAATGTACATTTGGATTTACAGCAAGTTTTGGTTACATGATGGTGAAATACATGATAGTGTTAGAGTCAAAGGCATTAGGTACAAGAAGGTATGGGAGCAAAAGACATTAAAGAACATTCCTGTTCACAGTAGAGGGCAGGAATGGATGGGTATGATGCAAAAATTAATCTGGTGGATGACACAAAACTGTTTTCAAACACATCCCTAATATACATTAATATACTGGTAATCCACAAATAAGATGCACTTGAATCCCTTCACCTTTTTTCATAGTGTTTATGAATGATACTACATTTCCACACACATCTTTGCATTTACTGCCTCAATCTGAAAGGAGTGGCTTCAGCAAATTCCTGTAGTACAGGTAATTATTTCCAAAGTAGGCTGAAATTCTACAGACCACTGTTGGATTTTTCGTGTCTGGTTTTCTAAAATATTTAAGCCCTTTAAAGTACAAACTTTGGCCACTGGCAATTGGGGGTGGGGGGGTGGTGGTGATAAGAGATCCCTGGTTTACTATAAGAAGCTGTAGTGAAATTGTGTTCATGTCAGTCATGAAGTCATACTGTCATCCTTCAAGTGTTTCATGAATGGTCTTCAAAAGCAGTTTTAAAAAACTTAATTTTACTATGCTTCCTCCTATTGTGCTGGGCAGTCTGGAGAGGGAAGAGTGGAGGCATCCCTCTCCAAAGTTTTAACTGGCTACTCGATTGGTGGTGTTCCCTTGGTTAACATCCCCCTCAAATAATATGACCACAAACTAGCAGCTGCAAAAATGCTCGCATGAGCTCCTGCACTGGTGTCTGCCCTCATCCCTGTACATTCCTATATAAACCAAGAGATCCTACATTATATTTAACACTTGCACATGGCCAGCCCAAGGGTATCTGATGCTTTAGGTGAATTTTTAACTGTGTGCTACACTCCAGCTATGACCTTTTATTAGAAATAGCAGTATATCAAATGCATTAATAAATATAACCCCCTGCCCCCATTGTTCAGCTTCTCCCCTTCTCTTCCCTATCCAACATCTCTTCCATATCTTTCCTTTTTCCCATACAGGGTCCTTACACCCTCCCCTCCCTTCACTACTGCTACCCTACATTTGCCCAGGCTGCCCTGAAACATTTGAAAGCAGCATGCATGATGCAGGACTTTTGGGTGCAGGCTTTGGGCATGCACCTGTGCTCAAAGGCATTGCACTATGCACACCATTCCAAGGACTTCAGGGTAGCTTGGGCAGAGAAGGGAGGGAGAAAGCCCTGCTGCGCCTCTGCCCCTCCAAATTCTGTCACCATAGGTGGACTCCTACTCCAGCTATGGGTAGGTCTGGCCCTGTACCTGCATCTTTATGGCACCAACAGCTTCAGTCATTACAACATAAATGGAGCCATCTCTGGTCTTCTCATACCAAAACTGCAGAGGTGATTTTTAAAAATAAAATTTAGCCCTCCGTCATTTCCTCCTCCTGGAGATACCTGGGTTCTAAGCTTATTGGTTCTTCTCCAGGACAAGGACTCATGGACCAGTACCAACCACATATCACAGGGGTCCAAGTATACCTGCAAGGCTATCTTCACAGCAACTGTTTCAGCACCTGCCAAATGGACTTTTAATTGCTAGCATAACACTGGTACTTATATACTGCTACTACCATACAGTTCTAAGCATACAGTTCACAGATCCAAGATTCCAGAACATTCTCCTGGGAATAGCAAAAATAAGTAGAACAGTAATACAATAAAAAGAAAAAACAGATAAAAATATTTAAATAAGAACAAATTTCCTAAACAACAGAGTCCTAATATTTCTTTGTTAAAAACCTGATAAGAATAGAATCGATCAAAACATATAGACATTTCTTCCCAAATCTTAGGAGCCTGATAGGTTAACAACATCTCATGAAACTTAAATGTTTTCCTGCCTTTGACTGAAGGGAAGGTAAAAGGTGAATTATTAATAGTGCACCTAATTCTAGAAGCAGTAGCAAATTGAAAATGAGAGGGCATATATTCCAGACAATCGCTATTTAAAACCTTAAATAAAACACATGAAAACAGACGTACAACGGTAGATGCAACTCTCTCGTATTCATATTCTTTAGCAAGGCATACCACAAAGACCAACAAATATGAACCCAATACAAATATAAAGAACTGTCTTACAATTTTTTGCTTGTAAAATACTAAAATGTTTTATCATGATCATGTTTACTTGTTAAAATACTATTATGTTCTATCATTATCATGTTACCCAAAATCCTTCTATAATGCTAAATGTATCTTTTCCTATATGCTTCCACTATTCATGATGTATTGTAAGCCACATTGAGCCTGCAAAGAGGTGGGAAAATGTGGGATACAAATGCAATAAATAAATAAATAAATAATACTACTTGTGAATATTCCAAAAACCACAACTGACTGGTCAGATTCTAGAAACTGAGTTGAGAACATCTGATCTAAAAAAGAGACATGAACAGTGTGTGTATGTATGTACCAGAAGTGCCCTGATAGCTTGTTCACACAAACCCATGTTATTTATCATGGAAATTACATATACAGAGCAAACTACACTCAGAATTCTAAATTTAAGAAACTGCATAACAATCTTTGTGCACTGGTACTCATTCTTGAGAATGGGCATCTGTTTAAACTACTGTACTTACAGTGGGGGAAATAAGTATTTGATCCCTTGCTGATTTTGTAAGTTTGCCCACTGACAAAGACATGAGCAGCCCATAATTGAAGGGTAGGTTATTGGTAACAGTGAGAGATAGCACATCACAAATTAAATCCGGAAAATCACATTGTGGAAAGTATATGAATTTATTTGCATTCTGCAGAGGGAAATAAGTATTTGATCCCCCACCAACCAGTAAGAGATCTGGCCCCTACAGACCAGGTAGATGCTCCAAATCAACTCGTTACCTGCATGACAGACAGCTGTCGGCAATGGTCACCTGTATGAAAGACACCTGTCCACAGACTCAGTGAATCAGTCAGACTCTAACCTCTACAAAATGGCCAAGAGCAAGGAGCTGTCTAAGGATGTCAGGGACAAGATCATACACCTGCACAAGGCTGGAATGGGCTACAAAACCATCAGTAAGACGCTGGGCGAGAAGGAGACAACTGTTGGTGCCATAGTAAGAAAATGGAAGAAGTACAAAATGACTGTCAATCGACAAAGATCTGGGGCTCCACGCAAAATCTCACCTCGTGGGGTATCCTTGATCATGAGGAAGGTTAGAAATCAGCCTACAACTACAAGGGGGGAACTTGTCAATGATCTCAAGGCAGCTGGGACCACTGTCACCACGAAAACCATTGGTAACACATTACGACATAACGGATTGCAATCCTGCAGTGCCCGCAAGGTCCCCCTGCTCCGGAAGGCACATGTGACGGCCCGTCTGAAGTTTGCCAGTGAACACCTGGATGATGCCGAGAGTGATTGGGAGAAGGTGCTGTGGTCAGATGAGACAAAAATTGAGCTCTTTGGCATGAACTCAACTCGCCGTGTTTGGAGGAAGAGAAATGCTGCCTATGACCCAAAGAACACCGTCCCCACTGTCAAGCATGGAGGTGGAAATGTTATGTTTTGGGGGTGTTTCTCTGCTAAGGGCACAGGACTACTTCACCGCATCAATGGGAGAATGGATGGGGCCATGTACCGTACAATTCTGAGTGACAACCTCCTTCCCTCCGCCAGGGCCTTAAAAATGGGTCGTGGCTGGGTCTTCCAGCACGACAATGACCCAAAACATACAGCCAAGGCAACAAAGGAGTGGCTCAGGAAGAAGCACATTAGGGTCATGGAGTGGCCTAGCCAGTCACCAGACCTTAATCCCATTGAAAACTTATGGAGGGAGCTGAAGCTGCGAGTTGCCAAGCGACAGCCCAGAACTCTTAATGATTTAGAGATGATCTGCAAAGAGGAGTGGCCCAAAATTCCTCCTGACATGTGTGCAAACCTCATCATCAACTACAGAAGACGTCTGACCGCTGTGCTTGCCAACAAGGGTTTTGCCACCAAGTATTAGGTCTTGTTTGCCAGAGGGATTAAATACTTATTTCCCTCTGCAGAATGCAAATAAATTCATATACTTTCCACAATGTGATTTTCCGGATTTAATTTGTGATGTGCTATCTCTCACTGTTACCAATAACCTACCCTTCAATTATGGGCTGCTCATGTCTTTGTCAGTGGGCAAACTTACAAAATCAGCAAGGGATCAAATACTTATTTCCCCCACTGTATGTGGAACACTAATTTCTAAATACTGACAACCAGCTATAAATGTTTTCCATCTCCTACTACTATGCTTTGCTATAAGAGACTAGCACCTCTAAATCCCTTGTATAAGGAAATACCTAGTGCATTATACAAATGTTTGTACTTCTCTACTGAGTCATTATAAAATGGATTGTATTACAGTGTGATCTAAATATCTTTCACTACTGTAATTTCTGGCAGTGAAGTGGAACTTTTATAAACAGCAAGAACATGCCCAGAGACAAAAACAGGTGGGAAAGAAACACAGCCCCTCAGTTAAAGGGATTCAAACAATACCAACAGAACTCATCAAGGGAATGCTTTCTACTTTACTGTTTCATATTTGTACAAATAATGCATGTTTTTAGGAGGGGACATATTTGCCTTACTTTTCTTCCTCCTAGAGTTCCCTAATTCTCTGATCCCTTAAATTCAGCATAAAATACCCCGTATCACCCCTGTATTCTTTTTCAGTGTCATATTCGCTTAGTCCAAACTGTTGGGGTAATATTCAGCCAGAGGCGGTTGGTGTTTTTTTTAAAACATTGACTGTGGCTGCTAAAATTATGCCCAGATATTCAATCCTGGGCCTTGTCCGGATACCAGCATTAAATATCCAAATATGTGTGAACAGATGGCACTTAACTGGAAAAGTGCTGATATTCAACGTTTCACTGGTTAAGTTAAACTGGTCAAAGACAGGGCTGCTATTTATGCGGTCCTTTTGGCTGGTTAACTTAACCGGTGAAGGGCTGAATATCAACACTTATCCAGTTTCGTGCCGAATCCGCTCTGACTTCTTCCTCATAGCGCCCAAACAATAGCCAGTTTCAGCTTTAGCGGTTGGAGAGGATATTACCCGTTGGAGGGGATATTACCCAGATAGTGCCACTGAACTGCTGCTGAATATTCTCTCAGGGCCCGCCCACTGACAGTTAACCAGGTAAGAGAGTCTCTTGCCCGGTTAATGGCACTGAAAGAATATTCAGCAGCACTTCAGTGGCACTATCTGGGTAATATCCCCTCTAACCACTAAAACTGGAACTGGCTATTGTTTGGGCGATTTGAGGACATCGTCAGAGTGAATTTGTCATGAAACTGGATAAGTGCTGATACTCAGCCCTAAGAACATGCATTATTTGTATATATATGAAACAGTAAAGTAGAAAGCATTACCTTGATGAGTTCTGTTGGTATAGTTTGAAGCCCTTTAACTAAGGGGCTGTGTTTCTTTCCCACCTGTTTTTGTCTCTGGGTACATTTTTGCTGTATATAAAGGTTCCAGTTCACTGCCAGCAATTACAGTAGTTGAAACGTATTTAAGGTCACACTATAATACAACCCAGGCTTTCTTACTTGGTAACTGGCTTTGAATATCAACCCCTAAAATTTCAAGGCTCAACAGCCAAGTTGTAGGTAATTTCCATATATCCAAGTGGACTAACACCTGTAGAGACCTCTAGGGATTTTCATTAAGTAGATGGCAAAGACATCTGATGGCTACATTGAATTGTGACCTGTATATACCACCACAGTTTCTAGAACAAGGGAAGGTTCTCCTGACCAGTGAAGTAATATGGCCCTGGGGGCTGTGGAGCAACTGATTGCTGAACTTCTAAGATTTGTACATGCAGGTGGTGGAGCAGCTCATACAGCCTTTCTGAATGTGGAACTGCTATTGTATTTTAGTCAGTGAGTTCTAGATATGAATGGTGTCTGGGGCTCTGGCCAGTAGGAATATGATCCTTGCCAGGAAGAGTGGAGGTAATAAAAATGTGAAATGCACGATGAATCTGCTTAGGAGGTATGAAGGATGGGTGAGCCTAGCCTGCAGGAGAGGGGTACTGACCAAGGTAGAGTGAGAGTGAATCTAATGGAAGGAGGAATTAGTAGAGGGCAAGTCAGGTCAAGTCAGGAGCAAGTACAGAGAAGTATAGAATGGGGGAGTGGAGTAGGTACCGGAGGGTGGGGGGAGATATTAAGAGGCATATTTTCAAAGCACTTTGGGAGGCTAAGTTCCATAGGTTTCTATGGAACTTTGGGAGGCTAAGTGCTTTGAAAATGAGCCTAAATGTATCCTACCCTAAAACAAAAGTCAAATTGTAATGGGGAAAAGACATGAGGGCAAACCAGAATAAAAGATGAGAGGAGGAAGAAGACATTAAGGTGGGGAGGGACTGAGAAAGAAGTGGGAATGGTCTCAGGGAAAAGAAAGTGTATGGTATGCACAGGTTAGGTAGGGAAGAGGGACTATTGAGGACTGGCTAGGAGGGGGAGAATATGGGTTGTAGAGATCGGCCAGGGTGGACTGGAAGGCAAAGTGCGGAGTATGGTGTAGATGGGCTGAGAGTACATAAGTACATATGTAATGCCACACTGGGAAAAGACCAAGGGTCCATCGAGCCCAGCATCCTATCCACGACAGCGGCCAAGGGCACCTGGCAAGCTTCCCAAACGTACAAACATTCTATACATGTTATTCCTGGAATTGTGGATTTTTCCCAAGTCCATTTAGTAGTGGTTTATGGACGTCCTTTAGGAAACCGTCTAACCCCTTTTTAAACTCTGCTAAGCTAACCGCCTTCACCACGTTCTCCGGCAACGAATTCCAGAGTTTAATTATGCGTTGGGTGAAGAAATATTTTCTCCAATTTGTTTTAAATTTACTACCCTGTAGTTTCATCGCATGCCCCCTAGTCCTAGTATTTTTGGAAAGCGTGAACAGACGCTTCACATCCACCTGTTCCATTCCACTCATTATTTTATACTAGGAAAAAATGCCCGTTTCTGAGCACAATGAAATGGGCGTTAGCAAGGGGTCCCCTCCCTCCGTCCCTCCGAGCTACTTGCCTTGTTCGCTGTGGCGTTTCCGTTTCGGCCCTCGTCGAGTGTCATAGCTCCGCCCTCGACGTCATGACGTTTTGACGCGAGGGCGGTGCAGACACTCCAGTGCACACCGGATATCTCGGGCACCTCAACTTCAGAACGTTGGGGTTGCCTTTTATATAGAGAGATACCTCTATCATGTCTCCCCTCAGCCGTCTCTTCTCCAAACTGGAAAGCCCTAGCCGCCTTAGTCTTTCTTCATAGGGAAGTCGTCCCATTCCCGCTATCATTTTAGTCGCCCTTCACTGCACGTTTTCCAATTCTACTATATCTTTCTTGAGATGCGGCGACCAGAACTGAGCACAATACTCAAGGTGCGGTCTCAGCATGGAGCGATATAACGGCATTATAACATCCTCACACCTGTTTTCCATACCTTTCCTAATAATACCCAACATTCTATTCGCTTTCCTAGCCGCAGCAGCACACTGAGCAGAAGGTTTCAGTGTATTATCGACGACAACACCCAGATCCCTTTCTTGGTCCGTAACTCCTAACGTGGAACCTTGCATGACGTAGCTATAATTCGGGTTCTTTTTTCCCACATGCATCACCTTGCACTTGCTCACATTAAACATCATCTGCCATTTAGCCGCCCAGTCTCCCAGTCTCGTAAGTCCTCTTGTAATTTTCCACAATCCTGTCACGAGTTAACGACTTTGAATAACTTTGTGTCAGCAGCAAATTTAATTACCTCGCTAGTTACTCCCATGGTAGACTGTGGCGATGAGTTGTCCTGGGAAAATTAAGGACTGTAAATGTCTAAATTATTTTTTGTTTGCTGCTTTTGTATTGTTGTGAATCTGCCCCTTTTGCTTGAAAACTCTTTTTAGTAGACTTTTGGTTCAGAACCTCAGTTCTGGCCTGGACAGAGTTAAGTGTTGGTGAAGAATGGAGAGTATGGATTAATTTTGACCAGCAAGAATAATTCTGCAAACCAGTGTTACATCCCTGGAGGTGTGCTCAAAGCTCAACTGCTTGGATAGTTTGCCCTTGTGCGGTATATCAAACTAAATAAACCTTGAAACAGTAAATTCATTTAGAGAGGGAGTCACAAAAAGCTTAGACAAAATCCATATTAAAATAGGAAAGTCAAGCTTTAATCTTTCAGCTGAGAGAGAGAGAAGGTAAAGTAAGGATCCAAATTTAATCTCACCTATCACAACTACAGCCCTTCTACATCTCTGCATCATTCCAAGGAAGCACAAGACTACTTACAAGACTCTCGTTTATCTCTCGCACTATGCCACTGCCTGTTCACAGCCCTCACAATGAGCCTAACAGAAGCCTACTCTCACACTATTGTATATATTTCCCCTCCACTATGTTTTCAGCAAACAGCCATCAGGAAGAAAAATATCATGCAGAGAGCAATTAAGCATTTCACAGAAATAATTCCTTTTAAATTGATAACCAATAAATTAAATCCTATAACGATGAGTAAGTGGCACAGAATGTGTGTCAGTTTGGCCACATACATACTATTAAAATGAAGTGACTTCTTACAGTTTACTTACTTTCAGTGCTGCCTAGTACTTTACCATAGTCCTGTTTGTTTGCATAAGCTATCTGTGAAGGAGTATATACAAAGTTACTGGTTTCCCTTAACAACACTCCCCTCACAAAGTCACCTTGAATCCTGCAGTACAGAGCAGAAAGGCCATGGCTCATTCAAACCAGGGCAGGGAAGACATGGTTCAGGTAGCCAAATAAAAACTGAGCACATGCAAACCAAGGAGGTCAAGCGCAACCCTCCAGCATTTGTCTTCACCACAGATAAGCAAGCAGCAGAAGCTTAATGCAGATAGGCAAAGTTTTACCTTTGAACCATTGTGAAATTCTAATCCTGGAGGCCAGCCCAGAGCCAAGCCTGGTTTTGGTTAACACTAAAGACAAGACTAGTGCATACAGACTTTATTTCTTAAGTTTATCAAGTCTGTAAAGGGAGCAGGATTTAACATTCTTTTGAACATAAACAGACTGTTTTGTTTACTTTCACCTCTCTGAGTGGCTGTCTCTGTTGAGGCTCAGCATCATATCCTCATGCACACTGCTACACTAACCTAATTTGTTTCAAACACTCTGGGGTCAATTCTATAACTAGGCACCTCCATTTAGGCGCCCTGATGCACCATGGTGACAGTCTGGGTGCCCAGACTCCATTATAGAATACTAATATAATCTGGCATCAGTGCACTTAACATTTATGTGCCTGAAGTCATACCAGCCATATGCATAGCACAGCTTCCATCATATAAATGCAGCAAGGTCATGTGTAACCTACAGTATTCTGCTGCATGAATGAGAGTACGGCCCATGCTGAACCCTCAGTTGAACCCCCATTTGAATCTCTTACTCCCCACTCTTGGCTTTGGGGGCTTTTAACCTATCTCAGTCTCATGGGAGAGCAATTTTCTCTCTCATTTCAGGTTTAGGATTTAACCTGAATTTATAATGTTCTTGACACCCTCTTACTAGCCTGAAACTTGAGGCTCTTGGTCAACGCCTCCTCCTGAGGACACTCTTGACTCGCAGAGTTTCAACCTTTCCACTAAACTAGCTTCCAGTGTGGATGATCTGGCACCAGCTTGCCAAGCCACCCACAGAATGAGCCTGCAAGGCAAAACCATCTAGTTCAATGAAAGTTTACGTCTTTTACAATGGCAGGTCCGTCATGCAAAGCGTCGCTGGCAGAAATTCCTTTGCTATGGTTTGCTAGAAGTAAATACAGGATGGAAACAAGGAAATTCAAAGCAGCGCTTATTTCAAGAACTATTTCCATTGCAAACAGGCCTAGACAATTTTTTCAAATTCTTCGCCCTTTCACACTTGTAGGCTCTTTTGATACTTCAGCCCCCTTAAATTCAGTTTTGCCGGATGCATGACAGTGAAATGGCAGGCTAAACTCATCACCTTCAAGCTCACTACTACTACTACTACTAGTTAGCATTTCTATAGCGCTACAAGCTCAGTCTTCCCCTCCCCCCCCCACTTCTATATGTTCCCCTTCTGCAGCTTCCAAATGGTCCACAGTTCATGAGCTGACCCTCTTTAAAATGGACAAATATTCATCTTTCTTACAACCTTCTTCTTCACCGCTACACCCTGGGCCAGCCTAGCTTTCTTGGAAGCTTTTTTTCTGTACTTCTCTTCTGTTCTTCCTCTCTTGCAGATGAATCTTACCAGAGATATGTTCCCGTAACTTAGAAACATGCGATGGTGGACCCCCCCCCCTCATAACTTTTGACTCATACCAATCTGTCTTTTGTGTTTGCTGCATTAATTTATATTTGTTTATTTGTTGCATTTGTATCCCACATTTTCCCACCTATTTGCAGACTCAATGTGGCTTACATTAATACATCATGACAATCGTCAATCAAGAGTAGATAAGCAATTGGTTACATAAAGAACAAGTGTAACAAAATGGGTATAATCAATTCAATAAATCAGAAAACAGATAGATTAATCAATTCAATAAATCAGAAAACAGACAGATTATCTAGTAAGTAGTGATGTGTTGGAGTTCCTATTATTGATTATTATGGTCAGTCTTGTTAAAAAGGTAAGTCTAATGGTAAAGATGGTCTTGAGTAAACTTAATTCCTTCCCAGATAGCTCTCTAGC
This sequence comes from Microcaecilia unicolor, assembly GCF_901765095.1. Taxonomy (NCBI): domain Eukaryota; kingdom Metazoa; phylum Chordata; class Amphibia; order Gymnophiona; family Siphonopidae; genus Microcaecilia; species Microcaecilia unicolor. The sequence continues at coordinate 238,248,240 of NC_044035.1, read as the reverse complement.
CCTACACCCTAGGAAGGCAGGCTTCCTAAGCTGCCATAGCACAGAGTTCCTTTTAGTTTCACTTAGTGATGAGATCTGGTCTGCACTAGACAAGTGTCACTCAACTGTTTTGATTTCTTTGGATTTTTCCTCTGCATTTGACCTGGTGGCCCAAACTCTGCTCCTGTCCTGCTTATGCAGATTAGAGGTCAGCAGGGTGGTCCACCAGTGGGTTTCTTTCTATCTTGACTCGTTTCTATCAGATGTCTGTTGGTTCATTTATATCCAACATGTATCGACCCCCCCACCCTGGTGTACCACAGAGTTTACTTTTCAATGTTTTTCTGGCAATGTTTTGCTTATTCAAACTCTTGGTTGTAGCCATTCAAGTTCTATTTTCTTTTAGCGTTCTTAACCCAGATATTACACCACTTCTGTCTTGCCTAAAAGCAGTGGCTGGCTGAAGGAACCTATCTTTTCTTGAATGCCAGCAAACGTGAGGTGATCCATTTCCCTTGTCCTTACTCTGTATTAGAGAGTTGCACGGAGACAGAAATCTAACCCGTCCCCGCCGAAATCTAACCCATCCCTGTCTGTCCCCGTGGGAAATCTAACCCATCCCCACTGCAAGTAATTTCCTCCATCCCAGCTCCTGGCCCACCCAGCCCTTGCTGTGCCGCAGTCACCTTAACCCCCCACCCCCAAGAAAAATAGATTCTATAAGCAGTAAAAATACTAGTAAAAGTAACATAAATCATTTTCTTCCATACTCTGCTAAGACAGCAGATGTACAGATCAGCATAAGACCCAAAGCAGTCCAAATTCCAAAACAAATGAAGACAGAAACAACAGAGTTTAAACCTAATTGTTCAACCACCCTTAAGATTCACCTTTGAGTTTAAAAGGCAAAACCATGTGCACGTAAGGACTGGATAAATGAATTAAAACAGTTTAAAGCAAATACCCTTAATATGTAATACTTGGTAGCAATAATGAAACAGTGATGGAATATTTACATAGCAAGCAGCCTAAGGCAACAGATTTATTTTCTACTGAACATAATTAACTTTGTATGAACTTGGTAGCTAATCGTGTGCTGAACTGGACAATGTTGGGACATTTAGACTAATGAAGGAAGCCCTTCCCCTCATTATTCAATACCTCTCTGTGAAAAAGTAGTAATAAAAATGGCAAGTGCATTTTTATAATATACCACTGCAAACCACAAAAGAAAAGGAGCAAGTTCCCACATGCCATCTATTTTTTTTTTTATGTAGGCACAGAAAAATAAAAGATTTTAAATGCTCCCAGGTTTCAACCTAACTCATGTTTAATGTGGGATATAAATGCCATAAATAAGTAAATAGATAGATAGAAACTCTGAATGTTAAGCACCTGATTCTCACATCATGTCTATTTTAGTGACCCTTTACCAGGAGAAGAAAATCTCTACATGAATATAACAGTGCTACGGTGTCCCTATGACTAGCCCCTTCAAATGACATACTCATTACAATTTATAACAAATTACTTCTCTACCTATGAAAAGTTATTCCGTTATTATACGTCCTCTGTGTACATCCATATGCTGCACAAGCTGGCATGTTTGAAAACATAAGTGAGATTAAATAAAAATGCAACCAGCAAACGACAAAGTGGATGCAGCAGCTCATAGGTTTGCTTGCTTTGTTTTGAGTGTACGACGATGAAGGCTGCATGAGGAAGGGGAAACAGAGACTCACCTAAATGGCTTCAGCTTTTTATCATCCCGACCCGACTTCATCCACCTCCCCTCCGGCCATGGGTGCCGGCACCCTGGTGGTCTAGTGACTACATTGGGGTAGGAAAGATCTCCACACTTTCCTGCCTGCTGCCGCTGATCCTCTCAGTGGCTCTGCCTTTTTAAAATGGCTGCTGAGACTTCCAGTAGTGATCTTGCAGGACTTCTGCAGATGACATTCTCCTCTTATATCCAACTAATCCGTTCTCACCCTCTCTTGCCCCACTTCAGTCCTGTTTAGACTCTATTTCCAACCGGTTAACAGAACTGGTTATCTGGTCCTATAACTTCTCCTTCTTCTCAGTTGTTACTGTTTGAAACTCAAATTAAACCTGTTTCAAGTTTCTGGTATTTAGGAATCATACTAGATTCCTCACTTTCTTTTCTCCCTCAGATTTCTGAATTATCAAAAATTAGTTTCTTTATTTTTTGCCAAATATGCAATATTTGTCATTTATTTGATCCAGCTAGCTTTCATGCACTTCTTGTCATTTTTCATGTCCTGCCTGAATTACTGTAATGTAATCTATGTGGGGTATCCACACTCTTCTAAAAAACAAACAAACTATAAGCCCTCCAAAATACGGCTATTAGTATTGTAATAACGGTGTAATATGATCTATTCGGTGTGCACAACAAAAAAGCCTATCACTGGTTAACTGTGGAAAAAAGGATTTTTTTTTACAAAATAGCCCATCAGTTCAGTTACCCGGAATATTTAGCTAATCTTACTATTCCTTATACCCCAACTCCAATCTTACATTCCCTGAATAACCACCATTTTGTCCTTCAAGGACCATGATTTACACACTACGAGTAGACCAGACACTGTGCTTTTTTTCTTTCTTGCACCGTATATTTGGAATGGCTTACTGCTTCATGTCCGCAGTATTCTTGAATTTAAAAATTTGAAAACAGAGTTGAAAACATGGTTGGTTCAACAAGTCTACGGAAGTCCTGACTGATTGGGCAGGCATGCAACTTGTTTTCCTATGCCAATTTTTTTTTTTTGCTTTCCTTTATCTCTATTTTTATAGACTTTGTTATCTTTACTACTGAATAATGGAGTTCCTTTCCTCTTTCCTTTATACTCTGTACACCGCTTAGTTCTACCTGTCTGTAAGAGCGGTTTAGCAAATTTTTAATAAACTATTGCAACAAAGATGGCACACACACACACACACACCTAACAATGACATCTGCCTGGATTATCTCTGGCCAGCCTGCCCACAATGTACAGTCTGCTATGCCAAACTCCCACCATTCTCTCAAACCTAATTACAGTGTAGTGAGAGCAGATGACAGTTTGCTTTGGGAGGGGTTGTCTATCACATGGTTCTAAACAGCACCCCAAATCCTACATGTGCTGCCACGAGTATATCAGTCATGGGCTACATGTCCCTGCAGCAGGAAGCATCATCCCATAATGCATCTACTAACCCCATGGATATGTGGGATACCCCAGAAGCTGTGCTGGGTGCGGCTTGGCTCAGACATCTACAGCTGCACCGGAATAAAGATTGTGCCATCTCCCTCTCATCTTAAAGGATCTTTGGCATCACCAGAGATGTTGAAGTACTTAAGAGCTAGTATGGGGCCATTTGGAGGACCAACATCCTTCTTGCAAGTACACATCAGGCGTTGGCTGAAACTATGGAGAGGCATATTCCCTCAAAACAACCCCCCACGCCTACCTCAGCTCAGCCAAACCACCTGGCCTTGCCCCATGCTGCTACTGCAGCATCCAAATCCATACTATGACATGGTGGACAGTCATGATGTCAACCATCTCTCTCTGGCTGCAGTCAGGGCCACAAGTCACACCACCCTAAGATGTTATGCACGTGTGCATTGCAAATGGGAATTATCTGTACTGAGTAGGCTCTGGATATATGGCAAGGCACATGTAATGGTGAGAGGGGAAGATGGACCTCTCATGCATTTGGAATCACATTGTAAACATCAGCGACATACAAAATACGTGCATAATAAAAACAAATCACAAATCCAATGCACGGTTCCCTCTAAGCTGATCAGCTGCACACCTCTTTTCAAGCTGCCACACAGCAGAAGCAACAGAACTTTCCCTACCTCCCTCCTGCCGCCACTACTGCCAGTGCTTCTCCAAACCAGCAAAAGCAGTGTCAAAAGATCATAATTCACTCATAGGGCCGCAGTCTCTATACACAGGGCTGCTGGCTCTGCCCTGGAATAGGAAAGTGATGTCGGAGAGGGAGGGATCAGCAGCCGCAAATATAGAGGCTGAGGTTCCCCCGACTTAATTATGACCTCTTGCCACTGCTGCTATTGGTTTGCAGAAGCAGAGGCAATGACTGGATATTCAGGGTGGAGAGACAGAGAAAGGAGTGAAATACTGGATTGGAAAGGGGAGAAGGCGAGGGGGAGACTCTATTTGGAAGGGGGGAAGAGAGAAACAGGAGGCAGACAGTGATGGAAGGGGAAAGAGATGGCAGATGATGGATGGAAAGGGTGGGAAAGAAAGAGACCATAGGGATGATGCCGGATGGAAGGGAGGAGAGAAAGAGGGCATATGCTGGATGGAAGAAGTGGGAAAGAAAGAGAGAAACAGAGCAGGTACCGGATGGAAGGGGTGGGGAAGAAGGAGAGAAAGAGGGCAGATGTCAGTGGAAACGGAGGCGAGAAAAAGAGCAGATGCCAGTGGAAACACAGGCGAGAAAAAGGGTAGATGCCAGTGGAAACAGAGGCGAGAAAAAGGGTAGATGCCAGTGGAAACAGAGGCGAGAAAAAGGGTAGATGCCAGTGGAAACAGAGGCGAGAAAGAGGGCATATACCGGATGGAAGGGGTGGGAAGGGAGGAGAGAAAGAGGGCAGATACCGGGTGGAAGAGTTGGGGAAGGGAGGACAGAAAGAGGACAGATACCGAATGGACGGGATAGGAAGGGAGGAGAAAAGGGGGCAGATACTGGAAGGAGGAGAGAAAGAGCAGATGGAAGGGGTAGGAGAGAAAGAGGGCAGATGCCAGATGGACGAGTTGGGAAAGGAGAAGAGAAAGGGGACAGAAGGCAGATGGAAGGGTTGGAAAAGGAGAAGAGAAAGAGGACAGATGAAAGGGTTGGAAAAGAGGACAGATGCCGGATGGGAGGGTTGGCAAAGAAAGAGGGCAGATGCTGGATGGGAGGGGGGAAAGGAAAGAGAATACAGTTAGTAAAAGACTTGGGAATAAGGAGAAGTGGAGTAGGAGAGCTGGAATGAGGGACAGAAATGGAAGTTTTTCAGTAGGTACAGTAAAAAAAAAAAAAAAAAAAGAGAGAATTGAAAACTGTATAGTCAGAATGAATTAAATCTGAACAAAGAAGCAGAAAAATAAATTGAAAATGCTGAAAGAAAAATAAGAAGAGAGAAAACTGACAAACAGCCAAATCCTGGCAAGAGAGTTAAAAGAAGACGGAGGAAAGCAAAAACCAGAGACTTGGACCAACACCATTAGAAAAAGTAAATGACTAAAGGAAGAAATTTTTTTTTTTTTAAGTGTAGGATAAAGTAGTGTGGTAGATGTGTAATAATACACAAATAGAAAATGGAAATAAGGTGATATCTTTTTATTGGACTAACTGTAGACCAAAACCTCCTTCAAGTCAGGACAGGATACCATAACAGCAGCTTACTGTCCTGACCTGAGGAAGGAGGTTTGGCCTCTGAAAGCTAATTGGGAAATGTATTGTTAATCCAATAAGATGGTATCATCTTATCTTCCACTTTTTGTACTAATGTAGTGACTGGAATATGTCAGTTTTTGACATTTATGCCTGCTGTGTTTATTTTGCACAGTACAGGAGGACATGGATCACCGTTTCTCTTTTTCTGGTGTTCACTGTATGCAGAGTGTGGCTTCTTGGGGAGTTTAGTTTAATTTTTGTCTGCATATTTCTGTATTTAGTTTGCGATTGATTATTCTATATTGGGTGAGAGTCTATCTATGTGTTTGCACCTGTGTGAGGAGCGACATGATTTTCTGTTAACATAGACTACCTATATAGGATTGATCTGTATTAATCTGGCTTGTTTAGTTTTCCAATAGGTGTAATGATATTCTAGTGCCAACTGTAATGTTCAAGGTGTTGCCTTTTCTTAGGTAGGCCCTTGTTGTGTGACTTTTGTAAGTCAGTGCTATCATGGTATAGCAGGATTGTTCTGAAGATCTTGACTGACATTTGTGAGTTTTGTATTACTTCACAATATGCCTGGTACTGGATTTTGGCTTTAGATCACACTTTTCCCCGTAGTAGTTCAACGCAAGTTACATTCAAGTACAGCAGATATTTTCCTGTCCCTGAAAGGCTTACAATTTAAGTTTTGTACCTCAGGCAGTGGAGGGTTAAATGACTTGTCCCAGATCTCAAGGAGCAGCAGTAGGATTTGAATCCTGGTTTCCCTGGTTCTCAGCTAGCTGCTCTAATCATTAGGTACAGATAATACATATTCCAAACAAGTTTGGTAACGGAACAGTAAAGTAAAAGCTAGTGAAGTTGAAGTCTGGAGGTCAATTGGAAACCTACCAAAAATATTGATAGGTAAATCATTTTATGATTGCTAATAACCTCAGGATTTCTGCTACAGGGCTGATGGAGAGGCAATTATTGAAGTACCTGCATATATTTCCAGAATGTTGCAACTACTATTCTGTTTTAGTATATTGTTATTATTATATCATGCATTATTTTGATTTTTTAGGTACATAATTCAGACTGTATATAGTGTGCATAACACCATCAGTACCAGAGATACCGAGGGAGGCAACAGTGAAGGACTTCTTTCCTGCTATGTTCAAAAATGCCTCTACTGTCTTTTTTTTTTTTTTTAAGATTGGTACTTGTATAGGGGGAGCATGTTTCCTTTAAGCTGCGTTAAACATCTAGTAGCTGAGTAAAATTCAGAGTAAATATAAACATAGTTAAACTACAGGCAAATAAGTAGAGAAAGCATGCAGAGCCTGGTTCACAGAGTTCTTTCCAACCTCTCTGAGAGTGTGTGTGTTTGTGTGTGTGTGTACACCTCCAGTGTGTGCACGTATGTGTTTGTGTCTCAGTAAGAAGTGCTCATAGGGTAATGTAACCAAAAATATTTGCTTGTGAAGAAAATTTTTGCTCATGTCAACTCAGTCCTTAGAGGGAACACTGATCCAATCTCAAAATGGCAGCCAGGACCTCCAGTGTCAGTCTCACGAGACTACCATGGAAGGACCCAGCAGCCACTTTGACAGCAGAGCCAGTATGGGCAGGAGCAACGGGGGATTGTTCCAGCCCTGACTAACCACTAGACCATCAATGATACGGTAAGCCTGGGGGGGGGGTCTCCAGGCGGAGGGAGAGGGGATCTTTCTGGTTCCGGGCAGGAGGAGAGGAGGAGGGGGATGGAGAGAGTGGGGCCAGGCCAATTTCGGTTTTGGCTGAAACTGAGCAGCAGATTCAGTTTCAGCCAAAACTGAAAAAAATAATGGTTTCCGTCACCTTCTAACACAGAAACTGTATAATCTCTTATATTCAGCCACAACCTGGTAGCTCAGATAACTATACACAAAAATCTTAAAATATACCCTTTCAAAACCAACAACCCAACATTTTAAAAACATGGCAGTCTGTCTTCTACTAAACTCAGAAGTGTTTTCAGAGATACTCCACTGCACTCCCTGGTGTATAGTCTGAGCAACATAGAAAAACCGATATAAAGGGCACTATAAGTAAAATACATATATTACCCCCCTCCTCTTATGTAGTATTACCATATTTGCTGCGACAAAAAAGAGAACACAAAATAAAATGCAGCCCCACCATCTGCAACGCCCCTACCCCCCATCACTGTACAATCACCTTTAACCCCCCCCCCCCCCCCCCCCCCCGAAAAGAAGCCAGATTCTATAAGCAGTGAAAATATTGGTAAAGTAACAGATATGTATTTTCTTCCATACTCTAAACATAAAATGAAAAGATGTTCATTTCCAAAAACAGCAAACATCATGAGAATGTCCCCCTTTCCTTTCCCTCCCATTCATGAGCAGCATATCCCCCTTCTCCTCCCCTCTCCATAAGCTGCATTTCCTCCTTTTACCTCCCCCCATATATGTCCCCTTCCCTAGATTTTTTCCAGCTCCCCATGTCACGTCTGTGGTCGTGACCACCCTCAGACTTACCTTATTTCTGGGGGTCAGCATCTATGCTGGCTTCTGTCTGTTTCTGTGTTAGTCTTTTTTTGTTAATGTTTGAATATTTTTTAACCATCATCACAATACAACAATGTAGACTTATCCATTTTACCCCCAATTTTTGTCCCTCCCTCCTCCCCCTCCCAGCTCTATTACAACTGTCCTTATTGGGTTAATCGCTGAAATCGAGTCCACAGTTCAGATGGGTTGTACCTTCCCATTCTTTTGTCCGTAAGCTGCTCCAGCTCCCCGACCAGGGAAAGTTTCAAAGTCCAGTCTAACTCTGAAGGAGCCATCTGTTTCTTCCTGTTTCTGTGTTAGTCTTGTCTCTGTCTTTGTGTGCTGATTGCTTCACTAGACCTCACCTGTGTAGGCCTCTCTGAGGAGCCAGCATCTAAGATGGCTCCCGCTTGTTTTGTGCCAGCTTCCAAGATGGCTCCTGCCTGTTCTTCCTATGTGTTCCAAGCCTCTCCTTGGTGTGAGTGTGTTCCCTGCTGCTGTTCTGCAGTAGGTGACATCATCAGTGAGAGCCTTCATAAGGAAGTGTTGTGCTTGCATGGAGGGCAAGTAAGAGTGTTATGCCAAAAGGTCGTGAGCTTAGTGAGTGCACTGTTGTGCTGCTACTTAGCCTTTCTCTGGGGCTCTTGCCCATCTGCTATTTGTGTCTGTGGACTGCCAGTCATTCTGCGTGGGCGCTGCCCTTCTGCTTTGTGTCTGTGGACTGCTAGTCCTTCCTTTGCCTTGCTCTGCATTTGGAGTCTGAAGCTTCAGCCATTTTCCCTCTGTCTGTGTTTGGAGCTGCTGAAGCTTCAGCCCTGACTCTGTTATCCCTGTGTATTCCTTTGCCTGCTGCCTGCCCAAAGACTCTGTTTGCTCCTGGTTTATTCTATTGTCCACTGCCTGCCCAAAGACTCTGTTAGCTCCTGGTTTATTCTACGGTCCGCTGCCTGCCCAAAGACTCTATTAGATCCTGGTTGCTTCTTCTGTCTGCTTGCCAAGCTTGCTTGTATATCCCAAGTCCTGTTTCTGCCAAGCTTGCTTATATATCCCGAGTCCTGTTTCTGCCAAGCTTGCTTGTATACCCTGAGTCCTGTTTCTGCCTAGCTTGCTTGTATTTCCCGAGTCCTGCTTCTGCCTAGCTAGTGTGTATATCCTGAGTGTATATCCTGAATCCTGTCTCTGCCTAGCTAGTGTGTTTATCCTGCGTGTATATCCTGAATCCTGTCTCTGCCTAGCTAGTGTGTTTATCCTGCGTGTATATCCTGAATCCTGTCTCTGCCTAGCTAGTGTGTTTATCCTGCGTGTATATCCTGAATCCTGTCTCTGCCTAGCTAGTGTGTATATCCTGAGTATATATCCTGAATCCTGTCTCTGCCTAGCCTTTGTGTACGTCTTGTCCCCTTGGTCTGTCTTGTGTTTCTGGCTTAGTGGCTGCATGCAGCTTTCAGTCCGAGTCTAGTCTCCCTTGTGTACCCCGGATCCAGGGTGGGTCCTCTGGATCTTCAGTTCCTGCCTTATCCTGCAAGTCCTGCCGGCCACCCGCACTCCGGAGCTCAACTCCGGAGGAACGGTGGTCAAGCGCAGGTGAAGTTGTTCCTGTTCTGCCTGTTCTAGTTGCCTGCCTCAGTTCTACTCCAGTCCAGAGTTCCAGTCCTGCTCTTCTGTGTATCCAGTTCCAGGGTGGTCTTGCCTGCCGCTTCCGCTCCTCGGCAGTGGCCCAAGGGCTCATGTATTCCGGTTCTGTCTCAAAAACCCGACACCCCACACAGCCACACAACTTCATCCACCTCCCCTCCCGTACCTTATTGCACCCTGGTGGTCTAGTGGCCAAGTCAGAAAAGAACCCCACTCTTTCTTGCCCAGAGCTGCCACGGACCTGCTTGCTGCCGACACTGCTTCAAAATGGCTGCCAAGACTTCAAACAGTGACCTTGCAAGACTTCTACGGAAGTCTTGCGAGGCTGCCGCTTGAAATCTTGGCAGCCATTTGGAAGTAGCACTAGCAGCAAGTGGGTCCATGGCAGCACCGGGCAGAAAAAGTGGGTTTTTTTTCCTTCAGTGAAGACTCAAAGAGGTCACCAGACCACCAGGATGTAATAAGATACATGAGGGTAAGGAGGGCACCCTGAGGCCAGCCAGCCCGCCTGCAAACCCGGACAAATGGGCAGGCTGGATAAACCCACCTGGACACCACCTGGTGCCTCCAAAAGGAGGACATACATACATGGTAACCCTACCTTTATGCCTCTTCTAAAGAAAATGCTGCCATATCTCTGAATAGAATCTGCAGTAGAAAAAAGCGTTTCCTCATTGGCTGCCTTTTAAAGTAGATTTCTGGTAACAATTAGCCATCAAGCATGCACAGCCCAAAGCCCCCAGATCTACAGAGTGTTGCTGACACTAATTTGGAAAGTACTAATTTGGAAATCACATTGGTGGAGAGAACCTGTTGGCCAGTAATTGAAAGCCTTGGCTCAAAATATCTAAGCTTAATAGCAAATTAACACTAAACAAATATATCTAATTTCCACATTTATACTTATTTCCTTCCTGATTTATTTTAAGTGTTATTTTAAGATTAGATTTGTATAAATTGTACATTTATATTGCTGGGATAACAGTTGCTTTATTTTTTCAAGTTTCAGTAGAGAGGACCGACTTTTTCAAGGAGCTTGTTTGCTTGCTTCCTCTAGGATTTTATTTTTCCTCCATTTCAAAAGGAGAGGTGGCCTAATTAAACTTTTTTGAAGTCCCTGCAAGTCTGAGGGTTAGATCTCAGAAAAGTGGCTAGCTGTTTCTTTGACCTACAGAACAGCTGAGGAAAAGTTAGGAGATTTGGTAGAGCTTTTTCTGTTTTCTCTTTTCCTTCAACAGATGCAAAAACTTCTGCAACTTAAGTATGGCTGGAAAACATTTTGTCACCAAAGCTTTTGCCCCAGTTAAAGCTTCTTCCTCTGTGTAGACAGAAAGCATAATCCAAGTAGAGGTGCTCCATGTGCGAGATGTCTGCAGCTTGAATCCCTCATGAAACAAATGGAGGAACTAAGAGAGGAGGTGGCAAGATTGAGAAGCATCCATGAAAATGAAAGATACATCGATGGAATGGTTCATGAGGCATCAAAGATCTCTAGCACTGAGAAAGAAGCTCTACTGAAAGAGGACAATTGAACACAGATCACAATACACTGCAGGATCAGTACCATGACTCCAACTGCTCCTGAACTGAAGAACCAGTACGGAGCCCTGAAAGTTGAGACAGTGAGAACATCTCAAGAACGGGGGGAAACCAAAAAGCTAAATCCCCAAAGATACTGATCAGTGATCACTAGAAAGCTAAAGTTAGTGATGGTCAGCAATTCCCTTCTGTGGGGTGTAGAGGTGTCTATCTGCCGACCAGACATGAAGGCCCGGGAGGTGTGCTGTCTGCCTGGTGCCAAGATTCAAGATATTACGGAGAGCTTGCCTAGACTCATCAAGCCTATTATTTGATGCATGTTGGCATGAATGATATTGCTTGGCACCCTTCCAAATGTATCAGAAGTGACTTCATGGCTCTGGAAAAGTAGGTGAAGCAGATAGGTCCACAAGAGGCACTCTCTTTCATCCTCCCTGCCAAGGATAAAGGCCAAGGCAGAGAAGCTTGCATCCTGGAGATAAATGCATGGCTGCACAGATGGTTTCATTAAGTGCATGTCAGCTTCCTGGACTATGGGATGATTTCCAAGGACGCTGAGCAGAAATGGTGTCCATCTATCAAAGAAGGGAAGAAGTGTCTTTAACGGAAGGCTGGTTGACCTACCAAACAGGGCTTTAAACAATAATTAAAATACAACACAGTAGATGGCAGCAAATAAAGATCTGTACGGTCCATCCAGTCTGCCCAACAAGATAAACTCATTACATATGGTATGATGCAATACTTCATATGTACACCTGATCTTTATTTGTCCTTGCCATTTTCATGGCACAGACCGTAGAAGTCTGCCCGGCACTGTACAATAGAGGGACAAGACATTATTTAGATAAGTAACTCAAAAGAGGAAGTACAAAAGTCGATTCTAAACTTTTTTAAAAAGTACAAGTACTAGGGGACATTCAATGAAGTCACATGGTAATATTTTTAAAACAAATAGGAGGAAATATTTTTTCACTCAACGAATAGTTAAGCTCTGAAACTTGCTGCCAGAGGATGTGGTCACAGCAGTTAGTATATCTGGGTGTAAAAAAAGTTTGGACAAGTGCCTGGAGAAAAAGTTCATAGTCTGCTATTGAGACAGACATGGGAAAGCCATTGCTTGCCCTGGGATCGGTAGCATGGAATCTTGCTGCTGTTTGGGATTCTGCCAGGTACTTGTGAACTGGATTGGTCACTGTTGAAAACAGTATACTGGGCTAGATGGGCCATTGGTCTGTCCCAATTTAGCTATTCTTATGTTCTTATTAGAGAGCAAAAATCACTTTAGCTGCTTTAGAGTGCTCCAGGAAAACAAGGCGTATGGGATGTCCTACAATATACACCAAATTTTAAGAATGGCTCCTTGGCATGCATCATTTTACTCAATCAGTCCTACAAGAAGAGCTGAATCATCCTATGAGTTTTAGATGTGTGCCATGTCTGAACTGAAGCATTTCCAGTAGGGCTGCAAGTTTGTGTTTTACTCTCTTCTTTTAGGTGACGGTGGCAGTATTTGTGCTCCCAATTAAAGCATTGCCTGCAGAAGACTTTTGTGTGTGTGTGTTTGTGAAGGAATCTAGACTTTCTCCCAGGTATGCAAGCAGGGCCTTTTAGGATTTGGGAACTAAAATAGAGTCTCTCTGGAACAAACGTGTATGAGATGGTATGATGGGGTCAATTCAAGTTAAATTTTCAAGACTTTTATGCATATTTGTAGGCCCAGGGCAGTGCTGCATCAATAGAGTTACTCAAAGAGAGTCTCAAACAAAATTATGATCTGAAGTAGGTGGAGTGGAAAAGGTCACAATATAAGCTCTATTAATCTCACCGAATTGACTCATCTTCTCCTCTGGCAACTTAGTGACCATCGTCACGGTATCAACCTCAATGTCCAGGAATGTAATCACAATAGACAGCCCCTCTGTCTTCCTGGCAGCTAATGGGATACCAAACAAACCAGCTACCTCCTCGAAGAATGCCATCAAGGAGGCACAATTCCCTCGTACTGCAGGGCCTACAAAGAAAAAGTCGTCAAGATAACGTACTATTGTCAATGCCTGACTTCTGCGCTGTGACCCAATGCACAAAGGAATTAAAAACCTCAAAATAGGAACAGGACACAGCACAACCCATGGGCAAACACTTACCAAAATAGTACCTCCCTTCGAAGATGAAACCTAAGGCAGGGAAAGATTCAGGATAGATGGGCAGTAAATGGAATGCCAATTCCACATCCATTTTCATCAAGAGGGCACCAGGACCATTCCGGCACACAAGCCGTAATGCCTCGTCAAAGCACACATACTGCACCGTACACAATTCGGGTGGGATCCCATCATTCACCAATGCACCCGAGGGGTAAGAGAGGTTGTGTATTAACCGGAATTTGCTCATGTCCTTTTTGGGAATGACGGCCAGAGGTGAGAACTGCATCACCGGAAACGGCTGTTCCTCAAAAGGATCCACAATCCTCCCTTGACCAAGTTCCTCACCCAACTTTAGCTGTACAACATCCCTCAAACGGACACCGAATTAGAAACAACCCTGTTGGCCTGGACTATTCACCCTGAAAAGTCACCCTAAAGCCCTCAGCAAAACCAGACTCCAGATATAAGGCCTCATCCCTTTCCCAGTAAAGCTGTAACTGTAAGAACATAAGAATAGCCATATTGGGTCAGACCAATGGTCCATCTAGCCCAATATCCTGCTTCCAGCAGTGGCCAATCCTGCTCACAACTACCTAGCAGAAACCCAATTAGTAGCATCATTTCATGCTACCAATCCCAGGGCAAGCAGTGGTTTCCCCCTTGACCACCTCAATAACAGCCACAAAATGACAGGTGTGAAAGTGGAGAGAAATCCAAATGACCAATACAAACAAGGAGTAAGAGCATCCAAAAAGTTAATTCGCCACAGTAAACTGATCCAAAGGATCCAACACAGGCTGCGTTTCGGCAACAAGCCTTCTTCAGGGGTCGATATGGTTCAAATAAAACAGCGTCGCAGAGAGTGTGAAAATCGTTCAAGAACTGGAGCACAATACACAGACTCACACACACAGCCCAGACTCTTCAGAAAATCAGTGCTTCTGCTGATTGCGTAGTTGATGTTATTTTCAACTTACGGTCTTTTTCAAGACCCTTCTTTAATGTTTTTTGCATTAGAAAAGATACCACATTGGAGATTTTGTCATCTATTGGTCAACAACAGACTCCTGAGGCAGGCCATAGGCCGAAACGTAGTGCAGTGTCAAGTCTTATCAATAAATCTTCTTAGAAGTATAAAGGTTGTTCCTCTTGTTTCTGGAGTCCACGGTCGATTACTCACTTGTTTTCTGCTGCCCATAAACAGAGAATCATGAAAGTGGAAATAAAGTCTCAAAACCCAGTTGTGATCAGGTTAAAGGGCAAACATATCTATCAAAGTTGAGCAGGTAAGGGTCTCTTGTTGGGGAATTTTCTAGAAAATTAGTCAACACCAAGCTCCTATCTGCTGATACATCCACAGGTTTCCAGATATTATATAAGCAGCTCTTGAATGTGGAGGCATGGGTTTCTGAGAAATTTGCAAAAGTCAAATTTCTCAATAAACTTATCCGAATGATTTGACAACAATTTCTCCATCTGGCTTACAGCTGCCAATACCAACTTCCATGCTGAACCCAATTTACCAGACGTCTTGACCTGAATAGACTGTAGAAATCCTTCCACTGCTAGGAGCTCCCAAGGAGCCCCTAGCCTCATCAGAGACCCCACAATCACAAAAGTATCCATCAGAAGCCAAATTCTGCCAAACAGCTGTACTACCAAGCACAGCTGGAACTAAACTGCAATCCGAAAGAGTTCTAATTGCTCACGCTCCTGCCACAGCTTCACTTTGGGGTAGCGGGGGAGTGATTCATAGCTCCGGGATTAAGGAATAATCACCTCCCACAGCTAATACAAGCTCTCCACTGCAGTGTGCCTCCACCAGAGCTCCCTCCAACATACATTTTACATCCTGATCCAAAGACTGCTGACTGGGAGGAGCACCAACACCATCCTTGGTGGGAAAGGTTCATGACTTGCCCTTCCATTTACCCATCAAATCCGGACTACCGGCAGCAGTCTCATGTCAGCAGAGTTCACACTGCCGCATATGCTCTCATCACCATCTTAGCTTCCCCACTCACTTTTTTCATCTTTTAACTAGTTTCCAGTCAACAACAGGACACTGTCGCCTGGCTTTCTACTGAGAAAATTGTTTAACACGTTATGAAAACCTAGATACACCATATTAACAGGATCACTTTTATCCACGTTTATTCATGCCTTTAAAAACATGTAACAGATTGGTGAGGCAAGACTTCCGTTGACTAAAGCCATGTTGGCTTTCACCCAATAAACCATAAACATCTGTGCAGTAATTTTGTTGTTTATAATATTCTTTTACTATTTTGCATTTTATTGACCATCCTCTAATCTTCAGGTACTGTAGATGATTTTAACATAGTGATCTCTTAATCGTAAATCTGTAATTTTAATTTTTAATTTTGGAGGTGTATAGCATCAGGTCCAAGTGATTTGCTACACTTTTGTGTATCTTCCAGGTTCACCGTGATTATTTTTAGTTTTCTCCAAATCATCGACATTAAAATACCATTTCTGGTATGGGTAACTCCCTTATGCTTTCTGCAGTCAAGATCAAAACAAAGAACTCAGTTTCTCAGCTATTTCCTTGTCTACAAAATCCTGAGTGGTGTGAAGTGGGTGGAAGTGAATTGATTTTTCACTCATTCAAAAAGTACAAAGACCAGGATATTCAATGAAATTACATGGAAATAGTTTTAAAACAAATAGGAGGAAATATTTTTTCACTCAAAGAATAGTTAAGCTCTGGAACTCATTGCCAGAAGATATGGTGATGGCAGTTAGCATTATCTGGGTTTAAAAAAAGATTTGAACAAGTTCCTGGAGGAAAAGTCCATAGTCTGTTATTGAGATGGATATAGGGGGAGCCACTGCTTGCCCTGGGATTGGTAGCATGGAATGGTGTTACTAATTGGGTTTCTGCTATGTACTTGTAACCTGGATTGGCCACAGTTGGAAGCAAGATATTGGGCTAGATGGACCATTGGTCTGACCCAGTATGGCTATTCTTAGGTTCTCCCTGAGGGTCCTTTTTAATCCATGACCATGTAATGGCCCAACTGACTACCTCTCAGGCTTCTTGATCTGAATGTACCTGAAAGTTTTATTATGAGTTTTTACCTCTACAGCAAAATTGTTTTAAAATTGTTTTTTTAACTGCCTGATCAGTGTTTTACATCTAACTTACCAGCGTTTATGCTATTCCTATTTTCTTCATGCAGATCCTTTTTCCATTTTTTGAAAAGATAGTCTTTTGGCTATAATAGCCTCCTTTACCTCACCTTTTAGCCATACTGGCTGTCATTTTGCCTTCTTTCCATGGTTTTTAATATGTGGAATACATCTGGTAGTTCATTCTTTTTAGCTAATTTTAATACACTTTTGAATAAAATCAGAATTTCCACCACATTTACATCATTCTGTTTTCCTGTATGGTTAAAGACTGAAGCAGTTTTTGAAAACAATGAAGAACAACACTCAGAATTATTCTACCACTCCTATTCCAGTTACTTCCTGTCAGTCATACTAGCTTCTACTGGCTAGAAAGTGATCCTTTCTTAAGGCTTACCTTGTCAAGCAGTACATTCTGCCACATGCGAAATATACTCAGGTAGCTTCGGTCCCTTGCAGCAAATGAAGTAAAGAAAAACTGCAGAGAAAAAAAAAGGTCTTTTTAGTAAAGTTGCAGATAGGGAGGAGGTAAGAGTGAAAGTAAAGCTAAAAAGATCTGACATCTTACAGACAGCCATGCATGTACATGTATGGAACTTACAGCATCTGCACCATCACATGGGGCTACCTCAGTTCAATAAGAAGCTACAGTGGGGGAAATAAGTATTTGATCCCTTGCTGATTTTGTAAGTTTGCCCACTGACAAAGACATGAGCAGCCCATAATTGAAGGGTAGGTTATTGGTAACAGTGAGAGATAGCACATCACAAATTAAATCCGGAAAATCACATTGTGGAAAGTATATGAATTTATTTGCATTCTGCAGAGGGAAATAAGTATTTGATCCCCCACCAACCAGTAAGAGATCTGGCCCCTACAGACCAGGTAGATGCTCCAAATCAACTCGTTACCTGCATGACAGACAGCTGTCGGCAATGGTCACCTGTATGAAAGACACCTGTCCACAGACTCAGTGAATCAGTCAGACTCTAACCTCTACAAAATGGCCAAGAGCAAGGAGCTGTCTAAGGATGTCAGGGACAAGATCATACACCTGCACAAGGCTGGAATGGGCTACAAAACCATCAGTAAGACGCTGGGCAAGAAGGAGACAACTGTTGGTGCCATAGTAAGAAAATGGAAGAAGTACAAAATGACTGTCAATCGACAAAGATCTGGGGCTCCACGCAAAATCTCACCTCGTGGGGTATCCTTGATCATGAGGAAGGTTAGAAATCAGCCTACAACTACAAGGGGGGAACTTGTCAATGATCTCAAGGCAGCTGGGACCACTGTCACCACGAAAACCATTGGTAACACATTACGACATAACGGATTGCAATCCTGCAGTGCCCGCAAGGTCCCCCTGCTCCGGAAGGCACATGTGACGGCCCGTCTGAAGTTTGCCAGTGAACACCTGGATGATGCCGAGAGTGATTGGGAGAAGGTGCTGTGGTCAGATGAGACAAAAATTGAGCTCTTTGGCATGAACTCAACTCGCCGTGTTTGGAGGAAGAGAAATGCTGCCTATGACCCAAAGAACAACGTCCCCACTGTCAAGCATGGAGGTGGAAATGTTATGTTTTGGGGGTGTTTCTCTGCTAAGGGCACAGGACTACTTCACCGCATCAATGGGAGAATGGATGGGGCCATGTACCGTACAATTCTGAGTGACAACCTCCTTCCCTCCGCCAGGGCCTTAAAAATGGGTCGTGGCTGGGTCTTCCAGCACGACAATGACCCAAAACATACAGCCAAGGCAACAAAGGAGTGGCTCAGGAAGAAGCACATTAGGGTCATGGAGTGGCCTAGCCAGTCACCAGACCTTAATCCCATTGAAAACTTATGGAGGGAGCTGAAGCTGCGAGTTGCCAAGCGACAGCCCAGAACTCTTAATGATTTAGAGATGATCTGCAAAGAGGAGTGGACCAAAATTCCTCCTGACATGTGTGCAAACCTCATCATCAAGTACAGAAGACGTCTGACCGCTGTGCTTGCCAACAAGGGTTTTGCCACCAAGTATTAGGTCTTGTTTGCCAGAGGGATTAAATACTTATTTCCCTCTGCAGAATGCAAATAAATTCATATACTTTCCACAATGTGATTTTCCGGATTTAATTTGTGATGTGCTATCTCTCACTGTTACCAATAACCTACCCTTCAATTATGGGCTGCTCTTGTCTTTGTCAGTGGGCAAACTTACAAAATCAGCAAGGGATCAAATACTTATTTCCACCACTGTATAAGTTAGTAGAGGCCTGCATCAAAGGAAGAAGGAGGATTTTGAAGAATAATATCCTGTTATCCTTAGACAGACCCCTTATAAGTAAGCAACTTTGCATTCCCCAATGAAAGTAGGATGCATTGCCTTGCAGATGGGGATTGCTACCTACAGTATAGGCTGCCTTTAATGAAAAGGGGGGGGGGGGGGAAATGGCATAAACAGGGAAAGTATGCAAAGCACGGCTCACGGAATTCTTTCTAATCCCTCTGCATGTGTGTGTCTTTAACATGGAGAAAACAGGAAGGGGCAACTGGGATAAAATGGTATTTAAGCATTCTCTTGGGGGCCCTTTTACTAAGCCGCATAGGTGCCTATGTGCGCCCAACGTACGTCAATTTTGAGTTACTGCTCGTGGTTCTTGCGGTAATTTCATTTTTGACACACGTCTGATACGCGTGCCGAAAAATATTTTTATTTTCTGGCACGTAGGCGGTAATCGGGTGGTAATCGGCATTTTACACACCAAGACCATTACCGCCCGGTTACTGCATGAGACCTTACCACTAGGTCAATGGCTGGCGATAAGGTCTTAGACCCAAAATGGACACGTGGCAATTTTCATTTTGCCGCACGTCCATTTTTGGCAAAAATAAAAAAAGACATTTTTTACAGGTGCGCTGAAAAATGATTCTGTGTGCGCCCAAAACATGCATCTACATTAGCGCAGGCCATTTTTGAACGCACCTCGGTAAAAGGGCCCCTTGGTTTGAAAAAGAAAAATTAAATGAAATCAAGGGGCTCATTTTTAAAGCACTTACAAAGTTCCACTGGATATGTAAAGGGGCATTTTCAATATGACATCTAAGTTGGACTTTGGACGTTTTGTGCTAAACATCCCAAATCCGAATAGTAAATATAACCATTTTCAAGAAAGCATAATGTCTATCTTTTTGTTTTCCGAAAATACCATTTATAACAAGGTCTTGTGCTCTTTGCGTTTACTTTTCAGGCCATTAAAAAAAATGTCCAAGTGCAAAACATAGGAAATCAAGCCACAGGGATATAGGAGGAGCAAGCATTTTTACGGAACACACAAACATGGTTTAATGGGACAGAGTCAGCATGGGTTCAGCCATGGGAAGTCTTGTCTCACCAATTTGCTTCATTTCAGCTGATGTAGTGTATATAGATTATCAGAAAGCTTTTGACAAAGTTCCTCCTGAGAAAATTAAGAAGTCATGAGATAGGAGGCAATGTACTTCTGTGGATTAGAAATTGGTTATTGGACAGAAAACAGAGGATAGGGTTAAATGGCCATTCTTCTCAATGGAGAAGGGTGAATGATGGAGTGCCACAGGGGTATGTACTGGGATTGGTGCTATTTAACGTATTTATAAATGATATGGAAATCAGAACAGCAAGTGATGTGATTACATTTACAGATGATACAAAACTATTCAAAGTTGTCAAAACACACGTGTAATGTGAAAAATTGCAGGAAGACCTTAGGAAACTGGAAGGCTGGGCGTCCAATGGCAAATGAAATTTAATGCGGAGAAATGCAAAGTGATGCACGTTGGTAAGAATAATCCGAATCATATTTAACTGATGCTAGGGTCCACCTTAGGAGTCAGCACTCAAGAAAAATCTTCTGCACGGTGACAATCAAAAAAGCAAACACGATGCTAGGAATTATTAGAAAAAGGATGTCAAATAAGACCAAGATTATTATGCCTCTGTATTGCCCCATGGTGCAAACTTACCTTGAGTACTGCATTCAGTTCTGGTTGCTGAGTACACAGGAAAACATGGCATGGATCAATGTCTCTCTCAGGAAAAGGGGGAAAAACTGAATTTGGAACTTACCTTACACAGAAACCTCACAGTTCTTTTCTGGGAGATGTGTCCAGACGTGGAAAGGAAGCCCTGGGGGGCAAGGCTGGAAGGAGTACTAGGCAAGCTGAATGGAAAAAGACATCTGGGACTACACACACTTGCAAGGTAGGAAGAATGTAACTCATTAGAAACCCTACCAAGCTACAGAGAGGGGATGAAGCCGAGTATTCACCTAAGCAAGCAAGGTGATTGGCAGCCTTCTCCAACTGTAGAAAGGGATGAGGTTGAAAGCTTTAACCCACAGTGCAGTCAGTATAGTAGGAGAGAGAGGTGGCAAGAAGCCAGTCTCCTAATTCGTGCACTGTATGCAAATGGGGAAGGAAACTAGTTAGGCCCCTAGGTAATGCAAAAGGAAGAAAAAGGGAAAGGCTTGAATGAAAGTCAGCCTTAAAGAGGATAACCCTGTGTGTTTGAAGAGTTGTGCCACCTGAGAAAGTGGAAAGCCCTACAGGAAATAGGGGAGGGGCAGGAGTAGGGTTACCATATGTCCGGATTTACCCGGACATGTCCTCTTTTTGAGGATATGTCAGGGCAACTGGGCAGATTTTGCCAGCCTGCCCGTTTGTCCAGAAATCCGGACAAATGGGCAGATTGCTAGCCTCCCCTCCCCTTAGTTACTACTGCCCTTGTGGTCTAGTGACCTCTTCCACCTTTGGGGCAGGAAAGAGCCCCCTCTTTCCTGCCCAGATTGCTGCCCTGCACGCATCCTTCCTGCTGGTTATCTCGGCACCGATTCAAAATGGCCACCGAGAGTTGACGTGACCTCACGAGACTTCAACCCTCGGCGGCCATTTTGAATCGGCGCCGAGATCACCAGCAGGAAGGATGCATGCAGGGCAGTGCTCCGGGCAGGAAAAAGGGGGCTCTTTCCTGCCCCAAAGAGGTCACTAGACCACCAGGGCAGTAGTAAGGTAAGGGGAGGGGGGTGACGGGGTGTGTGAAAGGGAGGAGGGGAAAATGTGACAGGGGCGTAGCGAGGGCGTGAAAGGAGGCGGGGCATGTGTCCTCCTTTTTGGGGGACAAAATATGGTAACCCTATTGTTTGTATAGAAGAAGAGAGTTCTGTTGTTGAGTGAAGGAAGAGTGTCCCATGTTACATAAGTACATAAGTAATGCCACACTGGGAAAAGACCAAGGGTCCATCGAGCCCAGCATCCTGTCCACAACAGCGGCCAATCCAGGCCAAGGGCACCTGGCACGCTTCCCAAACGTACAAACATTCTATACATGTTATTCCTGGAATTGTGGATTTTTCCCAACTCCATTTAGTAGTGAGATAAATGTGCATTCACTATTTCCATTGTATGCAAATCTCTCTCATGCATATTCCTTGTGGATACACTGAAAACCTGACTGGCTAGGTGTATCTTGAGGACTGGGTTGGGAACCAAGTGTCAGACTTGTGAGTTCTTGTACCAAGTAGAGCGCTGCTGAGCCCGGTACTCAGACCAGGTTCTGCTTGGTGGCCGGACAACCCCGGGTTTCACCTGTGCTGACCGCCGTTACCCAGAGGTTGAGCCCCTAGGTGTGGGCGGCCTGCAGGACTTACGAGACGGAGCTGGAAGTGGGGTGTTGAACGTATCGGCCAGGCAGGCAGCTGGCAAGAGAGTGATCCAGATACAGGCAAAGTCAATAGGCAGGCAGGGGAGTAATCCAGGAACAGGCAATGTCAACAGGCAAGCAGCAGGCAGGGGAGTAATCCAAGCACAGGTAAAGTCAGTAGGCAGGCAGCAGGTCAAGAGGGTAATCCAGGTACAGGCAAAGTCAGTAGGCAGGCAGCAGTTCAAAAGAGTAATCCAGGTACAGGCAAAGTCAATAGGCAGGCAGCAGGCAAGAGAGTAATCCAGGTACAGGCAAAGTCAATAGGCAGGCAGCAGGCAAGAGAGTAATCCAGGTACAGGCAAAGTCAATAGGCAGGCAGCAGGCAAGAGAGTAATCCAGGTACAGGCAAAGTCAATAGGCAGGCAGTAGGCAAGAGAGTGATCCAGGTACAGGCAAAGTCAGCAACAAGGGACAAGTAGATAAGAAACAAACTACTGAGCAAGTAACACCTACCAAAGTAGAAGCCGAAGCATGGAGTCCAGGAAGAGCTCAGCTGATAAAGTGCTGGCATCTGACATCAGCAGGAACCAGCAGGGAGAAGGAGCACAGCCATAGGACAAGAGCAGGGGAAGGAGGAACCGGAAGACCAATAGGAGAGAAGCAAGGAAAGCCAGGCAGAGGGAAAGCAGACACAGGTGGGTGGAAGCAAAGCAATCAAGGAGCCTGGAAGCCAGGCAGAGAGAGAGCAGACATGGGTGCAAGGAAGCAAAGCAATTAAGGAGCCTGCAACCACCGCTCTCTGAACAAACCCAGAGAAGAACTACACACACATGGCTCAGGGCAGTGCCAGTCAAGTGTGTGTGTGTGTAGACGGGACCCCGCGCAGCCCGAGGACACCGCTTGCATTGAGGTAGGAGACATGACAGTAAGGGTCTGAAAAGATCAACATCTGGTGAAACTATGCTGCCTCAGATCATTTATTTGGGCATTTCTATCCTGCTTCTACCCACAATAGGAGTTTAAGGTGGTTTACAAACAATCCATATTATTCCATTTGATATAGTTTATCATTACAAAAGATCTTCTATTTCTGATCATAACATAAGTAAAGTAACTTGAAGCAGTATATTGTAGCCATTGTTCGATCAACTAGGTTTAAACCAGTTACTGAAATATCATAAGATTTCCTTGGGATTGAAGCAGAGTACAACCTCGATTTTCGTTGACTTCGGTTATCGTCGTTTTTTTTCATCAAAAAATTTGTCTTGGTTTTTGTCTGTCGCCTCGGATTTCATCTTCAGCTGGCAGGGTCTGGAAGATGGAGAGGACATTTCATGCCCACCCACGTTTTCTGTAGGCCCACCCAACATCTGCCATTAGGCTACACTACTGCCCCTATTCTATCTACTGACGCTAGTGCTGCAGATCCATCAAAACAGGCTTGCCAAAAACCCAGGAATGGCATAAAATCTCCTTCCTAGAACTGAAAAGCTTTATCAGCTCATTCCCCAGCACTCCTATACTTTTAGGTAGTACAGTACTTGACAGCACCAGTAGCACAAGTGACGTAACTGCTGCCGCTGTAACTTCAAAATCGCCGGCACGTTGCCGGTCCTGATGGCACGCTTGCGCTGCAGGACAGAGAAGCCGGCAACACTACCTGCTTTAGCGCCGCTGCACACCCATCGAGCTCGGCAAGGTGAGCAGGGGGAGATCGCCTCCGCTCGGTAATTGGGAGGCACTGAAAGGGAGAGTCGGGAATGGTCAGGGTGTGGACGCTCGCCCAGGTCAGCTCCCGGGCCTGTGTCGGTGGAAACTACAGGTAGACAGAGGCGGCCAGGGCCCAGAGCTGGGTGCTCACTGACCGTGATTTTTGTATTGTGCAGCACATCCTGGGAAAGTCTGTTGATTATTGTGTTATGCCCACCCTTTTGAATGATTATGGGGTTTTATTTAAATTGTAAGGTGTCCCGAGTTTATACAGGTACAGTTGTACTGTACTTTCTTATTGCCTCGGTTATCATTGGTTTAGGATTCCGCCGATTGTTTTCGGACGGATTACCAACGAAAACCGAGGTTGTATCTACCTTGTTCATGTTCGGCCTGGGGAAATGGAACAATGCTCAGAGTGCCAGCAAGGAATCTATAGTGGCCTGAACCTCAACTGCCTTGGTTTTCTTTCAATAAGGAGACTTCACCGGGCGGGATAACTCCAACTTGTAACCTTCTGTAAATATCCAGAACCCACTTGTCTGATGTGATTTTGGTCTATACCTCCTGAAACTCTTGAAGATGTTTTCCCACCAGAGGAAGAGAAGAGTGGACCAGCCTCACATCATTGCGAAGCTCAGGAGGCATTGAGTTTTTTCACCAAGTTACCAAGATCTTCTCCAACTAGCCACTTGCCCCAAAAGGGCAGTTTAACTAGACATGACTTTTGACGATGCATCTGCTGCACAATACCACAGCAAGAGTTGTTGATGTACCATGACAACCAAAGACATACTGCAGGCCATAACCCATAATGTCATAAATAACATCTGCCAAGTAGGTGAACCCCACTTCCAGATGAGTGCTATGGTGCCCACTGTATGTTGCAGATTGCTGATGCCGATTCAGGCATGCTCTAGACACGAACGAGCTGCACCCTGTTGCTTGAGGACCCAAAGAGGCCACTTTAAAGGCTTGCTTCAGTGATCCTTCTAGCTTCCTATCCTGTATGTCATTTGACAATGCTCCCTTCCAACAGCAAGATGGTTTTCTTAGTCACCACCACAAAGGAGTCCACACTGGGAAGCTGCAATTTCTCTTTCTTTTCCAGAACCAACAGGTAGAGGTGAGCCAAGGCTCTTCCCACTCTCAGCCCCACGTCCGGTGAGACCCATTCTGCTGTAATTAGGTCTTGAATGCCTAGATGGATCGGAAAGGCCTTAGAAGGATAGAAGATGATGAAATACTTGAAGCCGAAGCAGAAGGCTCCTCAATGGAAAGCACCTCCAATGACTCAGAAATGAGTGCTGACCTCCTCTTTATGAGACAACCTCAGAACTTTCAGGTCAACCCCCTCCTCAGGAGGGAGATCTCCCTCGTCCAGCAGCTCCTTCAATGATGGCTCCTCTGAATAGACTGAGGCCACATCAGATAAGGAGAGAGAAGCACAGATGAGGCTAAACGAGATCTCTTAGGAGCCAGAGGGGCAGCAGAGTGAGAAACTGAAGCACCTTGCAGGAATTCTGACTGTCCCTGCTTCAGTAGATAGGCCTGGTTTAAGAGCAATATAAACTCTGGAGAAAAGAAAGATCCCAAAGTACCTGAATGCTGTGTCAGGCCCTGAAGTAAAATGGTGGCTGTGCTCCATGCATGATCAGACAGAGGGTGTTCTTCACTATTAGTCGGCCCTGACAAAATGGTACCTGTTCCTGCACTCTCCTGTATCAATTTGTGCACTGGCCCTGCCAGAGAGCCTGAAGCCATCATATTCAGATGCTGTGCCAAATCCAAAGATGTGTTGTTGACTGTTTCCCTCACATTCCACGGGATTCTCGGCTTGCACGCACTGCAATGCCCTAATGCCGGCCAGTGGGTCCCACAGAGGGAAAACTGCTTAGCTGCCTCCACATAGTCGCCATTCATCCTGATTGGCACAAGCACAGAACAACACAATCCCAAGTGGTGACTCAGGATCCCTCGCTTGTACCAAGTAGAACTTGCAGCCCTCCAAGCGGCTGACTTACCACTGCCAGCTGCTCCCCCCATGCTCACAGTTGTGATGAGAAAGAATCAAAACAGATACTCTGTCCCACATTCTCCAGTAAACCTCTTTCCTTCTCCTTTCTTTATAGATATATACAGTGGTGGAAATAAGTATTTGATCCCTTGCTGATTTTGTAAGTTTGCCCACTGACAAAGACATGAGCAGCCCATAATTGAAGGGTAGGTTATTGGTAACAGTGAGAGATAGCACATCACAAATTAAATCCGGAAAATCACATTGTGGAAAGTATATGAATTTATTTGCATTCTGCAGAGGGAAATAAGTATTTAATCCCTCTGGCAAACAAGACCTAATACTTGGTGGCAAAACCCTTGTTGGCAAGCACAGCGGTCAGACGTCTTCTGTAGTTGATGATGAGGTTTGCACACATGTCAGGAGGAATTTTGGTCCACTCCTCTTTGCAGATCATCTCTAAATCATTAAGAGTTCTGGGCTGTCGCTTGGCAACTCGCAGCTTCAGCTCCCTCCATAAGTTTTCAATGGGATTAAGGTCTGGTGACTGGCTAGGCCACTCCATGACCCTAATGTGCTTCTTCCTGAGCCACTCCTTTGTTGCCTTGGCTGTATGTTTTGGGTCATTGTCGTGCTGGAAGACCCAGCCACGACCCATTTTTAAGGCCCTGGCGGAGGGAAGGAGGTTGTCACTCAGAATTGTACGGTACATGGCCCCATCCATTCTCCCATTGATGCGGTGAAGTAGTCCTGTGCCCTTAGCAGAGAAACACCCCCAAAACATAACATTTCCACCTCCATGCTTGACAGTGGGGACGGTGTTCTTTGGGTCATAGGCAGCATTTCTCTTCCTCCAAACACGGCGAGTTGAGTTCATGCCAAAGAGCTCAATTTTTGTCTCATCTGACCACAGCACCTTCTCCCAATCACTCTCGGCATCATCCAGGTGTTCACTGGCAAACTTCAGACGGGCCGTCACATGTGCCTTCTGGAGCAGGGGGACCTTGCGGGCACTGCAGGATTGCAATCCGTTATGTCGTAATGTGTTACCAATGGTTTTCGTGGTGACAGTGGTCCCAGCTGCCTTGAGATCATTGACAAGTTCCCCCCTTGTAGTTGTAGGCTGATTTCTAACCTTCCTCATGATCAAGGATACCCCACGAGGTGAGATTTTGCGTGGAGCCCCAGATCTTTGTCGATTGACAGTCATTTTGTACTTCTTCCATTTTCTTACTATGGCACCAACAGTTGTCTCCTTCTCGCCCAGCGTCTTACTGATGGTTTTGTAGCCCATTCCAGCCTTGTGCAGGTGTATGATCTTGTCCCTGACATCCTTAGACAGCTCCTTGCTCTTGGCCATTTTGTAGAGGTTAGAGTCTGACTGATTCACTGAGTCTGTGGACAGGTGTCTTTCATACAGGTGACCATTGCCGACAGCTGTCTGTCATGCAGGTAACGAGTTGATTTGGAGCATCTACCTGGTCTGTAGGGGCCAGATCTCTTACTGGTTGGTGGGGGATCAAATACTTATTTCCCTCTGCAGAATGCAAATAAATTCATATACTTTCCACAATGTGATTTTCCGGATTTAATTTGTGATGTGCTATCTCTCACTGTTACCAATAACCTACCCTTCAATTATGGGCTGCTCATGTCTTTGTCAGTGGGCAAACTTACAAAATAAGCAAGGGATCAAATACTTATTTCCACCACTGTATAGAAAGATATATATATATATATATATATATAGATATATAGATAGATAGATAGATAGATAGATAGATAGATAGATAGATAGATAGATAGATAGATACAGTGCACTCCATTTAAGTGCACGTCGGATAAGCGCATGATCTGTTTAACTGCATGCCGTTCTTCGGTCCCGTTTTTGGCGCCATCAATTTCTATGGGGACAAACTTCGGTTTAGCTCACCACTGATAAGTGCAAGATTCGCTTATATGCATGGTTTAAGATGGCTCCTCTGCAGGAAAGACTCCGCATAAGCGCACGCACGGAATATGGAAGCCGATTGGCAAGTGACAAAGGGGCAGTAAATTTGAAATCTCATTGGTTAACTGCCACAGGCAGAATAAGCGAAAGAATGTTGTTAGAGTGTACACCGAAGTCGTCGTCGTGCAACTGTAAGACTTTAACATTGGCTGAACGAATAGAAGTTCATAAAAAATTAGGAAACAAACAAAGTCAAGCATCTATTACTAAAGAATATGGTGTCAATCCCAGTCAAATTTCACATCTTGAAGCAGAAAGACCAGCTTCTGGAAGACTGGCAAAACAATACAAATCCACAACAGAAACGTAAACGGGCGGGAAAAGCTGAGGATGTAGAAGATGCTCTTCTTCGGTGGTTTTCTCAAGTCAGGAGCAGGCAGGTTCCTGTCAGTGGTCCACTGCTTATGGAGAAAGCTAATCAGCTAGCTGAAAGTCTTGGACTAACTGAATTCAAAGCCACTGTTGGATGGTTGGAAAGATGGAAGGCCAGGAACAACATAAAATTCAAGAAACAGCATGGTGAAAAACAAGACTCTGATGACTTTGGTGCTGAAAATTGGGTTGTTTCAGTTCTTCCTACCATCTTGAATGAGTTTGCACCTCATGACATTTTCAATGCTAATGAAAACGGTCTCTACTGGCGAGCAATTCCTGATGGAACACTTGCATTCAAACAAGCCAAAACTACAGGAAGTAAAACGTCGAAGGACCGACTGACGATCTTCCTTTGCTGCAATATGGATGGGAGTGAGAAGTTGGAACCACTTGTCATTGGAAAGAGCAAACAGCCCCCTTGTTTCAAGAATGTTAAGTGACTTCCTATGTCATATGAGGTTAACACAAAATCATGGATGACTGAGGACATTTGGAAGCAGTGGCTAAAGAAGTTAGACACTAGAATGCGGGCACAAAAGCGTCAGATTTTGTTGCTTTGTGATAATGGTGCTGCACACAGTGATGATGTCAGGCTGTCTAACATCAAGGTGGTCTTCCTGCCACCAAACACTACCTCTCTGATCCAACCTATAGATCAAGGCATAATAGCCAATTTCAAACAACATTATCGGGCTCTTGTGCTACGTCGTCTGATGAGCGTTATGGATGACCAGACTGGCAAGGATAAATGTGCTGTTGAACTGGCTTGTAAATCTATCATTGTTGGATTCCCTACATATGAAAAAAGAAGCCTGGAATCATGTTACACAGGCAACCATTGTGAACTGCTACAAGCGGGCAAGCTTTGTTAGGGATGTGGAGAGGGACGAAACAGATGCAGCTGTTGCAAACACGTCAAATGAACAGGCTATTGACATCCCAGCCGGTGTTACTGAAGAGGAGTTTCATCACTACGTAGCTGTTGATTACGATCTACAAACAGCTGACGACAGCAGTGATGTTGAGATATGCGCCTACACACAGGCAATGGCTGATGATGAAACAGATAATGAAATGAGCAGCGAGGCACATGCTGACGAAATTCAACAACCTCCTGTCACTTTTGCAAGCGCACTGGAGAGTCTCAACACTGTACGGGCCTATCTGGAGGCCACTGGATGTCAGTGTTATGACAATTTTTACTGTCTGGCAGACGCAGTCTATGGAACTCACAGACACAAGAGTGTACAGAGGACTATGACTGATTACTTCAAGTAAGCCTAACATCAGTTAACGGAGACTGTATACTGTACGTATAATAAACAGTACTGTACATATGTTTATCAGATGTCAAGCTTCTTTGGGTCACAACGGTTAAGTGCATGCTCCGGTTAACTGCATGTATTTCTTTGCTACCAGACCCTTGCACTTAAGCGGATTCCACTGTATATAAATGTATGTATTTATTTATAGGTTTTTATTTATTTATAGATAGGCTGTTGTGCTGGAAAAAAAAGAGCTCCACAGGAAACAGGGGAGAAATGGAGGGAAGAAGTAAATTTGCAGGGCATCAGAAAAAGGGATCTGAAGACCTCCAGATACGACTCTGCAGATTCAAGCCATCTGCAAAGCACAAATGGACCAGGAGCAAATCACTCAGAACCAGAGGCTGAAGTGTGTCCATTCACCTGCTGGAGATAGAAAACCCTGAGGAGCTGGACTGGATGCCAAGAGAGATATGTCTCAGCTCAGTTTTCAGTCCTCTATTTCCACATGCTGGTTAATGGTCACAACTATTTTATTTTTGTTACATTTGTACCCCGCGCTTTCCCACTCATAGCAGGCTCAATGCGGCTTACATGGGGCAATGGAGGGTTAAGTGACTTGCCCAGAGTCACAAGGAGCTGCCTGTGCTTGACGTGGGAATCGAACTCAGTTCCTCAGTTCCCCAGGACCAAAGTCCACCACCCTAACCACTAGGCCACTCCTCCACTCCTCACAGGTACTAGAATAGTGGGAAGCTATATAATAGAACACACAATTAAGGGGGACGGGGTCCATTCCCTATGCTCATACAAACCACCACGAGCTGAAAGAATCATCTACACATAACACACCCTTCCTGCTATATTCCCATACCATCCAATAGCAGTCATCCCCAGGGCCCTATGCCTCAATAACATATTCCATAACAACATACCATATCACTAAACTGGGTCCATCGAGTGCCTTTAATATAACTGGATCATCCTCCTTCCTCTGGAGTTCATGCAAAAAACATAAGTGCCCTCTTAGGAAGAATGGGATGAGAGTGATGATCCACATCTCCTCCCTACTGCAAGATTCACTCTAAATCTATAATTATTCGCTAACCTTCATTGTGGAAGTTGAGAAGCAGGGGTTAATTTGATCAGCCAGATACCAAAACCAGCTCATATACTGCACAAAGCTAGACTGCAATCCAATTCTAATAACCATTAGCCAAAACAGAAGACTTCCTTAACCCTAGTTATTAGGTCGATGATTCCAATTAGAGGCCTCATTTCGAGATGACATTGCTAATCCATAATACACTAATACCTCTAAAGCAAACTACATATATCTACACAGTTTCTTAGTTAAGAGGTAAAAAGACTTCAGATCCCTGATGCCATTAACCAGCAGGTGGAAATAGAGGACTGAAAACTGAGCTGAGGCATATCTCTCCCATCATAAGAAAGCCTTCCATTCTATTCAGCTATTTAGTCCTGCTGGAGTCAGAGACCCTAGTCTGTATATCCATTTTTGTTCGTTTTGTATTAATCTTCTATCCATAGTAACATAGTAGATGAGGGCAGAAAAAGACCTGCACAGTCCATCTAGTCTGCCCAACAAGATAAACTCATATGTGCTACTTCTTGTGTAGACCTTACCTTGATTTGTATCTGCCATTTTCAGGGCACAGACCGTAGAAGTCTTGCCCAGCACTAGCCCCGCCTCCCAATAGAGCTGGGAATATGATCAATCACCACGCATTTGTACTCACTAAAGTCATGAGACTTATCAATACTGTGGCTTACTATGGGAGCCTCTGCCCGTTTGTATTTTAGATTATGTTTATGATCACTCATTCGTAATTTATGCAATCTCTTAGTTTTTCCAACGTAAATTTTTGGGCAAGGGCAAATCAAAATATACACCACGTGTGTTGTTTCGCAATCTGTCAAGAACCTCAGCTGATATTGCTTCCCATCTAAAGGATTTTCAAACATATCTCTCTGCAGCATCATAGTGGAATATCTACACTTGCCACACCCCTTGTGTCCAGGTGTCCGATGGTCATGCTGCATCGGTGTTTTTTTTTTGTAGTAATTCTCTCAGATTCTGACTGCATGTATA
This sequence comes from Microcaecilia unicolor, assembly GCF_901765095.1. Classification (NCBI taxonomy): domain Eukaryota; kingdom Metazoa; phylum Chordata; class Amphibia; order Gymnophiona; family Siphonopidae; genus Microcaecilia; species Microcaecilia unicolor. The sequence continues at coordinate 238,216,673 of NC_044035.1, read as the reverse complement.
CGCAATCCGAAGTTGCTGATTCTGGAACGCTGGATGTATTTGCATGATTCTCCAATGCTTCTTTATAGTTTTTATTCCCTGACTGCTGTTTTGTGTATATCTCATTACACAGGTCTGTACTGTGTCATCTGGCCTAACTTCTTTTTTCTTTGACAATAACTGTTCTCTTACCCTCAGGTGGAATGATATACTTTGCGGGTTAGAAAGCTCACTAAGCATGCGTCCTCTGGAGAGCACTATCTCTAAGCAGCATGTTATTACTTGTTCACTGGCAGTGGCACCCCTCTCTTCAAAACAAAATTTACTAGTTTCAACTCACATCATGCCCCTTTTTCCCCTTCTTAATTACTGAACAATACAACTATTGTCCTAGTCTCCCTGGCTTGCAATATTAGGATCTTCAACACTTTCTTTTCCTTCTCTACATATATCCACAAAACAATCTAAAAGTCCCATTCCATTCTCTACAACCTCTTCAAAATCTTCCACTTACTGTGTAAACATATTATTAAAATTCTTTCCTCATCCTCTCCTTCCACTTCAACACGCTCCTCACATGTCTGCCTCTAAAGGATCTCAATCCATTGCAATCTTTTCAGAAATCATCAACACAACTTATCTTTCTCTTGAACTGATATGACCAAATGAACCATCATCTTGAATCAAAACATTGGCTCCCTGTCCATTTCCAAATATATTCAGCCAGTGGCACTCGGCATTTTGCTGACTGCTGCTGGCATTATGCCCAGTAATGCAGTGCTGGGCCATGTCCGAGCTTCTGCACTGAATTTCTTAGTTTGCAGAGCCGGGTAACGCATAGCCAGTTAAGTACGATATTCAGCACTTAACTGGATATGGGATACCACATAAAGATAGGACTGACTTTTATGCAGTCCTATTTAAGAATATCAGCACTTAACCAACCAAATGCTGACTCTGACCCCGGAACACCCCCAAAATAGCCAGTTGTCAGTTAGGCACTAACTGGACATTTTCAGCGGCACTAACCAGTTATGTGCAGCTGAAAATGAACAGTTAGACCTGAACAAGTGATTTAACCAGCAAGGAGCCATTTTTGACTGGTTAAATTATTTTGAATATTGACCTACAGAAATTTATAAACAAGAAGCATTTTTGTATTAATCCCATTCTTTCAAGCAGTCACAACAGAATCATCCACTTCAACAGAATGATTCTATTGTTCTTGTTAATAAGGATAAAGAATGTTGAGCTACAATACTCCTTTAACATGAAGCGATTAAAGTGCATCAGCACAGTAATACTACACTAGAAAACAATGCTTAACAAAATTAACTGAATAATCTGTGGCTGCTAATCAAAAGGTCTTTATAAATTATGTTAAACATCCTTTTAATCAGCCAGGGTAGGGTGGTGTGAGAAATAAATTTTTTAAAACCCCTATGAAAAGGAAAGGTAAAACACTGCTTTTACTACTAAACATTCCCTTCACATCAGAATATCAACAATGCCTTTGGTAAGTTTTTGGATTTCTCAAGGAACTAATAATGCTGATGATGGTTCTATCACAGAAAGTGCTGAACTGATAATTCGATGTTGTCTTTGAAGTCATCAGCTGCTTGATATACTATTATTCTAATGAAATGTTATGCCAATGGCATTCAGATTTTGTACACCTTGCTTTCTGTCTCCTCTTCTATTACAAATCTCAACAGTTGTCTACAGTTGATCTTGGCTTGGCTCAAGGACAACTGTTATTCCCCATTTCTACCAAGTGCAAAGTTATTCACTTCCCAAACCCTAACTCTTTGCCCTTCACCACCTCTTATTGTCACGGTTGTGGCCGTGCCCTTATGTTCAGACCTACTGTTTCTCTGTATCTAGCTCTGTGACCTCTCCAGTTTGCCTTTTTTTCCTGTTCTTCCTGTTAGCCAAGCCTCGCTTTGGTGTCCCTGAAGCCCAGTCTCGCTTTCGTCTCCCTGCTTCTGCTTCATTTCCTACTCATGACATCATCAGCCTACTCCTTTATAAGGACCCAGGAAGCTTTCCTGCGCTGCCTTTGCAACAGGTCTATTTTCCTTTTCTTGTTGTACTGTTTGATTCTGAGGGAACTGGTCTTTTTGTTAAGCTGTGTCTCTGTGGCACAGCCCTGAGCCCTGTGTGAGTGGTTTTGGTTTGAATCTGAATGGATTACTTTCCGGTTAGGTTTGCTCTCAAGCAAAGATCCTCTTTTGTTTGTTTGTGCGTGCGTGTGTGTTGTTCTGCTTTAAACCTGTATGGATTACTAGCCTGTTAACTTTGTTTCCAAGCAAAGCCCTGTTCTGTTTTTTTGTGTATAGTTCTGGTTACAACCTGAATAGATTCCTTCCTTGTTATCTAGGCTCTCCAGCATAAGCCTGTTCTGTTTCCTTGTGTGGTTTCCCTTGTTACCTTTCACTGTTCAGAGAGCCGGTTGTTGACAGCCCAGCTGCTTTCCTTGATTACCTTGCTCCCGTGAAGCTGGGTGTGCTCTATCTCTGCCTGCCTTTCCCTTCCTGGCTGAGTTCTGGTAAGAACATTGTTGTTTTTCACCTTTGACTGCAGTGTAAGCCCTGCTTCTTGCTGATTTGTGTTTTAGAAGCAGCCTTTCCCTTTAGCCTGCTTTAACTCTTTGTCTGCTGTGTCTGTCTCCTAATTATCGTGAGCATTGCTCCTTATCTGATTTGTGTATGTAAAGGCAGCTTTCCCTGTTTGCTTGCTTTTCTCTTGTTTCTAGTGTCTGTTATTTGACCCTGTGGCACAGCCTTGTGTATTCTTATGAGTGGCTTCCCTTTACCTTTGAGTCCTGTATGGCCAGCCTTCTGTATTCTTGTGAGTGGATTCCCTTTTCCCTAAGTGCTGTATGGTACAGCCTAGAGTGTATTTCTGTAGTTGGCTGCCCTTTACCCTTGAGTACTGCATGGCCAGCCTTGTGTATTCCTATGAGTGGCTTCCCTTTTCCCTGAGTGCTGTTTGGTACAGCCTAGAGTGTATTCCTATAGCTGGCTCCCCTTTACCCTTGAGTGCTGCGTGGCCAGCCTTATGTATTTGTATGAGTGGCTTCCCTTTTCCCTTGAGTGCTGTATGGTACAGCTTAGAGTGTTCCCTCATGAGTGGCTTCCTTATCCTTGAGTTCTGTATGGCATAGTCGTGAGTGTTCCTCTATGTGGCCTTGTCTTGAATTTTTCCTGTGTGCTTTCTGTTTGAGCTCTCTTTGTTAGGTTTCTGGTTGTGTTTGAGTAGATTGCTTTTTCGTTTAGCTGTGACTACTAGCGCAGCCTTGAGCGGTCTTCTCTGTGTGGCATGGAGTGGGCCGTTCTTCTGTTTAGCTGTCTTCTAGCACAGTCCTGTGCATCCTCTCTGTTTGATTCTGTTTGAGTGGGTGGTTCTTTTGTTTGCTGTGACTACTAGCTCAGCCTTGAGCCACCTTCTCTGTGTGGCACGAGTGGACAGCTCTTCCGTTTAGCTGGGACTGCTAGCTCAGCCTTGAGCTACCTCTCTGTGTGATTTCTGTTTGACTTGGTTAGGGCTATTCATTTATAGATAGGGTTCTAAGCCCAGTCCTGTGCTGCCTTCCTGTGTGGTTTTCTTATCTTTTACATGTGAGTCTAAGTGGGGTTGTCTTTTCCCCTTCAGTTTCTTTGTACCTGTGTGTAGGGTCTTTTGACCCCTTGTTTGTGGCTCTGTTTAGTGCAGTGTGTGTACACTGCTTGAGTAGTACTTGCTCAAGAGATTCCGTTCTGTTTCTTTTCTCCTCCCTCTGGTGTGATTCGGTTCCAGTTCGGCCCTGAGGCCTGTACACTTGGACTCTGTACGAGTGGGTTCCGTATCGGCCGTGAGGCCCGCCTGAGTGGTCTATCTCCCTTTTCTGGTGGTGCTTGTTGCTTGTCTTGAGTGTGCTCTATTTGCCATGTCTGGAATCCTGTTTGTATTCAGTGACTGGTTCACCTCTGCTCTGCACCTCCCAGAGGACTTGCCTGCTGCAGCCCAAGGGCACACCATCCCGGGTTCCGTGACACTTATTGGCGGTCACACTCTTTCTTTTGGTAAGACTGTTAAAGATAATAGGTGTCCTTTTACTTTCAAATCTCAAACTGATTCTGTGCTTCACTCTTCCCTTTTAGTTTTTAACACCTTACACAAAATTCATTCTTGCCTCTCTCATTAGCGTCCTTGTTCTACAGTTAGTTGAAACTCATATTGATTACTATAATGCCCTCTATGCTGGCCTGCCTTTTTCTGCACGTAAGCATCTTCTTCTGGTTCAAGCAACAGCAGTTAAGCTTCGTTATAATGCTTACCATTTTGAAAATGTTTCCCCTTTTCTAATCTCTGAGCGCTGGTTGCCCATGTCTGCCTGTATACAGTTCAACTTTCTTACCTTGGTCTATAAAGGACTTGCACATACAGCTAACTACCTCAGCAACCTTGATTCCATATACTCATTTTTGTCAGCTTCATTCTTTATAATAGACCCTTCTCTGCTTACCCTCTCCTTCTCGTTTGAGACTCGACACCTCCCGTGACTCTGCCTTTTGTTATACTGGACAGAAACTTTGGCACTCATTATCACCTGCCTTCAGACTTGAACCTTTATATTCCAAATTCAAAAAATTGATCAAGAACCGGTTCCAGCAAGTTTAAGGATCTGATACTCCTCTCCAATCTTCCTAATTCATTACCTGTTTCTTTTCCTTCCTCCCTCCTTGCTTCCTTCCTCCTCTTATTCCTTTTTTTTTTTTAACTTTGCTCAGTTTTTATTATTTGTAAACTGCTTAGTAGCATCAATATTTTGTGACTGGCAGTATATCAAATTATGCTAAATTAATTTTTTTTTTAATCATAAACATCTTTCCTTTATGCAATACTATGCATTCGGAGGAAATCACACTCCCCTTGTGTTACCCATTAGGTGATAGAATGCAGTTATGTTTGCATGTGGTATGGTTAAAATACACTAAGATCTCAGCAAAACAAAGAGCAACAGACCTTTGCCTCAGTCAAACACACACAAGCCTGTTCTACTAAGAAAACTATAGGGGAGGCTAAGGTTAAGAAAGCTCTCCAAACAAAGACGCTACAGAGAGCTCAGTATTTAAAGAGAAGATTGATACATTCAAGAGAAAGGAAATATTTAATGAAATTTGCATTCCGTACCTTCTCATTCTCTGTGCTGATCTGGATGGCATTGGGGATAAGTCGAGCAGTCTTCTCCTTTGTCATTGAAGTAATATCTTTCAGTGTGATGGCCATCTTCATAAAGAAAGATTCCAAACAGTAATCAAATGTTTGTAAGTTGAGATAGTGACAGTATATACTGTATTTTAAAAAAAAGTATAATACTCAAAACCACAAAAAAAATGACTTGATATATATATTTTGGCAATTTCAAGCCCACTCCAGGAGTATGAATTTTCATCACCAGATTATAGATGCTTATAAACAAGCACGTTAATTCATATTAGAAAATGAAGAGATTATGAGACAATCATCAGATCCAAGAACACTCGCTCAGTAGGGTGCCATGAGGACTGTTATAAGGTGTCATGTCCCCTACCTCAACCCAAGCAGCGTCCTCGGGATGCGCAGGGTCCTGGCAACACACATATTTGACTGGCTCAGCCTTGAGCCATGTCTGCGTACATCTTCTCTGCTTGTAGGCTCCTTGATTGCCCTGCTCTCATACACCTGGATCTGCTCTCTCTGCCTGGCTTCCAGGCTCTTTAATTGCCTTGCTACCACACACCTATGTTGACTTTCTCTCTGCCTACCTGACCTATGGAAGCTCTCTTCTTCAGCTGGTTCCTGTCTTCATCAGAAAGCCTGCACTATTTCTTGGACGCTTTCCCTCTGCCTCATTGCTTCGGCTATTTGGGTAAGTGTTTCTCTTCAGCGTACTCTTCTGTTTGCTGCCTGCCTGTAAAGACCCTGCTTGTACCTGGATTACTCTTCTGTTTGCTGCCTGCCTGTAAATACCCTGCTTGTACCTGGATTACTCTTCTGTTTACTGCCTGCCTGTAAGACCCTGCTTGGACCTGGTTACTCTCTTGTCTGCTGCCTGCCTGAATATCCTGCCTGGACCTGGCTACTCTTGTCTGCTGCCTGCCTGAATATCCTGCCTGGACCTGGTTACTCTCTTGTTTGCTGCCTGCCTGAATATCCTGCCTGGATCTGGTTACTCTCTTGTCTGCTGCCTGCCTGAATATCTTGCCTGGACCTGGTTACTCTCTTATCTGTTGCCTGCCTGAATATCCTGCCTGGATCTGGTTATTCTCCTGTCTACTGCCTGCCGGAATATCCTGCCTGGATCTGGTGACTCCCGGGTCAGTTACCCGCCGGAATACCTGCCTAGACCCAAGACACTCCTTAGCCTACTGCCTGTCACTCTGTTGTGACCCGCTCCTGAACATCTTCCTTCTGCTCTCCTCTGGCTGGTCTCTCTGGGCACCCCTTTCCAGGCCTCTCAGTACAAGTCCTGTCGCCCGCCCGCACCTGGGGGCTCAACCCTCGGGGAACAGCGGTCACCACAGGTGAACTTCGGGGTTGCTCGGCCGCCAAGCAGAACCCGGGTCTGTGTCTTTTCACACCCAGCAGCACACTGCTAGGCACAGGAACTCACCATATCTGACATAAGGAAACCATGCCAGTGAGCAATTACTTTCAGGTATAGGTCTTCTGCAGTCACTTTTCCAATATCCACATTTCTCTGTGATGCATTTTAATAGGAGGAAACTAGACAGCAATAGACAACAACGCAGTGCAGCAGGGTACAGCAACTATGGCCCTTGAGTGCTACCGACTGCTCAGGTTTTCAAGGATCTTCCTATGTGTATGCATGAAATAGCTGCATACCATCAAATTACAAATCCTAGAGCAAGCAATTGCTTCCCATGTCTGCTTCAACAGCAGAGTATGGACTTTTCCTCCAGGAATTTGTCCAAACCTTTTTCAAACCCAGATACACTAACCGCTGTTACCACATCCTCTGCCAAAGAGTTCCAGAGATAACTATTCACCGAGTGAAAAAATATTTCCTCCTATTAAGTATTTCCATGTAACTTCCTCGAGTGTCTCCTAGTCTTAGTACTTTTGGAACGAGAAAAAAATAGATTTACTTCTACTCATTCTACACTACTCAGGATTTTGTAGACCTCAATCATATCTCCCCTCATCCGTCTCTTCCAAGCTGAAGAGCCCTAACCTTTTTAGCCTTTCATCATACGAGAGGAGATCCATCCCCTTTATCATTTTAGTAACTCTTCTTTGCACCTTTTCTAATTCTGCTATATCTTTTTTTAAGATACGGCGACCAGAACTGAACGCAATGCTCAAGGTGTGGAAACACCATGGAGCGATACAAAGGCATTATAGTATTTTTGGTCTTATTCACCATCCTTTCCCTAATAATTCTTAGCATCCTGTTTGCTTTTTTGGCCACCACCACACAATGATCAGAAGATTTCAGCATATTATCTACAATGACACCCAGATCTTTTTCTTGAGAGCTGACCCCCAATGTGGACCCTAGAATCAGGTAACTATGATTTGGATTATTCCTTCCAATGTGCATCACCTTGCATTTGTCTACATTAAATTGCATCTGCCATTTGGACGCCCAGTCTTTCAATTTCCTAAGGTCTTCCTGCAATATTTCACACAATGTTTCCCAGCCATATTGCAGTTACAGAAGTAAGTAATGTATCTCACTGGCTGGAGAGGTCCCCAGGCACCCCCAGCAGAAGCCTTCCTGTGGTGATACTCAGTGCCACGCTGCCTGCCCTTCTTTCCCGCCATGGTGCGCATGCTTGGTTTTAATGAAATTGAGCATTGTCACGATTGTGACTATTTTCCATGACTGTGCTCACTTTGCCCCCTGGTGGCCGGACCCTGTGGCTGCTATAGACTGTTTTCTTGCTGTTTCCCAAGCATGTTTCAGAAGTCATTGCAGTCCGGTTCGGATCTTCCTGCTTGCCAAACTTGCTTGGGTTGTTTGGAACTAAGCAGCACCCTTACACAATTGTAATTGCCTTTATTATACACCTGGCCCTTTCAGCTGGGCCTTTGCAACGCCAAAGGTCAAGGTTAGTTGGTGTGCTGTTAGGAGCACTTCTGCCTTGGTGTGCTGTTAGAAGCACTTCTGCCTTGCTTTACCCTTTTGGTGCTGATAGGAGCACTTCTTGGTGTGCTATTAGGAGCACTTCTGCCTTGCTTTGTTTCTTGCCAATATGTCTTGCCTTGTTCTTGCTTGGTCTGTATGCAGTTAAGCTTGTATTCTTCCCTGCTTTACCCTTTTAGCTTCCTTGCTTTACCCTTTTGGTGCTGATAGGAGCACTTCTGCCTTGCTTGTTTTTGTACCTTGTACCCTGTGTGAGCATCCTGAACCCTAATCCTGTTTTAGTCAAGCTTGTTTCTGTACCTAGTATCCTGTGTGAGAACCCTGAGTCCCAACCCCCTTTCAGTCAAGCTTGTGTATGTACCTCGTACCCTGTGTGAGAATCCTGAACCCTGTTTCAGTCAAGCTTGTTTCTGTATCCTATACCTTGTCTGAGTCTCCTGAATCCAGAAGTCCTGAACCCTGTTTTAGTCAAGCTTGTTTAGAATCCTGTTGGCCCAGTCTATCTGCAAGCTCAGTCCAGTAAGTCTTGCTGGCCGCCTGCACCTGGGGGCTCAACCCCTGGGGAACGGTGGTCAAGCGCAGATGAAAACCGGTTGCTCTGTCCTGCTTATCCCCTGCTTGCCTACTGCTTTAGTTTTAGTCCTGTGGTTCCAGTTCGGTTGTTTCAGCTTTGCCTGTCTACAGCTTCTCCTGCCTTGCTTGTTTACCCAGTCCTGGTTGGGGGTCTTGCCTACTGCTGCTGCTTGGTGGCAGTGGTCCAAGGGCTCACATGGTTCCAGTGTCCGAGAGCCTGAGACCGTGACATGCATGCACATGATGGAGGGGGAAGCAGGGTAGGCAAAACAGTGGTGGATATCGCTGCAGGAAAGCTTCTGCTGGTGGGGCTTGGGAACCCCCCACCAACCAAACCAGCAGACTTTGGGGACCAGAACCTAATTGGGGGGACCTAATTCTGGAGACTGCACCTTCAAAAAGATAACAGGATGGACCTGGGCCAGAGGGCGGCTACTAAAATGGTCAGTGGTCGTCATCATCACAGCATATGAGGACAGACTTAAAGATCCTAGTATGTATATTTTGGAAGAAAGCAGGAGAGGAGAGATATGATAGAGACTTTTAAATACCTATGCGGCATAAATGCACAGGAGATGAGCCTCTTTAGGAAGTTCTGGAATGAGGGGGCATAGAATGAAGGTGAATAGGGACAGTCTCAGAAATAACCTTCATGGAAAGGGTAGTGAATTCATGGAAGTCTCCCAGTGGAAGTGGTGAAAATGAAATCAGTCTCTGAATTCAAGAGAGCTTAGGACAAGTACATAGGATCTCTATGGGAGAGGTAAGGAGAGTAAAAGGCATGGATAGGCAGACTGCATAGGCCATATGGTCTTTATCTGCCTACATTTTTCTCTGTTTTGTTTTTCTCATTTGGTAATAACAGTTGTAGCTTAGCCATGGCTTAACCAACCTTAAGTCCTGCTTCTAAAGAATCTCACTCAGCAGAAATAATGACCTGAATCACTTGGTTCACAGGAAAAGCTCCCGAAGGTTTTCTGATTCTTTCTAAAATGGAATCACCAGATTCCTATGGAGGAAGAACTGACATTTAAAATCTCCAAGACTCTTGAAATACCTGGAGGGAGTTCCTCTCTTTTAAAGAGGCAAACTACAGAGGGATCATCTTTCTCACCTTGTGTAATCTCCTCCTCCTCTAAAGGTTTCATCAAAGGCACTGATATTACAGACCTCATATCTTCTGGGACAGCTCCAATAAAGAAATAATCTTGTATCTCCTTCCTCAAGAAGTTGTAAACAATGCTTCTTGAACAAGGTGCATTCCGCAGGACACACAGAAACAGGAAAGGTTGTCATATTCTGAGCTGCCTGAGTACCTTTCCATAAGTACGCCTTGTGAAGTAATAGTATAAATTTGGGCAAAAATGGTATCCCTGCTCCCAAGGAGCTCAGAGCAAGAGCCTCAGCCATACAGAAAATTTTTGCCCAAAGTTGCCATAGGTAGTACAGCCTGAAGCAAAGCAGCCGCTACATTATCAGAGCCTAACACAGTTACCAGCCAATGGCCACCGCATCTGCACCATCTGCCTGAAGCACAGAGAATGTCAAGAGAGGCAAAGGGAAGATACTTGCTGATGAAGTAACCAGCTGATCCTGCTCCTATCTTATTTACACTGACCCCAGAGAATCTGGTCTCAAAATAGCAGACGAGCGCAAGTGCTGCAGCTTCTCGCTGAGCCGTGTCGGGCTCCACAGCCAGAGCAGTGCTCTCTGCAGGTGCCTGTACTTAGACAATTTGTATGACATAAATTTGACCTGGCTTTGCAGACTCACAGCCTCCCAAACCCATGACACAAGTAAGCAACCGTGCATAACCAATTTTAAAATGAAAAGTGCTCAAGCTCCCTCAAGGCAATTAACAAAACCTCCCACTGTTGAAACAAAATTACTCAGCTGACCTGTTGGAAGAAACAATGCCACTCTTGCTTTCAAAATTTCTTCACAGCTAAAGTGTGTAGAAAACAAGGTGAACTCAAGACTCCAATAAGTAATCCCTAAAATTTTTAGAATAGCCCTCCTGTGCTACTGGTTACCAGCTCTCCAACAGATCCAAGAGCTAGTAGCAATGACTAGTCCAGAACCTGCAGCGTATATCTCGATCATCAAGAGAAAAAAGAAAATAATGAAGACCTAAGGCTACAAAAGTGCCCTTGTAAGGCAAAGCACTCAGAACTTCTTATCTCTCTGTATCAATCTGCTAGTAGAAGGGTACAACTCAGATTCTGGACTGGTCTAGTGAAAACGATAAAGACACTGGAATTATAGCTTGCTGCTCTTGGGTGATCATCAGTCTCTGCTAGAGAAGATAGCCAAAGAAATTTATAAATGTAGCAGTGCAATTAGTTAAGAAAATAATTTTACAATTCGAATGGACAAAGGGGAAGCATGCGGTGGCATCATTTCAGCTACAAACTCATAACCCAGACTGGCTACTTTATAAGAAGCAGCAGCATTATTTTGTACAAAGGAATTCAAGTGATAAAGTAAGGCAGTGACCTGCTCTGGTCTTTATGTCCTTCCTCCCATTATAGGCACGTCAAGTAATAACAAAGCTCAGAGTATGGTTGTTGTGAGGATGAGGATGTGAGTGAATGAATGGGTGGATGTGGTAATGATAGTGAACTATGTGTTGGGGGTATGTTTACACAAAATTGAGGGGAGAAAAAAAAAAATTATGGGGAAATCTGTTTTGTAGATCATCATCTAAGTTTATCAAGTTAATGTTACACAGTCAAAAAAGAAGGATCATCCCCATGAAGAGGACACAGCAGACAAAATGAGTTGATGGAAACACTTTGTGAAACCAAAAGTCTTTATTCCAGCAAGTTATGGACCAGACATGGCTGTGTTTCGGCAAAACAGTTGCCTGCATCAGGGATCTGACAACATGTATGGCTGGCAAGACATGCAGAGCAAGGTTAGTTTTTATACTCCATTATCACAATTTTTCATTCTTACTGTACCCTAAGTGTTAGTTGGTAGGCTACAGTCAATCTATTTTTATTTGCTGTGTTCTCCACATTTTTAAGTTTGAAATTTTAAGGTCAGTTTTTCAAATATACAAGTACTCTCATTGTACATTAAGCACATTGAGTCTTTCATTTTTATGGTTTTCCTTTAAATTTCACCTCGCACATTTCTTCTAATAGGATATGCTTTGGACCATAACGTTAACACTAACAATTAATTAATTTGCACTTTAAGTCTTTAGAGCTTTCTGTTTTTAAAAGATTTTTTCTTAAATAGGGCAGGTTTTTGTTTGTCGTATTATGTACTATGGCAACATGTAGCAATATGCAGTTTTGAATGGATATTAGTTACTGTCTCCTTCATTCTTAGAAGCTCAACTGCAGCTCATGTTTATATGGGGTTATATCAGGCACTTTCATTGTTTTATTCCGTTGACTGCTACGGGCAGACTTTTTAGTGATGTACAGTGGGGGAAATAAGTATTTGATCCCTTGCTGATTTTGTAAGTTTGCCCACTGACAAAGACATGAGCAGCCCATAATTGAAGGGTAGGTTATTGGTAACAGTGAGAGATAGCACATCACAAATTAAATCCGGAAAATCACATTGTGGAAAGTATATGAATTTATTTGCATTCTGCAGAGGGAAATAAGTATTTGATCCCTCTGGCAAACAAGACCTAATACTTGGTGGCAAAACCCTTGTTGGCAAGCACAGCGGTCAGACGTCTTCTGTAGTTGATGATGAGGTTTGCACACATGTCAGGAGGAATTTTGGTCCACTCCTCTTTGCAGATCATCTCTAAATCATTAAGAGTTCTGGGCTGTCGCTTGGCAACTCGCAGCTTCAGCTCCCTCCATAAGTTTTCAATGGGATTAAGGTCTGGTGACTGGCTAGGCCACTCCATGACCCTAATGTGCTTCTTCCTGAGCCACTCCTTTGTTGCCTTGGCTGTATGTTTTGGGTCATTGTCGTGCTGGAAGACCCAGCCACGACCCATTTTTAAGGCCCTGGCGGAGGGAAGGAGGTTGTCACTCAGAATTGTACGGTACATGGCCCCATCCATTCTCCCATTGATGCGGTGAAGTAGTCCTGTGCCCTTAGCAGAGAAACACCCCCAAAACATAACATTTCCACCTCCATGCTTGACAGTGGGGACGGTGTTCTTTGGGTCATAGGCAGCATTTCTCTTCCTCCAAACACGGCGAGTTGAGTTCATGCCAAAGAGCTCAATTTTTGTCTCATCTGACCACAGCACCTTCTCCCAATCACTCTCGGCATCATCCAGGTGTTCACTGGCAAACTGCAGACGGGCCGTCACATGTGCCTTCCGGAGCAGGGGGACCTTGCGGGCACTGCAGGATTGCAATCCGTTATGTCGTAATGTGTTACCAATGGTTTTCGTGGTGACAGTGGTCCCAGCTGCCTTGAGATCATTGACAAGTTCCCCCCTTGTAGTTGTAGGCTGATTTCTAACCTTCCTCATGATCAAGGATACCCCACGAGGTGAGATTTTGCGTGGAGCCCCAGATCTTTGTCGATTGACAGTCATTTTGTACTTCTTCCATTTTCTTACTATGGCACCAACAGTTGTCTCCTTCTCGCCCAGCGTCTTACTGATGGTTTTGTAGCCCATTCCAGCCTTGTGCAGGTGTATGATCTTGTCCCTGACATCCTTAGACAGCTCCTTGCTCTTGGCCATTTTGTAGAGGTTAGAGTCTGACTGATTCACTGAGTCTGTGGACAGGTGTCTTTCATACAGGTGACCATTGCCGACAGCTGTCTGTCATGCAGGTAACGAGTTGATTTGGAGCATCTACCTGGTCTGTAGGGGCCAGATCTCTTACTGGTTGGTGGGGGATCAAATACTTATTTCCCTCTGCAGAATGCAAATAAATTCATATACTTTCCACAATGTGATTTTCCGGATTTAATTTGTGATGTGCTATCTCTCACTGTTACCAATAACCTACCCTTCAATTATGGGCTGCTCATGTCTTTGTCAGTGGGCAAACTTACAAAATCAGCAAGGGATCAAATACTTATTTCCCCCACTGTATGTATTGTTGCACCTCTATAATCAATTGTGATATTGATATAAAAATCACATACCTTCTTAGTAAGTACTGTTGTTGGAATATGGTCATCCATATTAAATGATTCAATTTTTATCTTATTTTTCTGTTTAGTTTGTGTGTATTATTGTACATCATTTATTTATTTTTTACTGAGTCAACTATATTGTCAGGTATGTTTGTGACTTATCATGGTTGAAGGTTTCTAAATGTTTTGGATCTTTTACATAAATGGAGGGGCATAATCGAACGCAACAGCTGGCCGGAACCGTATTTTTGAAAAAGATGACTGGCCATCTTTTTTTTTGATAATACGGTTTAGCCCGGCCAAATGCCAGAGTTCGCCGGGTTTGAGATCACCGGTTTTGTTTTTCAGCGATAATGGAAAAAAATGCCGGCCATCTCAAACCCGGCCAAATCCAAGGCATTTGGTCATGGGAGGAGCCAGCATTTGTACTGCACTGGTCCCCCTGACATGCCAGGACACCAACCGGGTATCCTAGGGGGCACTTCTAAAAATTAAAAAAATATATACAAATAGCTCTCAGGTCCATAGCTCCCTTACCTTGGGTGCTGAGCCCCCCAAATCCCCCCAAAACCCACTCCCCACAACTCTACACCATTACCATAGCCCTTATGGGTGAAGGGGGGGGGGCTACATGTGGGTACAGTGGGTTTTGGGGGGGTTTGTAGGGCTCAACACTTAGCACCACAAGTGTAACAGGTAGGGGGGAATGGACCTGGGTCTGCCTGCCTGAAGTACACTGCACCAATTAAAAACTGCTCCAGAGCCTGCATACTGCTGTCAGGGAGCTGGGTATGACATTTGAGGCTGGCATAGAGGCTGGCAAAAAAGTGTTTTATTTTTATTTTTTTTTAGTGTGGGAGGGGGTTGGTGACCACTGGGGGAGTATGGGGAGGTCATCCCCCATTCCCTCCGGTGGTCATCTGGTCAATTGGAGCACCTTTTTGAGGCTTGGTCGTGAAAATTAAAGGACCAAGTAAACCCGGCGAAATACTGATTAACGCCACTTTTTTTCCCCATTATCCGCAAAAGCCAGCCATCTGGTAGCTACGCCCATGCCCCGCCTTTGCTTCGCCGCCGACACGCCCCCTTGAACTTTCGCCGGCACGGCAATGGGAAGGCAGCAATGCTGTCAAAAATGCGGCTTTCGATTATACCGATTTCGCCGGCCATCTCCCGATTTATGTCAGAAGATGGCCAGTAATCACTTTCGAAAATAAGCCTGATAGTCATTCATCATTTCTAATGTTCCAATTCACCACTATTGTTTTATAAAGCATTTTTATCTTAATATATTTTAACAAATTTTTGTTCAAAAACAAATTAGATTTTATTTGTATGTTTGTGAGTTTTATGGATGTTCTTTATTATAACAATTTTGGTTGATTGTTTAATTTTTTATTCCTTGTGTTACTGTAGACCCCTGAAGCAGGCAACTGTTTTGATGAAATACAGCAGTGACGGGTCCATAACTCGCTGGAAGAAAGACTATTGGTTTCACAATGTGTTTCCATCTCCTCACTTCGTTTGTCTGTCAAGGTAATGTTGAACATGTCCTAGTTTCTGAGAGGACAGAGAAGAGTTAATATGACATATGAAAACTGCTAATTGAAGTGTAGGATGATCTTTGTATATGTAATGGTTTATGTTCGTTTAGAAGGGCAAGTAAAGGCCCCAGAATTGTAATCCATGTTAACCATAATAAAGAAATATTTAAAAAGTAGATACTTAACTCTAGTTAATGCATGGTGCTTGTCAGATGGATTAGAGACCAAGAGAACCTCTTTCAGCATGGTGCACTTCACCAACAAACCCCACTCCTGACTATAAGATAGATGCAGAAAACCATGCGATAGAACTAACCACATGGTTTCTACCACAAGCTTGCTGCAAAAAGCTGCCCACAAGAGCAGCATTCAATGTGACTGGCTCACACACTGACAGATTGGCATTTGAGAGCTGCCAGCATAATTTTTCATTGTCCCTTGTAGTCAGTCTAGCGGACCGTGCCCCACAACATGCCTCCAACAGCATTCACCACACCCTGACCTAACCAAACCTCCCTCTGACACACACACACACACACACATATTTATTTTTAGAAATTCCCTTGTGTCTAGTAGAAAGCCACACCCGCACAACATGACCAAACTCCCTCCCTTCACTTCTCTCTCCCCCTGCCTGCTCCCAACCCCTCCCCCTCGGCCCACAGATCTTTATATCTTGAAATGTTTCTCCAGTATTTGGTAGTCTGGGTAGAGACTAACAAATAAGAGAAAAATTACCTCATCTTGCAAATGACTCCCCAAGCGGGATCAGGTGCCACCATTTTGAAAGATGGGCATCACTCCTGCCTCCTTCAAAGTACCTGTCTAGGTTGCCGGGGAAGAGGGGGGTCATAGGTGCCACTAGACACCAGTGCAACAAACATATCTAACTTCATAAATGATGTACTGCACATACTTGGAAGAAAACATTTTCCTTCTATGATTTTTCATTTCACAAAATCTCACATGCTAAGCAGGGTTGGGCCTGGTCAGTTCTTGGAACTGAGATTTTTCAACAACAGAGAAAGTTGGGGATGGTTCTCTCTCAGCTAGTGCTTAGCCCATAGTACATATTTGGGGATAACCAAGCAGCTGGGGGTGCTATTATTTCAAAGGGATGGAAGACTGAGGTTTTACACACAAATATAAAATATGGCAGTAGATACAGACAATGGGGTTGATATTTCAAAAGGATTTAATCGAGCAGGAGAGGCTCCTGCCCAGTTAAACCTTGCTGAGCTGGCCATTCCCAGATATTCATTATCATTTAACCAGTTAGTGCTACTTAATATCCCTCTCTGACCACCAAAGTATAGTTATAGTAGGGGCTGTCTGGGGTGGAGAGTGGGTGGAGCCAACAATTAACCAATTAGCAGCTATATTCAGTCCACTAACTAGTTAAATAAGTAGATGAAGTTAAGACAGCTGAAGGCTGCTCTAACTAAATCCATCAAGCTAACTGGACAAAGATTTGAATTTGCCAGTATGCAGTTAGCTTTTGGGTTGCCTCAGTAGCCAGAGGCTGGCTATGCCCTCCCCACTGAATATTCAGAATTAACTCAGCCCATGGCTACGAGCGCTTTACAAGCCGCATATTGCAGCGGGCTGAAAATCAAACCCCCTCATGTTCTATCTATTCTACTGAAATTAAGGATCCCAGGGCATACTTTTCAAAGTAGGATTTTTAAATTTCAACACAGATTATAACCATTAGGCCTGCCAAATTTCCCCTTCTACCAAAAAAAGAAAAGAAAAGAAAAATACCCTAAAAGGATATCTTACAGATGTCTCCCATCTGAATATGTTACTATGGAAACAAAGCCAGTTTTCTGACAGGTACAAGCGTCCCTGGAGCAGGATGTCTTTCTGGAGAGCACAGGCATAATCTACAACAGAATGAAGAGAGGCAATTAAATTTAAGAAGCGTAAAATATGTACTGAATGAACTAAAGCAGTTTGATATTTGAAGTAGTAAGTAGGTTTCTTTCTCCATATTAAAGTTTACCTATCTCTTACCAGTATGGATATTACGCCTATCACATCATATTTGCAGATTAACTAAACAAAATATGTATTCATATATTTCCTTTTAGTACAGTGCTTCCCAATCTTTTTGTGACTGTGACACCATGACAGCAGCCAAATAAACTGTGATATCTCTTAGTGCAGAACAATGACGCACCTATAGACAGCCCACCCAGGTCGTAATCCCAAATGCAGGTTTTGTGACCCATGTTTTAATAACTTCACAAGAACTCTTTTCTGGGATTTTTTTTATTATTACTATTATTATTTTAATAAGGCATCTGAATATAACCAGCATGGAGTTAATTGTGCCCCTCTAGCATGAAAGTAGAAAGAATGCTGGTCACTAAAAAGAAAATGATAAAATCAGAAAGAAAGCATTTCCGTTCTGAACTTCTAATGAAAAGTGTAGAGTTCCTCTCTTTACATTTTAATTCATTTCCAGTGATAAGACATTTTGTAGCACATTTTGCAATCAGTTTAAACTTTGCTTTCCCACTATTATGAATATTAAATCATTTAAACAATTGTCATGTTCCATGTTTTATCGTGCTCCTTCAGAATAGGATTTCCTGTCTGTTTCTCTCAGAATGATGCAATCACTGTTATTTAGTAAACCTCTGAAAACTTATTTTAAAAAAATGTGTTTTATAGCACATTCATCATATTGTTAAATACTGGTTTATTGAGATTTTAATGTGTAAGCTCTTAGGAATGCCCACCTCTTGTTGTTATCATCTGTAATGAATTGATAGGTATTTTTGGAATATAAGTACTTTTATGCATAAACATTTTTATTAAGCTTTTTTAAAATACAAAGCATATTAACTATTACATAACCAACATCTAATCACGATACACAACACCCATGTCTGTAACTTGAAAGCCCCCTCCAATTCTCAACCTCTCATCACTAAGCTCCAGGAGTGGAGTTCTTGACTCTTACAACCTTGCCACTCCTTCCGAAAACAAAATTTCCAAACCTACCACCCTGCCAATCCCAATCCCCCCCTCTAATTAACAGTCCAGCCAGGGAGACCAACTCCTTCTGCCACTAGGATTCTCTCAAACTCATGTCATAGGATGTTCAGAATTAAACTGCGGGCTCTTTGTGGCAATGACTGAAGGTTCAAGTCCCAGATCAACAGAAACTGTTTTTTCCGCTTGTATGTGAGACATGCATCCCTTGCCTCACATTCCACCAATTGATGTATTTGTGCTCTCCACTTCCAGAACAATGATGGATCTGCAGATGTCCAAACCTGAAAAACCTGCTTTTCCTCCCAAGGAGTCAGTTTCCTAATGAAAATCTTGGGCCCTTTCCCCACTATATGTTGAGAACTAGGAAGATCCTGTAAGTAAAGCTTTGGGGGAGCAATCAGTTGGGACATATAGGCATAAACTGCCTTCCAGAACGACAATTATTGAGGAACTCCAAAAGATATGAAAGTATTCAGTGCTGCAAACATTACATTTTTGACAGACATCAGTTAAACACCCCTACCTTATAAAGCTGCAGTGGTAAAACAGGCTCTATGCAGAGTTCTAAAATAACATTCATGCACCACTGCATTATGAGCCACTTGATGAATGCTCCTGATATTTGCACCCATATTCCAAGTGGCCAAAGAAATTCACAGATCCCCATCCCACCTTTGTTTCAAAGTATCAAAGTCCTTTCCCATAACAGCTAAAAGTAATGCCCTATGAATGCCCAAAATAGACACTCTGTCCAAAGTTATATTATCAAAAAAAGTATGAGTCTTCTTCCCTAAATGAAATCTTAAGCTAGGAAGCTAGCACTATCCAAAGATAGCAAATAGTGTTGATCTGACAATAGGCATATTGGTCACCCCGTCTAGCTGAAACCATATTATGAAAGTCTGGTTATGTAAGCAGATTCCCTTCTGCATCTTAACAAATGTTCCAATAACAAAAACCTTACTTCGTCCCAATGAATAAAAAACGTATTATCTATGCCTGGCAAAAATTTCACATTGCCCATAATTGGCAAAAGATTTCAGATTCTCACGTTACCCTCCATTTGACAGACTTAAGAATCCCCAGGCATCCATTAAGGAATGAATTAACACATTATGCCGCAGATAGATTGGTAACGTTCACAATATATATAGCCTTGTGATATTGTTTTTAGAATAGTCTTTGAAGACCTCAGCTACCGGAGTCATGGGGCACTATATTGTTTAAGCTGCCACTTCTCCAATCGTCACTGGTCTCCGTAACACATATATTTTATTTTGGGTTTTTTTCTTTTTATGTTGGTATTCTCTATAGACTTTATATTAATACTTATATTGAGTTTATGCTATAAAAGCACAACTTCGGTAAGCCTGTTCTATGGGGGATCTGTTGTCCGACACGACTTCGTGTTTCGCCATTACGGCTAAAGGATATCTCCCCTGTAAAAGACATAGCCTTCAGTCAGTATGCTTATATTTCAAAAATTAATGGTAATACTTAGCTTTGAAGAGATCTATGCCACCAACTGTCTCGGTATTATGCCATTCTTTCACCGATGTAAGATGGAAGTGGCATTTTTTGACAGCTGATTTATATTTACTCACTAAATTCACCACCAATCACAGAGCACCTTAAATCAACATCATCCATTCAATCTCGATATTCAGCAAGAGGAGTTCCTCCCTCCCACCCTTCTTGTATAATGTCAATAATGGTAAAATTATGTATCATACCTGATAATTTTCTTTCCATTAATCATAGCAGATCAATCCATAGACTGGTGGGTTGTGTCCACCTACCAGCAGGTGGAGATAGAGAGCAATCTTTTGCCTCTCTATATGTGGTCATGTGCTATCAGGAAATCCTCAGTATAATCGATATCAAAGCTCCATCCGCAGGAATCACCAAACATAGAGAATTACACCCACAAAGGGACACTCCGCCACCCAAACACCGCCGACGTGGGGGGAACTGGCATATCCTGCTACCGCAACCGCGGGAGGAGCTGGCTTAACCCATCACAACCAAAGCGAGAGGGAAACAAAGCTACCCTACTGCCACACGAGCGGGAGGGAGCACTGGCATAATTTAGTTATAAATCCAACCACCGTCGAAACGGGGGGAAAGAAGCAGCAGCTCACTGTAACACAAAGTCGTCCCAACTCCAGGGAAATCCAAGTGGAAGAACTTGAACTCAAAGTCCTCCTGAACAGGAACTGAAGTCTAAACTTGAACCTGAAATATAACTGAACTAGAACCAACAGTACAGATATCTGGGAGGGACTATGGATTGATCTGCTATGATTAATGGAAAGAAAATTATCAGGTATGAATCAGTGGTGTGCTGGAGCAGGCTCTCACAGGCTCTCGAGAGCCATTTGTTAAGTTTTTAAAAATTTTGGGAGCCGGTTCTCCATGGCTACTTTAACAAATGGATCCCAAAATGTGGGCTTGGGCCCCTCCTGAATTCTCTTTTACTTTGCTGGCGAGAGAAAGCCCCCTGTTAACAATTTACCAGCACACCCCTGGGTATGATACATAATTTTACCATCCATATCATCAAGCAGATCAATCCATAGACTGGTGGGATGTACCCAAGCAGTACTCACCCAGGTCGGGACATGGAAATCCCAGAATGCAACACTGAAGCCCCAAACTGGGCCTCGGCCCGTGCTGCCATGTCCAAGCGATAATGCCATGAGAAGGTATGAGCCGACCCCCAAGTCGCCGATCTGCAAATCTCCTCCAAGGAAACGGACCTGGACTCTGCCATCGAAGCCGCCTGTGCTCTAGTAGAATGAGCCTTCAACTGGATAGGCGGCACCTTCCCTGCGGCCACATAAGCCAACGTGCCACGGTAGGTTTAGATGCCTGCAGACCCCTATGGGGGCCCACGAACAGCACGAACAGGTGATCCGACTTCCGGAAATCGTTGGTCACTTCCAAGTATCTGATGATAACTCGTCTAACATCCAGGCATCCGAGAGCACGATACTCCTCTGGATAATCCTCCCTACGGAAGGAGGGTAGACAAAGCTGCTGATTCACATGGAAGCGAGAAACAATCTTGGGCAGGAAGGAAGGCACTGGGCGAATAGACACTCCTGCCTCCATGAACCGCAGGAACAGCTCTCTACACGAGAGCGCCTGGAGCTCGGAAACCCTCCTGGCTGAAGCGATTGCCACCAAAAAGACCGCTTTCAATGTCAGGTCCTTCAGAGACAGCCACGATAATGGCTCAAAGGGCGGATTCTGCAAGGCCCGCAGCACCAGATTGAGATTCCACGTAGGCACTATCAAGTGCAGAGGAGGGCACAGGTGATTAACCCCTTTGAGAAAACGCACCACATCTGGCTGAGAAGCCAGGGAAGCACCCTTCAGGTGACTCCTGAAGCAAGCTAGAGCCGCTACCTGGACCTTAAGAGAGCTGAGCGACAAGCCTTTCTCCACACCTTCTTGCAGGAACGCCAACACTGAATCAATTAGCACCGTGAAGGGCGACAGGGATCCTGCCTCGCACCATGATACAAAGGTACGCCATACCCTGGCGTACGTAGTAGAAGTAGAGCACATATCCTTGCTCTCAGCATAGTGGCGATGACCTTGTCCGAGAAGCCCTTCTTCTTCAGCCGCTTCCGCTCAAGAGCCAGGCCAAAAGACCAAAGGGGGAGGGATCCTCCATCACCACGGGACCCTGATGTAAGAGGCCCCGCTCCGCTGGAAGCCACAGAGGACTGTCTATGGAAAGGCGGATCAGGTCCGCATACCAAGGGCGTCTGGACCAGTCTGGACCCACCAGGACCACCCGGGCTTGGGTGTTTCGCCACCCAACCAAGAATTCTGCCCAGCATAGGCCAAGGTGGGAACACGTAGAGAAGCTCCTGTACTGGCCACTGCTGTAGAAGAGCATCGACACCCAGAGATCGAGGGTCCCGTCCTCTGCTGAAGAACCGTGGCACTTGGCAATTGGCCGAGGTCGCCATCAGATCCAAGGTTGGCATGCCCCAGCGCTTCATAATCTCCAAGAACAACCGAGCAGACAGTTGCCACTCTCCGGGATCTAAGGTATGGCGACTGAGAAAGTCCGCCTCGACATTCAGTACTCCCGCAATGTGAGCCGCTGACAGCTGGTCCAGATTCGCCTCTGCCCACTGGCATAACTTCATGGCCTCCCTGGCTAGGGGGGTGCTCCTGGTACCTCCCTGGAGATTGACATTGGCCATGGCCGTGGCATTGTCCGACAGGATTCAAATTGGCTTCAGTATCAGTACCTGAAGAAACGCTTGAAGCGCCAACCGAATGGCCCGAAGTTCCAAGAGGTTGATGGACCACTTTGCCTCCGCCGGCAACCATATCCCCTGCGCTGTCCATCCTAGGCAGTGGGCTCCCCAGCCCGTCAAGCTGGCGTCCGTCGTAACAACAATCCACTCCGGGGATGTGAGAGGCATACCGGCTGACAACTTGTCTGACATCAGCCACCAATTTAGCGCCCTTCTCACCGCCGGGTCCAGGGGAAAGCGAACTGCGTAATCCTCCAAAACCGGAGTCCAGCGCCGCAGAAGAGAGTGCTGTAGTGGTCTCATATGGGCCCTGGTCCAGGGCACTACCTCCATCATGGCCGTCATGGAGCCCAACAGTTGCACATAATCCCAAGCCCGAGGAGCTGAGGAGGCTAGGAACCGGCCCACCTGGGCTGGAAGCTTGAGGCTCCGGTTGTCCGGCAGGAACACTCTGCCCACATGGGTGTCGAACCGAACACCCAGATACTCCAGGGACTGAGACGGGCGCAGCTGACTTTTCTCCCGGTTGATGATCCATCCCAGGGAGCTCAGAAGAGCAATGACCCTGTCCGTCACTCTCCCACACTCCGCAAAGGAGGGAGCTCAAATCAGCCAGTCGTCCAGGTAGGGATGGACTTGCACTCCTTCCTTGTGGAGATAAGCCGCAATGACCACCATCACTTTGGAGAAGGTCCGCGGAGCCGTAGCCAACCCGAACGGGAGGGCTCTGAACTGGAAGTGCCGGCCCAGCACTGCAAAGCGCAGGAAGCGCTGATGAGGCGGCCACATGGGAATGTGCAGATAAGCTTCCTTGATATCCAAGGATGCCAGGAATTCTCCTTCTTGTACCGCAGCAATCACGGAGCCGAGAGTGTCCATGCGGAAATGAGTATTCGCAAGGCCCGATTGACTCCCTTGAGGTCGAGAATAGGCCGAGAAGAGCCTCCTTTCTTTGGCACCACAAAGTAAATGGAGTAACGTCCTGTGCCACGCTGCTCTACGGGCACTGGGACCACCGCCCCAAGGCGGAGCAAGGTGTCCAGAGTCTGCTGAAGTGCTGCCGCTTTGAGGTGAGACTTGCAGGGAGAGTTCACGAACCCGTCTCTCAGGGGCCGGCAGAACTCCAACTTGTAGCCGTCTCTGATGTCTTCTAGAACCCAAGCGTCTGAAGTTACCCTGGTCCACTCGCCCAGAAAAGAGGACAGCCTTCCTCCTATCTGCTCTGGGCCATGGACCAGGGCCCCGTCATTGGGTACAAGACCCTGGGGGAGGACCGGAGGAAGAACCTCCTGAGCGGCGGTCTCTGCGAAAGGAATGCTGCTTCAGGGAGAACCTCTGCTTGAAGGAGGAGGAGGAGCCCGACTTGCCCGGGCAATACCGACGGGCTTCTTGAAAAAGGCCCTTAAAGGAACCAGGACGAGCACCGCTGGCCCTTGCCTTGACCTCCGGCAACCTCTTGCCTTTAGAACTGCTGAGATCCGTCACGATCTTGTCCAGCTCATCCGCCTCAGGCGGGAAAAGCGGTCGACGCCCCAGCGGAGGAAAAACCGGCTAAATCAGCAAAGTCCGGAAGGGCGCCCAAAAAGGGCTTCTCTGCCTCCGATCCCAGCGCCTCCCCACTAGCCGCGCAATCGCGGTCCGGGGAGCGCTTTTTCGCGCCCTTACCATCTGACACCATGAACCACGAGGGAAACGTTCGGGGAACCCCCTGCCCGCTAGGAAAAGGTAAAATTACCTGCTTCTTGCTCCGAGCTGCAACGAATTGTGTCCCAGTGAGCAGCTGCAAGGAAAATCTTTTCTGCTTCAAGATTGTTTTTCTTTTTTTACGGAGCCAGTGGGAGGGGGGAGAGAAGGAGGGACCTGGCACCACCAGGTTTGCACTTGCTCATGAAGAGCCCTCAACCCCAGGTACTCAACAAAGCCTAAGTAAATAGGCGTGGAGACCAAGCCAGAGCTGTTGCGTGTGACCACACACCTGCTAGATAGAGAGAATACTGAGGATTTCCTGGTAGCACATGACCACATATAGAGAGCCAAAAGATTGCTCTCTATCTCCACCTGCTGCTAGATGGACACAACCCACCAGTCTATGGATTGATCTGCTTGATGATATGGAAGACCACGTTGTAGCCTTGCAAATTTCTACAGTAGAGGCTGACCTCAAATGGGATACCGACGCAGCTATGGCTCTGACAATATGAGCCGTGACATGACCCTCTAGGGCTAGTTCAGCCTGGGCATAAGTGAAGGAAATGCAATCTGCCAGCCAAATTGAAACGGTGCGTTTCCCGATGGCAACCCCCATCCTGTTGGGATCAAAAGCGGACTGGGCTTTCTCTGCTCCATGTAGTAGGCCAATGCTCATTTGCAATCCAACGTGTTCAAGCTGATATAATAGAGTTTTACAAAATCCTGAGTGGTGTGGAACTGGTAAACATGAATCGATTATTTATTCTTTCAAAAAGTACTAAGACTAGGGGGCACTCAATGAAGTTACATGGTAATACTTTTAAAACGAACATGAGGAAATATTTTTTCATTCAATGATAGTTAAGCTCTGGAACTCATTATCAGAGAATGCAATAACAGTGGTAGATATATCTGGGTTTTATAAGGTTTAGATAGGCTCCTGGAGGAAAAGTCCATAGTCTGCTATTGAGATATAAATGGAAAAAACCACTGATGTCCCTGGGATTGCTAACATGGAATCTTGCTATTTGGAATTTTGACAGGTACTTGTGACCTGGACTGGCCATACTGAAAGTAGGATACTAGGCTAGATAGACCATCAGTCTGCCTCAGCATGGCTATTTTATGTTCTAATGTACAAGTACCCAGAAAAATGTTTGATAAGAAACAAGTATAAATATAAGCTCATTAATTCCTTGAGATACATTTTCAAAGTAGAAGTGCATAATTTCACTTTGAAAATACATACTGTTAACCAATTCAGGCAGTTATAAAAATTGCCTATCTACTTACAACCGCTTGCAAAAGTTGAACAGCTGAATGTAGCCAATGAGTGTTGGACAAACAAATAAAGCATGTGCATATTTATTTATTACATTTGTATCTCACATTTTCCCACCTATTTGCAGGCTCAATGTGGCTTACATAGTACCATAAAGGTGTTCGCCAAGTCTGGTAGAGAAACAAATACAAGGTTATGTTGTGGTCGGGTAAGGTAGGTGTGTTTCAAGCACAATGGGGGTCTAAGAGAGGGAAGGCTGTGTATAGTCTAGTACGATCATATGGTCCCCTCACCACTAAACTTGAAAGACAGTTGCTATTGCTTTAGCCCCTTCAACAATGAGCCAATTTTCATCATTACTGCAACATTCACTGTCAGCCCAGGTACTACATGGCTCCCTAATTTTTGCCACTCCCATCACTGCTTCAGACCTGCTTCTCCAACACTCCAACAAGCTCTTTGGCGCCACTGATGTAGTCAAACACATCAGCATCACAGCCTGACCAAGTCAGGGTCTCCTTGTCTTGCTATTACTGCAGGGCAAAATTAAATAGACCAGCACACTCCCGAGTCCTGCTGCTGCAGAAACCTACGCTATAAAAAATGGCCTCTAAGTCAAACAAGAAACAAATATATAATTACTACATGTCATTAGTATCAAAAGGAACTTCCTCCCCCTACCACTTCACACTGACAATTCTAGGGACTCTACAACATGTTTCTGTAAGAACAGGGAAAAATCAGCCAGCAGACTGAAAGCTGATGGGGCTGGGGTGATATGTGAGCAATCTTATGCAGGCATTAGACACAGAGTAATAATACCTTGCAGAAAGGACCCACAAGCAGCAACAGGGCATGATAAACAAATCCAGCTAATTTACAAGGTAATCAATAGAAATAAAACAAAATAAAACATGGAAAAGAAAATAAGATGATACCTTTTTTATTGGACATAATACATTTCTTCATTAGCTTTTGAGTTGCCCTTCTTCGTCAGATTGGAAATAAGCAAATGTTGGTAGATGACAGTATATATAAGTGAAACATCAAAGAATTTCAGTGACAGTCTAACAGGATGGGGGTCAGAGACAGGAAGAGTCGGGTGGATGAGGGACAGAGAGATATGCATGGAGATAGGAGGGTGACAAAGCAGTACACTTTTATGGTTTATAATGGGCTAGAAAACCCAGATCTTTGTTAAGTCCTGTCTGGTGGGTGTCAAAATATTTAATCATTTGCTTATTTCCGATCTGACGAAGAAGGGCAACCTTCGAAAGCTAATGAAGAAATGTATTAAGTTATGTCCAATAAAAAAGGTATCATCTTATTTTCTTTTCCGTGTTTTGTTTTCTTTCTATTGATTACCTTTAAAAGTGGACTAACACGGCTACCACACCTCTCTAGCTAATTACAAGAATCTGCAGAAACACAGAAACAACTCCTCCTCATTGATTTTCCCACCCACCACACACAGATGGAGCAGCACCACACATACCCAGGTTCATTGTAAAGAACAGCTTTGGAAATGTGCCTCCACAGAAGTATTTCTGTCCAATCTTCTTAAAAATTAATATGATTAAGGAAAACAGAGAAGATAGAACATAACCTTTCAACATTATATAAGGTTATCAAAAGAAATCAAACAAAATAAAACATGGAAAAGAAAATAAGATGATACCTTTTTTATTAGACATAACTTAATACATTTCTTGATTAGCTTTCGAAGGTTGCCCTTCTTCGTCAGATCGGAAATAAGCAAATGTGCTAGCTGACAGTGTATATAAGTGAAAACATTCAAGCATTACTATGACAGTCTGACAGGGTGGGAAGATGGGGGTGGGTCGGAAGTATGCATGGGAACATCAAAGCATATCATTGATATTCTAACAGGATGGGTGTGGATAATTGAGGGGTGGGGTGATCAACAGAGAAATACAGCTTTATGGTTTATAATGGGCTAGGAACCCCAGATCCTTGTTAAGTCCTTTCTGTTGGGTGTTAAAATATTCAATCATTCTGACTTCAAAGGTCTTACGTTCTTGTATGGTTTAAAATTACCTTTCAGGATTCTCACTGTGAAGTCACTGGTACAGTGTCCTGGTCCTGTATAATGTTGACCAACAGGCGTGGGAACCCTACTGACACCAGTATTGTTCATGTGATGTCTATGTAAATTGAATCTTGTCCTAAGCATCCTGGCCTGTTTCTCCAATATAGCATCCTTCGTTACATTTTTTACACTGAAGGCCAGGGTGCTTAAGACAAGATTCAATTTACATAGACATCACATGAACAATACTGGTGCCAGTAGGGTTCCCACGCCTGTTGGTCAACATTATACAGGACCAGGACACTGTACCAGTGACTTCACAGTGAGAATCCTGAAAGGTAATTTTAAACCATACAAGAACGTAAGACCTTTGAAGTCAGAATGATTGAATATTTTAACACCCAACAGAAAGGACTTAACAAGGATCTGGGGTTCCTAGCCCATTATAAACCATAAAGCTGTATTTCTCTGTTGATCACCCCACCCCTCAATTATCCACACCCATCCTGTTAGAATATCAATGATATGCTTTGATGTTCCCATGCATACCTCCGACCCACCCCCATCTTCCCACCCTGTCAGACTGTCATAGTAATGCTTGAATGTTTTCACTTATATACACTGTCAGCTAGCACATTTGCTTATTTCCGATCTGACGAAGAAGGGCAACCTTCGAAAGCTAATCAAGAAATGTATTAAGTTATGTCCAATAAAAAAGGTATCATCTTATTTTCTTTTCCATGTTTTATTTTGTTTGATTTCTATTGATAACCTTAAGAGTGGACTAACACGGCTACCACACTCCTCAACATTATATAATGTATTTGGACTTCTCTAATAAAAAAAGATTGATTTTCATAGGCAGCAAAAGCTTTATTTATTTATTTATTTTGGGGGGGGGGGGGGGTACATAGAGTCCCATGATTAGCAATTTGGGAAAGCAAATTTCCCTTTGTAAAAAAAAAAATCTGAAATTATGATACCACTCTTTTCTCATGCTAAGAATTGGGAAAGCACCGTACATTCCTTTCCCCACTCCAACAATGAATCTTATTGCCATGCAGGCTTTACCTCCTACCTAAACCTGAAGGAATTCTGCATCCACAGAAGTATAGAACTAGTGGAGATATTACTTACTGACATTGCCATGACTCCAAACTATAAAAACAATGACCCAATTGCATGCATTGTTTCTTACCTACTATGAGCCTCTCTGAATCTGGCAGGTCTCGAAATTGTTTCTTAAATTCTTCACTCCTCTGTTTATAAGTTGAGCTTGATACCTGCAATGACAGTTTTTATTTTTTTTTTTTTTGTTTTGTTACATTTGTACCCTGCGCTTTCCCACTCATGGCAGGCTCAATGCGGCTTACATGGGGCAATGGAGGGTTAAGTGACTTGCCCAGAGTCACAAGGAGCTGCCTGTGCCTGAAGTGGGAATTGAACTCAGTTCCTCAGGACCAAAGTCCACCACCCTAACCACTAGGCCACCTCCAGTTGCATGAAAAGGCTAAAGTTAGCCATTTTTAGCTCATTAATAAACATACTGGCAGATGCCACACCAATACACTGCTCTAATCAGGTGGAATTGTGGTAAAGCAAATATTATTATAAACAATAAAACAATACTTGTGAACCCTTCTCTGCTCTGTGCTAGCAAAAAAGAGGTCTAACAGTGATAGAAAGAAGTGCTTATCCTCTGCAGGAGCCCACTGGACTGGCAAGAAGTGTGTCTAATCAGGGATCATATACAAGGATAGCAAGGCATACGCAACCTTGCTGATTCAACAGTTCTCCATGGGCCTACCGTGCATTTACTACTACCCAGTAACTGTTCATAACCTTAAAAAGAAATTTTCCTACTGTGGTTTGTGTGTAGTTCCTGCTTTATGCCTGCACTGCTTTGTGCTGCCTTGAACCTAGCTGCTGTATCTATGCTCCTGCCCAGGGGAGGCCCTGACAGCCATCTTGGACATTATGCTAGTACTCCCTCTGCCCTCTTTTGCTGGGCCAACCCTCTGGAATTTTATAAAACAAACCTAGTAACAAACCATTTGGCTTTTAGAAATTCATTTGGACACAGGGGGCTATATTATAAAGGCTGTCCAAATTTGGGACTAAAATGCAGGACTCTGAGCATGTATTCTATAACAGCATCTGGACATCAAGATTCTGTTATAGAGTTTGCCATCATTTGCACACCAACATTTAAGCACTATCACTTATGCCATGTAAAAGGCAGACATAAATGTTTGCACACAAATGTAGCACTCTAGCACGTAACTAACAGTTTTCTATAAGTTGTATACATAAGTGTGGAACTCACCCATATGCAGCCCACATGTACGCCTCCTCGCAGTTGCACACAATGTGGGTTGCACACTAAGATTGTAGAATACCAAGATTACTGCTTAGCACCCAACCAGCACTTACGCACATGAATGTTACATTCACACGCATAAGTGCTAGTATTCTATCATCTTAGCACACTAATGACGCTTACACTTAGGTGCTAGGATTATAGAACTTAACTCCATGATCATTTGCAGTTTTCTGGAGGAAGTAAAAACCATAAATTTGGACATCCTTATGAGTTCTTTTGTAGAGAAACCAAACAAGCAAGTAGACAAGAATTTGATTGAGAAAGTCCATCCATTAAAACATATCTGGAAGGAAAACAGAATGCTGGTGGACTGCTACATTTTTTTTCCAAATATTTTTATTGCTTTTTCAATTTTAACAGAAACAATACTAGCCAATTCACAAGCATAGGCTTTCAAAAACAGTATCAAAACAGTTACATATAAAGCAACCCCCATACCCCCCTATCCTTCCCCCCCCCCCCACCACCCCTCCCGCACTATGGTGGTGATAAAAGCACATCTCTCTTCTGTTCATATGGTAGCCATATTTTCTGGAACAAGTTAAGATGGCCCTTTCTGATTGCTGTCAGTTTAGACACCTGGTATATATAGTCCAATTTACGTGTTACCAATTGCATGCCTGGCGTTTCAACCTGTTTCCATGCCTTCGCTAGCGGTGGACTGCTACATTTGAATCTCCTGAGAATTAATCTATGGCTCCTGTACCTAAAGTTTAGGCACCAAGGAAGCACATCAATTTGATACCTGACACTCTAAAAGTTACTATATTCTGGAAGAGAATATTCAAGTTAACTATCAAAGAGTTGTGTCTGGGAAACACATCCCATTGTAAATATGAACTCTTTTCCAAAGGCATTCCCAAATTATAGTGCTATCTACTGGACCAAGCAGTAGGAAAGAAGAGAATGACACAGGAACAAAGTTTGTCCCCATTGACTCTGTCTCCATTCCCACCCCGTCCCCGCAGGCCCTGTCTTCATTCCTGCTCGATCCTCGCGGGCTTTGCCCCCGTGGGTTCTGTTCTCATCTGCAGAAGCCTTGAACATTTATGATTTTATATTTAAAGTATAAAAATGAATATTCTGTCAAACTGTTTATATAATCACAAATAGAAAACAATAATAACAAAGAGCAACTAGAATAACCCCACCACCACCACACTCTTCCCTTCCAACCACACCAATAGCTGACTTCTACTCCCCTAAGGAACCCTAATCCACCTTGTTAAAATGTCCAGGTTTACAAAATACAACCTGCTCTGTATGTCCTAGTGGGTGTGGATGAATATTAAGTCACCAACAATATCAGGATTCAGTCTAACTCTCCTGTCTTCCACAGTACTTCCTGCAATAGAAAATGTTTTCTCAGATGTGCTGGTAGCAGGATCCCCAGTGCAAATTTTGTCAGCTATGGCCAGCACTTTTGCTTGTTTTCCAAAAAATGAAAACATCGTCTGCATCAAACATAAATTACTGTCCAATTCATTAACAGCCTTCAACGTAGAGGATGACACGGGGACAAAATTTGTTCTCATTCCTGTTAACTCTGTTCACATCCCCGCAGTTATCTCGGGTTACCACGGGTCCCCGTCCCTGTATTATTCTATTTGGGGAAGGTCAGAAAGCTTCCAAAAACCTTGCCTCCTTTCATACTTAAAGGTTGTCAAATAGTGGGCAGCAAACCAAGTGAGGACAAGTGAAACCTACTCCGTAGGGAAAGGTATGTATGAAGCCCCAAAAACTCATTAGGTGATAATAGATGAAGAGCAGGAGGGAGACTAATCAATGAAAATATAAGTATCACATTTCTACCAGCACAAGGTTTTGTTAAAACGTCAACATGGGGAGGTCACGTGATGCTGTGAGCCGCTGAAGACACGTCTTCTGTGAGCTACTCAGGTCCCCTTCCCTAATCAGCTTCCATCATGCTGTTTTCACTACAATTGCTGTCAAAACCTATAACTGACAAACACCCACTAGTCTATAGACAAATATATTACGCATTTAAGTATGGCTTCCGCAAAACTGCCGCACAAAAAGGAGGAACGCAGTCAGGACCAGGTGGTCAATATGGCAGCTTCCCTGATATCCCCACCACAGTCAAAGCAAACCTCCGGACTCCTTGATTCCTGATCTGACAGACGCGGTGGTGCGTGCATTGGATTCATGCTGTAATCAACTGATGGACCAATTATCGGGGCCTATAGTACTTACCAAATGTTCACACTAGATCAAAGTAGCAAATCAACTTGTGTATATTTTTTTAAGGAGAGAATCCCTCAGAAACCTGACGGACAACAGTCCTAGGTTTACAACGGAAAAAGTAAAAACCGTTATTGTGTTTCTATCATGGGGATTTGATGAACTCTCCTGGCTTTTTTAAATTTTAACGTGCTGTGATAAGGAAGAGGCTGTCCTATCCAGGGTAGGCCACTAGGGGGCACTAGTAGGAGGATAGGTGGAGGTCGCTAGGACCGGGGAGAGCCCTGGGATGTCCACAGGTGTAGGAGGTTATGGGCTGGGTCCTGTGTAGCTAATTAACCACTTTATACCCCACTGGAGTGTGAAAGGAAGAGAAGGGAGCTGGCAGCAGAAAAAGAGAGATCCCCCTGGAAGATACTGGCTAACCCTATGGACTTGTGGTGAACGGTGTGTCCAAAGGAGACAAGCAGGCTGAAAATCCTGGGGTAAGAAGTCCCTAAAGCATTAGTGTTGGACTGTGTGTCCCTAGTACTTGTAAAGAACTGTGTGTTGAAAGGAAGGACTGAGTGTCCAGGACTGTGTGTCCCAAGTACTGGTAAAGAACTGTGTGCTCAAAGGGAGGACTGTGTGTCCAAAGTACTGAGAGAAGCAGGCTGCAAAGCCTGGGGTTGGGAGTCCCCAAAGTATTGAAGCTAGTACTGAGCCCATGTATCTGTGTGGGGCAGCTCAGTGTGAAGACCTATGAAAGCATAAAGTATTAAGCTAGAAGAAGTGTGCCCAGGGGCTGGAATAAAGAGTTGCCTGAGAAATATGCAGTTGGTGAGACCTGTTTAGTTTGCTTAGTGGGAACCAGGTCACCCTGAGCGAGAAGGGGTAGCAAACTAATTTGCATATGATCTGCATATTGAGAACCAGGTCACCCTGAGTGAGAAGGGGGATATCACAAATGGCACTTGACTGTTGAACAACCACCGGATGATAAGGATGTCAGAGGATCCCTGCTACCCTTGGCAGTTGAATACTACTGGTGGAAAGGTGAAGCCAAGGGAAGAGCTGAGGATGGGTGTGGACCCAGGCAGTTGGTGTATCCCCAGTGAAGTGAGATGGAGGTGTCCTGGGAGGTTCCAGAGGCCGTGTTCCAAAAGCCCGTCGAGGGGGCCAACACTAGCAAAAGCACTTTGCTCACCTACCCCAGGCAAAGGGTATCTAGGGGGGAGGTGAGGGTGGATTTGTAAGATCTGGTGGCTTGGGAGTGGCTGTAGGGGATGGAGGAGGCCACAGACCACAGGTGCAGCGCAAGTGTGGGGGGCCAGGAGAGTGAACAAGCCACACTTAGATGTGGTTTTTTTTTTTGTGATTGCAGGCTGCATCCCATCGGACGGCCAGGAAGGATGGAGGCCTGAGAAGCCGGAGAGGAGAAAGCCAGAGCACTTGCCCGAGTCAATGGCCGATGGAGAGATCTGGAAAGGATGGACATTGAGAACCCAGTTTTAGGGGACTTGGTGTAAGAACGCCCAAAGGAGTCGTCAGGTGACCTCTTTCTTGGAGGGATCATGGTATCGTCGGGTGCCCAGTGAAAGGGAAGGGCCCGGGCCAAGTGAGGTGCTAAGAGGAAGATAAGGGACCTAGGCGAGCTAGGTGACCCCTCCCAGGAAGGGATCATGGTATCGTCGGGTGCCCAGGAGGTAGGAGGGGGCTGCAGGAGAAGAGGGTCAGGTAGGGCCCGCTGTAGTGAGAGCCCCTCAAGGCCTAGTGAATGGCAAGGGCCCGGGCCATGTGATGTGCTAAGAGGGGGATGAGGAGCCTAGATGGGGGTGGTGAGGCCCATGGCTAGAGCAGGGATGAGCCGGGAAAAGTGTATGCCCTCTTTGAAGAATTGCTGCTCCTCAGTGGAGAAGGCTTAGAGGGTTGCTGAGGTAGAGCAGCAATTATTTTAAGAGTGGGGGTATGTGATAAGGAAGAGGCTGTCCTATCTGGGGTAGGCCACTAGGGGGCACTAGTAGGAGGTTAGGTGGAGGTCGCTAGGACCGGGGAGAGCCCTGGAATGTCCACAGATGTAGGAGGTTATGGGCAGGGTCCTGTGGCTAATTAACCACTTTATACCCCACCGGAGTGTGAAAGGAAGAGAAGGGAGCTGGCAGCAGAAAAAGAGAGATCCCCCTGGAAGATACTGGCTAACCCTATGGACTTGTGGTGGACGGTGTGTCCAAAGGAGACAAGCAGGCTGCAAAGCCTGGGGTTGGGAGTCCCCAAAGTATTGAAGCTAGTACTGAGCCCATGTATCTGTGTGAGGCGGCTCAGTGTGAAGACCTATGAAAGCATAAAGTATTAAGCTAGAAGAAGTGTGCCCAGGGGCTGGAATAAAGAGTTGCCTGAGAAATATGCAGTTGGTGAGACCTGTTTAATTTGCTTAGTGGGAACCAGGTCACCCTGAGCGAGAAGGGGTAGCACACTAATTTGCATATGATCTGCATATTGAGAACCAGGTCACCCTGAGTGAGAAGGGGGATATCACAGTGCTCAATGCTAAATTCAAAAGTATAATCTGAATGATCGATTTCAAGGAAAGTGCCAATCGTATATGTAATGCAACACTTAACTTAGGTCTGATTGTGCCACCGTTTCACCACTGTGCGGCTTCCTCAGGGACTGGTGTTGCTCATACGGCTTTCTATTTTCTGGAAAAGTAAGATTCGGTTAGCAATATAACAATGCACTCAATCGAAAATATGCTTTAAGTCACCCATCCACATACTTTCAAGTCTGTGATCTTTAAACAAAATGGCGCTTGCACGTCACATGCTGTGCGAGCCCTATTAGTAATCCTTCTTGATCAGCTGATCAAAGATGGCTGTAATGCAAACCCTAAATTGTTTAATTGAAGTATTATTCAATAAAACGCATACCAGTCTATTTTATTGTTTAAACCAGATGGTTCAAGTGATTTCAATTTGTGTATCCATTTGGCTTCTTTTCTTTGAAGCATGAGTTTCCTATTACCCCCTCTCTGGTTCTTGGGTATCCGATCAACGATACAGCATTTTAATTCCTCGAATTTATGTTTAAATTTGACGCAATGCTCTAGAATTGGTTCTTTGGCATTATATCTAGTGATGTTTGATTTGTGCTCTAACATTCTTATTTTGAAAGCCCTTGTGGTCATGCCTACATACAATTTGTGGCATGGACACTCGATAACATAAACGACAAAATCTGGTCTGCAATTCGTTAAATGTGTCAAGGAGTATTCTTGTTGATTCAAAACATCTATAAACTTCTTGGTTTCTATAGTAATTTTGCATATTTGGCAGGTGCCATATTTATAATGGCCTTTAATTGTTTTATGTGTTGTAGTGCCAGATGGAAGTGCTGCTGGACATAATTCTTCTTTTAAATTCCTTCCACTCGCAAATGCTATGCGTAAGTTAGTATTGATGAACACGGGATTGGTTTGGATAATCTCTCAACAATTTCTTATAAGTTTGGAGATTTCAGGGGTTGCAGATGTGTGCTTCATGACCATGGTACACATGTTTAGTTTCTCTCTCTGGCTTACACTTCTCAATAGGAGATCCCTATTGTTATACTTGGCCCTTTTATATGCTCTTTTAATGGTATGTTTTGAATACCCTCGCTCCGAGAGTTCTTCTGACAATTTCTTTGCTTGCTGTTT
Organism: Microcaecilia unicolor; assembly: GCF_901765095.1. Classification (NCBI taxonomy): domain Eukaryota; kingdom Metazoa; phylum Chordata; class Amphibia; order Gymnophiona; family Siphonopidae; genus Microcaecilia; species Microcaecilia unicolor. Next base: position 238,180,805 of record NC_044035.1, on the reverse strand, counting down.
CTACGTGTCGTTCTCTGAACAGATTTGTCTTAATCTCAGCATTTGTGAGAAAGGTAAACTGTTTTTAAGTTGTATGGGATGACAGCTTTCATTGTGCAGAAATGTGTTTCTGTTGGTTGTTTTTTCATAAACTGTTGTTGAAAGGCAACCATTTGATACATTAATTTCTACATCAAGAAAGCAGATGGAAGTGTAAAGAGTGTTGATGTGTGAATTGTATGTTATCATCACAACTGTTGAGCCAATGAATGAACTTGGACAGTTCTCTCATCAATCCATTCCAGAGCATAAATACGTCATCAATGTACCGCCACCATTTGCTGATCTTTTGATGAAATGGAGAATTTTCAATCCAATCTTTTTCAAATGAATTCATAAACAGGTTTGCAATTGAGGGAGCAAAGGTTGCTCCCATTGCAACTCCGCTTGTTTGAAGGTAGTAGGTGTTGTTAAAGAGGAAAAAATTTTCTTTGATGGCTAGCCTTGATAAACTCATCAGAAACTCTGTTGGTATCGAGTGTGGTCTGTCTCTTGCATCAAGTATATTCCTGATGACTTTAAGTGCCTCATCTTGTGGGATCGAGGTGTATAGCGAGTTGACATCTAATGTCACCATGATGTAATTTCCATTTTTCCAATCGATGCTTTCTCATTTATTTAGTAATTGAGTAGTGTCTTTGATATATGATGGTCCTTTAAGAACCTCGGGTTTGAGGAAAATATCTATGAACATGGATAGGGGTTCCAAAATGTATTGTCTGGGTGACAGGATCGGTCTCCCCGGAGATGTCTCTATATTTTTATGTATTTTTGGGAGAAAATACATGACTGGAGTAACTGGATCATATCTGTCTAAAAATTTATTGTCTTTTGATGTAATAAACCCTTCTTGAAGTCCTTTGTTAGTTATTTTCCGTATTTGTGATTGTAGACGTTTTGTGGGGTTAAGGGATAATTTTTTATATGAATCTTTGTTGTTGAGTTGACGTAATCCCTCAGAAATTTTCCGGTGCACTGGAGAGCTCAAGACTAGAGTAGTTGAGGTGGAAGATACTCAACAGGCCTAGGAAGCGGCATTTACCCAACTGGAAATTCAGTACAGGAATATCAACAAAAACTGGATGACCTGGAGAACTGATCAAGACAAGACAACCTTTGGTTTGTAGGTTTGTCAGAAACAATGACAGACAACAAACTTGCGTAATCACTGGAAACCTGGTTAGTGACTATGTATCTCGAAGTGGCAGAAAATTGCGCCATTCATCTAGATAGAGCCCACCGTGTGGGACAACGCTGCGCCAGAGAACTGTTTTGGCTAAATTTCACAAATACTCCCAAAAGGCGGAAATCCTTTGTCTATACAAAACACGCAGGGAAGGTATTAAGTATGATGATACACATGTTAAGCTTTTTCAAGACTATTCTGTAGCACTTACTACATGTAGACGAGCCTTTTCCTCTGTATGCACCAAATTGGTTGAAAAACAATACCAGTTTATGCTACAATATCCTGTCACGTTGAAAATGTATGTACAAGGACAGTGGATTTCTTATTCCTCTCCAGAAGCCGCCCATGACTGGCTAAATCAAGTTGAGTCTACACAGCAATCAGGAGCACCAGATACAGAGGGCTGAGCTGACCTGATATTATTGTCCGTTGTTTTTTTGTTACATTTGTACCCCGCGCTTTCCCACTCATGGCAGGCTCAATGCGGCTTACATGGGGCAATGGAGGGTTAAGTGACTTGCCCAGAGTCACAAGGAGCTGCCTGTGCCTGAAGTGGGAATTGAACTCGGTTCCTCAGTTCCCCAGGACCAAAGTCCACCACCCTAACCACTAGGCCACTCCTCCACTCAGGAGCAGCTTTCTAAGTACATCAGCCATATTAGAAATCTATCCTGTCACAATGTTTGAACTGGTAACGCCTGGCATTATTGACATTATTTCCTAGGTATTAAGACTCTCTTATCAACCTAATATATTGATGATTAGAATTTTGCAGCCTACCTAGTAGCTATTTCCGTGCACAAATTGGGGAAGAGATACCCTTTTGCATCAAAGCGACTTGCTGTTCCTGCCTATATTTAGGGGCATGGCAAAGCTGTATGAATGGGGGGGTGTCTTGGGAATGGATGACAGGGTGTCAAGAGAGGGTAGGGTTGAGGGGGTGAGAGAAACTGGGTCACATTAGTACCTTTATTGCTGGTGAATTTACCCATAGAACTCTGTAAACCTAAGCTCATTTTGATACTTGTGATGTTATTTCCATTATTGCTGCTTTTGATCCTGGAGCAGTTTGGGGGTCCTTATAAGGAATCTCTCTGGGCTGAGGCTGGGCAGCCCAGGGGGATGAGAAAGTGGTCAGTTTGTGGGACAGCATATTGTCCATCATACTACCTCCATGCCTAGTATTTAAATACCTCATCTCATTTCTTGGAATGTATCTGGGGTATCTTCTATTAAAAGATCAAAATTCTCATGATTCTAAAACGGTACAAGGCATCTATTGCTTGTCTGCAAGACTAAACTTTCTGAGGCAGAACACCTCAAACTGTGTCAGCAGTGGGTGGGAGACTGTTTTTTCTCCTACTGTGGGTCGCAAGGGAGGTGTTCCAATTTTGATTAAAAAGGGATTACCTTATTCAGCCAGGCTGGTAGCGTGAGATGAAGTAGAAAGATATGTCTTAATCCGCCTAAATTATTTGGGCCAAGAATTTTGTGTTTGCTCACTATACGGGCCTAACAGCTATCCTCTTTTTTAAAGACATTAATAACTTTGGAATTCTACCATGACGATACCCCTTGGGTTTTTCTTGGGGATTTTAATCAAATTTTTGATTCGCTGTTAGACCGTTCTTCCCATAGGGCTTGGAATGCACTGGGAGAGGGGAAAGGACTGTCACATTTATACACAACTTTAAAATCTAGTAGATCCTTGGAGATTACTTCACCCAACGTCTTGTGATTACATACATCTGTCACATGCCCATCAGACATGGTCTAGAATTGACTATATCCTGGTCTCCATGTCTTTATTCTTGAAAATTGTCCATAAAGAAATCGGCCCAATGAAAGTCTCAGATCACACCCTGATTTGGGTGGATTGGAGCTCAGCCCCAGAGACTGGGTAAATGGAGACTTCCCTAATATCTGGTGGAGGACTCAGATTTTCAGAGCTTCTAAGTGCAGAAGTGGGAACAGTGTGCTGATCTAAACAATACTCCCCAGTGTTCTCCTACTTTGTTCTGAAGCCTCAACGGCTGTGCTACATGGAGATATAATTAGCTATCTAAGCGCCTGCAACAAACGTATCATGCAGGGCATACTTAATTTAGAACACAAATACCGACTGGCAAAAAAATGTCCCCCTGAGCAATTAATTACGAAAATATGATGGCCACTCTGGAAGCATTAAATTCTCTCATCCATGAACATACACAGAAATCTCTCTTTTCTCGTAGATTTTCCTACTACCAATATGATAATAAAACTGGTAGGATTTTAGCATGCATAGCGAAGACATGGTTCCCTACCACGTTTGTCTCTTTGTTGACCAGATGGGATTTGTGCTCACCGCCCCCCTGTCATTCTTCAGATCTTTTTCAATTATTTCTCTAACACGTATTCCACAAAATCATTATTGACTATTTGGAGGACTTGGGTATACCAAAATTCACCACCACTATGCAAGTTCAACTTAATGCGCCACTGCGTGCATGGGAAGTCCAGCAAGTCATAAAATCCCTATCTCTTCATATAACACCGGGGGCGAATGGCTTCTGTTCAGAATATTATAAGATATTTGCTCCACAAATATGCTCCCCTCTTACATTTTTCTATGATGAGGTAATATGGCAGGAAGCTTTTCCCCTCTGGACTAATGAGGCTCTTTATCACTCTAATCCCCCTTATTGCTCACTTGGAGGGGAACCATCAGGTTGGGTTTGTATGGGGTTGTCACTCGGTTCAGAATGTGAGGCAAGCATTGTTGGCAGTAGCACAGAGTCAATTTACTCAGAAACCACTCCTCTTGATTAGACGTTGAAAAAGCATTTGACTTTGTGAATCAGAACTAACTTCCCGGTCTTGAGATATGTGGGTATTTCGGGGTGGTTTCTATAAGTGCTACTGACACTCTTCCTCCCCACAAGCAGCCATATAATCAACGGAATGAGATCACCTTTCCTTTCGGTGGCTCGGGGAACGAGACAGGGTTGTCCTCCTTCCTCTACTGTTTTTTCCAAGTAGAGCCCCTTCTTCGTACTATCCTCCACGACCTAGATATCGCAGGCATTGTTCTTCCTCACCTATTAAAGTTCTGGTGTTCGCAGATGATCTTCTATTTATACTGTCTGATCCGCAACCTTCTTTACCACATCTGTTGGATACTATACAGGAATTTGGATTCTACTCGGGCTTCAGTCTGAATTTACAAAAATCCATCGCGCTCCCGATTACGATAACTGTAAAGACTTCCTTTACAGTAGGCAGATGGCCAATTTAAATACTAAGGTATCATCATCCCCTCTAATCTATCATGACTGCATAGAGTCAACTTTGCACCTCTCTGGCAGGACTTGCCTCTCTCTCTACTGGGCTGTGTAGCTATGTATAATATGATTCTAGTTCCTAAGTGGATGTATAAACTGCAAGTGCTTCCTTTGTTCTTAATTCAGCAGGAAGAACGGACTTTATATAAAATGATTACTAAATTTTTGTGGAGGGGCCGTCATTCCCAACTCTTGAAAGCTGACATATTTACCCCATTCTCAGGGAGGTTTGGGAGTCCTGGATGTTAAGCTCTTTTCTGTGGCTAGTTGTCTGAGACATATTACTGATTGGTTTAGGAGTACCACATTTTTTTTTCAAGTACAGCGACAGAACGGAGTCTCTGGGAGCTCCATCGTTTTAGTTTTTGGCTTCATGAACTCTCTTTAGTAAAGACACCACCTGCTTTTGCTCCTATTCTAGATACACTTAGCGTGGTGATGGTTGAGCAAAATTTTTTCACCTGAATTCCCATTTCTCCCTTTTTGCTGCTCTTTGGTAATCTAACTTTCCCAGTGGGAAGTTCCTCCCCATCCTTTCTTCGATGGAGGCACCTTGGACTTATTTATATTTTTCATGTTGTGGAGGACAGTGGTGCACTGCGCCCTTTTGCTGACCTCTCTTGTTTTGATTATGAGAAAATAGCAGAAAAGTGGTCACAAGACTTGGATCTCCCATTGCTGGGCACTCAATTGAAAATTTGCTTATTAAATGTATATAAATTCACAATTTGTGTAGATTATTAGGAACTGCAATTTAAATTTATCATGCAACTGTACTTCTCACCTCATAGAGCATTGTGTGCAACATTGAGACTGGTGGATGACTGCCCGAAGTGTGCAGGTCCAGGTGCATACCTGGGCCACATGTTCTGGTTATGCCCAACTGTATACTGATTTTGGAGACAACTTTGTGCACGTGTCACAATTTTGGCACCTAAATTGGTCACCCAGACCTCTCTTACTGACTCATTCCACCTGCGAGGCAGGGTGCTGGTTGGTATGAAAGACTTTCTCAAGCGAGTAATCATTGTGGAGAAGAAGACAATCCTAAAAGTATGGCTTTCTCCGACCCCTCTGACTGTCCAGCATTGGAGAGCGTCCATGATTACTCTGAGTGCACTTGAACATAAAGACATCAGAGACTTGGCTTCTGCTCGAAGTGATTAATATCCTTGATTATGGACTCCCTTTTGGGATACTCTGACGCAACTGGCCAGTAGCCGAATATTGAATGGCCAGATCACCACACCGTACTGTGATCAGAGGTTTATTGTGGGGATGGTAGGGTGGGGTGGGGGTTGATATTAGGGAGAAAATGCTGTTTCTTTTGACAATATGTGACTGTTGTCGATATTTTGTATTCTCAATGTTATTTCTTGTTTTAACAATAAAACAAATATTTAAAAAAATTGTCTCAACACCTAGAAGAAAGAAGGTGCAGTATCAAAGATACTAATAGTAAAAAAAATTATTAGCAGACATGTGCATCATTGTGACATTCTACATCTCCATTTTTGGTTATTTTGTGTTGAAATTCTTCCTTTTCCTAAGATAAAACAGATTGCAAGAACCAAAGCTTAAGACAGATGTCTTTCAGGATTTAAGACCAAGCAGTGATCGATAAGTCAATGGGCTATAGCCTCCAGACAACATTGAAGTAGATGAATATCCATGCCATCTAGATCAGTGTAGTGAAGAAGTAGAACATAATCAGCTTAGAAATGAAAAAAAAAAATACCACAGTCCTGATTAAGGGTCACTAAGGGGCACAGAAAGATATTAAATAGAATAGGAGAAAGACTAGATCCCTGTGGGACACCGCAGGATAATGGCTTATTAGAGGGTTCTGCTATGGGGACGATAACATGGAAAGTATGATCAGACAAATATGACCAAAATCACTTCAAAACAGTTCTGGTCAGACCTAGACTTTAAAGTCGTGATAGGAGAAGAGAATGATCAATAAGATCAATTGCGGATACATCAAGAGAAGCCACCAGAGTGATTTTCCCTTTGTCCAGATGGTAATGGATGTCGCTAAGGACAGAGGTCAGAATGGTCTCTGTAATACAACCTGGTCTAAAACCCCAATCGGTGAAGGTGAAAAGCTAACACCTTTTCTGAAAATTGCTGAAGCTTAGTAAACACCACTTTTTCCCACAATTTTACACAAACAGCACATGTACAATACTGGACTATAGTAAAGGATATTGGGATTTGATATACCATCTTTCAGTGGTACAATCAAAACTATTTATATTACATGGAGGTACACCTTCCTTTTTGGCTACCTCTGCTTTTTTGGTTGGAAAGCTAGGCTTCACACAGCATGCAAGATCACAGAGGCAATTGCAAAAGATGAGTCTCTGTTCAAAAAGGATGCTGTGTCATATCTCTCACATTCAAAAAGCAATACATACGACCCAAAAAGTAGAGAAAAAAAAGATCTCAGCAAATTATTGCTAAACAGCCCCTAAGACAGAGGTTCCCAAACCTAGTCCTGGAGGTAACCGCAGCCAGTCAGGTTTTCAGGATAACCACAATGAATATTTATGAGAGAGATTTGCAATCCAAGGAGGCAGTGAATGCAAATCTCTCTCATGAATATTCATTGTGGATATACTGAAAACCAGACTGGCTGGGGGTGCCAGGACCAGGTTTGGGAACCACTGCTCTAAAGTATATCATATTTTGATTGCATCCCTGGGCATTTCTGAAGCATTTGATTTAGTGAATCACTCACGTCCATTCTCTCACCTCCGGTATATTGGAATCTCTGTTTTACATTGATTCTCTCTTATTTATTAGGCCACAGTTTCACAGTTCATACACCTTTCTCATCGTTGACAAAACACCCTTTAGACTAGTGCAGTGTCTCTCAGGATTCCATACTGTCTCCACTTTTCTTTAACATTTTCATTGGTAAGCAAACATGTGGACAATGGGGAGCCGGTTGATATTGTATATCTGGATTTTCAGAAGGCGTTTGACAAAGTGCCGCACGAAAGACTCCTGAAGAAATTGCAGAGTCATGGAATCGGAGGTAGGGTATTATTATGGAATAAGAACTGGTTGAAAGATAGGAAGCAGAGAGTAGGATTGCGTGGCCAGTATTCTCAGTGGAGGAGGGTAGTTAGTGGGGTCCCGCAGGGGTCTGTGCTGGGTCCGTTGCTTTTTAATGTATTTATAAATGACCTAGAGATGGGAATAACTAGTGAGGTAATTAAATTCGCCGATGACACAAAATTATTCAGGGTCGTCAAGTCGCAGGAGGAATGTGAACGATTACAGGAGGACCTTGCGAGACTGGGAGAATGGGCGTGCAAGTGGCAGATGAAGTTCAATGTTGACAAGTGCAAAGTGATGCATGTGGGTAAGAGGAACCCGAATTATAGCTACGTCTTGCAAGGTTCCGCGTTAGGAGTTACGGATCAAGAAAGGGATCTGGGTGTCGTCGTCGATGATACGCTGAAACCTTCTGCTCAGTGTGCTGCTGCGGCTAGGAAAGCGAATAGAATGTTGGGTGTTATTAGGAAGGGTATGGAGTCCAGGTGTGCGGATGTTATAATGCCGTTGTATCGCTCCATGGTGCGACCGCACCTGGAGTATTGTGTTCAGTACTGGTCTCCGTATCTCAAAAAAGATATAGTAGAATTGGAAAAGGTACAGCGAAGGGCGACGAAAATGATAGTGGGGATGGGACGACTTTCCTATGAAGAGAGGCTGAGAAGGCTATGGCTTTTCAGCTTGGAGAAGAGACGGCTGAGGGGAGATATGATAGAAGTGTATAAAATAATGAGTGGAATGGATCGGGTGGATGTGAAGCGACTGTTCACGCTATCCAAAAATACTAGGACTAGAGGGCATGAGTTGAAGCTACAGTGTGGTAAATTTAAAACGAATCGGAGAAACTTTTTCTTCACCCAACGTGTAATTAGACTCTGGAATTCGTTGCCGGAGAACGTGGTACGGGCGGTTAGCTTGACGGAGTTTAAAAAGGGGTTAGATAGATTCCTAAAGGACAAGTCCATAGACCGCTATTAAATGGACTTGGAAAAATTCCGCATTTTTAGGTATAACTTGTCTGGAATGTTTTTACGTTTGGGGAGCGTGCCAGGTGCCCTTGACCTGGATTGGCCGCTGTCGGTGACAGGATGCTGGGCTAGATGGACCTTTGGTCTTTCCCAGTGTGGCACTACTTATGTACTTATGTACCTGGATTCAAGGTAACACCAGATTCTTCATATATGCTGACGATAAGAACATAAGAGTAGACATACTGGGTCAGACCAATGGTCCATCCAGCCCAACATCCTGTTTTCCAAACAGTGGCCAAGGCAGGTCACAAGTACCTGGCAGAAACCCAAATTGCGGTAACACTCCATACTACAAAATCCCAGGGCAAGCAGTTGCTTCCCATGTCTGTCTCAATAGCAGACTATGGGCGTTTCCTCCAGAAATTTGTCCAAAACTTTTTAAAACCCAGATAGCTAACTACTGTTACCATATCCTCCGACAAAGAGTGAAAAAATATTTCCTCCTATTTGTTTTAAAAGTATTTCCATGTAACTTTCTCGAATGTCCCCTAGTCTTTGTACTTTTGGAATGAGTAAAAAATCGATTTACTTCTATTCCTTTTACACCACTCAGGATTTTGTAGACCTCAATCATATCTCCCCTCATCCACCTCTTTTCCAAGTTGAAGAGTCTACTAAACTCTTTAGCCTTTCCTTATACGAGAGGAGTTCCATCCCTTTTACCATTTTGGTCGTTCTTTTTTGAACCTTTTCTAATTCCACGATATCTTTTTTGAGATACGGTAACCAGAATTGAATGCAATACTCAAGGTGCGGACGCACCAGGAAGCAATACAAAGGCATTATAGTGTTTGCGGTGTTATTCACCATCCCTTTCCTAATAATTCCTAGCATCTTATTTGCCTTTTTGACCGCTGCCACACATTGAGCAGAAAATGTCAGCGAATTACCTATGACGACGCCTAGATCTTTTTCTTGAGCACTGACCCCCAAGGTGGACCCTAGAATTAGGTAATTATGATTTGGATTACTCTTTCCAATGTGCATCACCTTGCATTTGTCTACATTAAATTTCATCTGCCATTTGGATGTCCAGTCTTCCAATTTCGTAAGGTCTTCCTGCAATATTTCACAGTCTGCATGTGTTTTAACAACCTTGAATAGTTTTGTATCATCTGCAAATTTGATCACCTCACTCGTCGTTCTGATTTCCATAGCATTTATAAATATGTTAAATAGTACCAGTCTCAGTATGGATCCCTGCGGCACTCCACTGTTCACCCTCCTCCACTGAGAGAAATGACATTTAACCCTACCCTCTGTTTTCTGTCCAGTAACCAATTCCTAATCCACACCAGAACCTTGCCTCCTATCCCATGACTCTAATTTTCTTAGGAGTCTCTCATGAGGAACTTTATCAAAAGCTTTCTGAAAATCTAGATACACTACATCAACCGGCTCACCTTTATCCATATGTTTATTTATGCCTTCAAAGAAATGAAGCAAATTAGTGAGACAAGACTTCCCTCGAATGAACCCATGCTGACTCTGTCCCATTAAACCATGTTTGTCTATGTGTTCTGTAATTTTATTCTTTAGAATAGTTTCCACTATTTTGCCCGGCACTGACGTCAGGCATACCAGTCTATAATTTCCCAGATCATCCCTAGAACCCTTTTTAAAATTCAGAATCATATTGACCACCTTCCAATCTTCAGGTACTATGGATGATTTTAACGACAGGTTACATATTACTAACAGCAGGTCAGCAATTTCATGCTTGAGTTCTTTCAGTACCCTTAGATGCATGCCATCAGGTCCAAGTGATTTACTACTCTTTAATTTGTCAATTTGGCTCAGTACATCTTACAGGTTCACAGAAATTTCTTTCAGTTCCTCCGAATCATCACCCTTGAAAAATAATTCTGGTACAGGCAGATCTCTAACATCTTCTTCCGTAAATACAAAAGCAAATAATTCAGTTTCTCCGCTATGACTTTGTCCTCCCTGAGCGCCCCTTTTGCTCCTTCATGACCTAACGGTCTCACGGATTCCCTCACAGGCTTTCTGCTTCTGATGTACCTCAAAAAGTTGTTACTGTGAGTTTTAGCCTCTGCGGCAAGTTTCTCTTCATATTCTCTTTTACCCTTCTTTATTAATGCTTTGCATCTGACTTGCCAGTGCTTATGTTGCTTCTTATTTTCTTAATTTGGGTCCTTTTTCCATTCTTTGAAGGACAATCTTTTGGCTGTAATGTAATTTTAACCATGCTGGCTTTTGTTTTCTCTTCTTTCCACCTTTGCAAATACGTGGAATGCATCTGGACTGGGCTTCAAGATGGTATTTTTGAATAATGTACATGCCTGATTTAGTGTCCTAACCTTTGCAGCTGATCCTTTTAGTTTCTTTTTAACCATTTTCCTCATTTTATTATAGTCACCCTTTCAAAAATTAAATGCAGATACAATACATTTCCTTTGCGGGTTCATCCCAGATAGTAGCTCAAACTTGATCATGTTATGATCACTATTTCCCAGGGGACCCAACACCGCCACCTCTCGCACTATGAGCAGCATGCCACCAAGGACCAGATCCAAAATTGCTCCCCCTCTTGTCGGTTCCTGGACCAGCTGCTCCAAGAAGAAGTCGTTGATTACATCTAGAAATTTTATCTCCCTGGCACTCCCTGATGTAACATTTATCCAGTCAATATCGGGGTAATTGAAATCACCCATTATTATAGCATTGCCCAATTTGCCAGCTTTCCTAAACTCTGTAAACATTTCTTCGTCTGTCTGTTCGTTCTGTCCCTGCGGACGGTAGTACAGCCCTACAAGAATACTACTTCCCTTCACACATGGGATTTCTATCCATAATGATTCCATGCTGATGTCTGTGTCATGTGGAATGTTTATTTTATTTGACTCAATTCCCTCTTTAACATATAGCGCACTCCCCCCCCTTCCAATTTGATTCTCTCTATCATTGCGATACAATTTGTACCCTGTTAACAGTGTCCCATTGATCGTCCTCTTTCCACCAAGTCTCTGAGATGCCTATTATATGTACCTCATCATTTAGTGCTATATATTCTAACTCTCCCATCTTATTTTTTAGGCTTCTAGCATTTGTATAGAGGCACCTCAAATTGTGTTTTTTCCTTTAATCTACAAGCTGCTTAGAAGTTGAAGGGGATAATGTGCATCCTTTATCCTGCTCTCTCATTAAGCACACCTGGCTTAATTTCAGTATTGTTGAAACCTCTCTACTGGGATTCCCTAAATGTCCTGTTTCAATAGTATCCTTCAAGGATAGTCCACACCCAACCATGCGCTCCTGGGTGACTATCGGCTCCCCCCCCCCCCCCCCATTCTAGTTTAAAAGCTGCTCTCCTTTTTAAAAGTTAGCACCATCAGCCTGGTTCCATCCCAGCTAAGGTGGAGTCCATCGTTTCAGAATAGGCTCCCCCTTTCCCAGAATGTTGCCCAGTTCCTAACAAATCTAAATCCCTCATCCTTGCACCATTGTCTCAACCATGCATTGAGACTTCGGAACTCTGCCTGCCTTTTGAGTCGTGTGCGTGGAACGGGGAGCATCTCTGAAAATGCAACCCTGGAGGATATGGACTTCAGCTTTCTACCTAAGAGCCTAAATTGGACTTCCAGAACTTACTTACCACATTTTTCTATGTCATTGGTACCCACATGTACTAAGACAGCTGGCTCCTCCCCAGCACTATCTAAGATCCTGTCTAGGTGACGCGTGAGTTCCGCCACCTTTAAACCAGGCAGGCAAGTCACCAGGCCTGGTGCGAAGACTGAGAAGGTCCCACTGAACTTTCATTCTGAGAAGTACTGTGAGAAGAGGACATTTCTGCCTTGTGCTTTGGGAACTTAAAGATTGGGATTTAAAGAAGGAATTGTAGGTTGGTGATAGGCAGAATAAAAATATAAAAAAGCAAACTATCAACTAATCTACATACTCTTTTCCCCCTAGTTTTAAAACTTGAACTTTGTACCACAGCATTAACAGATAGCCTCTAGAAGGCACTGCAGGACCTAGTTTAGACCTCTATCAATTTAGTCTGAACTTTCAACCCCATCTTTACTCAAGACTCACTTTTTCTGGCTGGCACTTTGTGACTAAGCAACGGCTACGGGTTAAGATGGGATAGTGTATTCTTTCCTGTATTCTCTGTTTTTTTCCCTGTGTACTACTCTACACTTGGTATGATTATGTTCTATCCTATCATTTTTTGACGTTTTTTCCAATATTCTATTTTATTGTATTTTTTTAAAGTTTTATTGTAAACTGCTTTGACCTGTTTTGTAGAAAAGGCAGTATATCAAGCTCACAATTAAACATTAAGGGCCTCTTTTACTAAGGCATGCTAGCGTTTTTAGCATGCGCTAAACGTTAGCCACGTCCATAGGAATATATGAATGCTGCTAACGTTTAGCATGCCCTAAATGTTAGCACGCAATAAAAACGCTAGTGCGCCTTAGTAAAAGACCCCCCTAAATATTTACACAGGGCAAAAGCACAATCAATCATCAGTCAAAAAAAACCTGCTTAAAAAATGAGTCTCAGAAAGTTTTAGCCAGCGTTCTTTAAATATTCAAAAGCGTCATAACTCCATCATACAATCAATAAAAAAATGCTTTAAATATTGAAAATTATCAAGAGGTCTAGCACAGGCCTTTGTTCCCAACTACTTGAGTTACCAAATCTACATTTGTCTTTCCGCATTTGCAGGACATTTGTTTTTTTTTATACATTACAATATCTTTATAACAAACGTAATGGACGTGGAAGCATAGCTTCATATGTGTGCATGTTTTTATATATATATATAAGTACCCTGCACGTTAATCACGATTAACGCCACAATTAATGCAATAATTATTAGTCAGGACATAAAAAATAAATCACAACTAATAATTGAGTGTAGCACAATATTTCTCTCCCACTGCCCACGCACGGTCCAGCATTTCTCCCTTCTCCCCCACCCCAGTTCCCTAAAACTCTCTCAATTCCCCCTCTCCCAGTGTACCTGTTAAAGTCTTTTAACAGCGGTAATCACAGGCTGCCTGTACTGGGCCTTCCCCTCTGACCTGTCCCTCTTTTGTAAAAACAGGAAGTTGGGTCAGGAGTGGGACGGGTCAGAGAGGAAGCCCTGGTGCAGTCTACCTAAGCTCTAGAGTGCCTTATTGACCTGTTCTGCTTTGTTTTTAAATCTCCATCCTCTTTCTCCTGTTGCTGGAAGCTCAGTGGAGAAATTAAGCTCCGCTTACTTTGCTGACATCACCAGCTGACACTGAGGCATATAAGCGTGCCATCTTTGAAGTGTGCTGTCTTAATGCCCCTTAAAGTTGTGCCCCTTTGGGAGCAATTTGCAAGGTAAATAGCTTCTGTTTTTGAAATGGCTCACATAACATGTTTCAACATTATGTATTGGTTAATTGTTGCTTTATGCTATTTAAAGTGGACAGGGGCCTTCGAGAATGTTTTTTAAAAATAATGCGTATGAATTAAGTGCTTTTCAACAATGTGAATATTGTGAGCTGTTTGCCCCTTTTTCAATAGCTTATAGGCCTATTGAGGTCATCATAGGTCTTCGACCTTATCATAGTTACAAAAAACCTGTTAGATCAAGGCTTTACTTAAGACCTCTTTCCCCTGTTACTACTGCAGAGGCTGATCCTTCTTATCAACCAGTGCCTTGTATTTATTTTAATGCACAATTAGTATGGAACAAAAATGTTATCATTAGTGATCTTATTGAGGAAAGGCAAATTGGTATGTTTTTTTTTGTATTTCTTTTTATTAAAGTTTTAACAAATATACAAGCAATCACTTGCAACAGAAATTATAGACAACATTCCTAAAGAATTATTCAAATCAGGAAAAAAGACTAAATAAGGAAACAGTAACCTTAGGACAGTTATCTAAATCTTAGCCCTCAAGTCAGGGAGGTGAAATATTCAAATAACAGAGAAATATTTAAGAAATTCTATTAAAGGCAAAAGCCTTCAGTACATGCATTATCACAACACCCAAACGTCCTTTTCTATACTGGAGAGTTACCAACCAAACAACTGAATTGGAAACTTATTATCCAGAAAACTATATAGTGTCAAAAAATCTCTCTCACATTCTAAGGCCCCTGTTTACAAAGCTGCACTAGCGGTTGTTGGTGCAGTACTGCCAACACAACCCATTCATGCAGCTTTGTAAACAGGTGGGGGGGGGGTGTGTGAATTTTGAGCATACATTTAGAAGGAAAATGAAGAAAACAAATCTGGATTATTTTGTAATACACGCATCTGAGAGCCAAGAATGACTTATGTCGCTCCGGAAGTCTGTTGACCAATTGTCAGGAAAACACCAAATTTTTTCACCCATAAACTGCTCTAAACGATGAAGGAAAAATAACTTAAGAGCTAAATTGTTGTCAGTCTCAAACACAAATAAGACCAGGATTGTAGCACGAATCTCCACAACATCCTGGGATTCTTCCAAAAACTCTGAAATATTCAGACTGTCTGGAGAAACTTGAACCACATCTGCAGGTTTCATAACCTGTCTCTTTTTGAAAGGAAGATAATAGATCATATTAATTGGAGACACCAAGTCACTTGAAAACTGCAGAACTTCCACTAAATACTTCTTAAATAACTCCCTTGATGACACTACCCACTTTAGGAAAGTTTAAAATCCTAAGGTTACATGCTCTCAGGTGATTTTCCAATTGCTGAAGCTTGTACTTGGTGCCCACAGAGGTCTTAATTAACGTAGTCTGCAGATCTTTACTCCCTTTCAAAGAACCTTCCATTCCCATAATATTTCCTCAAATTCTCCACCACCAAATTCTCCACTTTCACTACTCATGCAGACACAACCCCAACAGATTTTTCCATGTAGTTCAACTGACTATTCACAGATTGGGGCAGTGCATTGATTGCCTTCAATACAGACGCCAAGGTGACCTCTGACCAATCCTACCACTGACAGTTTCCTTCAATGTTCCTCCAGTAGTCAGTCCAATCTCCACAGGGACTTCTTGCAGGGGCATAGCCTCAACCACAGCTACCCCTCCAGGCCCGTCTGGATCAAACCACCACCAGTCCCCCCTGGTGTCCCTTGTTGCTCTCTGCAGGAACCACCCTTGCTTCGGCCACACTCAGGGGAGGAGTAGGGAAGCTAACAGCCAATGGCTGAGGAGGTGTTCAGGCAGGCAGACTGAGCAAAAAGCTCTCCTCAAGACACAATGATGCTCTCAGGCCCAATGGAGCAGCGAGGACACCTCCTTCCTGGTCCCGAATAGGCGCTCTGAACTTAAGAATAGACACCTGGCCAGAGGGGGCAGAAGGCAAGGTTACCCTAACCTTCCCTCTCTTTTTTACATCCCGGCAAGACAGCAGTAAAATTCCAGGGACACAAACAATGGAGCAGCCAGCCTGAATCATGCACTGTCAGCAATCTTGACTCCCTGCTTTTGGTTTTATTACTGACACCTGGTTACATAATTTTGATTCTTCTATATTGAATGACCTTCGTCCACTAGGTTATAAATGTAAGTGTTCCTAGACTGGATAAAAAGGGAGGAGGTCTAGCTGTAATATATTGTAGCAGCTGATTCTATATCCATTCCTGGTTTGGAGATTCTCTCCTGTAAATTATGAGACTCGTCTTTCTCAGGGTCAGTGGACTTTTAGTTGGTTTATCGCCCCCCCCCCCCCCCCCCCCCCCCCCGGCCCTTGGAAAAATGTGAGACAAACTTGAACATTGAATTATCATCTCAAAAACTTTTACATTTTGATTCTTTGTTGTTACTGGGTGACATAAATCTTCACCTGGACATGGAAAACCCCGAGGTCAGTGATTTCTTTTTCGATTGTAGGTACCTATCCAATTTTGAATTATGATTCTCAAGCCACTCATGAAAATGGACATGTCCTTGACTGGTTGTCAGTATTTTGCAGATCTTCTTAAATGTTAAGATTGGAAGGCTGTCTCTTGGTCAGATCACCTTCTTGCCAATTTTACTAATATTTTTGGCAGAGCCAGCTGTATCTGCTACTTCAACTAATGTTTTGACTAGATGAGTCAGATAAATTTTAGGATTCTGTTCTTTTAAAGGTAGATTTTAATAATATTTCAGATAATTTGCATACATGGAATGATGCTCATCTACATCAAACACTTTATAGTTCATAAATCACTTTTGACTAAACATCAGGCCCACTGGTATACTAGCCATTCAGTTATATGTTCTAGAGGATTAGCCATCAAGTAAGCCAGATATTATTTTCAACTAAAATTCAGCTTTGTCAATTGTTTCAATAGGAAAAGCAGACCATAAAAGTCTAACGCACTATTCTAGCTATTTTGAAAAGAGCTTGCCACCAGAGGAAACATGGCTGAAAAAGATAAAAAAAACTTCTCAAATGAAAGATAAATAGAAAAGAGTTTTTAAATATAAGGTTGCAGTCCAGTCAGCAAAATGGGCATATTATACTACTCAGGTAGAAGATAGAGTTTTAAGACTCAAATTAACTTTTTAGTATCTTTCATAGGCTGACAACTTTGAATTCAGATAATACTGACACTCAGTTTTGTCCTTCTGCAGATCACTTAGCTTCTTATTTTTTGGAGAAAATTCATAAAATTAGAACTTCATTTACTCCTAATTTAGAATTAGTAGTTAGTTAAATGGTTATGAGTATCGGGGGGGGGGGGGGGATTAAGTCAAAAAATGGGCCAAATCACAGACTGTGGTTCAAAAGAAATAAGCCCCCCCCCCCTCCCCACTAAAAACACAGCCCAATGCATTTCTATGGAAGGAGAAGTTCCAACTTCTGTATCATACGAACACAGTGAAACCTAGCAGTTTGAGAATTCCTCCTTCCAAACTGCCTCCCCCGTTATCCCAGCCCTCCAAACTACCCCCTGCAACTGCTCCACCATCTCAAAAAAACTGCCCTACCCCAAAAACTACCCCCTTTGCAAACTCGCTTATCCTTTAACATATGTCCCCATTCCATTAACTACCTTACCCACAAAAACTATCCCACCACAACTCTCTCACAAATCTACAATCTGCCCCCCCCCCCCCAACACATCCAAAAACTGGTCTACCACCCGGCAACTGCCACCCCCTCTGCAAACTTTCTCACCACCCCCAGCTATCCCTCCAGACACAACACATACAGATTACACACAAAGCGAAGTTACTTACCTTGAGCAGGTGTTCTCCAAGGACAGCAGGCATTCTCACATTTGGGTGACATCATCCACGGAGCCCGGTGCAGACACTGTCATAGTGCATTGTCACTTTAAAACCAAGGCAGTGCTCCCACCATACATGTGTGGGTGCCTTCCCTCCCAACATTCGAGCATGGGACCAGCAGTACAATACTAAAGCTAAACTCCAAGGGGAGGTCAGAAGGATGTGAAAATATATGCCTGCTGTCCTCGGAGAACACTTGCTACAAGTAACTTTGCTTTCTCAGAGGACAAGCAGGCATAATATTCTCACATGTGGGACTCACTAGCTGCCAGGTTCACAATATAATAATGTACCTGGCAACTAAGTAGAAAGTGAGCCTGACAGAAAAAAGGGGCCGGAGGGTGGAGTTGACTTTTAAGTAGTAAAAAGATTGTGCAGAACTGCTTTTCAAACCAGCTATCCTACCTAGAATTTTGCTCCAGACAGTAGTGAGAAATGAAGGTGTGAACAGAAGACCACATTGCTGCTTTGCAAATTTCTTCAATGGATGCAGAGCGGAAATGGGCTACTGAAGCTGCCATGACTCTTACATTGGTGCAGTGATACATCCATCAAGGGTCAGCCTAACCTGAGCATACGTGCAGGATATACAGCCAGCCAAGCTGAGATAGTACATTTAGTGATAGTGAGACAGCATGGGCATAATTATACATATATAAGAAATTATATTAAGTGTTAATTCTGTTTAAAGGTGGTCAAATACTATTTCAACTTTTCACCTTGCAAGTAAAGTGAAGGAATGCCAGATGGTTCAGATTGCTGGGTTAAAAGGTCAGAGAGAGAAACTTCTTTCACCCTTTGTGAGTGATGGAGGGTTAAGGCTAGTTCAAAGATATTACCTTACCACATACATCTGTATACTATTATGAACGAGGCAAGCAGGCAGTTTGTTTTAAGATTAGGCTGAAATACTGTTTAGAAGAAAATAGTTAGATTTTAGAAGTTCTTGATATTTAGAATATGTCTTATAAGGAATACTGATTCTGCTTATTTTAGAATATGTTTATTCTGTGTAGTTAATATGTAGAATACCTTTTTAAATCTAATGTCTGTCCAACTCTTTGTCTGACTTTCTAAGTAAGACTGTAGTTGAAAAGGTCAGCATATGGTTTGAGTTAGCTGCAGTCCTGGCTAGGTGAAAGAGAAGTCAACTCTCTTCTCCTTGATTAATTATAGGTAAATGTAGGACTGGGCTTTCTGAAAGAAATAACAAACTATAGCTGTATGCTATTAAGTAAGACTGGCCCTTGACCCCTTAATGAATGCCAGAGTTCAGTTAGCAGTTAGTATGAAGTTGACTAGGAATATGAGAATAATAAATGTCAGATTGGCCCCTTAGCCTCTAAATGAACCCAGTTTAAGCTATAGCTGAGAAATTAATCATAATGAAAATGCAAGAGTTCTGGTGCCATATTGTCTGGTTTGAGGGGCCCCAGGTCATAGGTCAGTTTAGGACATCTCAAACCTATGTAACTGATATTTGGAATATATGTATGGAGATGATTGGTTGAGGCAAGGTGATCAATCTATTCTTTACCATCTGGAGAGTAAGGGGGGCTAGGAGGGAGATAGAACGGTATATAAGTGGGAGCAGAAGCAGCTTACGTCAGAAGAAACAGACAGAAGAGGGAGAGCTGAAGGAACAGACAGAAGAAGGAGAGCTGAAGGAACAGACAGAAGAAGGAGAGAGAAGACAGACAACAGGAGAAGAAAGCTGAAGAGGTCAGACAGAAGCCACAAAGACACAGAGAGCTGAGAAAGAGAAGAAGAGACTTAATGCTGATGTCCTACTTTGTTTGCTGGCAAATAAAGAAGATTTCTCCCTCATTCTGGTGTGTGCTGTTTGACTCCTGAAGTACCACAGATTCTGCTAACACTAGTGGTAATTCCTGCAACAATTCTTGGTGGCAGCGGTGGGATCCCGGACCCTGCATCAATCTCTGGCACCCAACTGACTGAGGAACATTAGCCGGGTATGTATTCTGTATTCTGTATTGTAATCCTAGCTAGGAAACTGTAAACCAGCCCCTCAAAAATTGAGGGAAGGGGAGTCTGATCAACTCTCAGCGAAGGCCTTAGTAGCTTTTAGTCTAGTGGAGATTAGAAGCGAAACCGCTTATCTGTATCTGAGAAATTTGAAATTGTTGGGTGGGATTTTCTGTATTGAATGTGTGTGTGGTATGAATGATTAAATGAGTGCGGACTTCTTATAGCTGCGTTTCCAATTAACGCGAGTTCAATTGGCCAGCGACGGAAGGAAGCGATTGTTGTCTGTCTACCTAGTGTCTCGAGAGTGGGGACCCCTTACTGCACTCTCAAAAATTCCCTCCCTCTTTGTGTGTTGTAACTGTAAGCATTATGGGAGGGAAATCGTCTAGACAAATTGATACTCCCCTAGATTGTATGCTTAAGAATTTCAAGAAAGGATTTTTAATTAATGATTATGGACAGACTTTAAGCTTAAGTACTCTAAGAACCTTGTGTGAAGTTGAGTGGCCATCTATGGGAGTGGGGTGGCCCCCTAGTGGCAGCTTAGATATTGAAGTAATCCGGAAGGTCTACAGCATAGTTGTAGGAGAACCAGAATATCTTGAACAACTCCCCTATATAAATTCCTGGGACAGCCTTGTGACTGACCCTCCCTCTTGGTTGAAAACTTATATGGGATCCCCAGTAAAGTTCATGTTGGGCCGCGTTCAAAGAAAGATTAGAAAATCTAAATTGGAAGAGGGAAAGAGCCCTAGGAAGCCTACCACCCAATCGGTGGCTTCCGCCCCTACCCTGTCTGGGAAACCCATACTCTCTGATGACCCCTCAGATCTTGAGCCACCACCTTATGGCCCATTGTTGGGGTTCCGTGCCACCCCCAGAGATCCACGCCGCCCAGCCCAAGCTTCTTCAGCACAGGCTTCTCCGGATAGCTCCTCTTCTGTGCAAACCCCGTCACATCCTAGGGTGGACCTTTCAGCCAGCCTCTACCCTCCTTTGCCACATTCTCCCCTGTTAACCTCCCAAGACCCGCTTTGGGCTGCACCCCCTGACTCCTCAACTCCCGACAGCCCAGCCTTTCCCTCTAGTACCCCTACCCACTCATTAGGGGCCCGGCATCCCTTTCAATAGACTGAATCACCTGTGACCACCTCTCAGTCTATGAGTACCCCTCCCCATCCCTCAGGGTTTCAACACACCTCCACTGAATGGGTTAGACCTGCTGCAATCACCTTTGAGCATGATAGGAGGGTAGCTCCTAGCTCTACCTCAGGTTCCATTCCCACCTCCTCGAGAGTTCTGCCCCTCCGCCAGGTAACCACCACTCGACCGGATCCTAATAATGAGGGTCAGGTTATACAGGCACAGGCCTACCAGTATGTACCCTTCACAACCACCGATCTCCTGAATTGGAAGACGCATTACCCTTCTTATACTGAAAAGCCTCAGGCAGTGGTGGACCTAGTGGCTAGCATTATGGCCACTCATAACCCAACTTGGACTGATTGTCAACAACTTCTCCTGACCCTCTTCACAACTGAGGAGAGGCGGAAGATTTTACAAAATGCTGAGGCCATCACGCGAGCGCGTGTCCCCGAGGGGACACAGGACCCACAGCAATGGGTTAGAACTCGGTTTCCTCGCGCAGCTCCAGTTTGGGATCCAAATAATGGGCAGCATTATGAACTGTTGTCTGGCTATTGCCGGGACTTGCTGGAAGGTATGAGGAAAGGCATAAAGAGGCCCATTAATCTGGCAAAGGTCTCTGAAATTCTCCAAGGGGCAACTGAATCCCCTGGGGCCTTTTTAGAGCGACTAATTGAAGCCTACAGAACATACACCCCCTTTGACCCTGAGGCACTAGAAAACCAGAGAATGGTGAATAGTGCATTGGTGGCCCAGAGTATGCCAGATATCCGGAAGAAGTTGCAGCGTCAGGAGGGATTCGCAGGGATGAATACCACCCAGCTAATTGAGATCGCAACCAAGGTTTTCATTAATAGGGATCAGGAGGTGCGCCGAGAGGCCGACCGGAAGATGCAGAAGAAGGCCGACCTTTTAGCGGCAGCCATTACTAATTCCACCCTTAACCGAGGTCGACCTCTAGCTAATGGGAAGCCAAAGTGGGACCCCGGACCACCAGCCAGGCCCCGAGATTCTTTCAATCAATCCCGACCACGAGGGGAGAATCCCAGACCAAGATTGGAGAGGGATCAGTGCGCCTACTGTAAGGAAAGAGGGCACTGGAAAGATGAATGCCCCCAGAGGCGCCAGGGACTGAGAAGGGGACCAGGAGATCGAGGAAGCCGAGGCCGAGTTCGAGAGGGAAGGTATGAGCCTCCTGAATCTGACATCATCGGGATAGCCGAGATGGCAGAATGGGACGAATAGGACAGACCGGGTTCCTACAAACTGGGCTCCCAGGAACCCATGGTCAAGTTAACCATAGGGAGCCGTTCAATTCCATTCATGATTGATACAGGAGCTGAACATTCTGTTGTGACGGAGCGATTAGCGCCTGTGTCTGGAAAAACTGTCCGAGTGGTGGGAGCCACGGGGGTGCAGAACCGGAGGCCTTTTCTGACGACCCGTAGATGCCAATTAGGCTCACACACAGTCACTCATGAATTCCTGTATATGCCAGACTGTCCAATCCCTTTGTTAGGCCGGGACCTGCTGTCCAAGCTTAGGGCCCAAATTTCCTTTGACTCTGATGGCCAGACTTCAGTCTCCTTTCGGCCCCCGATATCCAGCCCTAAGGGTATATTGAGTTTCTGCTGCCCCCTTGAAGAAGAATGGCGGCTGCATCAGTCGCATGGCCAAGTTGACCTACCCCTGGCAGACAGCTTTCAGGTCAGTGGGGTATGGGCAGAAGATAATCCCCCAGGGTTGGCCCGAAATATTCCCCCTGTTCATGTAGACTTACTTCCAAGTGCCCGGCCAATCCATCTTCGCCAATACCCAATTCCCCGAAAGGCTCTGGAAGGGATTCAAGCACACCTGAATCGTTTGTTATCCCATGGGATTATTCGTCCTTGCCAGTCTCCATGGAATACGCCACTGTTGCCAGTTCAGAAGCCAGAGACTGAGGACTACCGGCCAGTCCAAGACTTACGAGTGGTCAACAAATCCACTATCTCATTACACCCTGTAGTGCCTAATCCATATGTCCTACTAGGATTGATACCTTCTGGAGCTACCCATTTCACGACACTAGATCTAAAAGATGGCTTCTTTTGTATTCGGGTGGCCCCCGCCAGTCAACTGCTTTTCGCCTTTCAATGGGAAAACCCAGTAACAGGAAGGAAGCTTCAGTATACATGGACCCGCCTGCCACAGGGGTTCAAGAACTCCCCCACCATTTTTGGGACAGCCCTAGGGCAAGACCTTAAGACTTTTAAATCTGAGCCTTCCAGGCGAGTTTTACTCCAGTATGTAGATGACCTCCTGATTGCAGCAGTGACCCAGGAAGAGTGTTTTGAGGCTACCAGAGAATTGCTGGAGCTACTCTTGGATGCAGGCTATAAGTTCTCACGCTCAAAGGCCCAACTCTGTCAGTCAGAAGTGAAGTATCTGGGCTTTTGCATTTCCCAGGGAAGTCGGAGACTGGACGTCAGTAGGAAGCAAGCGGTTGCTGCAATTCCCCAACCCAAGTCCAGAAGGGAAGTTAGGGAATTTCTGGGAGCAGCCGGATTTTGCAGAATTTGGATTCCAAATTTTGCATTGATGGCGAAACCCCTTTACCAGGCCACAAAGGGGGGTGGAACCATTTGAATGGGGACCTACTGCTCAACAATCCTTCATTGCCATAAAGAAAGCCCTACTCCAAGCCCCTACTACTACTACTACTACTATTTAGCATTTCTATAGCGCTACAAGGCATACGCAGCGCTCTACAAACATAGAAGAAAGACAGTCCCTGCTCAAAGAGCTTACAATCTAATAGACAAAAAATAAATAAAGTAAGCAAATCAAATCAATTAATGTGAACGGGAAGGAAGAGAGGAGGGTAGGTGGAGGCGAGTGGTTACGAGTCAAAAGCAATGTTAAAGAGGTGGGTTTTCAGTCTAGATTTAAAGGTGGCCAAGGATGGGGCAAGACGTAGGGGCTCAGGAAGTTTATTCCAGGCGTAGGGTGCAGCGAGACAGAAGGCGCGAAGTCTGGAGTTGGCAGTAGTGGAGAAGGGAACAGATAAGAAGGATTTATCCATGGAGCGGAGTGCACGGGAAGGGGTGTAGGGAAGGACGAGTGTGGAGAGATACTGGGGAGCAGCAGAGTGAGTACATTTATAGGTTAGTAGAAGAAGTTTGAACAGGATGCGTTAGGCCTTCCTGATGTGGAGAAACCTTTCTCATTGTATGTCCATGAGCGACAGGGGGTTGCTCTGGGTGTGCTGACCCAGATGATGGGATCCTGGCAGAGGCCTGTTGCATACCTGTCTAAACAGCTGGATGGAGTGGCTAAAGGATGGCCAGCCTGCATGAGGGCCATTTCAGCAACAGCCTTACTGGTCCAGGAAGCTGATAAGCTGACCTTGGGGCAAGAACTGGTTGTTAAAGTCCCCCATGCAGTACTCACCCTCATGGAGTATAAGGGCAACCACTGGTTTACAAATAACCGTATGGTTAAGTACCAAGCCAGCTTGTGTGAGAATCCACGGATACACTTGGAAACAGTGGCTACATTCAATCCTGCCACTCTTTTGCCAGCATCTGAGGGACCACCGGATCATGACTGTATCCAAACCATGGATGAAGTGTACTCCAGTCGACCAGATCTTAAAGATGTTCCGTGGAGGGACCCAGATGTAATTTATTTCACAGATGGAAGTAGTTACGTGGAGAACTCCAAGCGATTGGCAGGCTATGCTGTGGTGACAGAGGACAAGGTGATAGAAGCAAGAGCCCTGCCCCAAGGAACTTCAGCCCAGAAAGCAGAACTTGTGGCCCTCATACGAGCTCTGGAGCTAGCAGCAGGACTGGTGACCAACATTTATACTGATTCCAAGTATGCCTTCACAACCCTACATGCTCATGGAGCTTTGTATAAGGAAAAGGGACTCATAAATGCCGCAGGCCAACCTGTTAAGTATGGACCTGAAATACTTCAGTTGCTAGAGGCTGTTTGGGCCCCTAAGAAGGTAGCTGTCATTCACTGCAGGGGACATCAAAGGATAGATACTCCAGTGGCCCGAGGGAATCGCCATGCTGATCGGGTGGCCAAGGAAGCTGCTCGAGGACCCCCAGCAAGTACTGTGACCCCCCTGTTCCAAATTCGACTGCAAGAATGGACACCTATGTATACCCAAACGGAAGAGAAATGGGCTCAAGAGGAAGGTGCAGTAAGGAGACCTGGTGGCTGGTTACATCTCCCTGATACCAGAGTTCTGGTGCCACGCCACCTAGCTTGGCCTGTAGTGTCTCAAGCTCATGACCTATCACACTTAGGGAAAACAGCACTAGCCCGCCTACTCAGTCGAGTAGTGGTCTTGGAAGGATTGGATAGTCTGGTTGCCACTGCCTCTGCCCGATGTACTCTCTGTGCCCAGAATAATGCTCGTCAGGGACCCCGTATTCCACCAGGAGTTCAGTCTAGAGGACTAACACCCTTTGAGTCTCTAGTTATAGACTTCACAGAAATGCCCAGGAGCGGTAGGCTCCGATACCTCTTGGTCATGGTCTGTACCTTTTCTGGGTGGGTGGAAGCATATCCTACAGTCACTGAGAAAGCCACAGAAGTAGCTCGAGCCCTCCTTAGGGATGTCATCCCCAGGTATGGACTGCCCCTTGCCATAGGTTCAGATAATGGTCCCGCCTTTGTTGAAGCTACACTTCAGGCCCTGTCCCGCGCATTGCGCATTACCTGGAAATTGCATTGTGCCTATCGTCCCCAGAGTTCAGGGCAGGTTGAGCGGGCAAACAGAACCTTAAAAAATAGCCTAGCAAAGATTTGTCAGGAAACCCAACTGAAATGGCCACAGGCACTGCCATTAGCCCTCTTCCGCCTCCGATGCACCCCAACTAAAGGAACAGCCCTCTCTCCCTTTGAAATTGTGTATGGGAAGCCCCCAGCCATTTTGCAGGGAATTAAGGGAGACATAGGGATTTTAGGGTCTGCCCAGGTGCAGGAGCAGGTAGCCCTCTTGGGCAGGATAATTTCTGAGCTTCAGTCTTATGTGAGAGAAATAAACCCTGTCCCCCTTCCAGGCTCAGGTACATTCCTTCCTGCCAGGGGATAGAGTTTGGGTGAAAGACTGGAGGCTCCAGCCTTTGGGGCCCCGGTGGAAAGGACCTTTTACTGTTTTGCTTTCTACCCCTACAGCTGTGAAGGTCGCAGGGATAACTCCATGGGTCCATTGGTCTCGAATCAAGTCTGCTGACCAGACTGAGCCCAGCACGGATCAGACGGAGCCTAAACAGTGGAGAGCAGAAAGTGATCCAGAGGAGCCATTGAAGTTGCGCTTGACCCGAACTAAAGAATCCACTAGCTGAAAAGAAGGGTCAACTGCATACTGCAGGAGCTGCTGAACTTCGGCTTCATACTGAGACTCTTTCTTGCCCAGATTCTGGCTTTCCTGGAATTTGAGAGCTTGATCCTTGTCAGTTGAGGGTCTATCCCAACTGGTATAAGAACTCAAAGACTGAGAACATTATATTAGAGTAATCTGTGATTAGCACAGACTGTTGAAATATTATTGCTTCATTAGTTTGCTGTATTTGTTTTAGATTAGGAAGAAAGAAAATGTTAGTAGTTTGGATGCTTTTGTTGTTTTCTACTCCTTGCCTCCTTGTTCCTAATACCCCAACTCGCTCCAACCTTTGGTTACACTCTGTCCAGGAACTAATTAGCCAGGCAAAGATTACTTCCCCTTGTATTGTGTGTTCCCGATTTTCTCCTTATACTACAGATGTCCCAGCTGTACCTGTCCCTGTGCAGCTCCCAGCTCTTATACCTCCCTACTTTTCGAGTTCAGGCCCTTGGAGCCAGGATTATACTTGGTGGTCCTTTTATAATGCTACTTCCCCCTCTGAATCTTCTCTAAGGCCAGTCTTTACGTCTCCCTATCCAGCTTCTGGAGTGTTTTGTTTAACAAGAAACATCTCAACTGTTCTTCCCATTCCCTGTAACTATACTAATGTTCTCCCAGAAAAAGGGGGATCTGTGTGGGTAGTCTCTCCAGGTACTCCTATGTGCCCTACTACCATACCTGCAGATTATGACCAAGGTGATTATCTGGCTCCTAACCGTACTACTGAGAAGACTATAGTGTCCCGGCCTATTTTCTACTTTCATAAGTCCCCGGGGTATGAAAGGTTTATGACACATGAGCAGCTTGTCACAATTGGGGATTGGCACCTATGGTGTACAAAGTCTCCATTTCTTCTTCGTTCCCCCTGGGATAGGGGCTCGCATTATGGGCATCCTAATGTCCATCCTGTGCCAACATTTATTGGGAACTTTCCTCGCCCTCTCCTTGGTCATTACTGGCTCTGTGATAATGTCCTCCACATGATTCTTCCCCCCACATATGATTTTTGTGTATTGGTAACCTTGAATTATTTTCCTAAAGTTATTCCTCTCCTCAAGCCACTATCCCCGCACCGCTCTAAGCGAGAGGCCTTGTCCTTACCTTCCTCCGTTGCCACAGAGGATGAGGCGATTGAATTAGCTCTCCAGTACATCAACTCTACTTATCCTCTGACTAAAAAGAGACTTGTAGCCCTTTCTGCCACGGCCTGGATTCCAATTGGGGGCCCGGTAGCGGGTATTACTGAACTAGGCATGGCTACCCGGCGACTTCAGTCTCTACTCCATGTTTTAGTTCATGAGCTGAACGTGGTAGTCAATGCATTGCAGGATCAAATTAATGAATTAAGTATAGTTTCTCGGTATAACCGTATGGGTCTTGACTATCTCTTTGCAGCCCAGGGTGGCCTCTGCACAGTGCTAAATTCTTCAGAGTGCTGTACTATTGTCATAAATAGGACGCATGTAGTTAGGCATGCTATGGATAAAGTCCTACAGTTGGCCAGCCTTAATGTGGAGGATTACCGAGGAGGATTAGACCTTACCTCCTGGTGGTGGTCATTGACCTCCTGGATACGTCCTTTGTTCATTTCCCTAATAGTCTTAGTTTTAGCAGGGTTGTTGTTTTGTTTCCTGGCCTCATGTGCTTCGGCAGTATGCCGTCGGACCTTAACAAGTAGGGTAATGGTGATTCACAAGCCTATTCTTAGTTAGGATCACTATAATCTCCAGAGTTTGAGTTGTGAGACTTATCTCTGCATAAGCTGATTTTAGTCTCAAAGGGGGGAATGAGACAGCATGGGCATAATTATACATATATAAGAAATTATATTAAGTGTTAATTCTGTTTAAAGGTGGTCAAATACTATTTCAACTTTTCACCTTGCAAGTAAAGTGAAGGAATGCCAGATGGTTCAGATTATTTAGAAATCTAGCTTTGCTGGGTTAAAAGGTCAGAGAGAGAAACTTCTTTCACCCTTTGTGAGTGATGGAGGGTTAAGGCTAGTTCAAAGATATTACCTTACCACATACATCTGTATACTATTATGAACGAGGCAAGCAGGCAGTTTGTTTTAAGATTAGGCTGAAATACTGTTTAGAAGAAAATAGTTAGATTTTAGAAGTTCTTGATATTTAGAATATGTCTTATAAGGAATACTGATTCTGCTTATTTTAGAATATGTTTATTCTGTGTAGTTAATATGTAGAATACCTTTTTAAATCTAATGTCTGTCCAACTCTTTGTCTGACTTTCTAAGTAAGACTGTAGTTGAAAAGGTCAGCATATGGTTTGAGTTAGCTGCAGTCCTGGCTAGGTGAAAGAGAAGTCAACTCTCTTCTCCTTGATTAATTATAGGTAAATGTAGGACTGGGCTTTCTGAAAGAAATAACAAACTATAGCTGTATGCTATTAAGTAAGACTGGCCCTTGACCCCTTAATGAATGCCAGAGTTCAGTTAGCAGTTAGTATGAAGTTGACTAGGAATATGAGAATAATAAATGTCAGATTGGCCCCTTAGCCTCTAAATGAACCCAGTTTAAGCTATAGCTGAGAAATTAATCATAATGAAAATGCAAGAGTTCTGGTGCCATATTGTCTGGTTTGAGGGGCCCCAGGTCATAGGTCAGTTTAGGACATCTCAAACCTATGTAACTGATATTTGGAATATATGTATGGAGATGATTGGTTGAGGCAAGGTGATCAATCTATTCTTTACCATCTGGAGAGTAAGGGGGGCTAGGAGGGAGATAGAACGGTATATAAGTGGGAGCAGAAGCAGCTTACGTCAGAAGGAACAGACAGAAGAAGGAGAGCTGAAGGAACAGACAGAAGAAGGAGAGCTGAAGGAACAGACAGAAGAAGGAGAGAGAAGACAGACAACAGGAGAAGAAAGCTGAAGAGGACAGACAGAAGCCACAAAGACACAGAGAGCTGAGAAAGAGAAGAAGAGACTTAATGCTGATGTCCTACTTTGTTTGCTGGCAAATAAAGAAGATTTCTCCCTCATTCTGGTGTGTGCTGTTTGACTCCTGAAGTACCACAGATTCTGCTAACACTAGTGGTAATTCCTGCAACAATAGAAATCCCTAATATATTAAGGTCAAAGGATATAAAAACTGGGAAGGTTGGCCTAGTGGTTAGAGTGGTGGACTTTGGTCCTGGGGAACTGGGTTTGATTCCCACTGCAGGCACAGGCAGCTCCTTGTGACTCTGGGCAAGTCACTTAACCCTCCATTGCCCCAGGTACAAATAAGTACCTAAGCCGCATTGAGCCTGCCATGAGTGGGAAAGCGCGGGGTACAAAAAAAAAAAAAAAGATAATATGCTAGAGCAGTGATTTTCAACTTTCTTGATCTTGTGGCACATTTACAAAGCACACCACTGGAATATAATCCATACCCGTCCATCCCCGCTAAGCTCCATTCCATCTCCATCCATCCATCCTCGCAAATAATCTCTTCTATCCCCACCCGTACCTGTAACCTTCAGAAATAGCTATTTTATTTAATTATGCTACTGAAATACATTAGAGCAGCAATATACCTGCTACTGGGAAAACTGGAACAAGATGGACTGTTACATATTCCTACACAGACACCATATGCTAGCAGAATCCTTTACCTCAAGTTGCAGGTGCAGAACATAACCCACCTGATACAAAAGAGGGACCGCAAAAAACATGCAGACAACATGAAAGCAGAAATACAAGACTCTGCATGTCGTGCAACACCAAAGAAACAGAAAGACATACCTGTCATCCTGTAGACTGCAAAATAAAGCCGACAAATGTAAATTCTCAACACCGACCATAGCAGCCAGCTGTGTGGGTGCTGTGATGCTTGAGCACCCCAAGTATTGAACAAACACATCGACTGTGTTCAGAAAGAGGTAATTTCCATTGGGTGTAGCACCCCAAATAATTTTAAAAAGTTGGCTCCAATGACACTCACATAATTCAGTCACTAAACTGAAAATAAAATCATTTTTCTTCCTTAGTATCTGCTGATTTTATTATTCTACTCATCTTGTTCTCAATCTTTGGTTCTGCTTTCCCTCGACTGTACTCTTAATTCTGTTTCCAGGGCCTCTTTTCCATTTTCTATTTCTTTTTTCACCTCCTGCCCTATGTCTGTTTGGTACTGACCTTTCAAGTTCAGCTTTCTTCGATTTCTCTGCATCCTTCTTAAATCTATCTTGCTTTCCCCCTCTTCCCTTTATGTGCAGCCTGTCTCGCTCTCCCCTTCCTCTTTCCTTTATGTGCAGCCTATCTCCCCTTGCCATTCCTATAGGTGCAGCCTATCTCCGCCCTCCCCAACCCTATAGGTGCTGCCTATCTCCCCCTCCAGTCACACCTATGTGCAGCCTATCTCCCCTTCCCTTTATATGAAGCCTGTCTCCCCACCTCCCCTATATGTGCAGCCTGTCTCCTCCTCCCCTCCCCTATATGTGCAGCCTGTCTCCCCTCCCATTCCTTATACGTGCAACCTCTCCCTCTCCCCTATATGTGCAGCCCATCTCCCCTCCCTTTCCCTCATCCCTTTATAAGCAACCTGTCTTCCCCTCCTTTTCCCTTTATGTGCAGCCCGTCTCCCCCTTCCCTTCCACTTATGTGCAGCCCGTCAACCCTCTATGTGCAGCCTGTCTCCCCCTCCCCTTCCACTTATGTGCATCCCGTCAACCCTCTATGTGCAGCCTTTCTCCCCCTCCCCTTCCTTATATGTGCAACGTCTCCCCCTCCCCTATATGTGCAGTCCATCTTCCCCTCATCCCTTTATAAGCAACCTGTCTTCCCCTCCTCTTCCATTTATGTGCAGCCCGTCAACCCTCTATCTGCAGCCTGTCTCCCCCTCCCCTTTCCAATATGTGCAGCCTGTCTCCCCTCCCCTTTCCTTTATGTGCAGCCTGTCTCCCCCTCTCCTTCCCTCTATGTGCAACCTGTCTCTACCTTCTAAGTATAGCCTATCTCCCCTCCCATATATATATAGCCTGTCTCCCCCTCCACTTTCCTATATGTAGAACCTGTCTCCCCTCCCCTTCCTTACACATGCAGCCTCTATCCCCCTCATCTTCCCTTTATGTGAAGCCTGCCTCCCCCTACCATCCCCTCCCTACATATGCAGCCAGTTTCCCCCTCCCTTATATGTGCAGCCTGTCTCCCCCTCTTCTCCCCCATATGTGCAGCCTGTCTCCTCCATATGTGCAGCCTGTCTCCCCATATGTGCAGCCTGTCTCCCCCTCTTCTCCCCCATATGTGCAGTCTGCCTCCCATCTCACCTTCCTTTCCCGTGCAGCCTGTCTCCCCTTCATCTTCCTTTCCCGAGCACCCTGTCCCCCCTCTCCTGCAGTTCTAATATCTTCTCCTACTATCCTCCTCCCACCCCTCAATCCTCTCTCTCCTCTCCATTACAATTCTTCAAACTGTGTAGTTGCTGGCAGCTATTAGAACAGGCCTTCCTCTGACCGTCCCAAGGCTTTCCATCTGCCACATCCCTCTCGTGTGGTAAAAGGAAGTTGCATCACAAGGATGGACCCCGGGGCTGGCCAGAGGAAGGCCTATTCTAATAGCTGCCAGCAAGCTTCAGCATACCGGTTGAAAAATGCTGCGCTAGAGCACACTTGCAGTCTAAGGTATGCAGTGCTAGTGCTCCAAGATGAGAATGTGGGTTTAGGAAGAAGATAGGAAGCACAATGGACCGAGGTGGAACTCTGATATCACTTTAAGGAAGAATTTGAGTTGGGCTCGGAGAACAACCCTGTCATGGTAGAACCAGGTGTATGGTGGGTCTGCCATAAGGGCTTGAAGTTTGCTTACTCTTCTGGCAGAATTAAGCGCTATAAAGAATACCACCATAAATGTGAGGAACTTGACAAAAATGAAGTGGTTTAAAAGGAGGTTTCATGACAGCTGTAAGGATGACACTGAGAAACCACTCCACCAGAGGTGGTTGATAGGAGGCTTGCTATGAAATAAAACTTTCATAAATCTAACTATCAAGGGATTAACAGAAACTGATTTAATAACCCTAGAGTGAAAAGTGCTAATGGATCTCAAATGTACACAGAGTTCTTGGTCCTCAAACAACATCATAACAATCTGGACCAAAGCGGGGAAGCTTTTTGTTCTGGGAAGAAATTAAGAGGTCTATCGCTGGGGTCCCCCACTGCTGGAATATTTGATGAGTTATAGGCATGCAGATGGACCATTCATGAGGCAGAAGGACCCTGCTCAATGTGTCTGCCACAGCATTCTGTTTTCCAGCTACATAAATAGTTCTCATAGAGATATTTCGAGAAGCCACTCAAGTCCATATCTGGATTGCTTGCCAACAAAGATGGTAACTTGTTTGTTCAGGTAATACATCACAACTGGGTTGTGCATGCAAACTAGTATTCTCTGATTAACGATGCAGTCTTGTAAAGTTTTCAAGGCATTCCAGAATGATTGCAATTCCTGGAGATTGTTATGATGTTGTTTCTCCTTTGAGGACCAAGAACTCTGTGTGTGGAGATCATTGAGAAGGGAACCCCAACCTACCATAGAGGCGTCCATGGTTTGTGATGTAGGAAGGTCTGAAACGGAAGTCCCCGGGTGAGATTCTGGGAAACCATCCACCACTGTAGAAAGTGGCATAGCTGTGGAGTTACTCAAATACGGGCCAAGAGCAATCCAATGGCTTGGGACCACTGTGAGAAGAGGGTCTACTGAGGAACTGAAATGAGCCAATGGTGTTACGTGGACTGTTTCTCAGCCTACTCAGTCACATGGATTCATCTGATGAGCAGATATTTGGGTGGATCTGGAAACCTGAGAGAAGATGCACGTTATGTTTGCTCTCGCTTGAGGGAAGAAGGCTCGACCCTGACTAGTGTCCAGCAGAGCCCCGATGAACTGTAGTCTGAACTGGTTGAAGTTGTGCTTTGGGGGTACTTTATCAGAAAACCAAGATGTTCTAGGAACCGTATAATGGATTGAGGTGTTTGCCAAATCCCGGGAGGCTGTCCAGCTAAGGGAAGACATGTTCATTCCACTTGCAGAGTGCTGCAGCTACCACTATGAGGCATTTTGTAAAGAATCACAGGGCCGAAGCCAAGCTGAACAGCAACACTTGTATTAATAATGCAGAGTCCCAAAGCAGAAGTGCAGGAACTTTCTGTGTTCAGGGAGAATAGGGATGGGAGTATATGCCTTCTTCAGATGTAGAGAACAAAGCCAACAGTTGAGTTGGATCATGGGAAGAAGTGATCCCATTGAAACTATGCAATTTTTCTATGAGTAGAAAGTTGTTTAAATCTCGCAGGTCAAGAATTGGTAGTATTCCCCCTGTCTCTTTTGAGATATGAGGAAGTATCTGGAGTAGAACCCTCAACCCCTCTCCAGCAGAGGAACTGGTTCTACTGCATAGTGCGTAAAAATTATTAATCAGATCTCAAAATGCCAAACCTTCCAGAGTAGGCCTGTGCAATTCCCGAGTCCACTAAGGCACCTCCTGCGACCGCGAAGTGGCAGCGCAATACCAAGGGCTGTGGATTGCCAAGGCTCCCGGTGTTTCCTGTGCCTCGAAGGCTTGAGCCAGTCCTGGATCTACTGGATGCCTTTACTGGATATATATAGGGAGGGAGATGGTTATTTCCAATCCTCCCTTTGCTCACTGGCAGATCGGATACAGGCTTAGTTATGTTCGTTAATGTCATGAGCTGTTAAATGTTTCCTGTCATCTACTATACATTTGTTGATATTTGTATGTTATCTCAGATAAGTGCTATGGAGTTTGTTTTAACTGATAATCTAGTTCTTTTAGCACACTTAGAGATAAAAAAAAATGACAATGTATCAGAATAACAATTTTATCAGCACCAACAGCATGGCCAGGCCAGACCAGCCAAGGATTCTTCTCCCTTGCAGTCAGAGAGATGCTGTGGCTGGCAAATTTGCACACTGTTTATGAAACCCTGGCTCCGTGTCAAGGTGATCCCTTCAATTTTATTTATTTGGATTTTGCTCACACCTTTTTCAGTTGTAGTTCAAAGGTGAGTTACATTCAGGTAGACAAATTAGATTGCTCACAATCTAATTGTGTACCTGAGGAAATAGAGAGTTAAATGACTTGGAGCAGCAGCGAGATTTGAACCGGCAACCTTTGGATGTCAAAACTAGTGCTCTAACCACTAGGCCATGCCTCCATTCCTAGGTGATGCCAGTGAAGCCTCAACATTTGCGGATAAACAAAGTTATGTGCGCATCACCTCCAAGGCCAGAATGTATGTCATTGGCCTAGCAGCAGCTCGTGATTACTGTATAAAAAGGGGCTCGTATCTGTTACAAAAGCTGCTGTGTTGACATTCTCCCGAGATGATTTGTGCCGAACAGCTTCCTGCCACCAACCAGCTCTCAGAGCCGCGGAGAACCTGCGCCCTGGACCAACACCCTAACTCAACCAACAACATAACTTTAGGAATCATGGAATCCATGCACCCGGAGCAACACAACTGAACAACCAACCATGAAGTGCAGCCTGGCGGCCCGCCGAGCTAGCTGGTTGAGATCCTGGAGTCAACCCACAGGCTATCTCTCGGAACCACGGAGTCCTATGCCCTGGGGCAACACTTCGAACACCTAGCTTGCGGGCACGTATGTTGGGGCACCTGCCTACCTGACACCACGCAGCTTATAAAGGCCAGCGCACAGACGAACGCGGTGGACCATCGGAGCTCACTCCCCACCCAAACCAGCAGTTCGCTATGCCCGAGACATCACTCACCAACATCTACCGAGCATCAGACTGTGAGTAACCCATCCATCTCCAAACTGACACTAAAATGATTATCAAAATATTCCTAGCAAATTACTCCCTTGCACTGATTCACCTAACACTATCCATCCCACTTGCTGAAAATAATATCATACCCATCATACAAAATCACCAAAGAATGATCAGACACTCTACACCCCACCAAACTGACAACCACCAAATTAAAGGAAGAACACCCAAATACGGACAATACCAACATTACGGAATGAAAGATCACAAAAAACACACACTATCCAAGGAACGACAGCTAACAAAAATCCCCACATCCTCAAACTTAGCAGACCCATACCAAAATATCCAAGTAGGCTACATCAATGCTAGGTCCGTAGTGAACAAAACAAAAATAATATCAGACTGGATCTCATCAGAAAACCTCGACTTAATCTTCATCAACTAAACATGGATTCGTGATCAAAAGGACCCCATAATCCTCGACCTATGTCCTCCAGGATATAAAATCAATCACTGGACCAGAACGGAAAAGGGAGGAGGAGGCATAGCTCTAATCTATTGAGACCAATTCACTACTGAAACCACTGCCGAATCCGTAACACCCAAACTCAAAATTGCCTCGATTAGAATCTATAACAAATCCTTGGTCGATCATCTGAACTGAGCCCTATTTTACAGACCGCCCAGTACTTGGAATGACAGCCAACCACTCCTCATAGACTTCATTTCATCTACCTGTGTAAACAACTCCAACACACTAATCCTAGGTGACATTAATCTCCACCTAGAAGACCCCAACTCTACCAACGCATGTGAATGTAAGGACTTCTTACACTCCTGGGATCTCAAATGGCCTCACATGCAAGCTACTCATACCAAAGGACACACTCTTATCACACAAACTGTCCACAGACCATAACATATTAATAACAGATATTGAATAGTCAGAAACACCTTGGACCGACCACTACAAACTGAACTTATCACTAAACTGGCGGAAGAAGGGATTAAATTGCATACCAGAACAAACATCATACATTACGAGAGGGCAAATAGACCAAAAATATTCTGGCAAGAGATATACGACAACGAATAGACAACACAACCAAACACCATACATTACCTTACTCAATGGGATGATAGATGTAGAAGCATATTAAATGAAATAGCACACTTAAAAACAAGAATATCAAGAAGACAAAACTCGATACCATGGTTTAACGACAACTTAAAAAGACTCAAAACACAATCCAGGAAACTTGAACGAACATGGAAAAAAAGGAAAGATGAACATACACTCAACGCATGGAAACAAATACACAGAAAATACAAATATGCAATAAGACAGGCCAAAAGGTGCTACTACAAAACCAAAATAGGACCGGATTATAAAGACATGAAGGAACTGTTTCAACTCGTAAATAAGCTATTAGACACCACTCCAATCACCACAACCAAAACAGACATCCCATCCGCAGACAAACTTGCTAATTAATGAAAAAATAACAAAATTACGCAGTGCACTTCCTCAGCACAATATCGACATCGAAAACTTCATTGATGGTCTGGACCTAACTCCTGATGGATCCTCAGCTGACCGTACCTGGACAACATTTACTCCCCTCACCACTGAATCAGTTACACAAGCAATTCATAGGTTCGCCAACACCCACTGTAAACTGGATACCTGCCCCAGTTATCTACTTAAATCCGCCCCTGACCGCTTCATAGCAGACCTCACATCAAACCTAAACTTCATGCTACAACAAGGTCACTTCCCCGAGGAATATGGTAACATCCTTCTCACCCCATTACCAAAAGACACCAAGAAAAATTATCTCACCAACTACCGCCCAGTTGCATCTATCCCACTAGTAGTCAAATTGATGGAGAACTTGGTGACCAAACAGCTTACCAATTACATGGACAAATTCTCAATACTACACGACTCACAATCAGGATTCCGTTCCCACCATAGTACTGAAACTGTCCTAGTCAATCTTCTGGCCAAATTCAAGCAGGAAATAGCTACAGGTAAAAGCATACTTCTCCTCCAATTCGATACGTCGAGAGCATTCGACATGGTAAACCACAATATACTAATAAGACTCCTCGCTCATTTCGAGATTGATGGTAATATACTCAATTGGATCAAGGGTTTTCTAACCTCCAGAACTTAACAAGTTAAATCAAATACAAACATATCATCACTGTGGAAAACAGTCTGCGGAGTACCTCAAGGATCACCACTGTCACCAACACTCTTCAACATATTGATGATCCCACTGGCAAAGTCCTTATCCAATCAAGGCCTCAATCCGTTCATATATGCAGATGATGTTACAATCTACATTTCCTTCAGACATGACTTGTCAGAAATAACCAATGAAATCAAAGCAGGTCTGGACACAATGGACTCATTGGCTAACTCATTCCAATTGAAACTGAACACTGAAAAAACACATTGCCTCATCCTCTCATCTAAACACAAGAACAAACCCACAACCATAAACACCCCAGAACACACCCTTCCCTATCTCAGACAGCCTCAAAATACTGGGCGTCACAATCGACCGCAACCTCACTCTTGAGAGCCACAAACTCCGTAACAAAGAAAATGTTCTACTCAATGTGGAAATTCAAACACGTAAAACCTTTCTTCCTGAGGGAAATATTTTGAAAACTAATACAATCAATGGTTCTAAGCCATGCAGATTATTGCAACGGAATCTACGCGGGATGTAAAGAACAGCTCACAAAAAAACTCCAGACCACCCAAAACACAGCGGCCAGGCTGATATTTGGTAAAACACGTTTCGAAAGTGCCAAACCCCTCTGAGAAAAGCTACACTGGCTTCCAATCAAAGAACAGATCACCTTCAAGATCTGCACCCTTGTCCACAAAATTATCTACGGTGTGGTCCCAGGATACATAGACCTACCAACTAAAAACAGATCCAGATCATCTTGCACATACCTAAACCTTCTCTACCCAACTTGCAAAGGACTCAAACACAAAACAACCTATGCATCAAGTTTCTCCTATATAAGTGCACAAATATGGAACGCACTCCCAAAAGCTGTGAAAACAATCCACAACCACCTAAACTTCAGAAAATCACTACAAACCAACCTCTTCAAAACGGCCTACACTACAGATCCAACGTAAATCCCCACATCCGGCCACACAACTAAACCAAAGACCGTACTGGACAATATACAACCTCCCGCCTTTCGACCCTAAATGAAGAAATATGTTAGCCTGGCTAGCCCTTGCTCTCAGTAAAATACAGGCCAATGGCCCAGGCTAAGAGCTAGGCCTCTTGAAATCCCAAAATCATCTCTGATACAAAATATATTTCACTGCAGCTCAAGCTAGGCCTGTAAGAATCAGAGATCACCTTTGACACAGTTACATTTTACTGTAGCAAATGCTGAAGTAAGTGTTCAGAGAGCTGACAGAGGGTGGAGGGAATCTACTCTGTAGATAATAAGGAGAGTGGCACCTACAAGACGTCATGAGCAAGATTGTTGTGGTGAAGTAGAGATAATACTGGGTCAGCTGCACCCCGGGTGAGATCATCCAAAGGAGTGGGCTAGGGGAAAGTTTGGGGAACATGCAAAACAAGATGCACTCTGAGCATATCTTGTTTATACTTAGAGCTTGATAACATGTGAAGTCATTCTGATCAATTGATAAGGGCAAAAGAGCTCTGATGAGAAAACTGGGGTCCATTGGAATCAATGGGATTGAAATAGTATATAAGGGACAGTCTGAGGGGTATTAATTCAGAAGACTTCAGGAGATTCCAGAAGGCTGTAGACGTGTTGTGAACTCCTGTCCTATGAATGCCTTATTTGCTTGTACTGCTGTTGGTGAGATTGTAATAAACTATCTTCTTATATCCCAGCGAGCCCTTCTGATTATGGAGTTTGTTAAATCCTGGACTGTGTAAGAGCAGTCTGGGGGAGGATGAGGTCAGAATAGGTGGGGGAACACGCAATTTAAATACATAATTGAGCTTGGAATACATCTACCTTATTCGAATGCAACATAACCTTTTATCTGTTCTCTACCGGATTTGCCAAACGCCTTACGGTACTGTGTAAGCCACATTGAGCCTGCAAATAGGTGAGAAAATGTGGGGTACATATGCAATAAATAAATAAATCTGTGCCTGACCATCTGAGGAACACACTGCTACCTGCTGGACATCTGCATCAGGTTGTATAGTTGCCATGTGTAGTCTCTTGTGTAGTGTTGTGGATTTAGAACTCAGTCTAGGGTAATGTGAGTTTACTCTGAGCTGTTTATGATACCACTTTCACTATCTTTATTCTTGCCTTCTTTGCACATTATCTTTGCTGCTATTGTAAATAAATAAGCACTCTAGTTTTTATAATACTTGGTTATGGAGTTAGTTCTGTTATAATTTGGGCGTAGTGAGTTTGGATCTGGAGATAAGAGGGAACATTTGCTTCTGACACTCCACTCTCTAATGCTATACAGTGGTAAGAGTCCTGTTCCTTTAGTAATTTATAGTAAGGTTATCTGTATACGCCCCATATTTCCTGTGCATTGAGGATGCTGACAAAGGGGAGGTGCTAGCAGAATGTCTTGGAGGGAGGAAAATGGCGATGCTTCTTTGTTTTTTTTTATGCAGCAGGTCCCTCGACATTTGCGGCACAGACGAAGAGGATGAACAGTCCTAACGTGGTGATAGTAACGAGTCCCATTCCGGACATTCTCGATGCTGCGTTGGTGCACCCAATGTTGACACCAACGTTGATGCAGGTACCATGCTTGATGTTGATGCAGGTACCATGCTTGATGTTGATGCAAATCTAAAATGTTTTTCATGATGGACTCTGTGGGCTTTAAGTGTCCTCACTTACATGCACAGACAGAGGCTACACTGTATGTCCCAGTGTTCTGTACTCAAGCACTGAACATACAGTTATGGAGGTCTGTGCCTGTAATTTTCCTATTGCATCGAGTACAATTCTTAAAGCCACTCGCACCCTCACTGACATGGAGAGAAAGACGGCTGACACAAGATCAAAAGGATCAATGTCCCAGGAAGCTTAAATAATTTTGTACCCGAAAATGGTCAGTGCTTCCCAACCAAAAGGGCTCAAAGGCTAAAAAAAAAAAAAAAATCAATAAACTGAACAATATTAAGAAAAAAGTATGAGAAAAAATATCCAAAGAAATGGAAGGCACAAAAAAGAAAAAGTGAATCAAATTTTCACTCTTTCAAAAAATACAAAGGCCAGGGGACACTCAATGAAATGACATGGAAATACAAACAAACAGGAGGAAATATTTTTTCACTCAAAGAATAGTTAAGCTCTGAAACTTGTTGCCGGAGGATGTGGTAATGGCAGTTAGCGTATCTAGGTTTAAAAAAAGGTTTGGACAAGTTTCTGGAGGAAAAGTCCAGAACCTGTTATTGAGATGGACACGGGGGAAGGCACTGCTTACCCAGGGATTAGCAGCATAGAATATTGCTATTAATTGGATTTGTGCCAGGCACTTGTGACCTGGATTGGCCACTGCTGGAAGCAGGATACTGGGCTAGATGGACGATTGGTCTGACCCAGTATGGCTATACTTATGTTCTTATGAAGTGCTGAGGAGAGATTAGAAGTCCAACCTGCTTGTCCTCAGAAAAAATAGGAGGTAAACACACATACAAACAGGAATTACAAAACAATTCCCTAGCTGTGGTGTACTGCATTTAAAATTATTCAAACATTTTTTGTTATTTCTACTGTGAAACTTTCTGACTGAATTCTATTGCTTTCTTATTGTTTGCTATGTGTAGCGCCAACTAATATCCATTGCCATGACAAAGTGGGGTAGGACTACATTGGACCTCTGACCTACCACTGCCCTTTTGTGTCTCTTTTTAGTAAATTTGATTTTAACTAGGTCTCCTTTTGGTTATTTTTTTGTTCAATTGTTCAACGTATCCCTGTCTGTTTGTAATGTGACTTTATTATGCCTGCACACTCACATACACATAAACACAGCAGCTAACAAAGATACATACACGCACAAAACAGATAACCGTACAAAACAGGTATACACGTAAACACAAACACGACATAAAAAGGGCATTTCTATTAATTGGGTGCCTACAGTTACATATGCCTTACATAGTAACATAGTAGATGACGGCAGATAAAGACCTATACGGTCCATCCAGTCTGCCCAACAAGATAAACTCATTACATATGGTATGTATACAGAGAAGATACATACATGTAAGCAGGTATTCTCTGAGGACAGCAGGCTGACTGTTTTCACTGATGAGTCGGTGTCCACGGTGGCCCAGGAACAGCAATTTTCCAGAGCAAAACAACAAAAACTTTGCCAGAGCCTTCCAGCGCGCGGGACGCAAGCACCGCGCATGTGACGGCGTCTTCCCGCCCGTCATACGAGAGTCCCACTCAGTTATTTATTTATTTTTATTTATTTATTTATTGCATTTGTATCCCACATTTTCCCACCTTTTTGCGGGTTCAGTGTGGCTTACAATATGAGTTAAATGTTGGAAATACAATTTGTTACAGATTGGTTATGGATTACATTGTGCAGAGTTATGCAAAACAATTGAGGTGTCGTTAAGGAATGTAACAATGGAACACAAACATTGAAACTTTGGAAGGAAACAATGGGAGCTTAGAGGGCGATAAAAAGGCATGAAGACATATGGTATATATCTTTCTGTGAGTAAAGGTATGAGTGATGTGATATTACGGGAATGAGAGTTCAGAGGTGAATGTATGATGCATTAGTGAACAGTAAGTGTGGACTTTATGTGTTTTGGTTCTTTCCGTAAATTTTTTCAAAAAGATGGGTCTTCAGTAATCTGCGTAAGGAAGCTTGCTCGTTGATTGTTCTTAAGTTGCGCGGCAATGTATTCCAAAACTGCGTGCTCATGTGAGAAAAGGTTGACGCGTGTAGCGTTGTATTTCAGGCCCTTGCAATTGGGGAAGTGGAGGTTAAGGAAGGTTCGGTATGATCTTTTGGCGTTTCTGGGTGGTAAGTCTATTAACTCAGACATGTAGGCTGGGGCTTCGTCGTGAATGATTTTGTGGACTAATGTGCATACTTTAAAAGTGACGCGTTCCTTGAGTGGAAGCCAGTGCAGTTTCTCTCGTAATGGTTTTGCACTTTCATATTTTGGCTTTCCAAAGAAGAGTCTGGCTGCCGTATTCTGGGCTGTTTGAAGTTTCCTCAGTGTTTGTTCTTTGTAACCTGCGTATAGTGAGTTGCAGTAATCCAGATGGCTGAGCACGAGGGATTGCACTAGGCTGCGAAAGACGGATCTTGGGAAGTATGTGTGGCATGAGTGGACTGTTCTTTCGTTTAGCTGTGTCTACTAGCACAGCCTTGAGCTTCCTCTGTGTTTGGTTCTGTTTGTGTTTGAGTGGGTGGTTCTTCTGTTTAGCTGTGACTACTAGCTCAGCCTTGAGCTGCCTCTCTGTGTGGCACGAGTGGACAGCTCTTCCGTTTATCTGGGACTACTAGCTCAGCCCTGAGCTACCCCTCTGTGTGACTTCTGTTTGACTTGGTTAGGACTATTCGTTTATAGCTGTGGGTCTAGCACAGTCCTGAGCGTCCTCTCTGTTTGGTTTGGTTTTGTTTGTGTTTGAGTGGGTGGTTCTTCCGTTAGCTGTGACTGCTAGCTCAGCCTTGAGCTGCCTCTCTGTGTGGTCAGCTCTTTCGTTTAGCTGGGACTACTAGCTCAGCCCTGAGATACCTCTCTGTGTGATGTCTGTTTGACTTGGTTAGGACTATTCATTTATAGCTATGGTTCTAAGCCCAGCCCTGTGCTGCCTCCTTGTGTGGTTTTCTTATCTTTTACTTGTGGTTTCTACCACGTGAGTCTAAGTGGGGTTGTCCTTTCCCCTTCAGTGTTTGTGCCTGTGTGTAGGGTCTTTTGACCCCTTGTTTGTGGCTCTGTTTAGTGCACTGTGTGTGCACTGCTTGAGTAGTACTTGCTCAAGAGATTCCATTTTGTTTCTTTTCCCTTCCCTCTGGTATGAGTGGGTTACAGTTCGGCCTTGCGACCCGTATGCTTGGACTCTGTTACGGGTGGGTTACAGTTCGGCCTTTTAGCCCGTATGAGTGTCCTTCCTTTGTTCCTGGTTCCTGCTTTTAAGTTCTGTTCCTGGCTTTCGCTTTAACCAGGCTCTGGTTTCACCTTGTCTTGAGTGTGCTCCGTCTATTTGCCATATCTGGTATCTTGTTTGTATTCAGTGCCTGGTTTGCCTCTGCTCTGCGCCTCCACAGAGGTCTTGTCTGCTGCAGCCTGGCTGCAGCCCAAGGGCTCACCATCCCGGGTTCCGTGACATCCACTAGGAGGTCATATGGGTTATAGTGGAGAAGATTTGACATCTAGTGCAAGGGCAAGGCCCTAAACTCCTTTTCCTTCTCTGCACAAAACTGCTTGAATATCTTCTACGGGAGGCGGGGCTGGTGGTTGGGAGACGGGGATAGTGCTGGGCAGACTTATACGGTCTGTGCCAGAGCCGGTGGTGGGAAGAGGGACTGGTGGTTGGGAGTCAGGGATAGTACTGGGCAGACTTATACGGTCTGTGCCAGAGCCGGTGGTGGGAGGCAGGGATAGTG
The DNA here is from genome assembly GCF_901765095.1 of Microcaecilia unicolor. Classification (NCBI taxonomy): domain Eukaryota; kingdom Metazoa; phylum Chordata; class Amphibia; order Gymnophiona; family Siphonopidae; genus Microcaecilia; species Microcaecilia unicolor. The sequence continues at coordinate 238,137,001 of NC_044035.1, read as the reverse complement.
TTGGGCAGACTTATACGGTCTGTGCCAGAGCCGGTGGAGGAAGGCGGGGCTGGTGGTTGGGAGGCGGGGATAGTGCTGGGCAGACTTTTATACGGTCTGTGCCCTGAAGAACACAGGTACAAATCAAAGTAGGGTATACACAAAATTAGCACATATGAGTTATCTTGTTGGGCAGACTGGATGGACTGTGCAGGTCTTTTTCTGCCGTCATCTACTATGTTACTATGTTACTATGGTCTTATCCTTTTCAGTTTCCACATGCTGTAAAACATCTTTTTAGTTGTGTTGTTAGCGTGAGTTTCGAGCGTTAGGTGGCAGTTGATAGTGATTCCAAGGATTTTTAGCGTTTCTGAGATTTGAAGGTTCAGGTTTCGTGTGTTTATAGCTGTGAATTCTTTTGTGTTGTATTGGGAGGTGAGTATCAGGCATTGAGTTTTTTCTGTATTTAATTTCAAACGAAATGCACCTGCCCATGTGTTCATGATGTGTAGGCTTTGATTGATTTCGTTGAAGATTTCGTTAATGTCTTGTTTGAAGGGGATGTATATTGTCACATCATCAGCGTATATATATATGGGTTGAGGTTTTGGTTTGATAGGAGTTTTGCCAGAGGGATCATCATTAGGTTGAAAATGGTTGGTGAGAGAGGTGATCCTTGTGGTACTCCACATTCAGGTGTCCATGCCTTAGACGTGGTCGAGTTTGATGTCACTTCATACGAGCGTTGGGTTAGGAACTCTTCGAACCAATTCAGGACATTTCCTCCAATGCCAAAGTATTCGAGTTATATCCAAAAGCAAGAATTAAAGGACAACAACTCCAAAGGGGAGGTGGGCGGGTTTGTGAGAACATTAAGCCTACTGTCCGCGGAGAATACCTGCTACAGGTATGTATCTTCGCTTTCTCCGAGGACAAGCAGGCTGCTTGTTCTCACTGATGGGGTATTCCTAGCACCCATGTTCACTCAAAACAACAAAAAAGGTCAATTGGGCCTCGCAACGGCGAGGACATAACTGAGATTGACCTAAAGCAGAAACATCTAACTGAGAGTGCAGCCTGGAACAGAATAGAAATGGGCCTAGGGGGGTGGAGTTGGATCCTAAACCCCGAACAGATTCTGCAGCACCGACTGCCCAAACCGACTGTTGAGTCAAGTATCCTGCTGAAGACAGTAATGAGATGTGAAAGTGTGGATTGATGACCACGTCGCAGCCTTGCAAATCTCTTCTATAGTGGCTGACTTCAAGTGAGCCACCGACGCTGCCATGGCTCTAACACTGACCCATGACATGACCCTCAAGAGTCAGCCCAGCTTGGGCATAAGTGAAGGAAATGCAATCTGCTAGCCAATTGGAAATGGTGCGTTTCCCGACTGCGACTCCCCTTCTGTTGGGATCAAAAGAAACAAACATTTGGGCGGACTGTCTGAAGGGGCTTGTCCACGTAAAAGGCCAATGCTCTCTTGCAGTCCAAGGTGTGCAACTGACGTTCAGCAGGGCGGGTATGAGGACGGGGCAAAAATGTTGGCAAGACAATTGACTGGTTCAGATGGAACTCCGACACCACCTTCGGCAAGAACTTAGGGTGCGTGCGGAGGACTACTCTGTTGTGATGAAACCTGAGATAAGGAGCATGCACTACCAAGGCTGAAGCTTACTGACTCTACGAGCTGAAGTAACAGACACCAAGAAAATGACCTTCCAAGTCAAGTACTTCAGATGGCAGGAATTCAGTGTCTCAAAGGAGGCTTCATCAGCTGGGTGAGAACGACGTTGAGATCCCATGACACTAGTGGAGGTTTGACAGGGGGCTTTGACAAAAGCAAACCTCTCATGAAGCGAACAACTAAAGGCTGTCCAGAGATAGGCTTACCTTCTACACGTTGATGATAAGCACTAATCACACTAAGGTGAACCGTTACAGAGTTGGACTTGAGACCAGACTCTGACAAGTGTAGAAGGTATTCAAGCAGGGTCTGTGTAGGACAAGAGCAAGGATCTAGGGCCTTGCTATACACCAGACAGCAAACCTCCTCTATTTGAAAAAGTAGCACCTCTTTGTGGAATCTTTCCTAGAAGCAAGCAAAACCCGGGAGACACCCTCAGAAAGACCCAAGGAAGCAAATTCTACGCTCTCAACATCCAGTCTGTGAGAGCCAAAGACTGGAGGTTGGGATGCAGAAGCGCCCCCTCGTTCTGAGTTATGAGGGTTGGAAAACAGTCCAATCTCCACGGTTCTTTGGAGGACAACTCCAGAAGAAGAGGGAACCAAATCTGACGCGGCCAGAAGGGCAGCAATCAGAATCATGGTTCCACGGTCTTGCTTGAGTTTCAGCAAAGTCTTCTGCACCAGAGGTATGGGAGGATATGCGTACAAAAGCCCTTCCCCCAATGAAGGAGAAAGGCATCCGACGCTAGTCTGCCATATGCCTGAAGTCTGGAACAGAACTGAGGGACCTTGTGATTGACCTAAGTGGCAAAAAGATCCACCAAGGGGATGCTCCACTCTCGGAAAATCTTGCGTACGACGCCCGAGTTGAGCGACCACTCGTGAGGTTGCATAATCCTGCTCAATCTGTCGGCCAGACTGTTGTTTACGCCTGCCAGATAAGTGGCTTGGAAAAACATGCCGTAATGCCGAGCCCAAAGCCACATCTGGATGGCTTCCTGACACAGGAGGCGAGATCCGGTGCCCCCCTGCTTGTTGATGTAGTACATGACAATCTGATTGTCTGTCTGAATTTGGATAATTTTGATTGGACAGCCATCCCTGAAAGCCTTTAAAGCGTTCCAGACTGCTCGCAACTCCAGGAGATTGATCTGAAGACCTTTTTCCTGGAGGGACCAAACTCCTTGATTGTGAAGCCCATCTACATGAGCTCCATACCCCAGGAGGGATGCATCAGTTGTCAGCACTTTTTGTAGCTGAAGAATTTGAAAATGACATCCCAAGGTCAAATTGGATCGAATTGTCCACCGCTGAAGAGAACTGTGAAAAACGGTGGACAGCTGTATTGCATCCTCTAGATCCCCTGCAGCTTGATACCACTGAGAAGCTAGGGTCCATTAAGCTGATCTCATGTGAAGACGGGCCATGGGTGTCACTTGGACTGTGGAGGCCATGTGCCCCAGAAGTGTCAACATCTGCCGAGCTGTGATCTGCTGAGACGCCCTGGCCATGGAAACTAGAGACAGAAGATTGTCTGCTGTCACTTCTGGAAGACAGGCACGAACCGTCTGTGAGTCCAGCAGAGCGCCTATAAACTCCAGTTTCTGAACAGGGGAAAGATGGGACTTGGGGTAATTTATAACAAACCTGAGTAGCTCCAGCAGTTGAATAGTCATCTGCATGGACTGTAGAGCTCCTGTCTCTGAGGTATTCTGCACCAGCCAATCATCGAGATAAGGGAACACATACACTCCCAGTCTGTGTAGCGACGCTGCAACTACTGCCAGGCATTTTGTAAAGACCCTGCGCGCAGACGCCAGACCAAAGGGCAGCACACAATACTGGAAGTGCTGCGCTCCCAGAAGGAATCGAAGATACTTCCTGTGAGCTGGAAGTATTGGGATGTGTGTATAAGCATCCTTTAAGTCCAGACAGCATAGCCAATCATTTTCCTGAATCATGGGAAGAAGGGTGCCCAGGGAAACCATCCTGAACTTTTGTGGGACTAGGAATTTGTTCAGGGCCCTTAGGTCTAGGATGAGACGCATCCCCCCTGTTTTCTTTTGCACAAGAAAGTACCTGGAATAGAATCCCAGCCCTTCTTGCCCTAGTGGAACGGGCTTGACTGCATTGGCGCTGAGAAGGGCGGAGAGTTCCTCTGCAAGTACCTGCCTGTGCTGGAAGCTTATGGATTGAGCTCCCGGTGGGCAATTGGAGGTCTGGATTTCAAATTGAGGGAGTATCCTAACCGGACTATTTGAAGAACCCACCGATTGGAGGTTATAAGAGGCCACCTTTGGTGAAAAAAAATTTAACCTCCCTCCGACCAGTAAGTCATCTGGCACGGACACTTTTACAGCGGCTATGCTCAACTGGAGCCAGTAAAAAGCCCGTCCCTTGCTTTTTCTGGGGAGCCACAGGGGCCTGCCTTGGCGCACGCTGTTGACGAGAACGAGTGCGCTAGGAATGAGCCTGAGAAGGCTGTCGAGGAGGAGGATTGTACCTACGCTTGTTATAAGCATAGGGAGCATTCTTCCTTCCCAGAAAAATGATGAGGTAGTAGCAGAAGGTGCCCAGCGGGAGAGATTGTCCATAGCGGTTTCCCGCTGAGTGATCTGATCAACCACTTGCTCGACTTTCTCACCAAAAATATTATCCCCCCGGTAAGGGACATACGCAATCTGCTGCTGGACTCGATTGCCCAGGTCAGAGGCACGCAGCCATGAGAGTCTGCACATACCTTGGGCAGCAGTTCTGGATGCAACATCAAAAGAATCATAAGCACCCCTGGACAGGAGTTTACGACATGCCTTCTTGCTGCCCACCTCCTGAAAAGGCTTGGCCTGCCCAGAGGGAGCTTATCATCCAAGTCCGCCAGTTGCTTCACCGTGTTCCTCAAGTGAATGCTCGTGTAGAGCTGGTAAGATTGAATTTTGGCCACGAGCATAGAGGCCTGATACGCCTTTCTCCCAAAAGAGTCCAGGGTTCTAGATTCTCTTTCCGGGGGCACCGAGGCAAAGTCTCTAGAACTCCTGGCTCTCTTGAGAGCGGAATCCACAACTATAGAGTTGTGAGGTAACTGCGACTTCATCAGCTCAGGTTCTCCGTGAATCCAATATTGGGACTCAGATTTCTTGGGAATGGTGGGATTACTTAGTGGTTTCATCCAGTTCCGCATAAGTGTCTCCTTGAGCACACTATGCAAAGGAACCGAGGATTTTATTTTATTTATTTTTGTTACATTTGTACCCCGCGCTTTCCCACTCATGGCAGGCTCAATGCAGCTTACATGGGGCAATGGAGGGTTAAGTGACTTGCCCAGAGTCACAAGGAGCTGCCTGTGCCTGAAGTGGGAATTGAACTCAGTTCCTCAGTTCCCCAGGACCAAAGTCCACCACCCTAACCACTAGGCCTAACCACTAGGCCACTCCTCCACTCCTTAGGTGGCGAAGGATAGTCGAGGACCTCGAGCATCTCAGTCCTGGACTCATCCTCAGATACCACAGGGAAGGGAATAGCCACAGACATTTCCCGGACAAATGAAGAGAAAGAAAGACTCTCCGGGGGAGAAAACTTTCTTTCTGGTGAAAGAATAGGATCAGAGGGAAGACCACAAGACTCCTCAGAAGAGAAATACCTGGGATCTTGCCCTTCATCCCACGAGGCATCTTCATCGGTATCAGACAGGAGTTCCTTAACTGCAGTCTGAAACCGGGCCCATCTCGACACCGAGGAACGATGTCCTCGATGGCGATGTTAAGAAGTCGACTCTCATGCCGGCGGCGATGAAGCTCCCTCCAGAGATCTTGACGGGGAGTCGACCTGGGTAACAGCCGATGCCGCAGATGGCACCGGCATCAGAGACCACACCACAGGCATAGAGCCAGCTGCTGCTTCCATCGACAGTACGGAGGGCGCCCCGGTACCAGAGCAGACTGACGCAGCAACCCCTCCAGAAGACCTGGAAGAATGGCTTGGATGCACTCATCTAGAGTCGATGTCGAGCAAGGCTGTGGGGTCGGTGCAGGAACCTGCGTCAGAATCTGTGGAGGTCGAGGAGGCGGTACCGGGCTGTCCGACGCAGCAACATCTCCTGGATGGAGGGTGAGCAGTCCTCCCGGCGTCGGCGCTTCACGAGTGCCGAATCCTTCGAAGCCCCAGAGCTCCCGGTACCGTGCTTGGAAGGAGACCGATGATGATGCTTCTTCACCTTCGCTCGATGCACGTCATCGATACTCCTCGGTACCGACGAGGAGGACGTGGAATCCACAAGCCTCCTCGCGGTCGGGTCCGAGAGAGGTCGGTCCCAGGGGACATGCACAGCAGGAGACTTCGAGGCAGGTGGAGACCCACTCGACGGCTCACTGCTCCCATCACGTGGTGGTCTCCGGACAGCCATTACCTGCGCTCCTGAAGTCGATGCCATCTTCACTGCCGATATCGACGACGACGACCTCAGTACCGCTGTCGACGTCGACACCGAAGAACTGGTCAAAGCTCCAAAAAGACAGTCCTGAAGAGCTTTTCTCGACGCTTGTGTTCGCCTTTTAAGGCTAAGACACAACTTACATGCGTCTGGGCGATGGTCGAGCCCAAAGCACTGAAGACACCACACATGGGGATCGGTACCTGAGATCGACCGGTTTCACTGAGTATACTTCTTGAAGCCTCTGGGAATCCTCGATGACATGGACGGAAAAATAGCGACGGCGAAGTCAAAATTCTCGATTGTGCCAGTTAAAAGGGCACAAAAATGAGAAAGCGCGTATGCGCGGGACGAAAACGAAAGGAAACTTAAAAGGGCCAAACTAAGAAATAAGGGACTTTTTTTTTTTTTTTTTTTAACTTTTAGACAGGATAAAGAAAAGAAGACTAAAAAAGTCGTCCAAAAATTAAGGCTCTTTCTTTGGGCTGAGGAGAGAGACTGACACAGCAGCCACTCTCCACCGTGGAAAAAGAAAAAACTGAGCAGGACTCTCGCGCGACGGGCAGGAAGATGGCCGTGCACCCCACGTGCTGGAAGGCTCTGGCAAAGTTTTTGTTGTTTTCCTCTGGAAAATTGCCGACCCATCAGTGAGAACAAGCACCCTGCTTGTCCTCGGAGAATTGATTTATCCTTACCATTTGTAGGGTATAGACTGTAGAAGTCTGCCTGTAATTTTCTCAGCATTTGCACATGAAAATGTGAAGAAAATTGGCACACACAATTGCATTATGCTGTTTTCTAAAAGGTAGCGTATAAGTTCCTTAACATGCAACTGCAAGGGTGTACACATGGGCAGAGCATGGAAGAGGCATTAGCGTCTCTCCAACTTATGCACATAACTTATAGAATACTATGTGCATTGCATGGCGCACTTATGCACCCATTTATGACTGCCACTGACCAAGTGTAAATGGTCGTGCCTAAATGTAGGTGTAACAATTTGGGTTTAAATTAGTATTCTATAATGGCATCTGGGTATACCACACAGCATCAGCATGGCTAACTGGAGGCACCAAGTTATATAACTGCCCCACAAAATGTGTGCAATGAGCCCTAGGACATACGCCAACTGGGAAACTGAACATGTTCAATTACTACAGATCCTGTATAGGCACTTGGCCTTGCGGTCACACATGCACAGCAGAGATAGCCCCTCTTCAAATACAGAGGGGGGTGAAAATATTTTCCCATTTTCATATCTTCTAAAGATCCATGGTTCTATGAAACATGAACTTAAAAAATGCCATCTGCAATTAGCAAGCTGCAAAGGAATTGACTGTGATCCCAACAGCAGTAAAAGGGTTCTATGAACATGCCGAGATGAAGACACACAGGGGCCCTTTTACAAAGGCGCGGGAGGGCTGATGTGCAGGTAGCACCCTGCATGGTTAACGCGTGGGTAGCCCTTTCTGCTAGGTCAATGGGTGGCTGAAAGGGGGTCAGGCCATATAAATAGGTGCACGCTAGTTTTAATATTAGCACACCTTGATTTCCCAGCCCATTAAAAAATAGCCTTTTTCCCAGCCATGGTAAAAAATGGCCCAGAACACGCCTAAAAGACACGCACACTACTGCAGGCCACTTTTTACTGCGGCTTTGTAAAAGAACCCCACAATTAGGAAACAGTGCTAGGAAACATGAATACCAAGTTTACCCCCCACTTCCAAACACTTGTACTCTTTAACAAGTATCATTAGGTGTTTTGAAGAGTAACCCTACTGGTTACACAAATAAATAGCAACAATTTTGTTAATGTCAATAAAAGGAGAGAAAGAAATACTAAAGGATTTCTATCATCTGAAAGTCATAATATAACCTATGTGAAACGAGCTAAAGATATTCAATCAATTTCCAGCAGAAACAACTTCATAAATAAGATGCCTCTTCACTTGGAAAAAATATCCATCATACTACAAAAGTTTCATTTTAACTGCAAGATAGCTCTCTTTTTATCCCAAAAAGTAAAGACAAACCATAGTCTGGCAGATTTGGAAAGTAAGGATTTTAATTTTTACTTACATTATTATTATTTTTTTGCTCTTCCTCGTTACCCTTTGACTGCTCCAGAGGCACTCTGTTGAGCGGGGGACTTCCTTCTGGCAGTCCATTTGTTAACACAGGCTTGTACACCACTGCCATTACGTCCCTTTCTCTGGCCCAGCCCCCCTCGTGTTAGACCCTCTACTTGGGGAGACTGAAGAAGAAACAAATTAAAATAAAATTTTTAAGTTAACCCTTTAAAACAAACAAGGTTGCAGACCCATATTCCTTCTGTCCTGCATGCTTCCATCTACTATGCACCTAGCTAAAAAATAATTGCCTCCGATACTGTTCACTCACATTCTTTTAATATTCTTAATAGAATTTTTAGATACATTATGAATATATAAGACGAGAAGCACAAATACAAGGTGTTCAACAACTTAGAAGCAAACACACAAACTCTTATGATTCAACAAATACCTATTAGAATCAAAATATAGGAAACTGGGGTCAGTTACAAGCATCATGCAGAAGGTCCCCAGCTCAATTCTTAAGTCAAGTCTTCTGCTCCCTGGGTTGATAGAGGATGCTGCAGAATTGGAGACAACTGGTAGCTAGATTCAGAGAAATGTCCACAGCAGAAGCAGGAAGACACCCCTATGAAGATTCACACAAAGAAGCCAAAGCAGGAATAGAGGATGACAATGACCAATCCACCAGGGATATGTAGTTCAAAGCAGATTTATTCAAGCACCAAAATGAGGAGAGCCAACATGGGCCGTGTTTCAGCTCGCTGAAGAGATACATAAGTGAAGAAGTTTTTGTGTATATTGACCCCTGAGGCAGGCGGCTGCATCTGCCAAAACATGGCCCGTCTATGGTCTACTCGTTTTGGTGCTTGAATAAATCTGCTTTGAACTACATTTCCCTGGTGGATTGGTTATTTTATCATTCTCTACTCCTGCTTTGGCTTCTTTGAGCTAGATTCAGAGCCCAAGATACAGAACTCAAAAACAAGACCCTGGTTCACAGCAATAACCATACTATCTTGAGGGCCAGGGAAGGAAGGGAGAGCGAGAAAGAAAATAAAAATAAAACATCTCAGGTGGTTGTGAATGATGACTCATGGTACCAGATCCCAGCCCTTTTCTGACTGAACAGAAGTGGAAAGTTGCTGGGTCAACCCCCCCCCCCCCACACCCCCACAAAAAAAGCCCCAAAACAAAAAGCAACTCTTAGGATTAGTGAATATAGCATCAATCAAGGCCCAACTCAATGGCCAAGTGCACTGCCACAAGGAAAGCCCAGATTCAGTTCCATGACCTAGGTACGATGGGGCTGGAAAAATGGTTCAATAGTTACACCTACCAGACAGTCACAAAATACACATGTACCAGATTCCCATGGGAACTGCAGCCTGTGCAAGAGACTAGGAAAAAGAGGTCTCCAAAGTCTAAAAGATACTGAGTGATTTTCAATCCAGGGACTATATGAGGGGTTGAAAAACTGTGATGAATTTGTTGGCCATTTTATTTTGTCTACCAGGGAGGTGGTAGCTTGTATTTGGGAATGATGTGTAGTGACAACTACTCAAATCTTTGCTGTCTCCCAGAAGAGGCAGAGGGATCCTAATCCTCCCTGTTGTTGATATAAAACAGGGCAACTTGGCTCTCCATTAACAATGACACTTGAGTGGCCTTGAAGCAAGTGGACGAAAACTTGAAAGACATATAGGACCACATTTTATAAATAACACTGATAAATTGGGGCCAAAAAAATAGAACTAAGCACTGTTCTATAAACAGCACTCAAAGTTAGGCACTGTTTATACAATAGCGCTTATTGACAGGATCTGTGACTAACTGTACCCGTAAGGATTTATACCAACTGAACCCTGGTGTAAATCCTTGCTCCTAAATTAGGTACACATTTCCCTTATTCTATAACAGCTCGCATAAATTGTGGAAACACCCCTGATCCGCTCACGACCCTCCCATGGCTGCATTCCCATTTCTGGAGCCATGTGTAAACTTATCACATTTAGCACCAATAACTATTAGGACCCAATTATCGGCACTAATTGGCTTGTTACTCAATTAAATTGCGAGTGTAAATTGGGCATGCCCCCGCCTCCCCCCCCCCCCAAATTTGCGCGCACAATTCTGAGCACTATATATAGAATTCAGGGGATATTGAGGTGAAAAATGTTTCCCCTCTTGATTTCTCCTATTCTTGCATAAGTCTCACACTGAATGTCTCTTGATCTTTGAACAAATATATTACTGGTATTAGACAAAGGGAACCTAAGTAAAGCGAAGATACTTACCTGTAGCAGGTATTCTCCAAGGACAGCAGGCTGATCATTCTCACAAGTTGGTCGACGATCCGCGTTGGCCCAGGAACTGGCATTATTCATAGCAAAAAAGTTTGCTAGAGCCTTCTGAGGCACACTGCACGCCTGACCTCGCATGTGCGGAGTGCCTTCCTGTCCGCCGCGCTACCACATTTCTCAGTTCAGTGAAAAGCAAAAAAGAGAGAATGAAAGAAGACAACTCCAAGGGGAGGTAGGCGAATTTGAGAGAATGATCAGCCTGCTGTCCTCTGAGAATACCTGATACAGGTAAGTATCTTTGCTTTCTCCGAGGACAAGCAGGCTGAATAATTCTCACAAGTGGGGTATCCCTATCATCCAGACTCACCCAAAACAACAAACATGGTCAACTGGGCCTCGCAACGGCGAGGACATAACATAGATTGACCTGAAATTATATACAAACTAGCCGAGAGTGCAGCCTGGAACAGAATAAAACAGGCCTAGGAGGGTGAAGTTGGATTCTATACCCCAAACAGATTCTGCAACACTGACTGCCCAAACCGACTGTCATGTCGGGTATGCTGCTCAAGGCAGTAATAAGATGTGAATGTGTGGACCGGAACCAAGGCCTGGATCCGCTCATCAACAGCTGCGATCGTTAAAGGCTGCGGAGTCCGTGGGACAGCAGGTTGCAGAATTGGCAGGGGCTCGGGAGCAGGAACTTGACTGTTGGGAGACCGAAGCACCGTCACCTCTTGAATAGAGGTGGAGACCCACCGATGCCTCAGTGCTCCCAGTGTGTCTGGTTCTCTCAGCAGTTATCCCTACCACTCCAGACGTCGATGCTTCCCTCGATGCAGAAGTTGACACTGCCGACCTCGATACCCCTGTCGACGTCGAAGGACCGAACCAAGCCCCAAAAAGTTTTTCTCGTTGGGCTTCTCAAGCAAATTGAGTCCTTTTCTTCATACGAAGACAAAGGGTACAACGAGCTGGGCTATGGTTGGGCCCAAGGCACTGAATACACCACGAATGTGTATCTGTACTTGAGATGGTCTGGTTGCACTGAGCACAGCGTTTGAAGCCACTGGGAGTCTTCAATGACATGAAAGGGAAAACGGCTTTAGTGAAATTAAACTCGATGGTGCCAAAAGAAAAAAAGGCACAAAAATTGGGAAAAAAGACCCGTCCGAGCAGCCTAACACGGCTGTGATGAAAACAAAGAAAACTTAAAAGAGAGTAAAAAAAAAAAACCTAAGAAAATACTGCGGAAGTTTTTGGGTTTTTTTTTTAAACCAAAAGGAAGAGGGAAAACAAGAAGAATTCACAAAAATAGTGCACCTGAGGCTTGTTCCCGGGCAAAGAGAGAGCAACAGGAAAACCTGCCGCTGAAGCAGGAAGGCACTCCACACATGCACGGTAGGATGCGCAGCCTGCCTCTAGCAAATTTTTTTGCTATGAATAATGCTGGTTCCTGGGCCGACATGGATCGTCGACCCACTTGTGAGAATTATTCAGCCTGCTTGTCCTCGGAGAAACACATAACACAGTTTTGAAATTACTACTTTATTTTTAAAGAAAATAGTTAATCCAACTCTCATATCACTCATGTGAAATTGTAACTGTCCCTTAAACTTATTAACTGGTTGCACCATCTTTAGCAGCAATAATTGCAACTAAGCACGTCCTATAATTTGATATCAGTCTTTCACACTGTGTTAAGGAATCTTAGCCCACTCTTCTTTAAAGAACTGCTTTAATTCAAATACATTCATAAGTTTTCGTGCATGAACTACTTATTTCAGATCCTGCCATGGCCAGTGGCATCTCTAGACAAATATTTGGAGTGGCAATAGGGGGGCAAGCCAAAGTAACAGTTTGATACATCATAATTATCCCCACACCTTTAAATGAGCTATGGAAAACACTATAAGTCCCAAAGTACTTCTATGCATAAAGAAACCCACAAGCTAGTGTAAGTCACCCAAAAAAACTACCATTGTAACTGATAGCATTATTTAACAAATTATTCTATATGGCATGAAATCTGGATTCCATACTAGAAAGACCAGAATCTAGACATGTCAAGTTACCTAGTTCCTGGAGGGAGGCCATTTGGCCAATCCTGGTTTTGAGCTTACACCCCAAAGCAGCGTGGGAGTTATAATCTCAAATAATACCAGGTCCCAGAATGCATCAGTACAAAGTTGTCAAAAATGGTCTAAATTCTCTGAGAATCTCAGTATAAACCCTGAACCACCAGATCTGTAACACACACCACAGTCCCTAACAATGAATCTAGGACCTTTTCCCATACAACCAACCTACCACACAAAAATATTCAAATCACAAAATCTTAAAGAAAGTAGATGCAAATTCCTACTGTAAAACCAACAGTTTCTATTTGCATAATTAAAAAAAAAAAATTCTTTATTCTACCTTTGTTGCCTGGCCATTTTATTCATGTTTGTCACAATCTCCAGTTTCTGCTTTCCTCTGTCTTTTCTTAACTCTCTTTCCAGAGTCTCCAGTCTATATGCCACATCTCTCCCTTTTAGTCTTCTTCACATCCTAACCTATAGCCATCTCCGATTTTGATCTTTTTATTTCTAGCTGTTCAGATTTCATTCATTCTTACTATCTAGTCTTCAATCTTTCTCTGTTTACTATGTAGTAAACCTGCAGCTCTCCATCTCCCTCACTCCGACTCTATTCCTCATCTTAGGATTCCTCAGTTTTTTATGCTACACTCTAGTACACTCCCCCTCCTTCTAGTATCTCCTCCTTCCAGCACCTCCTTTCTTTCTCTCTAACCCTCTGTATAACACCCCTTTTCTCTTCTCTACCCATTATCTCCTCTCCACTCCCCATCCAATATCTCCCATCTCTTCTATCCAATATCTCAACTCTCTTTTCCCACCCCGTATTCCCCCACGATCCTACACCCCCCAATCCAGCATCTCCCTCTGTATCTCTTTCCCTCTGTCAGCATCCTACTTTCTCCCTATCCCATATCTAGCACCCTCTCTCTGCCCCTATTCTCCTACAATGTTCAGCATCTCCCCTTTGTATTCTGATTCCACTCCCATATCCAGCATGTCCCCTTCTGTCTTCCTATTCTCCTCCTATCACTCCATTATCCCAAAGTCCAGCATCCCCATTCTGTGTCCCTATAACCCCATGTCCCTTTTTTATTTCTTACCCAATGCAGCATCTCCTCTCTTCCCCATTCTAATTCAGCATCTTCCTTCAGTCAACCTACCTCCACCATGTCCACCATCTACCCTTTTCCCCCTGTGTCACGGCTCCCTTAGGAATAGAGAGTTCCTGTGCCAAACCCAAGTTTGGCAGCCGGACAATCCTGGCTTACCTGCGGAAGCTGATGAACCGGACTCAGGAACCTCTTCCAGGCACAGGAAACGACAGCAGAGGACAGGATCAGTCCACGTCCCAGGCAGGTGAACGGTAAAGCAATGGTCAAAGTCCAGGCAAGGTATCAAGGCAGGCAGCAGGCAAAGCAGTGGTCAAAGTCCAGGCAAGGTGTCAAGGCAGGCGGCAGGCGGCAGGCAAAGCAGTGGTCAAACTCCAGGCAAGGTGTCAAGCCAGGCGGCAGGCAAAGCAGTGGTCAAAGTCCAGGCAAAGCAGTGGACAAAGTCCAGGCAAGGTATCAAGGCAGGCAGCAGGCAAAGCAGTGGTCTAAGTCCAGGCAAGGTATCAAGGCAGGCGGCAGGCAAAGCAGTGGTCTAAGTCCAGGCAAGGTATCAAGGCAGGCGGCAGGCAAAGCAATGGTCAAAGTCCAGGCAAGGTATCAAGGCAGGCGGCAGGCAAAGCAGTGGTCAAAGTCCAGGCAAGGTATCAAGGCAGGCCAAGTCACACAATCAAGAGAAGGAACCTGACGAAGCACCAGCCACTACAAAGAAGAATCCGAAGCAGCGTTAGAGGAGTCCTCCTGCCTCTAAATAGTCCTCCCCTACGGGATCCGCAAATCAGCTGGCAGGATGCAGACGTGAAAGGTCCAATAGAACCCCGAGTCAAGCAACGGCTGCTCGGATAGGTCCGCCGTCAGAAGGAGGTGGAGTCTGGGCGAAACCGGCCAATCCGGACAAGGCAAGGCGGGACCGAGGTTCCCGGCTCCAAGTCTGGAAGAAGAAATCCTCCTAGGTACGCCGGCGCCACCAATATGGCCGGCGTTCCAAGAAACAGTAGCAGCCCGCAGGTGCTGCAACGGCAGCAGGAAAAAAACAGGACCCGACACCGGACCCGGTCACGTCGACCAGCCCGCAAGAACGACGCCTCCCGTTACCGAAGCGGGGCTGAACAGCAGACCAGCTGCGAGGAACGTGAGGGACGCGACAACCTGAACAAGCAAATTCCCTTTTTTTCCATCTTTACCTGACCCAGCATCTCCTGTCTCTTCCAACTTTTGTCCCGCACCTTCTCTCACCAGCCCTCCATCCAGCTTCTTCCCCTTGGTCCCTCTACTCCCCTTTCCCATTTTCAGCATCTTGCCTCTGTCTCCCTATTCCCCTCCCCATCATCTTGCCGCCTCCTATTTTCCAATACAAGCCCAGCATCTCCCTCTGTCTACTCCACACAGGGTCCAGCATCCCCCTTTGTGTCCCTATCTGTCCTCTGTGCCCCTATTCCCTCCCCTACCATGTCCACAATCCCCATCCCATTCAATATTTTTTTATTTCTCCCTCCATAAGCCAGTGTCTTCCTACCCCATCCCTATCCTAATTCATCTCACCTACTGCCCAGCCCTCCATCATCCCATTCCTCTCCCTCCCATGCACGAGCATGTCTGCTTTCTTTACCCCCTCCCAGATCCAGAATTGCACCTCTCTTTTACTGGCTGATTCCTCTACTACTGCTGCTTTCTGCAATATGAAGCAGGAGGAAAAAAAGCAAAGAGAATCACATTCTGCCAGTGCTGGTACCAGTACTGGCCCTGTCTCCTGAAGTTACTTCCTGTTTTTGAGGGATAGGACCAGGATCAGCACCAGCAGAGTGTGTAGCAGTGCAGACAAGACAGAAGGCCCCGTGGCTTTTCTTTGCTTTTTTTTGCCACTGCTACACATTGCAGAAAGCAGCAGTGGCAGAGGAATCAACCAGTAAAAGAGAGAGCAACAGAGGAGCCATATCCGCAAGAACTGGGGTGGCAACAGGGTGGCACTTGCCATCCCGTAGCAACACCTATGCACTGGGCTGGCAAAAGGGGGTGAACTAAGATTTTGGGGGAAGGTTCTTGCCCCCTCCCCCACCACCCTATAGAAATGCCTATGGCCATGGCATCACTACTAGGTTCAAGTCAGGACTTGACTAGGCCAATCCAAAACTTTTATTCTGTTTTTGCTCAACCATTCAGATCTAGACTTGCTTTTGTGTTTTGGATTGGTTTGCTGCATAACTCAATTATACTTCAGGTTATAGACAGATGACCAGATATTCTCTAAGAATTTTCTGATACAATGCAGAATTCATGGTTCCTTTAATAGCAGCAAGTGTTCCAGGTCCTGGGGCAGCAAAGCATCCCCATATCATCTCACTACCACCACCATGTTTAATTGTATGATGTTCTTACTGTGGAATGCTAAATTTACTTCATGCCAGACATAATAGCAACTATGTTGTTCAAAGTGTTCCATTTTGACTTGTCTGCCCATAAAACATCATCTCAAAAGGCTTCGGGTTGTCCAGATGTGTTTTTGCAAATGTCAATCTTGGATAGCAGCAGTTTTCATCTTGCTACTATCCCATGAATCCAGTTTTGCCCAGTCTCTTTCTTATTGTGGAATTTGTTGTGTATCAGCTGCAGGCAACACCAAGGCAGAAAAGAACTCAACTCCACTGTACACAGTCAGGAATTCCCAAAGATACTCTTCTCAGCTGCAGTAGTCTAATTTCACTCCCTTTTCTTTTCTGGGTGAAATTCAGTTCAACTTCAAACATTCAAATATACAATGGGGGAGGGGGGCACCAGAAAGCTGTCAGTCAAGACAGACATCTGAGTTGACCTCTACTCTTCTCTAAACTAAAAAATCGTCCAATTGACATACAATTCTTGTATGTCTGGCAATATTTACTGGGTCAGCAACCTATTAAGATGTCCACTGCCAAATCACTGAAGAATGCGACTCAATCAACCTCGAAGTGCCTGAAACAAGATCTTCAGACTCCAGAAAAAATGGCGCCGGCAAAAAAACATGACTACTGAGTCCATGCTGGAAGAACTTAGAGCTCTGTCTAAACACTTTGAAGCTACTCGAGCAATTAAAGCAGAAATAACAGCGTTGACTCAATCTATGTCAGCTTTTCCTGCTAGATTAGAGGACTTTGAACAGCGTTCCAATCGCACAGCGCTCCAATTAGCACAACACCACCAAGATGCTGTGGGGCGACATCTTCATAAACTAGAAGCAGATCTGGAGGATTTATCAAATTGTTTCTGCCACAGTAACATCAGAATACTGGAGCTGAAAGAAGGCATTGAGGGGGTGAATGTATCTGAATTTTTACTAAAGTGGATTCCTGCTTTATTAAATACAAATTTTGACCCACCGCTGGAATTTGAATGTGTGCACCGCACTCCATCACAGTTACGGCAAGGCCAATCTCATCCCAGAACGGTTGTAGCGAAGCTACTTTGTTTTCAGCATGCTGTACAGATTTTAACAGCTGCTTGTATATGTGGCACATTTCAAATGGAAGGAAAAAGGATCTTCACTG
Organism: Microcaecilia unicolor; assembly: GCF_901765095.1. Lineage (NCBI taxonomy): Eukaryota > Metazoa > Chordata > Amphibia > Gymnophiona > Siphonopidae > Microcaecilia > Microcaecilia unicolor. The sequence goes on along the minus strand of NC_044035.1, from coordinate 238,119,821 downwards.
TGCCAGACCTTGCGAAGTCCACAGCAAATAAAAGAAAATCTTTCTTAGCAATGAGAGCAAAGCTGAAATCCATGGCAGTCCAATTTGATTACAATATCCTGCTAAAATGACAGTGACACTGCACAACTCAACCAAAACCTTTAATTCACCTCAGGATCTCCTGTCATACAATCGATCAACCACAATCAGGGTATGACTTAATAATCATGGAGGACTCAATAGTTTTCACCCATATAGCTACTGAAGCTGTCTAGCCTCTCTTTTAGGAGTGCCTTACTGAATATGTAGTCTCAATGTTATCTTTAGCACAGTTATTCTCAAGATTTATGTACTTGTTTAGTGTTTTTCTGCATTATTATTAATTGGTTCATTATCACTTGTTATTTCTCCTGAAAGGTGATAAGAGAAAAGAGACGGAACAGAAATTTAATGTTTAATTCCATGTAAATTGGAACCAAATTCTTTTATTAACCTTGTAGATGAGTTGTTTTATCGGACTCCACAGCTGGTTACTCTGGTACTTGTTATCCCTTCATTTTTATATATTAATAAAGGCTGAGTTTAATATGCTGTACTTGCCATTCATATTTTTTTTTCCTTCAGAAACAACTAAAATCACTCTTTATATCAAAGAAAATGTTGGCTTTTGAATATCTATGTAAACACTAGTCCTTTCCATGAAGGTAATTTCAGCTACTTCTTCAAAAGTTAAATCATGGCACAAAGTATTAGTAAAAGTACAGATCTAACTAATTTCTTGGAATGTTAATGGGTTACAACACCCGATTAAAAGGAAAAAAGTTTTTACCTACCTCAGGGGGTCTTTTACTTAGGCACGCTGGCATTTTTATCGCACGTTAAAATGGGTGTGCGTTAAATGCTAGACGCATATAGGAATATATTGGTGTATTTAGCGTTTAGCGCGTGCTAAAAACGCCAGCGTGCCTAAGTAAAAGACCCCCTTCAGAAGCTAAAACCGTCAATAATATTTCCTCAAGAAACACATATGCCAAATTTGTCTCATTATTTATCAAGCTTTCCCTGGATTTCTCAAATGATAGATGCACCTTCTATTGGCAGAAAAAATGGTGTCTCTATATCATTTAATAAAGATCTAAATATCAACATATTAGAAAAGATGATAGATCTAGAAGGTAGGTGGTTTATTCTCAAAATTGAATCACAACTTTAAAAATTCTTGTTAGTGAATATCTACACACCCAATGCGGATTCACCAGATTTTTTTTTTTTCTAAACCTATCTCCGGTTCTACCTGAGCATGACCCACTCCCTATGTACATCTCAGGAAATTTTAATCTACTCATGGATATATGGCCTGACAGACATGCCACCTCTAAAACCACCATCACAAAGGCAAGTATTACATTAAAGTCACTTATGTCCCACTTTAATCTTGTTGACCCTGGAGAAATTTGCATACAGATGCAAGAGAATAAACTTTCTACTCCTCCTCTCATTCTAGTTTTTCTAAAATTGTTTTTTCTTAATCTCCTCTTCTGTTTTATCTAATATTTCACATGCAATTATTTCAGCTCACGCTCCTATTGTCTTAACAATCACAAGTCCATTCTCTAATACTACAAAACTTCCCCTTTGGAGAGCCAATCTTCACTCTCTTAAATGATAAAGCTATTAAATCTATTAGAATCAATAACTTTATAACAGATTTTTTTCAATTTAATTCTTTGCCAGAAAGTGATCCAACTTTGGTGTGTGGAAGCTTTCAAAGCCTCACTAAGAGGTGAATTAATATCAATATCAGCTTTCCATTACAAACAACTCCTCTCTCTGTTGGGAACTAAAATCAAAGAAACAATCAAACAAAAATCCCCACTTTAATAAATTATATCAGTTAAAATAGTGCTACAACAAAATTGCTAGTGAAAGAGCTAATCAATATATTTTTGCCTCCCAGAAACGTTACTTTCTAGGGAAAAACAAGAGTGGCAAAATGCTTGCAAACTATTTAAAACATTAAAAAACTAAAATTCATATTCCTACAATAAAGGCCCATAACAACATACCAACTACTTGCCCTAAAAATATAATGAATACATTTCACAAATTTTATGAAAATCTATATAAATCGGACGTTTTAAACCATTCTACTTTAATTGATCAGTTCTTCAATCCTTTGCAAAGATCTCAAATAACTGAGGGGCCCTATTACTAAGCCAAGCATCTACGCGTGTCTACCACATGCCAAAATTGAGTTACTGCCCACCTATAGCGTGTCTCTTACAGTAATTTAATTTTTGGCACGCATCTGATATCTGCGTCCAAAAAATAATTTTATTTTTGGATGAACGCCAAGTGGCATTTGATGTGCGTAGGTCATTATCACCTGGTGGTAAGGTCTCAGACCTAAAAGGACACATGGCAATTTTCATTTTGCCGCACAGCCATTTTCAGCAAAAATTTTAAAAAGGCATTTTTTACTCGTGCGCTGAAAAATGATTCTGCATGCACCCAAAACACGTGTCTACACTACTGCAGGCCATTTTTCAGCGCGCCTTTGTAAAAGGACCCCTGACTGAACTGCTGATAAAACCAATAGATGATGAAAACATCTGTAAGACCCACAAAGAGATACCGCTAGGCAAAACTTCTGGCCCAGATGGTCTCCCAGCTGAATTTTACAAACTTTTCAAGCAAACGCTTATTTCTCACTTAAAAACTTACTAAAATTCATTAAACTTACAAAATGTTCACAAAACTCAATTTGCAAATGTAGTTATTACAGTTATCCCTAAACAATACAAAATTATCATCCCATCTCATTGTTAAATTCAGATTACAAAATATACAATAAAGTATTAGTGAACAGATTAAAAAAGATAATTTGTAAAATTATATCTTCCAATCAGGTCGGCTTTATGCCAGGACAACTTATAACAGACAACTCTAGATTATTTTTTCATCTATCTGATTTGGCAAAATACTACTCTGACCCATTTTAGATGCCAGCTGATTTGATCACATTACACCATTGTTAAAAGAGACTCATTGGTTGCTATGCTCATATGATATTAAGTATTAAATTTTGTTCTTAGCTTATATGGTGTTTTGTATGTGACTATCTTACTATTTAGCTAAATTATTGATTCCTTATAGTCCAAGTTGTGCATTGTGGTCAGAAAATCAGAACTGTTTAGTTATACCATCTCTTTAATGATCTAGATTGAATTCACCCAGAGAAACAGCTTTCTTTTTTTATAGCACTTACACTGTGGAATTCTCTTCCTCAATACCTTCAGATCGAAGTATGTCTTGAGCATTTCAAGAAGGGTCTTAAAGCCTTGGTTTTTTTACAATACTATTTGGGGCATGAGGAGGTGGAGGGGCACATGGAAATACAACAATATGAAAGTGCTGGAGATAAGGGATTATGTGTTTGTTTGTTTGGTTAGTCAGTCCTCTGATGTCTTATTGTACTTGTTTAAGCTTTTTGTCCTGCTGAACTGAATGTAAAACTGCTGTGATTTTATTTTTTTAGAAGTTCGGTATATCAAATGACATGCATAAATAAGTATGGGGAGTGGATGAATATTTTGAGCAACTGCTTCAGTAGTATCGTGGCAGGGCATGGGAGAGGGTTGGGTTTCTTTAAATGCAGAGAAGGCACCCGACAGGGTCGAATGGACCTATCTTTTTCATATAATGCATTAGGGTTTGGTTTCCACCCTTCTTTTATTGATAAAGTTAAACTTCTGTATACGAATCCTTCATCTCAAATCCTAGCAAATAACCATTTATCAAACTTTTTCTTTAACAAGAGGTACTCGTCAAGGTTGCCCTCTATCCCCATATCTTTTTAATATAACCATAGAACCCTTTATAACTGCAATAAAATCTCATCCTCAAATCGCTGGCATAAAACAATCACTCTGAATAGAAAATATCTGCACATGAAGATGATATACTACTATACGAGTCAAACCCAGACACCACTCTCCCAGCATTGTTTTCTTTAATTCAGTCCTTTTCACAATATTCCAGATACAAGCTCAATCAAACTAAAACTGAAGTCCTACCCCTTAATGTGCACGCACATCCAGATTTGATTCAACCATTCGGATTGCTTTGGAACCCCACCAAGATGAGATACTTAGGTATTGACTTATATTCAGATATTTCAGACACAACTAGGAAAAATGGAGAACATATTCTCACTGTCCTAAAAGCTTTACTCTCAGCTTGGCATCCTCTACACTTATCATGGTGGGGTAGAATTGAGACAATTAAAATGATGATCTCTCCTAAAAATAATTACATACTAAGCATGATTCCTGTGCTGTTTAATAATAATTCCTTCTATAAACAAATTGATAAGATGTTAACAGTATTTTTATAGAAGATAAACCTGCAAGAATTTCAATAAAGCGAAGATACTTACCTGTGGCAGGTATTCTCCGAGGAAAGCAGGCTGATTGTTCTCACATGTGGGTCGACGTCCACGGCGGCCCAGGAATCGGCAAACAAATTTTGCAAGCAAAATAAAAACAAAGTCTTTCGGGAAAGTTCTCTCGCGCGGGCAGTGCGAACCGTGCATGTGCAAACGACTTCCCGCCCGCCACATGTACCTCTTTAGTTTTATCAAAAAGCATATAAACAAGAAACAACAATAACAACAACTCTAAAGGGGAGGTGGGCGGGATTCTGAGAACAATCAGCCTCCTGTCCTCGGAGAATACCTGCTACAGGTAAGTATCTTCGCTTTCTCCGAGGACAAGCAGGCTGCTTGTTCTCACATTTGGGGTATCCCTAGCAACCAGGCTCACTCAAAACAATGAACATTGGTCAATTGGGCCTCGCAACGGCGAGGACCTAACAAAGATTGACCTGAAACCAAAATCAACTAACAGAGTGCAGCCTGGAACAGAACAAAAATGGGTCTATGGGGGTGGAGTTGGATTATAAACCCCAAACAGATTCTGCCCAAACCGACTGCCACGTCGGGTATCCTGCTGAAGGCAGTAGTGAGATCTGAATGTGTGGACTGATGATCACGTTGCAGCCTTGCAAATCTCTTCAATGGAGGCCGACTTTAAGTAGGCAACTGACGCAGCCATGGCTCTAACACTATGAGCCACGACATGATCCTGTAGAGTCAGCCCAGCTTGGGCATAAGTGAAGGAAATGCAACCTGCTAGCCAATTTGAGATTGTGTGTTTTCTGATGGCGACTCCCCTCCTGTTAGGATTGAAAGACACAAACAACTGGGAGGGCTGTCGGAAGGGCTGTGTCCGCTCCACATAAAAGGCCAATGCTCTCTTGCAGTCCATGGTATGTAAACTGCTTCCGCCAGGGCGGGCATGAGGACGGGGAAAGAATGTTGACAAGACAATTGAATGGTTCAGATGGAACTCCAACACCACCTTAGGCGGGAAATTAGGGTGCGTGCGGAGGACTACTCTATAATGATGGAACTTGATATACGGTGCATGCACCACCAAGGCCTGAAGCTCACTGACCCTACGAGCTGAAATAACAGTCACCGACAAAATGACCTTCCAGGTCAAGTACTTCAGATGGCAGGAATTCAGTGGCTCAAAAGGAGCTTTCATCAGCTGGGTGAGTACGACGTTGAGATCCCATGACACTGGTGGAGGTTTAACTGGGGGTTTTGACAAAAGCAAACCTCTCATGAAGTGAACAACTAAAGGCTGTCCAGAGATAGGCTTACCCTCTACACAGCAATAAGCACTAATCGCAATAAGGTGAACCCTTATGGAGCTGGTCTTGAGACCAGACTCTGACAAGTGTAAAAGATATTCAAGCAGGGTCTGTGTAGGACAAGAAAGAGGATCTAGGGCCTTGCTGGCACACCAGACAGCAACCCTCCTTTAAAAGAGTAACACCCCTTTGTGGAGTATTTCCTGGAAGCAAGCAAGACTCTGGAGACACCCTCTGAAAGACCCAAAGAGGCGAAGTCTAAGCTATCAACATCCAGGCCGTGAGAGCCAGAACCTGGAGGTTGGGATGTAGACGCGACCCCTCATTCTGGGAGACGAGAGTTGGAAAACATTCCAATCTTCACGGTTCCTCGGAGGACAACTCCAGAAGAAGAGGGAACCAAATCTGACGCGGCCAGAAGGGAACTATCAGAATCATGGTTCCGCAGTCTTGTTTGAGTTTCAGTAAAGTCTTCCCTATTAGAGGTATGGGAGGATACGCATACAGAAGGCTTGTTCCCCAATGCAGGAGAAAGGCCATCTGACGCTAGTCTGTCGTGGGCCTGAAGCATGGAACACAACTGAGGGACCTTGTGATTGATCTGAGTGGCAAAAAGATCCACCAAGGGAGTGCCCCACACTTGAAAGATCTTGCGGACTACACCCATGTTCAGTGACCACTCATGAGGTTGCATTACCCTGCTCAGCCTGTCAGCAAGACTGTTGTTTACGCCTGCCAGATAAGTGGCTTGGAGAAACATGCCGTGACGGCATGCCCAAAGCCACATCTGGACGGCTTCCTGACACAGAGGGCGAGATCCAGTGCCCTCCTGCTTGTTGGTGTAATACATGGCAACCTGACTGTGTGTCTGAATCAATATGATTTTGTTGGACAGCCGGTCTCTGAAAGCCTTTAGAACATTCCAGATCGCTTGCAATTCCAGGAGATTGATCTAAAGACATTTTTCCTGAAAGGACCAAGCTCCGTGAGTGTGAAGTCCATCTACATAAGCTCCCCACCCCAGGAGGGATGCATCCGTCGTCAGCAGTTTTTGGGGCAGAGGAATTTGGAATGGACGTCCCAAGGTCAAACTGGATCGAATCGTCCATCACTGCAAGGAATTCCGAACGTCGGTGGACAGTTGGATTACATCCTCTAGACTTCCCGCAGCATGATACCACTGGAAAGCTAGGGTCCATTGAGCCGATCTCATGTGTAGACGTGCCATGGGAGTCACATGGATCGTGAAGGCCATGTGCCCCAGAAGTCTCAACATCTGCCGAGCCGTGATCCGTTGAGACGCTCGAACCATGGACATTAGGGACAGGAGGTTGTCTGCCCTCACCTCGGGGAGATAAGCTCGAGCTGTCTTTGTGTTCAACAGTGCTCCAGTGAATTCCAATTTTTGAACTGGGGTGAGATGGGACTTGGAATAATTGATCACGAACCCCAGTAGTTCTAGCACCTGAACAGTCATTCGCATGGACTGTAGAGCGCCCGCCTCCGAGGTGCTCTTCACCAGCCAATTGTTGAGATAAGGGAACACATGCACTCTCAGTCTGCGTAGCGATGCTGCGACTACAGCCAGGCACTTTGTGATCACCCTGGGCGCAGACGCCAGACCAAAAGGCAGTACACAGTACTGAAAGTGCTGTGTTCCTAGCCGAAATCGAAGATACCTCCTGTGAGCTGGAAGTATCGAGATGTGTGTGTAAGCATCCTTTAAGTCCAGAGAGCATAGTCAATTGTTCTCTTCAAAAAAAACCAACTGTAATTCAAATGCCCTCTAATTGTCTGCTAGGGTACCCATAACATTTTCCTGTCACTGAAGCAAGATCTATAATGCATCTTAATGGTCTTTCTTAACTGTCTCTTAATTGTCTGCTAAGTCGCCATAGCATCTTTTTATTGAAGCAAGATCTGTAATGCAATTTAACTGCTCACTAGGCACCTCATAACATAACACTACATCTGGAACTGTAATTTAAACATCGACTCACTGAATTTTGAACTGTAACCCACTAACGCTCCCTAAACAATGAACACTGATATGAGCCCCAGCAAAATACTATTCCTAATCACCTACTATCTTCCCCTAATCCACCACACACCCACAAACCACATCATAGACAACACCATCCATACAATTCACAAATCACCCATACAACCCATATACAACATGACTATCAACCACGATCACCATCAACAGAAAAGAATGAAAGGACTTAACATACGTATACATCCAGAAGACAGACAACTGATAAAAATTAACACTACCTCAAATCCAATCGATCATTACCAGCAAATACAAATAGGATACATCAACGCCAGATCGGCAGTCAATAAAACCACGACACTAACCGACTGGATCACAGATGACCATCTCGACTTCCTCCTTATCAGCGAAATTTGGATCCATGACCCCAAAGACCCAATAATCTTAGAGCTCTGCCCTCCAGGATGCAAAATCACCCACTGGACAAGAGAAGGAAAAAGAGGAGTATTGTGTTCAGTACTGGTCTCCGTATCTCAAAAAAGGTATAGTAGAATTGGAAAAGGTACAGCGAAGGGCGACGAAAATGATAGTGGGGATGGGACGACTTTCCTATGAAGAGAGGCTGAGAAGGCTAGGGCTTTTCAGCTTGGAGAAGAGACGGCTGAGGGGAGATATGATAGAAGTGTATAAAATAATGAGTGGAATGGATCGGGTGGATGTGAAGCGACTGTTCACGCTATCCAAAAATACTAGGACTAGAGGGCATGAGTTGAAGCTACAGTGTGGTAAATTTAAAACGAATCGGAGAAATTTTTCTTCACCCAACGTGTAATTAGACTCTGGAATTCGTTGCCGGAGAACGTGGTACGGGCGGTTAGCTTGACGGAGTTTAAAAAGGGGTTAGATAGATTCCTAAAGGACAAGTCCATAGACCGCTATTAAATGGACTTGGAAAAATTCCGCATTTTTAGGTATAACTTGTCTGGAATGTTTTTACGTTTGGGGAGCGTGCCAGGTGCCCTTGACCTGGATTGGCCACTGTCGGTGACAGGATGCTGGGCTAGATGGACCTTTGGTCTTTCCCAGTATGGCACTACTTATGTACTTATGTACTTATGTAGGTATAGCAATAATCTATTAATCTCAATTCACAGTCACAACAACAGCAGAATCTATTCGCCCCCAACTCGAAATAGCCTCAGTCAGAATTAACCACCCCAACCTACATGAACACCTATACTTAATCCTATTCTACAGACCCCCAGGCAATTGGCAAGACTCACAAATGTACTTTCAAGCTTTCATATCGAATACTTGCCTGTCCACCCAGAACCTTATCATAGCAGGTGACATCAACCTTCACCTTGAAGATACTAACTCAAGCAATGTAAGCGAATGCAAAGACTTCCTCCAACTATGGGAGATCCACTGGCCAAACACACAACCCACCCATAAAAAAAGGACATACACTAGACATCATCACCCACAAATTCTCATCAGATCCAAATCTCACAATAACAGATACAAAATGGATAGCCAGACCATGGTCTGACCACTACAGTGTTAACCTCTCCCTCCACTGGAGAACAAAAAAGACACAACAAAAACAAAAACAACAAACCTACACTACAAGAGGCAAAATAGACCCACTAATTTTCTGGCAACAACTTTACACCGAGGAATGGATAACGCCTACAGACTCACCCCAATTTCTTCAAGAATGGGATAACAGATGCAGAACAATACTAGACAATATAGCACCACTTCAAACCAGAACCTCACACAGAAAAAACTCAATACCATGGTTTAACAAAGAATTGAAAGAACTAAAAACTCGGGTCAGAAGACTTGAAAGAGCATGGAACAAGAAAAAAGACGAAAACACACTCAAAGACTGGAAACAACTACAAAGAAAATACAAATACGCTATCAGACAAACCAAAAGAACATATTACAAAACCAAAATAGGACCAAACTACAAAGATACACACAAATTCTTCTCACTCGTAAACAATCTCCTAAACACCACTACAGCCACCTCCAACAACACAGAAACCCCATCAGCAATCAATCTCGCAAACTACTTCAAGGAAAAAAATCATAAAGCTCAGACATATGATACCTACAAATACAACGGACTACACAAACATACTTGAATGCCTAGACCCGAAACCCGGGGAATGCCCAGCAGGCCGATCATGGACCAACTTTGACAAGCTCTCACCAAAGGAAATCTCACATTGGCTCGGAAAATATGCCAAATCACAATGCAAATTAGACATATGCCCTAACAGCCTAATAAGAACTGCACCCAAACAATTCAAAACAGACCTCATGAATCACGTAAATCACAGGCTTCAAAACGGGCTCTTTCCCACGGATAAAGGAAACATCCTACTAACTCCGCTACCGAAAGATGCTAAGAAGAACACAATGGATTTAACCAACTACCGCCCAGTAGCATCTATCCCATTCATAACCAAACTCATGGAAGGCATAGTGACGAAACAACTCACTGAATACCTAAATAAACACTCAATCCTGCACGAATCTCAATCAGGATTTCGGACAAACCACAGCACAGAAACTGTTTTAGTAGCCGCAATGAACTCATTCAAACAAGCAATCACAACTGGTAACAACATACACGTCCTACAATTCGACATGTCCAATGCCTTCGACATGGTTAATCATGAAATACTATTACACATACTAGAATACTTCGGAGTAGGAGGCACAGTAATCAAAGGATTCCTAACCACAAGATCATACCAAGTAACAAAGAACGCGGACAGATCACCCCCATGGACACCCGAATGTGGAGTACCCCAAGGATCCCCCCTATCACCAACCTTATTCAACCTAATGATGATACCATTAGCCAAACTGCTAGCTAATCAAAACCTCAATCCTTACATAAATGCAGATGATGTCAAAATCTACATCCCGTTCAAACATGACCTAAATGAGTTACTATTGATCGAAACCTCACTCTCGATACTCACGTGAAGAACACAAAGAAAAAGATGTTCCACACCATGTGGAAACTCAAAAGAGTAAAGCCATTCTTCCCGAGATATGTCTTCCAAACCCTGATACAGTCTATGGTAATAAGCCATCTGGATTACTGCAACGCATTATATGCAGGCTGCAAAGAACAGACTATCAAAAAACTCCAAACAGCCCAGAATACTGCCGCCAGACTCATATTTGGAAAAACTATGAAAGTGCAAAACCCCTAAGAGAGAAACTGCACTGGCACCCACTTAAAGAACGCATTGCCTTCAAGATATGTACGATTGTACACAAAATTATCCAAGCAGATGCCCCGATCTACATGCTGAACCTAGTGGACCTACCTCCCAGAAACGCCACAAGAACATCCCGCAAATTTCTCAATTTGAACTTCCCCGGCTGTAGAGGACTAAAATACAAGATGATGCATGCCACTACCTTCTCCTACACGAGCACACAAATATGGAATGCTCTACCCACAGACCTGAAATCAATTGTCGAAACAAATAACTTTCGCAAATCCCTGAAGACATACTTCTTCAACAAGGCCTATAATGAGAACCAACAGCTTCACTAATTCACCTTCCCAACCCAACCAGCTATGAAAATCCACTCCCACTATCATCCACCCAATCACTTCCTTTTTTCTTCCCTACTTAACCTCTACACACTACTAACTGTATCTGATATTCTGGAATGACAAAGCCACATTGAGCCTGCAAATAGGTGGGATAATGTGGGATACAAATGCAATAAATAATAATAATAATAATAATCATGGGAAGAAGGGTGCCCAAGGAAACCATCCTGAACTTTTCTCGAACCAGATAGTTGTTCAGGGCCCTTAGGTCTAGGATGGGACGCATCCCCCATTGTTTTCTTTTGCACAAAAAGTACCTGGAACAGAATCCCAGCCCTTCTTCCCCTGATGGAACAGGCTCAACCGCAGTGGCCTTCCTCTGCAAGTACCTGCCTGTGCTGGGAGCTGTAAGAATGAGCTCCTGGTGGGCAATTTGGAGGTTTGGATTCCAGATTGAGGGTGTTTCCTAACCGCATTATTTGAAGAACCCACCGGTCGGAGGTTATGAGAGGCCACCTTTGGTGAAAAAACATCAACCTCCCCCTTACTGGCAAGTCGTCCAGTATGGACACTTTTACAGAGGCTATGCTGAACTGGAGCCAGTCAAAAGCCCGCCCCTTGCTTTTGCTGGGGAGCAGAGTGGGCCTTAGACGCACGCTGTTGACGAGAACGAACGCGCTGGGGCTGAGCCTGGGCAGGCTGCTGAGAAGCAGGAGTGTACCTACACCTAGAGTAGGAATAGGGAGCACTTCTCTTCCCTCCAAAATACCTCCTAGATGAGGAGGCTGTAGCAGAAGGCGCCTGGTGGGAGAGAGAATCCATAGCATCATTATGCGTCTTAATCTGATTAATGAGACCCTCTACTTTTTCTCCAAAAAGATTATCCCCCCGGCAAGGAACATCCACCATCCGCTGCTGGACAGAATGATCCAGGTCAGAGATACGCAGCCATGAGAGTCTGCTCATCACTATACCTTGAGCAGCGATCCTGGATGTCATGTCAAAAGTGTCAAAAGTACCCCTGGCCAGGAACTTGCGACACACCTTCTGCTGCCTGACCACCTGGCGAAAAGGCTCGGTCAGCTCCGTAGGGAGTGTCTCAACCAAGCTGGACAGTTGACATATCGAGTCCCGCAAGTGTACGCTCATGAAGAGCTGGTATGACTGGATCTTGGCAGTGAGCACAGCAGCCTGATATGTCTTTCTCCCAAAAGAGTCAAGAGTCCTAGCTTCTCTGCCTGGGCGCGCCAAAGCATAGTCACTAGTACTCCTAACTCTCATGAGAGCGGAATCCACCACCATGGAATTGTGGGGTAATTGGGACCTAATCAATCCAGGTTCACCATGGATCCGGTATTGGGACTCAGCTTTCTTGGGAACCACAGGGCCAGACAGAGGGGGTGGACCAGTTTTGCATAAGGACTTCCTTCAGTACCTTATGCAGAGGGACCGTCACAGCCTCTTTAGGTGGAGAAGAATAATCCAGGACCTCGAGCATGTCAGTCCTGGGCTCATCCTCAACCTCCACAGGGAAGGGAATAGCCATAGCCATTTCCCGGACAAAGGAGGAAAAAAAACAGACTCTCGGGTGGAGATAGTCTTCTTTCCAGGGGAGGAGAAGGGTCAGAGGGAATCCCAAAGGACTCATCAGAAAAAGAAGTACCTGGGATCTTCCTCTGATCCCCACGTGCGCTCCTGCTCAGTGTCGGAACCTGTGTTAAGGTACTCTGACACTGGACCTGCCTCAACGCCGAGGAACGATGTCCTCTGTGGCGATGTCGAGAAGTCGACGCCCGATCCAACTGCAGCGAAGCTCCTTCCACCGATGTTGAAGTGGAGTCGACCTGGGTGGCAGCCGACGCCGATGCCGCAGGCAGCACTGCAGTCGGAGACCTCACCACAGGAGAAGGGCCAGACACCGCTACAGCAGATGTCACAGAAGGCGCAAGCACCCCCGACACTGAAGCTAATTGTCGCAGTAAGCCTTCCAGAAGTTCTGGAAACAAGGCCCGGACATGCTCGTCAAGAGCCGCCATCGGAGATAGCTGCGGGACCGGTAGAACAGGCAGTGTCGGAATCCATGGAGGCTCAGGAGCAGGTACCGGGCTGCCAAAAGACCGACGCATTGGCACCTCCTGTACCGAGGGGGAGCGGTCCTCCTCGGCGCCGACTCTCTCGACGCCCCGGAGCTCCCGGTACCGTGCATCAATGGAGAATGATGTCGGTGCTTCTTAGCCTTCGCTCGACGCCCGTCGAGACTCCTCGGTACCAATAAGGAGGATGTGGAATCCTCACATCTCCTCGAGCCAGGTCCGACGAAGATTGGTCCCGGGGGGCCTACTTAACAGGAGGCCTCGAGACAGGTGGAGACCAACTCGACACCTCACTGTTCCCAGCGCGAGTTGCTCTCAGCAGCCATTACCTCTCTCCTCAACATCGATGCTCCTGTCGATGTCGACGACCTCGGTACCGATGTCGAAGGACCGGAGTGAGCCCCAAAAAGCTTCTCTTGTTGGGCCTCTCGAGACGCTTGGGTCCATTTCTTCATACGAAGACACAGGCTACAAGTGGCTGGGCTATGGTTGGGCCCAAGGCACTGGATACACCAGGCGTGGCCGAACTCAAAATAGAGAAGTTCTTCCTGGGGCTGAGAGGAACGATCAGGAAAACCGCACCCCACCACAGAGAAAAAAAGAACTAAAGAGGCACGCTCGCACGGCGGGCAGTCGTTTGCATTGCCTGCGCGATGGAACTTTCCCGAAAGACTTTGTTTTTATTTTGCTTGCAAAATTTGTTTGCCGATTCCTGGGCCGCTGCAGATGTCGACCCACATGTGAGAACAAGCTGCCTGCTTGTCCTCGGAGAAGAACTTGAATGGTGCCATCCGTTTTACCAAAACCACATACAGCAATCTCAGGCCCTCATCTCGAACCCTGCAAATGCGGTAGGTATAATGTATGCAGTGGCGTACCAAGGGGGGGGCAGTGGGGGCGGTCCGCCCTGGGTGCACGCTGCTGGGGGTTGGTGCCACGCCGGTCAGCATCGTTGGTTTCCATGCTCCCTCTGCCCCGGAACAGGTTACTTCCTGTTCCGGGGCAGAGGGAGCATGGAAACCAACGACGCTGACCGGCGCGCAGCACCCCCCCAGCGGCGTGCACCCGGGGGGGGGGTTCTTTCGCCGGGGTGGCGGGTGTCCCTTCGCCAGGGGAGGGGGTCGCGCTGCACGGAGGGGGGCGCTGCACCCGGGGGGGGGGCAGGGCGCTGCACCCGGGGGGGGCAGGGCGCATCGGCGATCCGCCCCGGGTGTCAGCGCCCCTCGGAACGCCACTGAATGTATGTTGACACTGTTGGGAGACTTCCATCTTCTCCACCCAACAACAGAGAAATGACATGAATTACATCATACTTTCATAGTGGAAGACATCATGGGTAATCTATATCATACAATGTCCATATTTCCTTCTCTACATTGGTAAAAACAACAGAGCAAATCAAAACACGTATCATCGAACACTGAAGCTATATACACAGGAAAATTGAGAGTGCCCCACTGGTCTACCACTGGCATTTGCAAATCATACTATTTATGAGCTAAAGTTTCTTGTTTTCAAACTGTATAAATCCAATTGGAGAAGGAAAAATTTGTATAACCTCCTCCTGAGAGAAGAACAAAGGTTTATCTTTGATCTCAATACAATCGCACATTATGGTCTCAACAATGAAATTACTGATCATGCGTGTGACTGTTTTTATTAACCACACTATATATGCTTTCAGGTTTATATGCATACTCTTTAGAAGCAATAACTTTTGCCACTTTCAGACCATTCCGTACCTTGTTTTTTACAATAGGCTTTTCCATTATATACACAATAGCCTTTTTGCCCATAGAGTGATAGCAATCAATTTTTCTGTCAGATACACGCGCACTGTGCCACTACACCATCCATTTCCTGCCGTTACATTGTATTGATTGCTACAATATTTATTTTATTTCAGATATTAATTAGGAACAATCTGAGTTACTTTCTACTCTCTACTACTGTCTTTTAGGCATATACAGTTTCTTAGGTAAGTCACTCAGGGGATTATTAAAGCTTAGCTCGAGTTATCTACAGCAGGGCCCATAGGAATAAAATGGGCCCTGCTGCAGATAACTCGAGCTAAGCTTTAGTAAACAACCCCCTCAATCATATCACTTTCATTTAGAATATTACAACATGAAACCTTGGCCATTTATTATTTTTTTTATTTTATTTTTTAACACTATCTTGTCTTTTGATTTCAACGTCATGTAATTTAGAATAACTTCTTCGACACAAGTTTTTTTTTATCTGGAGTATTAAACAATATACGGTTGTCTTTTTATGTAGGTTTGCAAAAATCTGGACGCAATTTTAGCAAATAGGTATCCGCCTAGCTTTCACATTCTGCTATGAAGTAATTTCAGTTTATTCTCAGATACATTTAGTTATTACTTCCCCTTTTGCATTTTTTTTTACCAAGGCTATTCAAAGCATGCTAGCTTTCACACTTTACTGACCGCATTCAATACGTTTTCTCAGCACCACATCACCAGAGCATTTTCATCATCACTATATCAGCAGTTTTGTTTTGGGCGCCTTTTGGACTTGTATATAGCTATGTCTCTTACCTTCAGTTTACTTTTGGCATTTTGCCATTCATATGTGTAACACAGACACCTAGTGTTTTTGCTCACCACACAACGCGACACCTTTTTCAAGTTAAGCCACCGACCCTGTGGTCTTTTTAGCATCTGACACTTTCCTTTTTCATACGGCAATTAGGAATAAGCATCTGTTTTACGCAGCACAATGTCCTCTCGATACACACTGGGTTTTCCAAATTTCATTTTAGATACTAGTTCCAATCACTTCCTGGTTCCACCATATAGACTGTTTCCACTAATATGAATGCATGATACCGAGGATGTTTCTTCTGTTTCATATACACACCCCTTTAAGGAGCAAGGCTCGTGCTGTATATATTATTCAGATGAGTCAAACATCCGTATGTTTACCTTGGGTCACCCGCTCCTTTTGGAAGCTACACTTATCTGTTTTTTATTCGTTTCCTATCATCTTCACACATGATGATGTTATTTGTCCTATTTCTTTTTATGTTATCCCAGTGCTAGTTTGCATTATCACTATTTTCGTCCATTCACGCATACATTTTTACATTGATCAATTTTTATTGTCTCCAGTCTAATGTTACATCAGACTCATGGGATCATACAACTTTTTTTTCTTTTTACATTTGAGCGACTACCCCCTCTATAGTTTGACATTTAAGCTACATACTTTTTTTTCGCCATTTGTGCCATGGGCTGCTTCCTTTGGACTATGGTGTCACAGTTTTTCTACTACACATACTCTTTCTTTTTTGCTTTTTCCGCAGCAGGGTGAATCACATACCTGCCAACATTATATTTTTTTTTACAGAGCTCTGTCCTTTTTACCGACCGAAGGGAGGTTTACTGAACACTGCATGTGCCACACACTCCTGCCTGAACTGTGAAATGCTATTTACTTCCTTTTTCACTATTTTATTTGTACATGTGGCATTTTCTCTATTTACTGTTCACTCTGTGAATATTTTCTCATATTCAAGTGCACATTTTCTTTTTGTGACCTTTCTTCATACTCCCAAACTGCTTTTTTGGTTGTACTTGCATACATGGTGTCTCAAGCTTTTACTCAGTATTATACTGCTTTCCTTATAGACCACATTACCTCATCATCACTCAAGTAGATTCATTATTGGAGTTTTCAAACACCAGATCAAGTACTGAAGGTCAGCCATATACTTTCCATTTATTTACTAATTTAGGATTTAAAATATATAGCTGGCAAATTCAGAGTTCACCCTTAAGATGCACCTTTTTGTGCCACATCTCACCATTGCTTTCCGGTGTCAAGAATAACATGCCCCCACTTTTTTTACTTGATGATGTTTCACTGTAGTCTTTAACCCAATGAAATATTCATCGTTATCATGATTTGCTCTAACTTCACTGATGGTACGCAACAACAGCATGTTTGCTTTTGGACTGTTTGGATGTACTAGCATTGTTTGATTACTGTTATATGGTTTGTTTTTTTTTCAAAAGACACCAACTTTACAAGTTATTATAAGCCTCAACATCTAATTCATTTTTTTAACTTTTGCATTCTTCGATAATCCTATGTTGTCAAATATGGTTTGCATAACCTTTCATCCAATGTTGTATTACAGCTGTTTTCTAATGAATGATGCATCATCTCTTTTATCATAGTTCTCTTTATAGTATTATGTGATCATACATGTTTCTGCACCTACCATTATCATTGTATTATTACCATTACTGTTCATATTTTTATGTGATGATTTTTTAGACTCCTGAGGCAGGCCTGTTGCCGAAACACAGTACTCTGTAAAGTTTCCAATCAATAAAATCTGTTTGAAACACTGCACATCATTTTCCTGGTCTCTTGAGCCCATGGTCTAATTCCTACTGTTCTTCATTTTCGTGGAGGTGTCTGCCTGTGAGGATCCGGACTACAAGTAACAATCTCTCTCAGTCCTTTGTTCTGTACTAGGTAGTCAAAAGTAACTTTACCGGTGAAATAACACACACACACTCACAAATTGCAGTAAATAAATTCAGAGGCCTCTGGGGAGAGAGCAGAGGGTTACACCTGCAATCAGGCAGTATACCCAAAACTGTCTCAAACCCATCCAGTTCTCTGCCTCATTTTTATACGCCAAAAGGCAATTAGATCACAAGTCAGGGTCAGCAGGCTCTTGTCACAAATCACAGGATACAAAATAAGGATATTTATTGGTTCAGATCACATATCATCTTTGCCAGCATTCTAAAAAGATACAAGGTCAGAGGTCAAAACAGCTGTTATTTTCCAGTAAAAATCATTACCATATTGGGAACACAGCACTCTTACGCAAAATACATATATATTTTTTTCAGCCCACATCTGTGTGCTCAATCATGCAAACTATAACAAAATACCATTTTTGGTTCCTTTCTGTATTCTATTTTTACCAACCATATGCACGCATATTGAGTGTCTTTCCTAACATTTGGCTAGACATTTATTATCTTAGCAGATTAAAACTATCAATTCAACACTGGTCAGTAGACTGTCTCTAAATTAGCCTCTTTTTCACAGTTTAATATCTAACTCTTGATACTCATTTATAAGCTGGGGGGGCTAGCATTTTCATATAGGTTCTCGCTATCATCAGATCCCCCCCCCCCCCCCATTGGCTCACTTGGCCCGATCACCAATTTGAACCAAGTGAGTCAATTCAATCTGGGATGGCGTGTGCGATCCCTCAAAGGTAGTTTGCTGCTGCATCATTAATTTAATGTTAGGTTTAGGCATAGCATTTCTCATCATGTGCCATATAGAACAACATTGAATGCAGCAACAACTAATAATCAAAATTATGATTACACCTAGAATGGTTAACACCATGATATGTAGCCATCTAAGGTTTGGCAACCAACTAGTGAGCCAATCAGTTACATTATGAAGTCAAGGGTCTCCAACAATGGAGTGTTCAATGCCTATGGATACATTTTTGAGAGATTTCAATTTTTGCTCAATTAGAACACTAATCTGTCAAGTTAAAACAACATATCCCTTCAAATTCTTCACTTCCATGGTTTGTTCTAAGGAGCAAGGAGTCTATTACCAGACAATTTTGAATTACAGCCTGCCTCAAACTATGTGTTTCGTGAGTCAAAGCCATAATAACGGAGGAGGTTAGATTAATAGTTTTGGCCAAAGCACATGCTAGATTACTGAGGGGATTGTTGCTTGTAGACCGGATCTTCACAAGGAGACAACTGTAATGTCATCTCTTTGTACTGAGTTTATCTTGATGTTTACTGATCTTGGATCCAACATTGTGGTCTGTTGTACAGGATTTTTCTTTCTTTATATTATTTTCCTGTACTTTTTGCCTATTTCATATCATGGATATTTTGTAAGTGATTTATTTTTTTAACAGTTTTAAGATTACAAAGTTAAAAATTTTAAAAAAATGTAAATTAGATACAAATTTCTTATACACTACCCTTGTTGTATCTTGAGAGTGAAACATTAAAAAAACATCTGGATCCAGGACAGGCATTTCTATCAAATCAGACGGCATGCAAAATCACTGATGAAACTAACGGGCCCACTATGTTGCATACATTTCTACCGCCTTCCAGGAAGCTGGTCTAACGCTCAAGACGACTTTATGGATTTTGTATCAAACATCTGTACAAATGTTTCTGATGTCCTTCTTATAGGAGATATCAATCTGCATCTAGGAAAACTCCATGACCCAAGCACCAGAAACTAATAACCTTCCTAAACCAATGGGACCTCATCTCATGTAAAAGGTTATCTACTAGATATACTAGCTTACAGATTCACAGCAAATAATAACCTCATCCTAGAAAACCTTAAATGGGAAAAAGTGTTATAATCAGATCATAGCAAACTCACGTTCACACTACAATGGAAAGAAAAAGGCAAGAATAGGGAACCAAGAAAAACACACAAATGTACAACTAGAGGAACAGTGGACACTCATAGCTTCTGGGCAATAACGCAGAATGAACAGACAGGCATATTACCCAATAACATCCAGTTCATGAGAAACTGGGATGAATTAAGCAAAAACACACTGAAAAAAATAGCACCACTCAAAACAAAAAACAAGAAATAAAAAAAAAACCCATGCACATGATTTAATGAAGAGCTAACTAGGGATGAAAACACTTTGCAGAAAATTGGAAAGAAACTGGTCCAAAAAATAAATCAGACATGACCAAAAATATATGGAGGAAAGCTTTAAGGACGCACAAATATAAAAAGTGTGAAAGCAGAATATTACAACACATAAGTGAGTCCAGAATGAATAAACACGAAAAACATGAGCTAATGAACCACTTACTAAACACCAAAAACCTATCAGCATCAAAAGACACACCACCAACAGCAGAGCTACCCACATTATTATTTTGAGCAGAAAATAACAAAAATAAGATCAAATCTTCACAACTGCAAAACCAACAATGATCACATCACACCAAACAGAATATGGTCCTCCTTTAAAACACTAACAGCCAGCTCAGTCAAAACACTTAAATATGCACATGCTGCCTACTAGATAGCTGCCCTAATTATATGATGAAAAATCCACTAGACTGGTTCATTAAATGATTCACTAAACACTTAGAATACATGCTCTTGAAAGGTCAATACCCAACCAATAAGAGAAAAATCATATTCACTCCAATTCCTAAAAACGCTAACAACAAGATCAGCGACCCCACAAAACTGATCAGTGGCCTCAATACCACTACTGACCAAAACAATGGAGGTTCTAGTAGCACAACAACTAGTGGAATACCTGATGCACTTCTCAGGCCTTCACAATTCTCACTCAGGTTTCAGACCAACGTATAGCAAAGTCATAACCACACTTAACAAAATTCAGAAAATTAATAAGACACGGTCAGAAAATTCTACTAGTACAATTTGATATGTTGAATGCATTCAGTGTAGTACCACACAACACTACTGACCCTGCTAGACAACATGGGAATCAGTGGAGCAGTAGCAGCCTGGTGAAAAGGTTTATTTAGATCATATCAAGTAAAAATAACCAACCAGTTCTCAGCCCCATGGATCCCACAAGGCTTCCCAATATTACCAATATTATTTAATGCAATGAGGTCCCACTTAGAAAGGAATTAGAAAAAATGGGATTTAATCCATTTATATACACCGATGATGTCATTATCTATGTAACTTTTAACAACATCACAGAGCTATCAGACAAGGTCAAAAAAGGTCTGGATCTCATGGAAAATTGGGCCACAATTTTCAAACTAGAGACTATCAATAGAAATCAAACAAAATAAAACATGGAAAAGAAAATAAGACGATACCTTTTTTATTGGACATAACTTAATACATTTCTTGATTAGCTTTCAAAGGTTGCCCTTCTTCGTCAGATCGGAAATAAGCAAATGTGCTTATTTCCAATCTGACGAAGAAGGGCAACCTTCGAAAGCTAATCAAGAAATGTATTAAGTTATGTCCAATAAAAAAGGTATCATCTTATTTTCTTTTCCATGTTTTATTTTGTTTGATTTCTATTGATAACCTTAAGAGTGGACTAACACGGCTACCACACTCCCAAACTAGAGAGAAAATCAAATTCTTGGTTCTGTCTAGCCCGTACAATCCCACATCTCACCATAATTTCACAATCGACCAAACATCATACCCAATAGAACCACAACTAAAAATATTAGGAATTATTTTTGATAAACATCCGACCCTGGAAAATCAAGTTTCGTCAGTCACATCAAAGAGCTTTATGGAAACTGAGAAGGATTAGAGACTATTTTCCCAATCTCTCTGTCTGACAGTACAATCCATGATATTGCCCCAACTAGATCACTGCCATGCAGCATATGTAGGATGCAAAGAAAACTTGCTAAAATCAATGCAAACTGTCTAAAACACGGCGGCAAGACTAATATTCAAAAAGTCGAAATACAAAAGAGCAACCCCACTGCTTGCAATGATACACTGGCTCCCAATTCAGGCTAGTCTAATTTTTAAAACTAGCACTCTAATTTTCAAAATACCGTTTGGAATGTCTCCTGACTACATTAGACCTGATTGAACTATCACCAAGAAATACAAGCCCAGAAAGCAAAGGATACTTACTACTCCATTTGCCAAACTACAGAAACACAATTTACAAAATCCATCTATTCGGCGGGATTCAGCTATCTAAGTTCCAAATAGTGGAACTCAGTTCCCAGAGACACAAGAAGCATTACTATCTCCAGAAAAGAACTAAAAACCCATCAATGCAAGAGATTTTAAGGTTAATCATATGTGCTACTAATGTTCCTTACTGCTTGTAATTGTAAAAAACATTGTTCTACTCTCGTAACTGTTAAATGTAAGCCACATTGAACTAGAACTTGTTTTTGGATAATTGTGGGATATAAGAATGAACAAATAAATAAATACAGGCTCCATATACAATTTAAAAAAAAAAACAAACAAAACAAAGAACATTGCTTAAAAACAGCATTGGTAACCAATACAATTGCACCAGCAATGGAATGGCTCTATCGAACTTAGAAACCTTAAAAATGAATCAGGCTGTTGTATTTAATAAAGTTTGAAGTTTCTTTACAACCATTTATTTATTTATTGCATTTGTATCCCACATTATCCCACCTCTTTGCAGGCTCAATGTGGCTTACAATTCATCATGGGTACTGGAAAATAGAAGTGAATATACATTAGGTTTACAGAAGGTTTGTGTTACATGGTGGTGAAATTCATGATGGTGTTAAAGCAAAAGACATAATAAGACAGTTCTAAAAGTTTTACAGATTATACAGTTACACATGTTGATCTTTGTGATATATCTTGTCGAAGAGATAAGTTTTCAGTAGTTTGCGGAAATTGGTCAATTCATAGACCGTTTTCAGGTTACGTGGCAGCGCATTCCAGAGCTGCGTGCTCGTATAGGAAAAGGTAGGATAAAGAATGAGGGGTGTGCGGGAAGATTTTTTTGCGTTCCTGGGTGGTAGTTCTATTAGATCTGACATGTAGGCTGGGGCGTTACCATGGATGATTTTATGGACTAAAGTGCAAAGTTTGAACGTGATGCGTTCTTTTAGTGGGAGCCAGTGTAGTTTTTCTTGTAGAGGTTCCGCGCTTTCGTATTTTGGTGTGCCGAATATAAGTCTGGCTGCCGTGTTCTGGGCATATCTTTGCAACCCATATAAACAATGTTGCAACAATTGATATGAGCCAACACCACTGATAGTGCAATAAGGGAATGGGGTTTGCAGGGTTCCCACGGGGATGGAAGCCATTCTGAGGTGTTTCCGACGGGATGAAAGCAATTCTGCAGGGTTCCTGCAGGGACAGAAGTAATTCCTGCGGGGTTCCTATGGAAGGGTAAGTTGCACCTTAACTAGCCTCTCATCTACAGAGTACCACATTCTTTGAGTGCTGTCTCCTCCTCCTTGCTTTAACAGCATAAATGTGGAAAGTCTTCCATTAAGGAGGTGGTAGAGACACAAATGATGACTGAAGTCAAAAAGGCATGGGATGAACACAGAGGATCTCTAATTAGAAAACGGAAGTTATAAAAAACCTAACCTTAAATGGCTGCATGAGTGTGGATGTGTCGAGTGACGCTTAGATGGCAACTCTGGCTGTGATGAACTAGGGCCGATACTGGGCAGACTTGCATGGTCTGTGTCTCATATATTGCAAATGCTAGAAGCCTAAGAAATAAGATGGGAGAGTTAGAATGTATTGTACTAAATGAAAAATTAGATATAATAGGAATCTTTGAGACCTGGTGGAAGGAAGATAACCAGTGGAATACAGTCATACTGGGGTACAAATTATATCGTAGTGATAGGGTGGATTAAATTGGTGGAGGGGTAGCACTGTATGTTAAGGAGGGCCTTGAATCAAATAGATATAAAATTCTACAGGAAACAAAGCACAACTTGGAATCCCCCTGTAGATTGAAATTCCATATGTAAAGGGAAAAATGGATAGTGATAGCAGTGTACTTACCATCCACCTGCCCAGGTTGAACAGACAGATGTAGAAATGTTATCGGAAATTAGGGAGGCTAACAAACTGGGCAACACAATAATAATGGGTGATTTCAATTACCCTAATATTGACTGGGTTAATGTAACATCGAGGCATGCTAGGGAGGTAAAATTCCTTGACAAAATCAAGGATTGCTTTATGGAGCAGCTGGTACAGGAGCAGACAAGTGAAGGAAAAATTCCACACCTAGTCCTTAGTGGAGCGCATGATCTGGTGCAGGAGGTAATGGTGATGGGGCCGCTTGATAGCAGTGATCATAATATGATCAGATTTGATATTAGCTTTGGAGCAACAGTATACACAAGATATCCAATACGTTAGCATTTAACTTTCAAAAAGAAGACTATGATAAAATGAGAAGAATGGTGAAACAAAAACTTAGAAGAGTAGATACGAGAGTCAAAAATTTACATCAGGCGTGAAAGCTGTTCAAAAATATCATCCTGGAAGCCCAGGGCAAATACATTCCATGTACCGTGTTTCCCCGAAAATAGGACATCCTCCGAAAGTAAGACCTAGTAGAGGTCTTGCTTAAATTTGAAAATATAAGGCATCCCCCGAAAATAAGACCTAGCAGGGGAGGCCTTATTTTTCGGGGAAACATCGGGGTCACCCCCCCACCCGAGATCGCCGGCTCCCCCCCCCTCGATCAGCGGCTCCCCCCGCCCTCAGTCACTCCCGGAACCAACCTCTTAACCGCTTCCTTTCACCTTCGCACTCGCCGCAAGCAGCAGGGCTGGCCACTCCTTCCTTCCGTGTCCCGCCCTCGTCTGCCGTTACGTTACGTCAGGCGAGGGCGGGACACGGAAGGAAGGAGTGGCCTGCCCTGCTGCTTGCGGCGAGTGCGAAGATGAATGGTGAAAGGAAGCATTTAAGAGGTTAGTTACTTCCGGGAGCGACTGAGGGCAGGGGGAGCCACCGATCGAGGAGGGGAGCCGGCGATCTCGGGGGGGGGGGGGAGGGACCCCGATGTTTCCCCGAAAAATAAGGCCTCCCCTGAAAATAAGACCTAGCAGGTCTTGGGGAGCAAAATTTAATATAAGACAGTGTCTTATTTTCGGGGAAACACGGTACTAAAAAAGGATGGAGGAAGACCAACAGCCAGCATGGTTAAAAAGTGAGGTGAAGGAAGCTATTACAGCTAAAAGAAAATCCTTCAGAAAATTGAAGAAGAAACCGACTGAAAATAATAAGAAACAGCATAAGGAAGTTCCGAGAGAAGACATTTCTCTGGTAAGTGAACACTATTTTGCTTTGTGCTTTGGGAACTTAAGATTGGGGTTTAAAGGAGGAATTGTAGGTTAATGATAGGCAAAATAAAAATATAAAAAGCAAATTTTATCAACGAATCTCCATAGTCTTTTCCACTTAGTTTTAAAAACTTTGTACCACAGCATTAATAGATAGAATCTAGTAGGCACTGCAGGATCTAGTTTAGTCTTCCCATCCACCTTAACACCCGCCCACCCCTAGGACAACTCTTCATTTATAGTCAGTTATTATTGTAATTAGGGTAACAAGCAAGGCGTGCTCTTACAGAGTTTTAAATACATTTCATTACCATGTAAGAAGGAAACACTAAATAAATCACACAATATACAATCAGGCTTATTTTCGAAAGAGAAGGGTGCCCATCTTTCGACACAATTCGGGAGATGGGCGTCTTTCCCTCAGGGTCACCCAAATCAGCATAATCAAAAACCAATTTTGGGCATCCTCAACTGCTTTCCATTGCAGGGACGACCAAAGTTCATGGGGGCGTGTCGGAAACATAGCAAAGGCGGGACTGGGGCGTGCTTAACACATGGGCATCCTTGGCCGATAATGGAAAAAAGAAGGGAGTTTCTGATGAACACTTGGCCGACTTTACTTGGTCCTTTTTTTTTTACGACCAAGCCACAAAAATGTGCTCTAAATGAGCTGATGGCCACCGGAGGGAATCGGGGATGACCTCCCCTTACTCCCCCAGTGGTCACTAACCCCCTCCCACCCTAAAAAAAAATTAATATTTTTTTCAGCCTCTATGCCAGCCTCAAATATCAAACCCAGCTCCATGACAGCAGTATGCAGGTCCCTGGAGCAGTTTTAGTGGGTACTGCAGTGCACTTCAAGCAGGCGGGCCAAGGCCCACCCCCCATACCTGTTATACTTGTGGTGGTAAGTCTGAGCCCTTCAAAACCCACCACAAACCCACTGAACCCACATCTAGGTGCCTCCCTTCATCCCTAAGGGCTATGGGTGTACACTTGTGGGGAGTGGGTTTTTTTTTTTTGGGGGGGGGGGTTAGGGGGCTCAGCACACAAGGTAAGGGAGCTATGCACCTGGGAGCTTTTTCTGAAGTCCACTGCAGTGCCCCCTAGGGTGCCCTGGAATGTCAGGGGGACCAGTGCACTATGAATGCTGGCTCCTCCCACAACCAAATGGCATGGATTTGGTCATTTCTGAGATGGGTATCCTTGGTTTCCATTATCGCCAAAAATCGGGGACGACCATCTCTAAGGTCGACCTAAATGTTGATATTTGGGCGTCTCTGACCGTATTATCGAAACAAAAGATGGCCGCCCATCTTGATTCGATAATACGGGTTTCCCTGCCCCTTCGCGGGTCATCCTGCGAGGACATCCTCAGGAAAATTTGGGTGCCCCGTTCAATTATGCCCCTCTATATAAACTAAAAGACACTTTTATAATAGGCTAATATCTTTAATACTGTAGCAAGTTTTAAATTATTGAAAAACTCAAAAACACTAAGATAGTGTCACATGTATGATTATCTCCCAGTTGGTGAGATGTCATATGTGTGTGCCCGATGCAAAGAGCTCCTAGCTTTCAGAGAACGTGTCCATTCTCTTGAGGCTAGAGTAGCAGACTTGGTGGAGGTGAGGGAGACAGAGAGGTACATAGAGGAGACCTACAGGGATGTTGTAGAGGTCCCACCTCCAGTCTGGTAGCCCCTGTGCTACCTTGGAGGAGGGAGGTCTCCTAGAAGGAAAGCATCACCCTGGTGAAGTAGGAAGTACTCCTGTAGTCAGGACCTGCCCACCAGGGGATGTTCTACCCTCTCACCCGGAGAATATGTCTCCAAGTGCTGCCCGGGAGGGAAAGGTTATGACAGCTGTTGTAGTTGGTGATTCAATCATTAGGCATATAGATAGCTGGGTGGCTGGTGGACGTGACGATCGCCTGGTGACTTGCCTGCCTGGTGCGAAGGTGGCGGACCTCACGCGTAACCTAGATAGGATTTTAGATAGTGCTGGGGAGGAGTCGGCTGTCTTGGTTCATGTGGGTACCAATGACATAGGAAAATGTGGGAGAGGTTCTGGAAGCCAAATTTAGGCTCTTAGGTAGAAAGCTCAAATCCAGATCCTCTAGGGTAGCATTTTCTGAAATGCTACCCGTTCCACGCGCAGGGCCCAAGAGACCGGCAGAGCTCCGGAGTCTCAATGTGTAGATGAGGCGATGGTGCAGGGAGGAGGGTTTTAGATTTGTTAAGAACTGGGCAACATTTGGGGAAGGGGGAGCCTATTCCGAAAGGACGGGCTCCACTTTAACCAGGGTGGGACCAGGCTGCTGGCATCAGCATTTAAAAAGGAGATAGAGCAGCTTTTAAACTAGAAGTGGGGGGAAGGCCGACATTTGCTCAAAAGGGCATGGTTCAGGATAAGGTATCTTCAAACATATCAACGAACAAGGGAAGATAGGGTTTCCCCGATAGTGAGGTTCCAAAAGAGACCGTAGTAGATCAGGTGTCCTTAAATAAAAATCAGACAAAAGATTGCAAATTAATACTGTCAAGTACTAAGCATGATGTAAAAAGGAACAACAAACATAGTTTGAAATGTCTATATGCGAATGCCAGGAGTCTAAGAAATAAGAAGGGAGAGTTAGAATATATTGCACTAAATGAAAAATTAGATATAATAGGCACCTCTGAGACCTGGTGGAAGGAGGATAATCAGTGGGACACTGTCATACCGGGGTACAAATTATATCGTAGTGATAGGGTGGATCGAATTGGTGGAGGGCTAGCATTGTATATTAACGAGAGCCTTGAATCTAATAGATTGAAAATTCTGCAGGAATTTTTCTGAAGTCCACTGCAGTGCTGCCTAGGGTGCCCTGGCATGTCAGGGGGACCAGTGCACTACAAATGCTGGCTCTTCCCACAACCAAATGGCCTACGCCCCCCCCCCCCCCCCCTAGGGTACTCTGTTCTGTGAATAAATCTCTCTTGTCTATCCCCTTCTCCTCTACTGCTAATTCCAGACTCCGTTCCTTTTATCACGCTGCACCTCACGCCTGGAACAGACTTCCCGAGCTTGTACGTCTAGCCCCGTCTTTGGCCGTTTTCAAATCCAGGCTAAAAGCCCACCTCTTTAACGCTGCTTTTGACTCCTAATCACTACTCACTTGCCCTGTACTCTTTTATCCCCACCTCTTTAATTCCCTTACCTCTTAGTTGTTCTGTTTGTCTGTCCTATTTAGATTGTGTGTTCTTTGAGCAGAGACTGTCTTTTCATGTATGGTGTATAGCGCTGCGTATGCCTTGTAGCGCTATAGAAATGATAAGTAGTAGTAGTAGGAAACAAAACACTTCTTGGAATCACTGTGGATTGAAATTCCATGTGTAAAGGGGAAAAGGTTAGTGATAGGAGTGTACTACTGTCCGCCTGGCCAGGATGAACAGATGGATGCAGAAATGTTAAAGGAAATTAGGGATGCAAACAAACTGGAAAACACGATAACAATGGGTGATTTCAATTACCCCAATATTGACTGGGTAAATGTAACATCGGGACACGCTAGGGAAGTAAAATTCATTGATGAAATCAAGGACAGCTTTATGGAGCAGCTGGTACAGGAGCTGACGAGAAAAGGAAAAATTCTAGACCTAGTCCTTAGCGGAGCGCATGATCTGGTGCGGGAGGTAATGGTGCTGGGGCCGCTTGATAACAGTGATCGTAATACCATTTCCATTTATTCATTTTATATACCGTTTCTTATTGCCAAGTGCAAAACAGAACGGTTTACATTTAAAAAATACAACTCATACATACAAACAAATAATAAGAACTCCAATCATTGATAGAAAAGCACAGCAAACCAAAAATGGCAAAGAAGGACATAACTGGTACGATCTACATGAAATACAGTTAAACTTAACCTTCTACTCCTTCTTTATTATCATAAGTTCTGTTCAATACAGTTTATTAAGAAAAAAAGTTTTCGAAAGTGACTATAGGACTTCTCTAATCTAATCTCTTTTGGAAGCCCATTCCAGAGAAAGAGAGACAGAAAGAAAAAAGCCGATCCCCATGTAGATTCCCATCGAGCCTTAGCAAGAGGAGGAATGACTAACCTATTATCTGTTAATGATCTAAGTGTCCGCATAGCAGTGTAGGGAATCGTCAGGTTTGATAAGTAGCTAGTGGTAAGTGAATGAAAAGCCATGAGTCAGAGCAAGTACTTTAAATTTGACTCTTGCTTCAATCGGAAGCCAATGGAGATATAATAAAGGTGTTATTCTATCATCCCTTCGAGCCCTGCAAATCATGCGAGTCGCTGTGTTTTGTATTCTTTTTAAATTAACTTTAGTAATCCCTTATAAATAACATTACAGTAATCTAGGCGTGTGTCAGGCTTTCAAAGCAGGAACTAGGATCGTGATCCCTTGGGCCACTGCCGAGGAGTGGCAGTGGCAGGCAAAACCACCCCACACAAAGATAAGACAGAACTCTGACAGAGATGGCTAGACTTCACCTGCACCTAGCCACCGTTCCTCAGGAGTTGAGCCCCTGGGTGCAGGTGGCCGGCAGGACTTGCCGGCCAGGGCCGGAACTGGACCCCAGGATACACACAGGGACTAGAACACACAGGGAAGGCTAGGCAGAATACTAGACTAGGACTCTCAGACAGACAAGGGACAGAACTGAAAGCTGCAAGCAGCCACTGAAACAGGGAACAAACGCTGATAGATAAGAGACAGAACTGAAAGCTGCCAGGCAGCCACTGAACAAGAAACACAGACAACCTAGAACTAGACAAAGACATACAAACAAGAAACAAGACTGAGAAACAAGCAATACAGTAAACAAGCAATACGGAACACAAAGCTACACAAAGACTAAACTAGAATCAGGCAAGAATTACAGACTATAAACTGGACTAGGCAGAAGTGCACCAGCACCCCAACATACCAGGGCCTTAGGCGATGCAAAGGCAAAGTAGAGAGTTTCCAAATGGCTAATAAGCCCAGCAGCAGCTGAGATTCAGCTGCAGCAATCACCAGGCAGCTACGGGTGCTGTGCAGGCTCAAACAAGCCAAGCAAGTCTGGCAGGCCGGAAGATCTGGACTGGACTGGGCTGAAGTCTGGAACGGGAAATAGCACATAGACAATCCAATGCAGCCACCAGGTCTGGCCACCAGAGGGCAAGAGGAACACAAACCAAAACACAAGCAGCAAGCATACTGAAGCACAGAGAGGCTTAACACACACAGGTGCAGTATAGTGGAGAAATCAGAGCCATGCTGGAAGCAGTCAGCACACAGAGACAGAGATAACTTAGAAAGACCAGACAGAAGCCAGCTTAGAAGCTGACCACCAGAAATAAAGTAAACCTGAGGGGGGTCACAACCACAGTCGTGACAGCGTGAGATGATATACGCATATGTCAATGTTTTAAGAGAGTTCTTACTTATTAAATTTCTAATTGAACAAAGCTTCCTTAAGTGAAAAAAAGACTTTTTCAATACATCAGATATTTGTTCCTCAAAAGTTAGTGCAGAGTCAATAATGGCCCCTAGATATGTAAAAGATTTAACTGTGGGAATGTTTTGTCCAAATAATGTGGGAACTACTGGTGGAATCGTTCCATGCCCTACTATCCATGATGTTGTTGTCTTATCCGGATTTAATACTAACTGATGTGTTGCCAGCCATTCTGCCACTTTATCAAGACAAATTTGAATTGGTGTAAGATCTATACTTAATGGCTGGACATAGTGAATAAGAAGATCAGATTTGATATTAGCTTTGAAGTAAGTATACATAGGAAAGCAAATACATTAGCGTTTAACTTTAAAAAGGATTCTATGATAAAATGAGAAGAACGGTGAAAAAAAAAAAAAGCTTAGAGGAGCGACTACGAGGGTAAAAAATTTACATCAGGTGTGGATGCTATTCAAAAACACCATCCTGGAAGCCCAGGCCAAATATATTCCGCGTATTAAAAAAGAAGGATGGAAGACCAAACAACAGCCGGCGTGGTTAAAAAGTGAGGTGAAGGAAGCTATTGGAGCTAAAAGAAAATCCTTCAGAAAATGGAAGAAGAAACCAACTGAAAATAATAAGAAACAGCATAAGGAATGTCAAGTCAAATGCAAAGCGCTGATAAGAAAGGCTAAGAGGGACTTTGAAAAAAAGATTGCGTTGTAGGAAAAAACACATAATAAAATTTTTTTTTAGGTATTTTAAAAGCTTGCAAAAGAATCGGTTGGACTGCTAAATGACCGAGTAAAAGGGGAGATCCGGGAAGATAAAGCCGTAGTGGGGAGATTAAATAAATTCTTTGCTTTACCGAAGAAGATATTGGTAGGATACCGGTGCCAGAAATGGTATTCAAAGCTGACGAGTCAGAAAAACAAATAAATAAATAAATAAATTCTCTGTAAACCTGGAGGATGTAATGGGGCAGTTCTACAAACTGAAGAGTAGCAAATCTCCTGGACCAGATGGTATTCATCCCAGAGTACTGACAGAACTGAAAAATGAGCTTGCGGAGCTATTGTTAGAAATATGTAATTTATCCTTAAAATCGAGCGTGGTACCGGAAGACTGGAGGGTGGCCAATGTAACGCCAATTTTTTTAAAAGGTTCCAGAGGAGATCCGGGAAATTATAGACCGGTGAGTCTGATGTCAGTGCCGGGCAAAATGGTAGAGACTATTATAAAGAACAAAATTACAGAGCACATTCAAAAGCATGGATTAATGAGACAAAGTCAACATGGATTTAGTGAAGGGAAATCTTGCCTCACCAATCTACTACATTTCTTTGAAGGGGTGAACAAACATGTGGATAAAGGGGAGCCAGTTGATATTGTGTATCTGGATTTTCAGGAGGTGTTTGACGAAGTACCTCATGAAAGACTCCAGAGGAAATTGGAGAGTCATGGGATGGGGGTAGTGTCCTATTGTGGATTAAAAACTGGTTAAAAGATAGAAAACGGAGAGTAGGGTTAAATGGTCAGTACTCTCAATGGAGACAGGTAGTTAGTGGGGTTCCTCAGGGGTCTGTGCTCAGACCGCTGTTTTTTAACATATTTATAAATGACCTAGAGATGGGAGTAACTAGTGAGGTAATTAAATTTGCTGATGACACAAAGCTATTCAAAGTCGTTAAATCGAGAGAGGATTGTGAAAATTACAAGAGGACCTTACGAGACTGGGAGACTGGGCATCTAAATGGCTGATGACGTTTAATGTGAGCTAGTGCAAAGTGATGCATGTGGGAAAGAGGAACCGAGTTATAGCTACGTCATACAAGGTTCCACGTTAGGAGTCACAGACCAAGAAAGGGATCTAGGTGTTATCGTTGATGATACGTTGAAACCTTCTGCTCAGTGTGCTGCTGCGGCGGCTAAGAAAGAACACAGAATGTTAGGTATTATTAGGAAAGGAATGGAAAACAAAAATGAGGATGTTATAATGCCTTTGTATTGCTCCATGGTGCGACGGCACCTCGAATACTGCGGCGACCAGAATTGAACACATCTCAAAAAAGATATAATGGAATTAGAAAAGGTGCAGAGAAGGGTGATGAAAATGATAAAAGGGATGGGACGACTTCCCTATGAGGAAAGGCTAAAGCGGCTAGGGCTCTTCAGCTTGGAGAAAAGGCGGCTGAGGGGAGATATGATAGAGATCTATAAAATAATGAGTGGAGTGGAACGGGTAGATGTGAAGCATCTCTTTACGCTTTCCAAAAATACTAGGACTAGGGGGCATGCGATGAAGCTACAATGTAGTAAATTTAAAACGAATCGGAGAAAATGTTTCTTCACTCAATGCGTAATTAAACTCTGGAATTCATTGCCAGAGAATGTGATAAAGGCGGTTAGCTTAGTGGAGTTTAAAAAAGGTTTGGACGGCTTCCTAAAGGAAAAGGCCATAGACCATTGATAAATGGACGGGGAGAATACACTATTTCTGGAATAAGCAGTATAACATGTTTTCTACTTTTATGGGATCTTGCCAGGTATTTGTGACCTGGATTGGCCACTGTTGGAAACAGGATGCTGGGCTTGATGGACCTTTGGTCTTTCCCAGTATGGCAATACTTATGTACTATGTATGAATGTCAAGTCAAATGCAAAGCGCTGAGAAGGGCAGCAAAGAGGGACTTTGAAAAAAAAAAAAGATTGCGTTGAAGGCAAAAACACATAGTAAAAGGGGTGATCAGAGAAGATAAAGCCATAGCGGAGAAATTAAATTAATTCTTTGCTTCGGTCTTCACAGAGGAAGATTTGGGAGAGATACCAGCGAATAAAAAGAGATATTTAAAAAAGGTCAGAGAACAACTACTTCAAAATTCTTAAGAGTTACAGCAAATAGGTGCTCTGAGCTTTTAACAAGCAAGAGGTGCTGGTAGCCAGAGATGGCCAAGGATAAACAGGGTGGTAGTAGTGGAAGACAAGCTCTCGCAGGACCAGTCCAAGGATATTTGAAGTCCTAGGTGAACCTTCAGACAGTTTAGCAGGAATTTAAGTCTGTAAATTTGGGATGATAAGTTCCTTAGGAATTAGCCTCTCTGTGGAGATATGACATCAGCTGTCCCTTCGAATGTGATGCAATGTCAGCCATCGTAAAAGAACTGTGGCCTTTAGTTTGTTTTCATTAGCTGAGGTCCATGTGTGCAGATGCTATTTTGATAGAAGATAGAATATGGTCTTTCATTATTTAAATTATTATATATTGTCATGCTCAGCCGCCAGATCCGCACCACTCCTTCTCAGTCGCTTCCTTTCTTTACCAAGCACGCCTTTCACTCCCGAGTCGACAGTCTGCAATCAGGGTCTCCGGACAACAGGCAAATCACCAGAAGTGCTTTATTATCTCCTGAGTACATTTACTCTGCTTTAAGGCTTCACAGGCCTTTCCCTCTCCTCAGTGTAGCTCCACTTTTAAACACAGTTCATTGGAGCCCTGCTTGCAATATAGTTCAGCTTGGGCCTGCTTTCCACACAGTTCACTTTGGCCCTGCTTTCAATATGGTTTTCCCCAGCACTGCTTCTAATCCAGTACTTAGTAGCACTGCTCTTTCCCACAGTTAATGAGCACTGCTCACAATTCAGTTCAGTTAGCAATGTTTTCCTCCTCAATTCAGTTTTAGCACTGCTTTCAAACACAGTTTAGTTTAGCATTGCCTTCAAACACAGTTCATCTTAGAAATGAAATTAAACAGTACCATTCAATGGCAATATGGTCTAAGTCACTTTCTCACTCTTACACCTAATGACCCACCTCCCTCATTTGTCAGCACAAAACCATCTGACATCCACCCACCGGGTCAATTCACCAAGGCTTCATTCACTCTCCCCAGTTCAGTTCATAACTCACTTTAAGAGCCCTCCACCAGCACTTCCATTTCCTCCTCATTCTCCCCTCCTTTCTCCTCCTCCAGTTCCATTCTCTCCTCCCCTTCCTCCCGGTCTAGGGGCTCCTCCCTTCCCCCATCTGATTCCATCTCCCAATCACACCCCGGCTCCTCCCCCCCTTGCATAGATTCTTCTCCCTTCCCCTGATCTGTCTGCTGGTGCTGCACTGCCTTCTAGGGCATGTAGTTTCTTAGCTCCTGGCTTCTCTGACGTTGCCCTGCCTTCTGGGCTTTGTAGTTCCTTGGTTCTGAATCTCTCTGGTGCTGCACTGCCTTCTGGGGCTTGTAGTTTCTTTGCTCTTCACATAACTTTAAGAGCCCTCCACCAGCACTTCCATTTCCTCCTCATTCTCCCCTCCTTTCTCCTCCTCCAGTTCCATTCTCTCCTCCCCTTCCTCCCGGTCTAGGGGCTCCTCCCTTCCCCCATCTGATTCCATCTCCCAATCACACCCCGGCTCCTCCCCCCCTTCATAGATTCTTCTCCCTTCCCCTGATCTGTCTGCTGGTGCTGCACTGCCTTCTGCGGCTTGTAGTTTCTTAGCTCCTGGCTTCTCTGACGTTGCCCTGCCTTCTGGGCTTTGTAGTTCCTTGGTTCTGAATCTCTCTGGTGCTGCACTGCCTTCTGGGGCTTGTAGTTTCTTTGCTCTTCACAATATTTCTGGCTTGGATACTATTTAGGTAATTCAAAAAAATTTCCAGGCTGTGTTGAGTATGATGAAGATGCAGTGTTTTAATCAAACTTGTGGTGTGCAAAAGCTTGATTCTATGAGAAAGGAACCTGCAGTGATTGTTTTCAAACACAAGTACTGGTCAACAGTGATTCCCAAACCTGGTCCTGGAGGCACTCTAGCCAGTCAGGTTTTCAGGATATCCACAATGATTATCCACAAAAGATATCTGCATGCAGTGCATGCAAATCTCACTCATGAATATTCATTGTAGATATCCTGAAAACCTGACTGGCTAGAGTGCCTCCAGGACCAGGTTTGGGAACCACTGGCTTATAGCATTAGTAGGGAAATTTAATTTATATATTAGAAAATAATTTGAGAAATGTATTGCTCTTGATTATAATTTTTCAGAGCATATAGTCATCTCATTCAGTAACATCAATGAATTTTTTTTTTAATTTTGTTTTTTTTTATGTTGGATTGTGCATCAGGCTGGTATAATGGCCACAGTCTAGACTGGTGTCTGGACTCCTTTACCCTATTTTAGGAAAAATCTGTATCATGCTCGTCCTTAATCAGCTTTATAACTAAATACAAACAGGAAACATCTCAATCCTAATTTCTCTTTTTACTTGTGCACAGTTTGGGTGAGCATAAAAAGCTAGTAATCAGGTTTCTTTTGTTTGGTTTGTTTTACATGTTTTCACAAAGATCCTGTCTCAGAGGATATTTAAATACATCTGCATTGACTTTGGAGCCTAAACATGTCAAACTTGTTGAGAAGTCCTCATTAAAATGGCTCTCTCAGTTGTCAGTTGGTGCTTACAGTTCCTGGGACTGGAGGATAGTAATCTCCTGTGGATTTAGAAGAGGGCAGCCAACTGCAAGCTCTCTTAATTCCCAGTGGGCATTACTGGTTCACATTCAAACAGCCAAACTTTAGTTTTCGGTTTCAGCTGAAACCAGGTGTCACGGTTCAGGATGAGTGAGCCCTTGGACCGTGGTGAACAGTACTTACTGCCTGCCAAGAGGACAGACAGACTACAGCAAGCGGTGTGCGAGTCCCTGCAGAAGGGATTGCTCCAGCAGAGGTGTCAAGGGAAGCAGGAAGCTGTACCCAGAACTGGAAGCTGAAGCTGAGCTGGAAGCAGAATGGAACATAAGAACATACAAAAGAGTAGCCATACTAGGTCAGACCAATGGTCCATCTATTCCAGTAACCAGTTTCCAACAGTGGCCAAGCAAGGTCACAAGTACCTGACAAAATGCAAATTGTGGGCAACATTCCATGCTACAAATCCCAGGGCAAGCAGCTGCTTCCCATATCTGTCTCAATAGCAGACTATCGACTTTTCCTCCAGGAACTTGTCCAAACCTTTTTAAAACCCAGATAGGCTAACCGCCGTTACTACATCCTCTGGCAAAGAGTTCCAGAGCTTAACTATCCGTTCAGTGAAAAAATATTTCCTCCTATTTGCTTTAAAAGTATTTTCGTGTAACTTCCTTAAGTGTTCCCTAATCTTTGTACTTTTGGAACAAGTTAAAAAAATCGATTTACTTCCACTCGTTCTACATCACTCAGGATTTTGTAGACCTCAATCATATCTCCCCTCATCTGTCTCTTTTCCAAGCTGAAAATCCTTAACCTCTTTAGCCTTTCCTTATACAAGAGGAGTTCCATAATCTTTATCATTTTGGTAGCTCTTCTTTGAACCTTTTCTAATTCTGCTATATCCTTTTTGAGATATGGCGACCAGAACTGAACGCAATACTTAAGATGAGGTCACACCATGGAGCGATAGTAGTTTTGAGCTTATTCACAATCCCTTTCCTAATAATTCCTAGCATCTTGTTTGCTTTTTTGGCTGCTGATGCACACTGAACAGAAGATTTTGACGTAATATCTACAACGACACCTGGATATTTTTCTTCAGTGCTGACCCCCAAGGTGGACCCTAGCATAATCTAACTAGGATTTAGATTATTCTTTAAAATGTACATCACCTTGCGTTTGTCCACATTAAATTTCATCTGCCATCTGGATGCCCAGTCTTCCTGCAATATTTCACAGTCCATGCATGTTTTAACAACCTTGAATAGTTTTGTGTCATCTGCAAATTTAATCACCTCACTAGCTGTTCTGATTTCCATATCATTTATAAAAAGTTAAATAGCACCGGTCCCAGTAATGATCCTTGAGGCACTCCAATGTTCACCCTCCTCCATTGAGAGAGATGACCATTTAACCCTACCCTCTGTTTTCTGTCCAATAACCAATTCATTATCCACACCAGAACATTGCCTTCTATCCCATGACTCTTTAATTTTCTCAGGAGTCTGTCATGAGCAACTTTATCAAAAGCTTTCTTAAAATCTAGATACACCATCTTCTCGCTTACCTCTATCCACATGTTTATTCACGCCTTCAAAGAAATGACGCAAATTAGTGAGACAAGACTTCACTCGAATGAACCCATGCTGACTCTGTCCCATTAAACTAAGTTTGTCTAAGTGCTCTGTAATTTCATTTTTACAATAGTTTCCACTGTTCATTCTTTACAATAGTTTCCACTATTTTGCCTGGCACTGACATCAGGCATACTGGTCTGTAATTTCCCAGATCACCCCAAGAACTCTTTTTAAAAATCGGTGTCATATTGGCCACCCTCCAATCTTCAGGTACTACAGACAATTTTAACAACAGGTTACATATTACTAACAGCAGATAAGCAATTTCATGCTTGAGTTCTTTGAGTGCCTTTGGATGTATGCCATCCAGTCCAGGTGATTTACTACTCTTTAATTTGTCAATCTGGCTCAATACATCATCCAAGTTCACCAAGATTTCTTTCAGTTCCTCCGCATCATCACCCGTGAAAACCATTTCTAGTACAGGCAGATCTCTTACATCTTCTTCCATAGAGACAGAAGCAAAGAATTCATTCAGTTTCTCCAAATGACCTTGCCCTCCATGAGTGCCCCTTTTGCTCCTTTGTGATCTAACGGTCCCAAAGATTCCCTTGCAGACTTTCTGCTTCTGATGTACCTGAAAAAGTTACTATGAGTTTTAGCCTCTGCGGCAAGTTTCTCTTCATATTGCCTTTTAGCCTTCTTTATTAATGCTTTGGATCTGATTAGCCAGTACTTATGTTACTTCATTTGGGTCCTTTTTCCATTGTTTGAAGGACAATCCTTTGGCTGTAATAGCCTCTTACTTCACACCTTTTAACCATGCTGGCTGTCATTTTCTCTTCTTTCCACCTTTGCAAATACGTGGAATGTATCTGGTCTGGGCTTCCAAGATGGTATTTTTGAATAACGTCCACACCTAGTGCCCTAAACTTAGCAGCCAATCCTTTTAGCTTCTTTTTAACCATGTTCCTCATTTTATTATAGTCGCCTTTTTGAAAATTAAATGCACCTACAACAGATTTCCTTTGCGGGTTCATCCCATATAGTAGCTCAAACTTGATCATGTTATGATTTTTATATTTATTTATTTATAGCAGCATTTGTATCCCAAACATGTTTGGTTCAATGTGGCTTACAAAACAAAACAACAGATATAGAGAGTTACATTATGAACAGTTTCCCAGGGGACCCAACATCACCACCTCTCGCATTATGCCCTGCACGCCACCAAGGTCCAGATCCAAAATGGCTCCCCCTCTTGTCTGTTCCTGGACCAGTTGCTCCAAGAAGCAGTCGTTATTACATCTAGAAATTTAATCTCCCTGGCACTCCCTGATTTATCCAGTTAATATAGGGGTAATTAAAATCACCCATTATTATAGTGTTACCCAGCCAGTTTTCCTAATGTTTGTAAACATTTCTTCATCCGTCTGTTCATTCTGTCCTGGTGGATGGTAGTACAGCCCTACAAGAATACTCCTTCCCTTCACACATGGAATTTCTATTCATAATGATTCCACGCTGCTATCTGTTTCATGTGGAATATTTATTTTACTTGACTCAATTCCCTCATTAACATATAGTGCAACCCCCCCCCCCCCGCCAATTTATCCTATCATTATGATACAATTTGTACCCTGTTAACACAGTGTCTCACTGATTGTCCTCTTTCCATAAAGTCTCCAAGACACCTATTATATCTACCTCATCATTTAGTGCTATATACTCTAAACTCTTCTAGCATTTGTATATCGGCACTTCAAATTCTGTTTTTTTTCTTTGGATCTACAAGCTGCTTAGAAGTTTAAGGGGATAATGTGCATCCTTTATTCTGCTCTCTCATTAAGCACACCGGAGCTGTGCTGGAGCTGGAACCAGGACTGGAAGCAGGAGCTGTGCTGAAGGAAGGAACTACGACTGGAAGCAGAAATAGTGCTGGAGGCTGGCACCAGAGCAGGAAGCTGAAGCTTCTGCTGGAAACTGGAACCAGGGCTCGAAGCTGAAGCTGAAAGCTGGAACCAAGGCTGAAAGCAGACGCTGTGCAGGACACTGGAACCATGATGACCTGTTGCAACGCAAAGAAGCAGAGAGCAGCGACTGCAGAAGGCGGCTCAGGGTGACTATGTTAGCAAGAAGCAAACCCAAGCAGCATCAACCTGAATCCAGCCTCACCCAAATAAGCACACACAGCTGTCAGCAGGCTGGAGGGAGCAGCAAGTAAGGCAGCGAGGCGAGTCACACAGGACCCCAACATGAAGGTAAGGGAACATGGGGGGCGACCGAGACACTAGGTAATACGTTTTGGTCTCCAGCATCTCTCTCCTTCACACTCCACCCCCTATGGTGTCCAGCATCTCTCTTCTTCCCTCTTCCCCTTCATGGTCTCCAGAATCTCTCCTCTTCCCACTTTCCCCTCCCTGTTGTCTCCAGCAACTCTTTCCTTTACACTCCTCCCCCTATGGTATCCAGCATCTCTCTCCTTCACTCCCTCCCCCCGGTCTCCAGAATCTCTTTCCCTACCTCCCTTTAACATCTCTCTCCCCAACCACCAACCCCTCTACCCCCGTAGTGTCCAGCATTTCTCTCCTTCCTTCCTTCTACCTCCCTCTCTCAAGAGGTCTTACCTCCCTAGGTGATGCATCTATAGAAGATGCATTGTGGCTGGCACAGAGCCCTAAGCATCCCTACATGCTCCAGGCCTTCCAGCTCCTGCCCCTTCTGAACTGTGGAAGCCAGCAGGCCTTGAAAATGCATGTATAATAAAGGTCCTGTATCAACAACAATGAATCTCCTATAGATACTGACTGTCGCATCATCACCCTGGTGGAAGGAAGGTAAGACACTTAACACCATTGAAGTCATTCTCTTCAGGAAATTTCTTTCCACAGGGGAACTTCCCCAGGCTTAGTTTAGGATTATAGTTCTACACAAGTTTATGTTATGTTTGCAGTGTTTATCTTTGGAATGTTTTTGTACTTTTGAAATTGAGTGTAATGTATTATACATTGTTTCCCTTACATGCTTGTTTTCACTGTGCTTTGTAAGCCACATTGAACCTGAGGATGCTTGGGATAATGTGGGATATAAATGTCAAATAAATAAACAAACACAGGGGAAAGGAAAGAGAAAGATGTTGAAAACCATGCCAGTGCTACTGTGCCACCCTAGGCAGACAGGCCTATCCTGAGCTCCTATTAATCTTCGGGTTAAGTGAAAGCAGCAGCTGGTGGGCCAGGGCCTGTATGCCTCCCCTCAATGCCTATGCATTTTGTTGCTACTTGTTTTTTTTTTTTTTTTTTAACATGCTCATCTTTGTAGCATGTGAAACATATCTCACCAACTGCACTTAAGCAGGCCTAACTGTACCCCTACTGCATTTTTTTCTGCACAATATACAAACAAAACTTAGTATACAGTGAAACCAAGGATAATATCCCCAAAGGGTCCAAAGCATTCTCTGTTACCTAGCAGTGCTACTTATCCAAGGCAGTGGTGAATTGCTGCTGTAAAACAGAAACCAATGACAACAGTAACAGTAAAAAGAGAAGTCTGATACCTAATTCACAGTGCTAAAAAACTAAACTCGATATTCTACAGAGCACTAGAAATACTAATCAGAACACATGAAGGTCCCACAATTAAAGAATATTGCTACCAAGAACATGGCAGTATAACAGAGATGTGTGGGGGGGTTTCCAGCTACAAGAGAGGCAACCCCAGTTTTCAATTCTATTCATGACAACATACTTGTTTGCATGTAAGTACATGCTATCAGTATGGTTAATGGACTCTGGACACACACCAATTTTTCCCCTCAGACAGGATAACACAGGAAAATCATAAACACAACAATCACTGTACCCTATGAAATCCGCATACTTAAATATTGATTTCATGTTATCACCACCTGTCAGAGTTGTAAATATACTTTACATTTTTAGCAAGATTACTAACTGCCCCATTTCAACTCATCACCCTGATCTAGTCCTAGTAGTGCCCTAATACATGCACAGAAATTTAAATGCAATTTCCCTGGAAAAGTCAACTACAGGTCTATGTATGCAACAGAGTAAAACCGGGGCTGGCTCAGCCAATAGCCTAAGTCACGTCTGCTAACAAACCAAGTAGTAGTGATATGCCTGCAAAGGAGAGGCATATTTATTTAGATTCAAAAAATTGTGAGGAAGTACTTTAGGATGAGGTGTTTTCAAATACTAAGTAGTTATATTTCTGGGAAGGATTAAAGTCACACTGATAGGGGAATCAGTCTCTTCCAATTAGCAGCTAAATACTTTAAAAATTAAATTTGACATTTTTTTTTTTTACCTGGTAGTTCTTCTTTTCTCTCTTTTCCTTCCAGCTCAATCAGAGCCACTGCTGGGAATTCTGGCACTATGATCCT
Organism: Microcaecilia unicolor; assembly: GCF_901765095.1. NCBI lineage: Eukaryota > Metazoa > Chordata > Amphibia > Gymnophiona > Siphonopidae > Microcaecilia > Microcaecilia unicolor. Next base: position 238,077,700 of record NC_044035.1, on the reverse strand, counting down.
TCATTCACAACTATCTGGGGATTTTTTTTCCCTGTTTCAATAGACTCCCTTTTCTTAGGTCATTGTAGCAACAGTCCTGAGGCAGGGAGCCATGCATCAGGGCTCCTACCAAATTTCTGAATTATAGACTCTATACCCATCCTCCGACGCCTTCTACTACTCCCTCATAAAAGGCTGATATACAGTGTCCACACTATCACCAGCTATCCAAGGGCACAGAATATCTGATTCAGGAATTAAATTAGATCTCTTACACAACAGTGTATACACAGAACTTAGCAAAGAACCATCAATTCTAACTTGACTAGCCGTTAAGCCCGTTAAAACGGGCGAGATTTCCAGCTACCCTCCTTGCCGCCGCTCCCTCCCCCCTCCTTGCTGGGCCCCCTGCACTGACCTGACAGCGCCTCTCACCGCCGTGTGAAAGCGCTGCAGGCAGCAGCAGATTGCTCTGCTGCTGGCTGCAGCGCTTCCACACGGAGGTGAGAGGCACTGTCAGGTCAGTGCAGGGGGCCCGATACGGAGGGGGGCGGGAGCAGCGGTGGGGTTGGGGGGAGGGTGGATATTGGTGCGCGCGATGTTTGTTTCCAGGCTCCAGCAGCAGCGTCCCACAGTCTGACTCCATTTCCCTCTCTGTTCCGCCCTCTGACGTCATCACGTCTTGACATGAGAGCGGGACAGAGAGGGAAGTCTCTACTGCGCATCTGCAGGTGAGTCGGTCACTTGCCATTTATATGTTTGATAGTTGTATTGCACTAACATCTTTCTCTGATTTAAGCCAAATAACAGAAGACCAAAGCACCTTAGATCTACTTCAGAAAAATCGGTCACTTGCACTGGAACTATGTGAAGACTGATGGTGAACACAGCTACTCTCCAATGACCCTTCTCCTTAGAATTGAGAATATATATTAGCAGAATGTTAATTCTCTTCATCTTCTATATCCAGAACTTTGTCTCTAGGGACCCACCTAATTCAGATCATAAAAGGGGCAGGAGAGTCAAACTCTGGCTTTTCAACTCCAGGTTCAATGCATTCCAGAAGTAACTTAACATGAATAACACGGAAGCCAAAAGTAATAAAACAAGGGCTGATGAACCTGTTCCTTTTAACCTAAAGTCACAGAATCACTTTATGCTTTGCTTCTAATAAAACATCCTTTTGCAAAGCCAGATAGCAATGGGCATTTTTTTTTCAAACAGCGAAATCCTGTTTCCAGCACTACTACCTTTATGCATTAAACAAAAAAAAAAAAAGAAGAGATAAGAAAAGAAAAATAAATAAATAAATTGAACAAGCCAGTAAGCATTACTTCCTCTTTATGGATGGATGTCAACATTTTACCCTGTGTTTTCTCTTTCTGAAATGCACATGACTCACACTTTTAGTACCAACATTACCTACATGTATTAAGTTCAGAAGCTGAATTCTTACCGCTGGGTTTATATACATAAACATATTGGTGGCACCAGACCAAAGGCACACACACAGTTAATGTGGTAAGGTGTAGTCCTATGACTTAAAGCATTTAAATTGACCTATTTATGTGGATTTTCCAATGTTGAGTTAATGAACATTGTAGTGCTAACATTTTGTTTTTGTAGCTCTGCTTCTTTTCCTTGTTTGTCTACACATATAGCTTGAGTTACTAGATCTTCCAGGTCATAAGAGAAAGTTGCAAGTTCTGTAAAAGACTATGAACTACGAGCATGTACATATAATGTGACACAAACCAGGATTCTCTCTTACTGCCATCACCCTACATACGCACTGGAAACTTTTATTAATGTGAGAAGAAAATTATTAGCTGAAGTACCTGTTTTCTGAAGAAAATGACACCTGTGTTTTAGAAATATGAGAATCTTTAGTGATAACTACAATGATGTAAATTAAATTCACGATTTCTGTCCAAGACAAATATTTGCCAAGATAAAGCAGATAGCCAAAAAGTAAACAGAAAGAAAATGCAGGCAGAGAACTAAGCAACATGCACATTATTTACATTAAATGCATTTGAGCCGTTATAATTTGTTCTGCTCAAAAAGCCTCAGTAAGCTGGCGATCTTAAAACTACTGACGTGAAAATCTTCTAGACAATATTAGTTGGTACTGTTGTCACTATTTTAGTACTCCTTGTTCAGCAGATTGACAAATCAACTAAAAAATCAGTCCTGCATTTGCTCGTTTAGTTTCCTCTTAGTCAGAGTTCATACCAACAATGTCACAGATTCCAAAAAGACAAGAACAAATACAATCCCATATGCTTGTCTCTAACACAAAATATTTTTAAAAACTTATGAGATCAGATGAAGTTCAAAAACTGAGAAAAGGTAAAAACACATATCTCTCTTACCTGTAGCTCTTACAAACAAGAGAATATTTTTTAGACAAAGTCGGAGAAAATATCCAAAGCTTTTCTATTCCCAGCAATTATAGCCTTCACATCTCTGAGTGACGTAACACCAAACTATACCATCTACCTCAGATCCGATTACCTGCCTGTTCAAAACAGGCACCTTCCCTAATGAGGGCTCAGCTGCTCACCTGGAAGAATCCATTTCTATCAGCAAAAAAGGGGGGTATTGATCTTGCTATTCACTGCTGAAGAAAAGAATAAATCAGATAGGAAATCTGCAAGGCAAAGAGACAGAGGTTTCTAATTACAAATGGGTGAAAAGGAAATACCTGCAGTAGATGAAAACCACATGAACTTGATCTTACCACATCACCACCCTGTATTTGTTCACACCAGAGCCTGCAAAGGCCTCTCCGGTACTATTGAGCCTACAAATAGGTGGGAAAATGTGGGATACAAATGTAACAAATAAATAAATATACCATGCTTATGAAACAATCACTTCAGCTAATTTCCCTTTTCACATTAATAAAAGTTTCCAACACAGAGTATGTAAGGTTCTCAGATGGCAGTAGTCATAACAGAGAATCCTGGTTTTGTCACACTATATGTACACACTCATAGTTCAAAGTCTCTTATAGAACTTGTAATTTATGTGCAATTGATCATATCCAGAGCTGTGTCTGATTTCCTCTTATGACTTGGAAGATCTAGTAACTCACACTATATGGGTAGATAAATAAACACACCAGAAAACAGGCATAGCTGCAAAAACAAAAACTTTTAGCACTACAATGTTCATTAATACAACACTGGAAAATCCACATAAATAGGTCAGTTAATTAAAATGCTTTAAGTAATAGGACTACACCTTACGACATTGACTGTGTGTGTGTGTTCTTGGACTGGTGCCACCAATGTGTTTAATGCATATAATAAACCCAGCTAAAATACACAGAAAAGTCCAACATATGTTTTTAATTTGACAAGTAACATAGATGGACACTGACTCAATTTTAAAAAGGCTGCAACTGCAATTATATTACAAAGAAAAACATGCCCTAGTTTAATGATGCATTATTTTATAAGCACAGAGTAAGTAGCAGCATTTATGCCACATCAGGTAACATCTGTCACAGTTAGATGTCATATCGACAATGCCCTTCCAAGTCCAACTTTGGACATTTTGTAGAAAACGTCCAAAATCTGAATAGGAAAGAAGGTCATTTTCAAAAAAGCAAAATGTCTATCTTTTGTTTTCCAAAAAATACTGTTTTGAACAAGGTTTTGGGCTTTGGACGTTTCGTTTTTTGGCCCATTGTTGAGAAAAAAAACCCAGAATAAGTGCAAAACACAGAAAATCAAGCCATTGGGATGTAGGAGGAGTCAGCATTTTTAGCAGACTGGTCCCCCAGGCATCCCAGGAGAGCAATGGGGTACCCTAGAGGGCACTTCTGTGCACTTCATAAAAATGCTCCCAGGTACACATCTAAAATCTGCCCTCCACTATACAGCACTACAATAGCCCTTATGGGTGAAGGGGGCACCTATATGTGGGTACAGTAGGGTTTTGGTGACTGGGAGGGGTCACAGTTTATACCACAAGTGTGACAGGCAGAGGGAGATAGCGAGCTGGGTCCCCCACTCCATAGTGCATTGCACCGACAACTACACTACTTCAGGGACCTGCATGCTGCTTTAATAGATCTGGCTATAACATCTGAGGCTGTCATAGAGGCTGGTAAGTCATATTTGTATTCACATTTTTGAGGGGTGGGAGGGGGTCATCCCTGATTTCCTCCAGTGGTCATTTAGGCACCTTTTTGTGCCTTGTTATAAAAACAGGTCTAGCTCAAAACATCTTAGTTTTAGTTTTGTTTCATTATGGTTGAAAAACGTCCAAGTCACAGGAAACACCCAAATCCCGCCCTAAACACACCCGACACGCCCCCTTGAGATTTGGATGTACTGCAGACAAGCAGCATACAAAAGCGTATGAAAAATAGGTTTTGAAAATACTGATTTGGATGTTTTTGTTAGTAAAATGTCCAAATGCTGCTTTGTGCCACTTTTTAGACTTTTTTTTCTTTCGAAAGGTGATCAGGATTGTACCTGCAACTCCGTTCAAGTTAGCCCCCCCCCCCCCCCCTTTGTCTTTAGGATTGTAGCTGGCACCCAATGCAGTCTACCTCACTCTATGCCTTTTTTTCCTTCAAAGTGTGAAAGTTAATTAAGTTTTATTGTGAGTGGAAATGCTCTATACTTTTATTCCATTTCCAAGCCATATAGGAATACTCTGTTTTTATCCCATGCCTTTTTGATTTCTGGCACTGTTTTCAACCCCACCACTTCATATGAAAGAGCATTCCAGGGATTCACCATATCCACCATAAAAACTAATTCCTGATGCTGCTATTAAGTTTCTCTCTTTGTAACTTTATTTTATGCCCTCTGGTTCTATAGCCTCCTTACTTTTAAGAACATGCCAAACCGGATCAGACAAATGGTCCATCTAGCCCAGTATCCTGCTTCTAACAGTAGCTAATCCACGTCACAAGTACCTGGCAGAAACCTAATTAGTAGCAACATTCCATGCTACCAATCCAGAGGCAAGCAATGGCTTCCTCCATCTCCATAACAGATTATGAACTTTTCCAAACCTTTTTTTTTTAATTTGTAAAGTTTATTGAACAAACCATATAAAAATTACATTACAGTGTCTCATCCTAAACTCTATTAACATCCATCGCTCCCTCATCTGAACCTCAGGATACAGACATATAATCATTAAAGAATGTCACCTCCTATGTCCCCTCCATTTTCTCCCTCCCCATATTCACCCCCCATCCCCCTCCCCCCTTCCCCTTTAACCCCACTGCCTTGGTCCCAGTCATTCCCTGCTCGCCCTCCCCTCTTTCCCCCCCCCCCCTTCAGGTCTTTCCCCAATATTCGGTCGAAGTGTTTCCATTCCTCAGCCTCCGAATTAAACCTCCCCCGCCTTTTATCTGTCAGTTCTTCCATCACTATAAGTCCCCTAATCTTTCCCGTCCAATTTTGCACTGTGGGTCCCTCTTCTTGCTTCCAAAACGCAGCTACTATAGACTTTGCAGCCGCTAGGCCTATCCGCTTAACCTTTTTTAAACCCAGATGAACTAAGTGCTCTTACAATATCCTCGGGCAATGAGTTTCAGAGATTAAACCATTCTTTGAGTGAAAAAATATTCCCCCTATTTGTTTTAAAAGTATTTCCATGAAATTTCATTGAATGTCCCCTGGTCTTTGTACTTTTGAAAGAGTGAAAAATTCTGAGTGGTGTAGAATCACTTCTACCCAATTCTACACCACTCAGGATTTTATAGACCTCAATCACATCCCCCTCTCAAGAGTCTCTTTTCCAAGTTGAAGAGCCCTAACTTCTTTAGCCTTTCCTCATATAAGAGTCCCATCCCCTTTATCATTTTGGTCACTCTTCTTTGAACCTTTTCTAATTCCAATATATCTTTTTTTGAGATACGGCGACCAGAATTGAGCAAAATATTCAAGGTGAGGTTGCACCATGGAGCAATACAGAGGCATTAAAAATATTCTTGATCTTATTTTGCATCTCTTTCCTAATAATTCCTAGCATCCTGTTTGCTTTATTGGCTGCCGCCGCACACTGAACAGAAAATTTCAACGTATTGTCTACAACAATGCCTAGATCATTTTCTTGAGTGCTGACTAAGGTGGACCATAGCATCAGTTAGCTATGATTCGGATTATTCTTCCCAATGTGAATCACCTTGCATTTGTCCACATTAAATTTCATCTGCCATTTCGATTCCCAGTCTTCCAGTTTCCTAAGGTATTCCCACAATTTTTCACAATCTGAAACTACTTTGAGTAGTTTTGTGTCATCTGCAGATTTAATGTCTCACTCATTCTATTTCCCAGATCATTTATAAATATGTTAAATAGCAACGGTACCAGTACAAATCCCTGTGGCCATAGGAGCCAACTCTGTGGGTGCTTAAGCACCCCCAATATTGAGAAAATTCCTTGTATGTGTCAAGGGAGGGGTTATTTCCACTGGGTTTAGCACCTCCAATAATTTTAAAAAGTTGGCTCCTATGCCTGCGGCACTCCACTATTCACCCTCCTTTACTAGGACTAGGGGGCACACAATGAAGCTACAAAGTAGTACATTTAAAACGAATGAGAAACGTTTTCTTCACTCAATGTGTAATTAAATTCTGGAATTCGTTGCCAGACAATGTAGTAAAAGCAGTTAGCTTAGCAGGGTTTAACAAAGGTCTGGATGGTTTCCTAAAGGAAAAAGTTTGCAGACCATTATTAAAATAGACTTGGGGAAAGCCCACTGTTTATTTCTAGGATGTGCAGCATAAAATGTACTGTACTTTTATTGAGATCTTGCCAGGTACTTGTGACCTGGATTGGCCACTGTTGGAAACAGGATGTAGGGCTTGATCGACCTTCGGTCTGTCCCAATATGGCAGTACTTATGTAACTACCCTCTGTTTTCTGTCTAATAACCAATTCCTAATCCACCTCAGTAATCAGAATGCCCTGTGGTGATTCCTAGTTGGTGCTCTTTTCAACCTCATTCATCGTTTTCCCTTACAAAACCATTGTCATCCATAAAGCCTACCAACTGTATTCTTGATCCTATCCCATCCACTTGGATTAAGTGACAGGAGTTGACTTGCTTCCTTTTTCATTAGTTATGATTAATCAGTCTGTCTCTCTTGGCTGTGTCCAGTGGAAAAAAGCGATCTTAAGATTTCTATCCTAAAAAAATCTACTTTAGACCCATCTCTTCTGTCCCATTTTAGACCAGTATTAAACCTCTGTTTTGTGTCCAACAATCTGTAGAATAGGTCCAGGCCCACCAATCATGGCAACCAGGCTTTAGACCATACTGTAACACAGAGACAGTTATTACATCGGTCTTGAGCAAAGTATATTATAATCTGTATATTAGATCTGTTAGCCATCTTTGACCTGTTTAATCATTCTGTCCTTTTATCCTGGCTTCACTCCTTAGGTTTTGCTGGCACTGTGTTGAATTGGTTTCAGTCCTGTCTCTCTGATAGGTCCTTTCAGGTTGTCACTATTTTCAACGAGTCCGATTCAAAATCCCTTGTTTGTGGGGTACATCAAAGGTCCATTCTTTCACCTATGTTGTTTAATTTATTTTAATGCCCATTTGCACTTCTTATCCAGGAATTAGATATCATTTTACTTCTGTGCAGATGACATCTTGCTTCTCCATCACTCTGACCCTACGAATCCCACCAAATCACCACTCCAACTTTGTCTTGACACTACAGCCACGTGGTTCAGTGATCAACATCTCGTTCTGAACCATGACAAAATGGTAGCCTGTAGGCTTTCTGGACCCTACACATGTCCAACTTCCCCTCTCTCGTTCTTTGATACTACAATAGTTTCAATAATTGTTTCAGTAGACAACTTTTGATACTTAGATGCTATTCTAGATTATCTTTTGTTCCTCAGGTCTCTTCTCTCTGTAGAGCAGGTTTCTGTAACTTATGGCAACTATGTTCTATTTGTTTATTTTGATCTTGACTCATTTCATTAATTTTTATTGACCCTCTTGATTACTAGGATTGCCTACTGCAACATAATTTATTCTTGGCTGTAGCCAAGATGGGACATACTTCCATCTGTGGTGGGAATGTCCCATTATTTTTGGTTTTGGTAAAGATCTATTTCCTTGTGTCCCCAGAGATTCTCTTACTGCAGAAGCTTTCTCCTAAAATGGGGGACACAAAACTTAAATATTTCTGCCTTGTCTGGCGATAACCCACCAGGAAATAGCAAAGCAGTAGAGAACACGGGAGGCACCTATGCCACATCAGAGCTTCTGGCATGCATATTATCTCAGTAAACTGACAGCCATAAAATATGAGATCCTGGAGAAACTTGAAAAAAACCTGGCAGGTATTTGTAGATTGATACCATACATAGAAAAGGAAGTTCATGTTTTTTCATCTTTGAAGAAGGTCTTTTGTTGCTGGATAAGGGTGGTCAGGGTTTTTGACTGAATATGTTTTTATGGCTTTTATAATGGAAGTATATTGTGAAATATTGTTGTTTTTTTTTACAATGCCAGTTTTGGAACCATAGTTATCAATGTTCTGTTATGGGGGTGGAGGGGGGCGGGGAAAGGATTTTGTTGTTGATTTATATGATGGGTTATTTTAAAAAAGGTCAAAGTTATGAAAGAAAAAGTTCTTCCTACAGTTCCCTCCACTGATAGCATGCGCGAGATTTGGAGGTTCCCTGGCTCACCTCAAGGAAAAGCATGGCAAACTGCCTGCACACTCAAAGCTAGTACCAGCTATAGCCACAACTGCGGGTAGTCTCACCTTAGGGCACATTCAGGCAGCAGCGGTCAATGTCAGGCACAAAGCAGTGGCTCAGCCTCCAAGATGAGCCACTGCTTTGTGCCTGACATTGACCGCTGCTGCCTGAATGTGCCCTGAGGTGAGACCACCAGAAGTTGTGGCGAGGCAGATTGAATGAGTAGTGTTCCAGGTAGGCAGTGAGGTCATGCCAAATACGGTGGTGCTGTATATCCCTTCTGGAAACTCCTCCCCCTCACAGTGGGGTGCCTGAGCTGTGGTGGGAATTTCTCCTGCCATGGGCCACAGGCAAGTGCAACAATACAGAAAAGGTGGGGAGGTGGTCTGGGAGCACGGTGCTATGCTACAGGTGGCTTCTGTGCATCGGCATCTCACCCCACGCATTATTTTTTAAAGGGAAACCAAGTAATCCAGTTCTTCAATGGGTCAGAATGAGGAATGTCAGTGCACTTCATGTGTAAACAGAAGCACATGTTCTTGAATTATTAACTTTGAAGTCATGTGTAATTCAGAGTACCACAAATACAAAGGCTTTGTACCAAAGACATCCAAAGCTCTTAATTTTTTTTATTTACAGGTTTGAAACAAGAATATGCAAGCATACTTGTTAAGAAATGACAAAGATGAGTCGATAAGAATACACTATAAACAAATCAAAATAAGCAAAAAAAAATAATCGGATTAATGAACTTTATATATGAAGTATGAGTATTCAAGGGGAAAAGAGAAATCAAAACAAAGAACAAAAAGGGAAATCTCCAAAAAGACAAAAATAAATGTACAACCAGTGTAATACTATAGCTAAATTAATCAGAAATATTAAATATTGTCAAGTTTAAAACAAGAAATTGGAAAAAAATTTGTGCAAGAACACCCACCCATTTTAATGGGTTTATTTTGGTGGGCAGAATTATATAACACCCCTCAACAACTGCCCCTGTGACTACAAGGAGCAGGGTTAGATATGAGGATTGAGGAATGTTCTGAGGTGCAAGACCTTTTGAAAGGGCAGTTAAGATGCAACTGCCTGGGGAATCAACACACCTCACTAGGGCAAGGCACTGGCAATCCATGCTGCTGATACCACTAAAACAGTAAGAGCCCTAACACAACTGTTGGCCTGCACCTGCAACACCAGAATGGGATAACAGACTGCTGTGTCATCTGAAGGTCCTTTTCTGAAAATCTGGTCAGCCTGTTGTACTTCTGGTCAGATCTTCAGAAGTTGATCTGCCCTCTCTCCAAACTGTGTAGAATGCTAGCTGGCCCAATGACAGGTCTGCCAAGGTGTACAGGTAAAGTGTACAGGGATTAGAAGAGCTTGGTTTAGCCATGAATTCTGCAAACAAACATCAAATCCTGCATGCTGAATGTAAAACAAATGGGGAAAGCATGTGGAGCATGGCTCTTGGAATTTTTTCCAATCCTTTTACATGTAAATGCGTGCGTGCGTGCGTGTTGGTATGTGTATGGATGCTTATGTGCATTTGTGTGTGGAGGATGTACATGTTTGCAGGTGTCTGTACACATGTGTTTGTGTATTGGTTGACTGACAGATGACAGAGGGTTCTGGTAAATGAAATCCACTCAGAGGAAAGGAAAGAGTAATGTAGTGCCTCAGGGATCAGTACTGCAGCTGGTTCTATTTAATATATTTGTGAGCGACACTGCCAAAGGGTTAGAAGGAAAAATTTACCTTTTTGCAGATGACATGGAGATTTCCAACAGAGTAAACACCTTGGAGAGAGCAGAAAATATAAGAAGATATCTACAAAAATTAGAAGAATGATTTAAAGTCTAGAAGTTAAAATTTAATTTGAAGAAGTATAGAGTGATGCACTTGGGGTATAGAAAATCAAAGAAGAAGTATGAAATAAAGAGGTGAGAAACTGATAAGCACAGTTGAGGAGAGGGAGCCAGGGGTGATAGTGTTTCAGGATCGCAAAGCAGTGGCCATGGCCAGAAAGATGCTAGCCTATATAGAGAGAGGTATAACCAGCAGAAAAAAGGAGGTATTTATGCCCCTGTACAAATCAGAAGTGCTATTTCACAGAAAAGGTGGTGGATTCCTGGAATGCCCTCCCAGGGGAGAAGGTGGAGAAAAAAACACTGACAAAATTCAAAAATGAGTGGGACAAAAGGCGCCCTATATGGAAAGAGAATGGAACCAAAATGAAACCTAACAGTGCTTAAATGGCCAGTTTCAGGCAGACTTTTACGGTTTGTGTCCGGAAAATAGCAAAGACAGAATCAAGAAAGCAAATGTTAGGAGGAAGTGACGTCAGCCTCCTGGATGGTGCCTGAATTTAGGCTCCCGCTCCCAACCTGTAAAATTTGCATTTATCTCACACCATTGGCAACTTATCCCCTAACAACTGTGTTCGAAGAAGCAACCATAGCTCATAGGTTGAAGACTGACGATATTAAGGAGTCTCTCCGCAAATTTCGTCAGTAGGAAGGGGATCAGTCAGTATGGCCTACCTCAAGGCCTGCATCCCCAGAATGCCATCATGACAAGGCCTCCTCCAAAAGCTCTGATGAAGAGGAGGACAAGAACCAACAGAGCCTGCAAAGTATGGGACAAGATTTCAAGCGCTATTTTAAAGGACCTGTCTGCTGAACTGAAGGAATCAGAGGCAAACTTGCATCACGGATTGAGGCATTCCATAGAGAGGTGAGAGATCGTGGTCGGCTCATGATGGAAATGGAAGCACGTGTCAAGCAGCAGGGGGAAGTGGTTCTCGATTTGCAGACCAAATACAACTCCTTGGTGGAACTATGAGGACTTACAGTATAAAATGGATGATACTGAAAACATCCAAGAGATCATCCAACTTATGATCCAGACTCTCTGCCGCCAGCTGCTGGGTGAAGGGAACAATGTTCCTATCAGGAGCTTGATAGAAAGCACAGAGCCTTAAGCGCCAGTTGATAATCAACCTCGGAACATAGTGGTGTGCTTCTCTCATTATGTGGATAAGAAGAAAATCCTTCAGAAGGCCTTGGAGGAGGTCCTGTACAATATCAGCACACTTCAATTTATATCTACCAGGACCAGTTCACATTTATGCTGACCAAGCGCCAGGAGTTTAAAGTGGTGCTGGGTGTGTTAAAGGAACAGATTATTAAATACTCTGTTAAAGGGTTGCAAACAGTCACAAATACAACTATCGGTAAAAACTGTACATAATCACCCTCCCACCATAAACCGTCCCTTCCCCCACTTCCTTGAGATTATCTTGCAGAATATACAAACAACTAGGTTATGAGAGCTGACTCTAAAGATACCAACCCTAACATAGTACCCAACTCCCTACTCACCTCCAGCATATCCCTTCCCAGCTTCCTACCCTTCCCGTATAGCTATGCAGACATTCCTCCCCTACTCCAAACCTTATTTAAAACCTGACCATGGGCAGTTGGAGAAATCCAATGCAAAGAGGGAGTCCAGAATATAAAAAGAGTTTCTGTCGTTTAGGATAAATACAGACACCGTAAGATTCCCAAAGCATCTATTGTGCCAGTACCAAAATGTAGGTGAAGAGTCCTGCAACTAGTAATTCAATACACATGTCCTACCCAAAATAGTTGCTTTTCCCAATAAAATATGTGCCCCCTTTCCTCTGGAACCCATTAATGAAGATTATTAAAGAGAGTCCCTTCCATAGATAAATGCAAGGGATGTCACAGAAGGCATTGCATACAGTTGAGAAGAGCCATCCGAAATGCCCAAATCTTCTTACAAAATCATAAGCCACAGGTGAGTGTATTATCCTGATCTTTACATTTCAAGCAACAAGCAGTAGCTGTACAACCCACTTGGAAAGCTCTACACTGGGAAAAATACACGCAATGAATCATCCGATATTGACATTCTTGCAGTTCGGCATAATGAACCAAAGTTAGGGTCGGGGTGATCAGAGCAAGGCCAATCGCATAGCACAGAGGCCTACCCACCTCTCCAGTCCAAATCGCTTGTAAGGAATTATAGTGGGTTGATGCTGGAGCAACAGTCTATGAAAACAAGATTTGGCCCAAAGTATCACCCTCCAAAAAAAACCCTCAATCTGGCTGGAAAAAACGGGAGCAAGCTGTTGGCAAACTATAAAAATAACCGACAAGCTACATATATGCAAAATGATCTGACGGTGGAAAATAAAACTGCTGTTGCAGTTCATCATAAGATTTTTTTTAAAGAGCCATATTCTCATAAACAAATGCTGCAAGTGTTCTATGCCCTTCGATCTCCACTGGCAAAACACTGAATTGTCGAATCCGGGATAAAAAGCAACACTGCCCACCAGGGGGAGCAGTATACAACTCTGTGGATTCTGATCCCAGAGAAGAAGCATTTCCCTCCGTAAATACCACAAAGGATGCAGCAAGACTATTTTTGACCCGCTGGGGAAGCCAAGGAGACAAAACATGCAATAAAGCTACCGAATTCACAATGGAGAAGGGTAGTTAGTGGGGTTCCTCAGGGGTCTGTGCTAAGACCGCTGCTTTTTAATATATTTATAAATGATTTAGACATGGGAGTAACTAGCGAGGTAAATTTGCTGATGACACAAAGTTATTCAAAGTCGTTAACTCGCGACAGGATTGTGAAAAATTACAGAAGGACCTTACGAGACTGGGCGGCTAAATGGCAGATGACGTTTAATGTGAGCAAGTGCAAGGTGATGCATGTGGGAAAAAAGAACCCGAATTATAGCTACGTCATGCAAGGTTCCACGTTAGGAGTTACGGACCAAGAAAGGGATCTGGGTGTCGTCGTCGATAATACACTGAAACCTTCTGCTCAGTGTGCTGCTGCGGCTTGGAGAGCGAATAGAATGTTGGGTATTATTAGGAAAGGTATGGAAAACAGGTGTGAGGATGTTATAATGCCGTTATATCGCTCCATGGTGCGACCGCACCTTGAGTATTGTGTTCAATTCTGGTCGCAGCATCTCAAGAAAGATATAATGGAATTGGAAAAGGTGCAGCGAAGGGCGACTAAAATGATAGCGGGGATGGGACGACTTCCCTATGAAGAAAGACTAAGGAGGCTAGGGCTTTTCAGCTTGGAGAAGAGATGGCTGAGGGGAGACATGATAGAGGTATATAAAATAATGAGTGGAGTGGAACAGGTGGATGTGAAGCGTCTGTTCACGCTTTCCAAAAATACTAGGACTAGGGGGCATGCGATGAAACTACAGTGTAGTAAATTTAAAACAAATCGGAGAAACCTTTTCTTCACCCAAGGCATAATTAAACTCTGGAATTCGTTGCTGGAGAACGTGGTGAAGGTGGTTAGCTTGGCAGAGTTGAAAAGCGGGTTAGACGGTTTCCTAAAGGACAAGTCCATAAACTGCTACTAAATGGACTTGGGAAAAATCCACAATTCCGGGAATAACATGTATAGAATGTTTGTACGTTTGGGAAGCTTGTCAGATGCCCTTGGCCTGGATTAGCCGCTGTCGTGGACAGGATGCTGGGCTCGATGGACCCTTGGTCTTTTCCCAGTGTGGCATTACTTATGTACTTATGAATGCCATGGCTTAAAGTACACTTGTTCAAAAGAAAGATCTGTATAGCAAGCAGATTCTAATACCTAATCCCTCAGATACCACAACAGACCTGACTGTAAAGTTTGAAATCTGGCATGCCCAGAGCTCCCCCCCCCCCCCCTCCAGTTCCCAATCAGATAATGCCAACACAGTTTGGGCTTCCTGTCAACACCCCAAAAATGTACTCAACATTTGTTGCAAAGCCTTAATATCTTTCCACAATAACCATAGCAGAAGGGTCTGAAAGACACACAGCCAATGCGGAAAGATGATCATTCAATATACTTAAATTCTACCCATCAAAGAAAGAGGCAAGTGAGCTCAAAGTGCCAGTTGTGTCTTGAAGAAGCTTATCAACATTCAACCAATAGAGCTGACATGGGTCCATAGACAAGTGTTTACCCAATAATGAAAGATCCTTGCACCCATTTAAGCAGGAAAGACCGTCCCAACTCTGGCGCAATTCTGCTGTCCCTACCAATGCTTCTGACTCAACAAAATTCAAGTAGAACCCCGCAAAGTCCCCATACTCTTTAAAACTCTCAAGCAGAATTGAAAGTGATTCCAGGGTTGTGTAAGATAGACCACCAAATCATCAGCAAACACCATGATCTTAAAACTAGTACCTCTCACCTGAAAACTCTTAAATCTCTGGATTGGCCTGTTTCTCTCTAATTAGCAGGTCAAGCGTTAGAACCAAAAGAAGCGGGGATGGGGGCAGCCTTGGCAAATTCCCCTCTGAACATCAAACGCCTCTGATAAGACTGTCATTTGCCTACACTTCAGCCTGAGGATGATTATATACGGCCAAAATGGCTTGCAGACCTTGTATTCCATAAGCCTCAAGCACACCTCGGAGGAACCCCACATCACCCAATCAAGTGCTTTTTCTGCATCAAAATTGATAAGCAGTGAGGGCCCCCCCCCCCCCCCCCACCTGTGTTCCCTCCAGTGCTGCAATAATTTTTCGGATGTTTTTAAGAGATTCACACACAAAACCCATCTATGGTTCCGCCACCAGAGAGGGCAATACCCAGGATAATCTGATAGCTAATATTTTTACAAACTTCACTTCATTTAACAAGGAGAACCATTCTGAACCCTGATCAGGCTTTAACAAAAGAATAATTTGAGCCATACACAAGGAATCCAGTAAGGATCCTTTGCCAATAATAGAACTGAAAACCGAGGTAAAGCGAAGATACATACCTGTAGCAGGTGTTCTCCGAGGACAGCAGGCTGATTGTTCTCACACTTGGGTGGACATCCACAGCGGCCTCAGGAATGGCAATTTTTCAAAGCAAAAATCATCAAAGCTTTGCTAGAGCCTTCTGGCGCGCTGGACATGCACGGCTGTCTTCCCGCCCGTCGCATGAGTGCTCCCGCGTAGTTATATCCAAAAGGGAGGTGGGTTTGTGAAATCAGCCTGCTGTCCTCGGAGAACACCTGCTACAGGTATGTATCTTCGCTTTCTCCGAGGACAAGCAGGCTGCTTATTCTCACACCTGGGGTATCCCTAGTACACAGGCTCACTCAAAACAACAAAGAAAGGTCAATTGGGCCTCGCAACGGCGAGGACATAACAAGGATTGACCTAAAAACCAGAACATCTAACTGAGAGTGCAGCCTGGAACAGAATAAAAATGGGCCTAGGGGGATGGAGTTGGATTCTAAACCCCCAAACAGATTCTGCAGAACCGACTGCCCAAACCGACTGGTGAATCGGGTATCCTGCTGAAGGCAGTAGTGAGATGTGAATGTGTGGACGACCACGTTGCAGCCTTGCAAATCTCTTCTATAGTGGCTGACTTCAAGTGAGCCACTGACGCCGCCATGGCTCTAACACTATGAGCCGTGACATGACCCTCAAGAGTCAGCCCATATTGGGCATAAGTGAATGAAATGCAATCTGCTAGCCAATTGGAAATGGTGCATTTCACAACTGCGACTCCCCTTCTGTTGGGATCAAAAGAAACAAACATTTGGGCGGACTGTCTGAAGGGGCATGTCCGCTCCACGTAAAAGGCCAATGCTCTCTTGCAGTCCAAGGTGTGCAACGGACATTCAGCAGGGCGGGTATGAGGACGGGGAAAGAATGTTGGCAAGACAACTGACTGGTTCAAATGGAACTCCAACACCACCTTTGGCAAGAACTTAGGGTGCGTGCGGAGGACTACTCTGTTGTGATGAAACTTGAGATAAGGAGCATGCACTACCAGGGCTTGAAGCTCACTGACTCTACGAGCTGAAGTAACAGCTACCAAAAAAATGACCTTCCAGGGTCAAGTACTTCAGATGGCAGGAATTCAGTAGCTCAAAAGGAGGCTTCATCAGCTGGGTGAGAACGACGTTAAGATCCCATGACGTTGGTGGAGGTTTGACAGGGGGCTTTGACAAAAGCAAACCTCTCATGAAGCGAACAACTAAATGCTGTCCAGAGGTAGGCTTACCTTCTACACGACAATGAAAAGCACTAATTGCACTAAGATGAACCCTTACTGAGTTGGTCTTGAGACCAGACTCTGACAGGTGTAGAAGATATTCAAGCAGGATCTGTGTAGGACAAGTGCGAGGATCTAGGGCCTTGCTTTTTTTCCCAAGACTTTTTATTTGTTTTAATATAATGCAAATAGTACATAACAGTAACCAAAATGATAAATAGACAGCAAACTTCCTCCATTTGAAAAAATAACACTGCTTCGTGGAATCTCTCCTGGAAGCAAGCAAAACCCTGGAGACATAATAGGCGCCCGGTATAAGCCTCCCCAGCCCAACCGCTGCCCCCACCCCGCGAGCTGCAGACTTCCCCACTCCCCAGTTGCCAATCATCTCCCGTCTCTGCCCTCAGCTGCCCGATAGCCCTTGTTCCCTTCCTGCCCTCGTCCTACCTTTAAATATTATAATTTTCCTCGAGCGGGCGGCACCAGCATTGCAAGCAGCAGCAGGCTCCAGCCTTCCCTCGCATGGCTCCGCCCTCTTCTGACGTATTTCCTGTTTCCGCGAGGGCAGAACCATGCGAGGGAAGGCTGGAGCCTGCTGTTGCTTGCAATGCCGGTGCTGCCCGCTCGAGGAAAATTACAATATTTTAAGGTAGGGCGAGGGCAGGAAGGGATCGAGAGCTATCAGCTGAGGGCAGACGTGAGATGATTGACGACTGAGGGAGCTGGAAGAAGGCAGGAAATGGCTGGCAGAAGGGAGATGGTTGACATGGGCTGCTGGATGGAGGGGAGGGGAGGGCTGGGGGGAGAGGAGGGTTGCTGGACATGGGTGGATGGAGGAAAGAGGAGGGCTGTTGGACATGGGTGAATGGAGGGGAGGGCAGGGGGAGAGGAGGGTTGCTGGACATGGGTGGATGGAGGGGAGAGGAGGGTTGCTGGACATGGGTGGATGGAGGGGAGAGGAGGGTTGCTGGACATGGATGGAGGGGAGGGAAGAGTGAGGAAGGAGATGAGATGAGGGAAAAGGAAGAGAGAAAAACTGCACATGGAGGAAGAAAATAGGCAGAAGCTGGATCCACTGGACAGTCAAGTCTGTGGAGGACCCAGCTTTTACTTACGGATGTAGTGCAAGAAATGAAGAAGAAAGGCGGAAAGTAAAGAAATAAATGGAAAGGAAGCCCTGGAAACGGAGTTAAGAGAACAGATAGCAGCAGAATCGGATACTGGGCCAGCATGTTCAAAAAAAACAAAGTCACCAGACAACAAAGGTACAAAAGATCATTTTATTTTCATTATAGTGTTTGGAATATGTCCACTTTGAGAATTAGATGCTCAACATTAAAAGTTTATATTTATTTACTTATTTATGGCATTTTATCCCACATTAAACATGAATTAGGGTGTTTTGTGGTTCTACACGTATCATGATATTATGATCCCTTGTTTCATATCGTTGACGGTCTGCATTTTCCGTATGGGTGGTATATTGGTGTATTAGGTTCTGCCCAGTGTAATATTTATGGTACAGTAAGGTTCTGAGTGTGTTTTTGCACAAAGTTGTGCATAGTGTTTTGCAGTTGAGCGATTGTGGTTAGTATATGCTTTGAGCAACCACTTTATTCTTTGACATATGATACATATCGAATACCTAAATTTAATAAAAGGTTTTGTGACTTATTTTTATTTATTTTTTCTGTGTGTTATCAGACAATTATGGATTTAAGCTCCACCCCCCAACCCCACCCCATTTAGCCTCCCCAAACAGTTGGGCCACCGACCGCCTATGCCAGGAGACACCCTCAGAAAGACCCAAGGAAGCAAATTCTATGCTCTCAACATCCAGGCTGTGAGAGCCAGAGACTGGAGGCTGGGATGCAGAAGCACCCCCTCGTTCTGAGAGTTGGAAAACACTCCAATCTCCATGGTTCTTTGGAGGACAACTCCAGAAGAAGAGGGAACCAGATCCGACGAGGCCAGAAGGGAGCAATCAGAATCATGGTTCCGCAGTCTTGCTTGAGTTTCAGCAAAGTCTTCCCTACTAGAGGTATGGGAGGATACGCATACAGAAGGCCTCACAACCCAATGTAGGAGAAAGGCATCTGATGCTACTCTGTCGTGGGCCTGAAGTCTGAAACAGAACTGAGGGACCTTGTGATTGATCTGAGTGGCAAAAAGATCCACTGAGGGAGTGCCCCACTCTCGGAAGATCTTGCGTACAACGCCCCTGTTGAGCGACCACTCGTGAGGTTGCATTATCCTGCTCAACCTGTCGGTCAGACTGTTTACCCCTGCCAGATAAGTGGCTTGGAGAAACATGCCGTAACGGCGAGCCCAAAGCCACATCTGGACGGCTTCCCGACACAGAGGGCGAGATCCGGTGCCCCCCTGCTTGTTGATGTAGTACACTGCAACCTGATTGTCTGTCTGAATTAGGATGATTTGATTGGACAGCCGATCTCTGAAAGCCTTTAGAGCGTTCCAGACCGCTCGTAACTCCAGATTTATCTGAAGACCTGTTTCCTGGAGGGACCAAACTCCCTGAGTGTGAAGCCCATCGACATGAGCTCCCCACCCCAGGAAGAATGCATTCATTGAAAGCACTTTTTGTGGCTGAGGAATTTGAAAGGGACGTCCCAAGACCAAATTGGGTCAAACTGTCCACCACTGAAGAGAACTGTGAAAATCAGTGGACAGTTGGATTGCATCCTCTAGATCCCCCACAGCTTAATACCACTGGGAAGCTAGGGTCCATTGAGCTGATCTCATGTGAAGACACGCCATGGGAGTCACATGAACTGTGGAGGCCATATGGCCAAGAAGTCTCAACATCTGCTGAGCTGTGATCCGCTGAGACGCTCTGGCCATGGAAACTAGAGACAGAAGACGGTCTGCTCTCGCCTCGGGAAGATAGGCACGAGCTGTCTGTGAGTCCAGCACAGCTCCTATAAATTCCAGTTGCTGAACAGGGAAAAGATGGGACTTGGGGTAATTTATAACAAACCCAAGTAGATCCAGCAGTTGAATAGTCACCTGCATGGACTGCAGAGCCCCTGCCTCGGAGGTGTTCTTCACCAGCCAATCGTCGAGATAAGGGAACACATGCACTCCCAGTCTGCGTAACGACGCTGAAACTACTGCCAGGCATTTTGGGAAGACCCTGGGCACAGACGACTGACCAAAGGGCAGCACACAATACTGGAAGTGCTGCGTTCCCGGACAGAACCGAAGACACTTCCTGTGAGCTGGAAGTATCGGGATGCGTGTATAAGCATCCTTTAAGTCCAGAGAGTATAGCCAATCGTTTTCCTGAATCTTGGGAAGCAGGGTGCCTAGGGAAACCATCCTGAACTTTTGTGGGACTAGGAATTTGTTCAGGGCCCTTAGGTCTAGGATGGGACACATCCTCTGTTTTCTTTTGCACAAGGAAGTACCTGGAATAGAATCCCAGCCCTTCTTGCCCGGGAGGCACGGACTCGACCGCATTGGCGCTGAGAAGGGCGGAGACTTCCTCTGCAAGTACCTGCCTGTGCTGGAAGCTGAAGGACTGAGCTCCTGGTGGGCAATTTGGAGGTTTGGAGATCAAATTGAGGGAGTATCCTAACCGGACTATTTGGAGAACCCACCTTTGGTGAAAAAATTTTAACCTCCTTCCGAATGGTAGATCGTCCGGCACAGACACTTTGATAGCGGCTATGCTCATCTGGAGCCAGTCAAAAGCCCCTCCCTTGCTTTTGCTGGGGAGCTGCAGGGGCCTGTCTGGGTGCATGCTGTTGACGAGAACGAGCACACTGGGGCTGAGCCTGAGAAGGCTGTCGGGAAGGAGGATTGTACCTACGCCTATTGTAGGCATAGGGAGCATTCCTTCTTCCCCTGAAAAAGCATCTACCTGATGAGGTAGAAGCTGAAGGCGCCCAGCGGGAGAGATTGTCCATAGTGGTTTCCCGCTGATGGAGCCGTTCGACCACCTGCTCAACTTTCTCGCCAAAAATATTATCTCCCCGGCAAGAGACATCCGCAATCCGCTGCTGGGCTCGATTATCCAGGTCACAGGCATGTAGCCATGAGAGTCTGTGCATCACTATACCCTGAGCAGCGGCTATGGATGCAACATCAAAAGAGTCGTAAGCACCCCTGGACAGGAATTTACGACATGCCTTCAGCTGCCTGACCACCTCCTGAAAAGGTCTGGCGTGCTCCACAGGGAGCTTGTCCACCAAGTCCACCAGTTGCTTTACATTGTTCCGCATGTGGATGCTTGTGTAGAGCTGGTATGACTGAATCTTGGACACAAGCATAGAGGACTGATAGGCCTTTCTCCCAAACGAGTCAAGAGTTCTAGATTCCTGCCCTGGGGGCGCCGAGGGGAAATCCCTAGTACTCCTGGCCCTCGAGAGCGGAATCCACAACCATAGAGTCGTGAGGTAACTGCGACCTCATCAACTCAGGATCTCCATGAATCCGATATTGGGACTCAGCTTTTTGGGGGATGGTGGGGTTAGTTAGTGGTTTCTTCCAGTTCTTCAGCAATGTCTCTTTAAGGACATTATGCAGAGGAACAGTGGATGATTCTATAGGTGGCGAAGGATAGTCAAGGACCTCGAGCATCTCGGTCCTGGGCTCATCCTCAGATACCACAGGGAAGGGAATTGCCACAGACATCTCCTGGACAAATGAAGAGAAAGAAAGACTCTCCAGGGGAGAAAGCTTTCTCTCTGTCGAAGGAGTAGGATCAGAAGGAAGACCACAAGACTCCTCGGAATAGAAATACCTGGGATCTTCCCCTTCATCCCATGAGGCAACCTCCTCGGTATCAGACAAGAGTTCTCAAACTGCAGTCCGAAACCGGGCCCGTCTTGATGCCAAGGAATGATGTCCTCCATGGCGATGTCGAGAAGTCGACTCCCATGTCTGTGACGGTCCAGCTTCCTCCAGCGATGCCGACAGGGAGTCGACCTGGGTGGCAGCCGATGCTGCAAGTGGTACCGGCGTCGGAGACCTCACCACAGGCCCCGAACCAGCTGCCGCTTCCATCGACAGTACCGAGAGCGCAAGCACCCCCGGTACCGGAACAGACTGACGCAGAGGCCCTTCTAGTAAACCTGGAAGAATGGCCCGGATGCGCTCATCTAGGGCCAGCTGTCGAGGAAGGCTGTGGGGTCGATGCAGAAGCTGGCATCAGAAGCTGTGGAGGCCTGGGAGGCGGTACCGGGCTGTCCGGAGATCAACGCAGGTGAGCGGTCCTACCAGCATCGACGCTTCATGGGTGCCGAATCCTTCGATGCCCCAGAACTCTCAGTACCGTGCCTTGGAGACCGATGACGATGCTTTTTCACCTTCGCTCGAAGCACGCCACCGGTACTCCTCTGTACCGATGAGGAGGACGTTGAATCCAGACGCCTCCTCGGGGTCGGTCCCGGTGGGCCTGCACAGCAGGAGCCTTCGAGACAATTGGAGACCCACTCGACGGCTCACTACTTCCAGCGTGTGGTGTTGACCGGACAGCCATTACCTGCACTCCCGATGTTCATGCCATCCTCGGTGCTGATATCGACAATGCCAATCGCGATACCGATGTCGACGCCGAAGAATCAGTCGGAGCTCGAAAAGGCGGTCCCGAACAGCTCTTCTGGATGCTTGAGTCCGCTTCTTCAAGCTCAGACACAAATTACAAGCGTCTGGCCGATGTTCAGACCCAAGGCACTGGACACACCACGCGTGCGGGTCACTATTATAGATAGACCATTGGCACCGACTGCACTTTTTGAAGCCGCTGGGAGTCTTCGATGACATGGGCGTAAAATCACGTCAGCGAAATAAAAAGGCTTGATTGTGCCAAAAATGGGACACAAAAATGAGAATCGCGTACGCGCGGCCTAAGAAGGCTGCGACGAGGGACGAAAAGAAAACATTTAAAAAAAAACCTTATCTCTTTAGTTTTAGCCCTTCCAAGTTTTCTTTTTGTTAGAAAAAATAAAAGAAAGTGGCACTTGAAAACAAAAAGAAAGCGCGAACTGCACGAGAGAAGTTTCTCTGGGCCTGAGAGAGAGAGACTGTCACGCAACCACTCTGCACTGCGGAAAAGAAGAAACTGAGTGGGAACAGACATGCGCGGGCGGGAAGATAGCCGCTCATTCGCGGTGAGCGTGCCTGCGCGCCAGATCCTCCCGCAAAGTTCTAGTAGATACTTGGAAAGTATTTCCGTTTCCTGGGCCGCCGTGGACGCCGACCCATCAGTGAGCAGAAGCAGCCTGCTTGTCCTCGGAGAAAAACCCTTTTCCCATAGTTTTAAACTGAAATTTTCACTAGAAATAGGCATTTTCCCATAGTTTTAAACTGAAACCTTTTCTAGAGGTAGAAATTAAACAGCCAAAAACTCTTGTTCTAAAAGGCAGTTATTTTCTGTTCCTTTAGCTCATCCAGCGACCTCAATTAAGTGTTAATTAAGGTGTGGGGAAGTAGAATACTTGCATAGGTTGCTGAGTCAGCTTCAAAGAGCCTGTTTAAAAAAGGCTCCTTAGATTCAAAACTATATAAAGAGGAAAGGTCCCACTGAATTTTCTTTCTGAGAAGTTCCGAGAGAAAAGGACATTTCTCTGGTAAGTGAACACTATTTTGCTTTGTGCTTTGGGAACTTAAAGATTGGGGTTTAAAGGAGGAATTCTAGGTTAGTGTTAGGCAAAATAAAAATATAAAAAGCAATTTTATCAACTAATCTCCACAGTCTTTTCCACTTAGTTTTAAAAACTTTGTACCACAGCATGAACAGATAGAATCTAGCAGGCACTGCAGGATCTAGTTTAGTCTTCCCAACCACCCCTAGGACAACTCTTCATTTATAGTTATTGTAATTAGGGTAACAAGCAAAGAGTGCTCTTGCAGAGTTTTTTTAATACATTTCATTACCATCTAAGAAGGAAACACTAAATAAATCATACAATATACTATATACACTAAAATACACTTTTATATTAGCCTAATATCCTTAATACTGTAGCAAGTTTTAAATTATTGAAAAACTCAAAAACACTAACATGGAGTCAGCAGTCCAGCAGCGAGAGGGGTGCTATCCAGTCTTTTCCATTGGAGTGTCACATGTATGATTACTACTACTACTACTACTACTTAACATTTCTAAAGCGCTACTAGGGTTACGCAGCGCTGTACAAGTTAACAATAAGGACGGTCCCTGCTCGGAAGAGCTTACAATCTAAAGGACAAAATGTCAAGTTGGGGTAAATTGGTGAGATGTCATATGTGTGTGCCCGATGCAAAGAGCTCCTAGCTCTCAGAGAACATGTCCGCCCTCTTGAGGCTAGAGTAGCAGACTTGGTGGAGGTGAGTGAGACAGAGAGGTACATAGAGGAGACCTAAAGGGATGTTGTAGAGAAGTCCCACCTCCAGTCTGGTAGCCCCTGTGCTAGCTTAGAGGAGGGAGGTCTCCTAGAAGGAGAGCATCACCCTGGTGAAGTAGGAAGTACTCCTGTAGTCAGGACCTGCCCACCAGGGGATGTACTACCCTCTCGCACGGAGGATATGTCTCCAAGTGCTGCCCGGGAGGGAAAGGTTACGACAGCTGTTGTAGTTGGTGATTCGATCATCAGGCATATAGATAGCTGGGTGGCTGGTGGACATGACGATTGCCTGGTGACTTGCCTGCCTGGTGCGAAGATGGCGGACCTCACGCGTCACCTAGATAGGATTTTAGATAGTGCTGGGGAGAAGTCGGCTATCTTGGTTCATGTGGGTACCAATGACATAGGAAAATATGGGAGAGGTTCTGGAAACCAATTTTAGGCTCTTAGGTAGAAAGCTCAAATCCAGATCCTCTAGGGTAGCATTTTCTGAAATGCTACCCGTTCCACGCGCAGGGCCCAAGAGACAGGCAGAGCTCCAGAGTCTCAATGCGTGGATGAGATGATGGTGCAGGGAGGAGGGTTTTAGATTTGTTAGGAACTGGGCAACATTCTGGAGAAGGGGAAGCCTATTCCGAAAGGATGGGCTCCACCTTAACCAGGGTGGGACCAGGCTGCTGGCATCGGCATTTAAAAAGGAGATAGAGCAGCTTTTAAACTAGAAGTTGGGGGAAGGCCGACAGTTGCTCAAAAGCGCATGGTTCGGGATAAGGTATCTTTCAAAGATATCAATGAAACAGGGAAGATAGGGTATCCTGATAGAGAGGCTGCAAAAGAGATCGTAGTAGACAAATTTTGGGGCTCATTTTCAAAGCACTTAGCCTTCCAAAGTTCCATAGGTTTCTATGGAACTTTGGAAGGCTAAGTGCTTTGAAAATAAGCCTTCCCAGGTGTCCTTAAATAAAAATCAGACAAAAGATTGCAAATTAATACTGTCAAGTACTAAGCATGATGTAAATAGGAACAACAAACATAGTTTGAAATGCCAGGAGTCTAAGCAATAAGAAGGGAGAGTTAGAATATATTACACTAAATGAAAAATTAGATATAATAGGCAAATAGGTGGGAAAATGTGGGATACAAATGCAACAAATAAATCTCTGAGGATAATCAGTAGGACACTGTCATACCGGGGTACAAATTATATCGTAGTGATAGGGTGGATCGAATTGGTGGAGAGGTAGCACTGTATATTAACGAAAGCCTTGAATCAAATAGATTGAAAATTCTGCAGGAAACAAAACACTTCTTGGAATCACTGTGGATTGATATTCCATGTGTAAAGGGGAAAAGGATAGTGATAGGCACGTACTACCGTCCACCTGGCCAGGATGAACAGACGGATGCAGAAATGTTAAAGGAAATTAGGGACGCAAACAAACTGGGCAACACAATAATAATAGGTGATTCAATTACCCCGATACGGCTGGGTAAATGTAACATCGGGGCATAATAGGTAGGTAAAATTTCTTGATGAAATCAAGGACAGCTTTATGGAGCAGCTGGTACAGGAGCAGACGAGAGAAGGAAAAATTCTAGACCTCGTCCTTAGCAGAGTGCATGATCTGGTACAGGAGGTAATGGTGATGGGCCACTTGATAACAGTGATCATAATATGGTCGGACTTGATATTAGCTTTGAAGTATACATAGGAAATCAAATACGTTAGCGTTTAACTTTAAAAAAGGAGGCTATGATAAAATTAGAAGAACGGTGAAAAAAAAACCATAGAGGAGCGACTGCGAGGGTCAAAAATTTACATCAGGCGTGGATGCTATTCAAAAACACCATCCTGGAAGCCCAGGCCAAATATATTCTGCATATTAAAAAAGGAGGACGGAAGACCGAACGACAGCCGGCCTGGTTAAAAAGTGAGGTGAAGAAAGCTATTAGAGCTAAAAGAAAATCCTTCAGAAAAAGGAAGAAGGAACCGACTGAAAATAATAAGAAACAGCATAACGAATGTCAAGTTAAATGCAAAGCGCTGCTAAGAAGGCTAAGAGGGACTTCGAAAAAAAGATTGCATTGGAGGCAAAAATATAAAGTAAAAATTTTTTTGAGGTATATTAAAAGCAGGAAGCCGGCAAAAGCATTGGTTGGACCGCTAGATGACCGAGGAGTAAAAGGGGCGATCAGGGAAGACAAAGCCGTAGCGGAGAGATTAAATTAATTCTTTGCTTCAGTCTTCACCGAGGAAGATTTGGGTGGGATACCGGTGCCGCAAATGGTATTTGAAGCTGACGAGTCGGAGAAACTTAATATTGTGGCTTCTGCTACATGAACTTCTATCTTACCAGAAATCACATTGTATTTGTTTACACCGGAGTCAGCTAACGCCTCTCCGGTACTATGTAAGCCACACTGAGCCTTCAAATAGGTGGGAAAATGTGGGATACAAATGTAACAAATAAATAAATTCTCTGTAAACCTGGAGGATGTAATGGGGCAGTTCTACAAACTGAAGAATAGCAAATCTCCTGGACCGGATGGTATTCATCCCAGAGTACTGATAGAACTGAAAAATGAGCTTGCGGAGCTATTGTTAGAAATATGTAATTTATCCTTAAAATCGTGCGTGGTAGCAGAAGATTGGAGGGTGGCCAATGTAACGCCAATTTTTTTAAAAGGTTCCAGAGGAGATCCAGGAAATTATAGGCTGGTGAGTCTGACGTTGGTGCCGGGCAAAATGGTAGAGACTATTATTAAGAACAAAATTACAGAGCATATTCAAAAGCATGGATTAATGAGACACAGTCAACATGGATTCAGTGAAGGGAAATCTTGCCTCACCAATCTACTACATTTCTTTGAAGGGGTGAACAAACATGTGGATAAAGGTGAGTCTGTTGATATTG
Organism: Microcaecilia unicolor; assembly: GCF_901765095.1. Lineage (NCBI taxonomy): Eukaryota > Metazoa > Chordata > Amphibia > Gymnophiona > Siphonopidae > Microcaecilia > Microcaecilia unicolor. The sequence goes on along the minus strand of NC_044035.1, from coordinate 238,050,697 downwards.
TGTGTCTGGATTTTCAGAAGGCGTTTGACAAAGTACCTCATGAAAGACACCAGAGGAAATTGGAGAGTCACGGGATAGGAGGTACTGTCCTATTGTGGATTAAAAACTGGTTAAAAGATAGAAAACAGAGAGTAGGGTTAAATGGTCAGTATTCTCAATGGAGAAGGGTAGTTAGTGGGATTCCCCAGGGGTCTGTGCTCGGACCGCTGTTTTTTAACATATTTATGTTTCAATCATTTTTATTAAAGTTCACACAATCAGCTGTTACATTTCACATTGCATAATTGTTTCCACAATTACTGTTGACATACCATCATATTTGTATTTTATCTTTTTATTCCTCCCCTAGACTACTCCCCTACCCCTCCCCATTCCTTATCCCCCTTCCTCCCCTTCTATGTCCAATAACAAGCAGAGGCAGCGTGAGCAGCAGCATCTAGGATTATAGGTTCAGTATCTGGCTCTGGGCTGTTGGGGTCAAAGTGTCCCAAAAGGGTGCCCATCTGCATTCAAATTGTTTCCTCAGCTGAGGCTGGTTCCGCACTTCCAAATGTTCTGTACGTAAAAGCATGAACATTTGAGTTTGCCAGTATTGCAGTGATGGTGGTTTATTCATCAGCCACTCCTGTAAAATTGCTTTTTTTTGCTACCACTGTAGCTCTTTTTACAAAGTCTGTAAGTCCTTTCGGCGTGGGCTTGCTTAGCCTTGGATGCCCAAAAAGCAGCTGTGGATCATAGTTCCATCTTCGAGACCAGAGCTCTGTTACTTGCCTTAGTATGCTTCTCCAAAACCAGGCTACTCTTGGACAGGTCCAAAACATATGAGCCAACGTGGCCCCTTCTTGATGGCACTTTCCACACGTTCCATCCGGTGATGCTCCCATATGGAACACTCTTCTAGGTGCCACGTAAATCCTTAATGCGAATTTATATTGTAATTCTCAGTGCTCTGCCAGTTTTGTAGTCTGCCAGAGTGTACGCACATAGTCCTTGAACATAGTCTCTGTTATCTGGCTTCCCAGATCTTGGCTCCATTTTGCCGCATAGCCCGCATAGTCTGGTTCTGGCACTGTATCTCGGATGTGGCGGTGGTGGTAGGCCATTGGTACTTTCAATTGCGCCCCCAGCGATATGGCAGATGCCAGTTCCTCCCTCACGTCCTCGGTGAGGTCTGTCCAAGGCAAACTGGATAAATAGTGTTTTAGCTGATAGTAATGGAAATAGTCCGCTGAACTTATTTTGAACTGGGCTCTCAATTCTGAGAACGTTCTGATATGTCCTTCGCCTGTGAGCACATGATGCAGGTATTCTATCCCCTTTTCCTTCCATTTGTTGAATACTGCATAGCTTCTCCCAGGTTCAAAACCTGGGTTACCACAGATTGACAAATAGGGGGTAGCTTTTGGCGAGAAACCATGCTTGCGACAGATCCATTTCCACACCGCTATCATCGTAGGCAAAATGTGTGACTTCTGCAGGACTTCTGGGGGGGGTGGTGCTTGCTACCATGCAGAAATCCTATAAAGTTGTCCGAGCCAAACAGGCTTAGTTCCATCTGGGTAGCTGAATATTCACTTGTCTTTCTAAACCAGTCATTTAAGTGTCTGATTCCACAGGCTACCGTTAAATATCACAAGCTCAGGAGGCCCAGGCCCCCGTATTCTCTTGGGATCTGCAGTATCCGCATGGCAATTTTCGCTTTCTTTCCTTTCCAAAGAAATTTCTGCAATAGTTTATTTATTTGCCGTTCCACTTTCCTTGGAAGGTAGAGTGGGAGGGTTTGAAACACATACAGCCATCTAAGCACGATCATCATGTTGTATAATGCTATTCTGCCAAGCAGAGAGCGGTAGAGGTTGTCATAACTTCAATTTGTCCGCCATATCCTCCAGTAGCCTGGTCACATTTTGGGCACACGCTTGAGCTAGGTTCTGGGGGATTTGGACTCCTAAGTACTTGATCGCATCTTCAGATTCCTTCACTCCCAACTCCTCTAGCTCTGTGTCTCCCACCCCCGGAGAGATGGTGAGCCAATGTGATTTGTGTGCATTTATTTTGAACCCCGAAAGAGCACTGTATTTTTCTATCTGTGCCCAGAGCTGCTTCAACGAATTCTGGGGGGTCTCTCATCACCACCAACAAATCATCTGCAAATGCCAGAGTCTGCACTACCTCTCCGCCCACCTCCAGGCCCTTTATCTGCTCATCTTTTTTTAGAGTGCGAAGCAGAGGCTCAATAGACAACAAAAACAATAGGGGTGAAAGGGGGCATCCTTGACGAGTACCCCGTCCTATGTCTATAGGGTCCGTTCGCAGTCCATTGATTAATACAGATGCAGTAAGCTTAGTGTATAGCGTTTGCACGGCCTGTAGATACCAGCCATCCATCCCCATATATGCTAACACTCCAAACAGGAATTCCCATCCTATTTTGTCAAATGCCTTTTTGGTGTCGAGACTTAGGAGGATTGCTGGTATTCGATTAACTTGACTGTTGCTCATTGCCATCAGCAGTTTGCGCACATTAGTGGAGGAATGTCTGCCTTTCACAATCCCACTTGCTCAGGCCCTATTATATATCTGGTAAATATTTGGCCAACCTGGTGGCCAGTATTTTGATATCAACATTCAAGAGCAAGATGGGCTGGTAGTCTTCAGGTTTATCCCCATCTTTCCCTGGCTTGGGCAGCAGCATTATCAGTGCCATGTTATTTTGTCGGGGAAACCTGCCAGTCGCCACTGCTTCCTCAAGATAAGCATGCAGCGCTAGTAATGCTTTCTGGGGTATCATATTGTAGAACTCTCCCGTAAACCCATCTGGACCCGGGGCAGAGTGGAGAGGCAAGGATTTAATGGTAGCTTGGAGCTCTTTGCCAGTGATTGGCCCATTTAGAGTCTGCAGTGCTGATGGAGAGAATTTTGGTATCTTTGAGGCTTCTAAATATTTTATGAGGGATTTTTTTATCTATTCCTTTATACTTTTGGTATATTTGGCTGAAATGTTCTCAGAATATTTTTGCTATTTTTTCGCTTTTCGTATGTATTAGACCTCTGTCGTCCTTTATGGCTGATATCACTCTATTCCCTCCCCATGTATTAACCACTCGGGCAAGCAGGGTCCCTGTTTTATTTCCAAATCTTTGCAGCCTGTACTTATAATATATAGCCCCTTTAAGTGCCCTTTCCTGCAGCAAGGAGTTAGGTGCCACTTGTGCAGCTTGTAGCTTCTCCCTATGTTCCTTAGTTGGGGTTTGGGTGTATTGGCGTTTAGCTCTCCTTGCTCGTGCTTCTAGCCACACTATAGCTGCTGTTAGCTTTCTTTTCCACGCACAAAGATACGCTATTATATCTCCTCTCAGTACTGCTTTTGCTGTTGGCCAATACAACTTAGCATTTTGTTCATGTTGCTTATTATAACTGGTAAATTCCTCTCATTTTTTGTTCACATATGCTTTGAAATCTGCATCGGCCGCCAGGTAGGTTGGGAATCTCCACCCTGCTTGTCCCTGGTAAAACTGTCCCGCCTCCAAGTCTATCCATACCATTGCATGGTCTGATACCTTTTCCGGCCCTATTTCCGCTGCGTAAACTTTTTGGAATAGTTTTTGCCCTACTAAAATGTAATCAATTCAAGAAAGGGTGCCATGGGCTCTCGAAACATGGGTGAAGTCTTTTTCTCCAGAATGCAGGACGCGCCAGGCATCCACTGTAATTGTTGCTATCATAAAACGCGAGAGCGCTCTAGCTCTGGGGCCCCCCCTATGAGCTTTACGCGGCTCTGAGCAATCTAACTGGAGGTCTGCCACCATGTTCAAGTCTCCCATTATCAGCCGTTGTAAACTGGAGTACTGGTTACAGTGCTGAATTAAATCTTGGTAAAATCTTTGGTCATAGGTGTTGGGCCCATACACTGCCACTACTAATAAGTCCAGGCCCTGAAGCCAAATGCGCACTAACACATAGCGGACCTCAGGATCCTGTACTAACAGTTTCGTTTTTGCTGCCAGGCCTTTTTGCACTAAAATAGCTACTCCCCCATGTCTCCCTTCTGATGAAGCTGCATGCACCTCCCCCACCCAATTTCTGGCTAGTTTTTGGTGCCCTTTTGCTGTGAGTCGTGTCTCTTGCAGACAGGCTACATCCGCCTTGTGTCTTTTAAGTGTTGTTAAGATTTTGTTTCTTTTAATTGGTGATGAGAAACCCCCCACGTTCCATGTAATGAATCTCGTTGTGTTAAGTTGGGTCATAATGTCGTGAAATTATTCTCCTTCTACAATTAAACTTAACAATATGAGGTCTGGGTGCCCAGCTCCACCCATTCCCCCTACACTCCCTTCTACCTCTACTCCTTCCCCTCTGCTCACTAGTTCCATTAGCACCAGCCCCCAAAACATTCATAAGTGTGAATTCCTCCCCATCCTGACCCAATCCACCCGCTATACCTGCCCCTCCCCCCCCCCCCCCCCCCCCCCCCCCCCCCCCCCCCCCTTCTTCCTCTCTCCCCAATTGAAACCTTGTGTTTATCTATCTCCTAACAAGATAGATATTGAGATCACATACATTTTGCCAGGGACCTCCGCGCCCTATCAATAACAAATGTATTCAAATCTACTTTACAACCTAATTTGCTTTCAAACCAGCAATAACAAACAACAATTTTATCGTTTCATTGACATCCTCAGTATACCTTCCACCTCACCACACATGTCCCAATTCAGTCTGATGGCTTCTCATCCTGAAGACTGTTCAATATTTTAGCCACGCCAGCCTTCGCTTTCTCTGCGCATTCAAAAGTTTGCCAATGTCCGTTCTGCATTACTTTCAATGTGGCTGGATATAATAACATACATCTGATATTTTTATCATACAGCTGCCGGCACAATTGTGTGAATTGTCGCCTTCTTTCTTGCAAAGCATACGAGTAATCCTGAAAAATGTGCACCTTGTGGCCTTCATATTGCACAGTGTTCCGCTTCGCTCTGTAGCCACGTAAAAGTTCAGCCTTATGAATATAATTGTGTAGCTTAATAAGCACTACCCTCGGAGCGGTGCGACCATCTTGCTTCTTGCCCACATGGTGCGCCCGTTCAAGGCACAACGGTCCCGCGCTATCCAATAGGGCGAACTCTTTTTTCAGCCAAGTTTCCATTATAGTTGAAAAGACCGCATCCCTGATCGTTTCTGGTATTCCAATGATCCTTAAATTAGATCTCCGGGAGCGGTTTTCGAGGTCGTCCACCTTTTCCAACATCTTCACCGTGTTGCCCATCTTGCCCCGCTCTTGCGCAGCCGATGGGCCTGCATCTTCCAGAGAGGAAACCCTCTGCTCCAGATCTCCTGTCCGCTTCCCCAGATCAGCCAACAGGGTCTCAAATGCAGACAGCTGCTATGACAATTTTCCAAACTTAGGCTCTAAAGCCGTTGTCACTGCCAGGGTTAACTGCTGCAGTTGCTCTGTCGAGAAGGCCTGCTTTTCTGGTTGCTGCTTCATCTCCATAGTGCCGGTCTGTTTCAGTTTCTCTTTCTCCCGCATAATTCCCTTCCCCACCATACTGCTCAGGGATGATTCCAAATATCTGTCCATTGAGCAGGGATTTACAGGAACAAAGAACTCAGTGGGAGCTAAAGTAGGCTAATTATAGCTGTTAAGGTGCCCCAAGGTCCCGGAGAGCAAAGAAGCCTGTCTTGCTCTCTCAAGGCATCACGTGATCTCCCTTAACATATTTATAAATGACCTAGAGATGGGAGTAACTAGTGAGGTAATTAAATTTGCTGATGACACACAGTTATTCAAAGTCATTAAATCACAGGAGGATTATGAAAAATTACAAGAGGACCTTACAAGACTGGGAGACTGGGCATCTAAATGGCAGATGACATTTAATGTGAGCAAGTGCAAAGTGATGCATGTGGGAAAGAGGAACCCGAATTATAGCTATGTCATGCAAGGTTCCACGTTAGGAGTCACAGACCAAGAAAGGGATCTAGATGTCGTCGTTGATGATAAGTTGAAACCTTCTGCTTTGTGTGCTGCTGCGGTTAAGAAAGCATATAGAATGTTAGGTATTATTAGGAAAGGAATGGAAAACAAAAATGAGGATGTTATAATGCCTTTGTATCGCTCCATTGTGCGACCGCACCTCAAATATTGTGTTCAATTCTGGTCGCCGCATCTCAAAAAAGATATAGTGGAATTAGAAAAAGTGCAGAAAAGGGCGACGAAAATGATAAAGGGGATGGGACGACTTCCCTATGAGGAAAGGCTAAAGCAGGTAAGGCCCTTCAGCTTGGAGAAAAGGCGGCTGAGGGGAGATATGATAGAGGTCTTAAAATAATGAGTGGAATTGAACGGGTAGATGTGAAGCGTCTGTTAACGCTTTCCAAAAATACTAGAACTAGGGGGCATGCGATGAAGCTACAATGTAGTAAATTTAAAACGAATCGGAGAAAATGTTTCTTTATTCAACGTGTAATTAAACTCTGGAATTCATTGCCAGAGAATGTGGTAAAGGCGGTTAGCTTAGTGGAGTTTAAAAAAGGTTTGGACGGATTCCTAAAGAAAAAGTCCATAGACCGTTATTAAATGGACTTGGGGAAAATCCACTATTTCTGGGATAAGCAGTATAAAATATTTTGTACTTTTTGCCAGGTATTTGTGACCTGGATTGGCCACTGTTGGAAACAGGATGCTGGGCTTGATGGACCTTTGGTCTTTCCCAGTATGGCAATACTTATGTAAGGACATCGTCGAGCGACATCAACCAGCTATTCATACCTCCTTTTCCTACAGTAAGGTGTGCAGGCAACTGGGGCTGAAATGTGGGGCTCAAGCTAGCTCAACTCAGCAGTTGTGTTAAGGCAGGCAAGATGGCATTGCGACGATGATGATCCCAGAACTACTTTAATCGTGGCTGCTGTGGCACGAATGCACATAGGCGCATTTTTTTGAAACATTCATATGGGGGCGTGATCATTCCCCCTGCCAGCAGGATGACTTACACTCCTGGCAGGTGATGTGACGTCAGACGCTGGCTTGCATCTGATTGGGCCCGAACTTCCGGTCACAGCTCAGCTGCAAGCATCTGAGGGGGAGAAGCAGAGGTAAGGAAAAATACTTTTTAAAAAAATCTTTCATAACTTGTACTTCGTTATTAAGTACAAAAGTACAGCTCATTCTTAATGACTTACAAGTAAAAAGTATTGGGGAAAAATGTAACTTGTTACAAGTACTGACAATTGTACTTAAGTACTGTAATGAAGTACAAGTACTTTACTACCCATCTGAGAATGGAGGCAGTGTAAGCAAATCAAATTTATGCATATTCATTGTGGTTATCCTGAAAACCTGACTGGCAAGGGGTACTCCAGGACTGGACGGGAAACACTGTTTTAGGGGATGAGGCAGTTTAGAGGTGGTGTGGTAGTTGCAGGAAATATTATTTGGGTGTAGGACAGTTTCAGGGGGATGTTTTTGGGGACAGATCAGTTTGCAAGAGAATGGGACAGTTGCAGGGGGTTAGTTTTTGGAGGCGGGGCAGTTTATAGTGTGGTATGGCAAATGTGGAGAGGTAGGTTTTGGGCTGAGAGAGCAGCTTGGGGGTTTAGAAGAGAAGGGCATTCCATCCTTTAAACTGTCTTGCTCTGTTCATTTCATTTTAAGGGGGTCTTTTACAAAGGCACGCTTGTGGTTTCAGAGTGTGCTAAATGCTAGAGACACCCAAATATTCCTATGGGTGTCTCTAGCATTTAGCGCATGCTTATCTTTAGCCCGCGCCTTTGTAAAAGGACCCCTAAGTTTCTATGCTACAGAAGCTTGCACTCCTTCTACCACAGAAGTGCACCGGGCCATATTTTGATAGACTCATTACTCTGGAGCCCCATGTCCAATCTAGTCAATTTTCAAACTCAATATTCCTTTTTATAGTTTTTTTCCCCCCACATCCAATTCCATTAATTATTCTGTTACAGAAGCTGGAACTCTTTTTATAGAAATGACCTGAATCATTACTTGGGGGAAGGGCTTATATCTCTGGAACCCCCAGTGTGATTTGGCCCATTTTTGAACTTGTGTGTCTTTTTACTAGTTTTTCCCAATAGCCAAGTTTCATCCCATTCTATTACATTTTTGGAGAGTTATTTTGCCCCCAGACAGATAGATGGACATTCTTAATCCCTTTTGTATAATTCTTTTCAATTTTCATTGTGTTGGAAAGAATAAAAATTAGTGTGAACATAAGTGAAAACTGATGCTTTTCCAAAACCTGGGAATTTTTTTTTTTATTTAAATTGAAAATGAAAGTACCTTTATACAGCTTCCTAAAAGGAAAGTATCTACTAAATAAAAAGTTATATTAACTTATACTTTGTGGGTGTTTTACTCCCTGATCCACTGCTAAGGCCATATTCACAGAACTTTTCAAATGGTCACCACTAACTGAAGACCTTTACAGTATCACAGCTTATTTTCCAACAATGAATCCAGGTAGGTAAGCCTGTAACTTTCTCATTCCATGTGGATTTTATCACCGAACTAAAGGAGAAGGTCTATGCTTTAGCTCTCAGTATCCTTCGGGGGGGGGGGGGGGGGGTAAAAGTGCCAGAGAGGTAACAGTAAGTCATATATACTAACTCCCAAATTATAGAATAAATCATAATTTCACAATTACTTTTTTCTTAGAGGGAGCAAACTGGAAATATACTGACAGAACAATGTTAAGGGAGTTAATTGATCTTCAAAATACTATGCAAACTAACAATTGAGAAAATATTGTTCAAACTGGCATGGGTTACATGATCCTAAAACCAAGAAACGTATTAACACTTTTGTGCTGCTGGAGTCTTGTTCATTCCAGTTACAGCCGGTACTTTCTGAGAAAGTGAAGATATAATGGAGGTGAAAAACATACTATGTGCATGATTTACCAACGGTTTTCCCCTATTCTGTGTATATGGGAAAAAGCATGCTCAGTTAAAGTCATGTATAAAGAAAAAACTGAAGCATTACCCAAAAGGTCCAGTCTGTACTCCAGTTATTCAGATTGGATGCCAGAAATTTCTGCGCGCCTGTGCCAAGATTCTCGTCTTCTTCCAGGGATTTACTTTCATTTGTGTCCAATTCATTTCTTGACTGTGGAAAAACATTTTCGTATGTTTAAATGTTAACAAAAGTGATCGAATTTTCAAAATATTAGATATATCTTTGTATACAATAGCTCTAATTTTAATTGAAATACTAATTTGCAGCATAATTTATGCTTGACTTATTCTTGCTGTGTACCGCCTTGATTGAATTCCTGCAAAAAGGCAGTAAATAAATCCTAAGAAATAAAATTAAAAAAAATATATATATATATATATATATATATATATATATATACACACACATATACAGACACATATATTGTTGTGGAATACGAAATTGAGACATCCAGGTCAAGATGCGCTCAATTCCTTATCTATTTTCTAAAAGACTCTTCCACACTTTGAGCCTTTTGCAGAACTCCTAGCATGCCAGCAAATACATGGGTATTCGCCATGATGTCCACAGAAAGCAGGAATTTAAAAAAAAAAGTGCCCTAAGTTCTTCAAGTCATGTGTCATGTTGATACAGCCAATATAATCACAGATTCCTGGCTGCAGCAACAAGATAGCAGGCCCCAAGTCAGGCTTGCGACTCACGTTTCCCCCACCCAGACTGGCCACGACATCCACAACTCACCACCCCACTCCCTTACCGGTAGTCTCCCTGGTATCTAGTAAGGGAACATGAGCAATTCCCAGTTACTCCTGCACCATCAGATGCTCAAGTTCAAACTGGTGCCTCTGAACCCCTAGTGGCAGTCTCACATGCTACCTCTACCAGCTTGATCTTTTATGAGACTAATGCCAGGAAGTAGGAATGACTGGGAATTGTTCCTGCCCCCCCCCCCCCCACTAGATATCATGGAGACCCCTGGTAAGAGTATATGGGTGGAAGGGGGAAGTGCTGCCAGCTGTTGTACCTACCCCTTGATTTGAGATCCTAGATCACAACTGGAAGCTGACACTCAGTTTGAATGTTTCCTGCCATTAATGCTTATTTTCTTGGTCCGATTCTTAGATCTCTTTTTCAAGCCTGCTCAAAATTAAAATGTAAAAAAGTATTACGTGATGTAGCTTTCTTACATAAATGTAGTTTGGATCAGATTACCCTCTCTATATACACAAACATCCAGAAATTCAAGATGTTGTGAATAAAAATGTATAGTAAATTTCAGGTTACCTTCCAAAGAATTAATCCAAAAAACAAAAAAAAAACAAAACTTGCATAGTCTTGAACACCTGTTCAAAAAAAAAAAAAAAAAAAGTCATCAAGAAATCTCTTCCAGAGCAGTATGTCCCTTTGACCACTGAGAAGTATAAATAAATTGATCTTTGAATTCTGCCAAATACAGGGTTGCTACAGAGGAGGCCAACAACGCTTTCATTGCAACACCCTGAATTAGCTTAGTATTTTCCCTGGTACCAAAAAACGTTTCTCCTGATCACCAATGTACATTCAAGCTGCGAGGGCAAGGGTCTTGCTGTTTGGCTGCAACAATGTCCCCTGTGCCTATATGATCAGTGTCTGAAAACACCCCAGTTTCTTGGGTTTTCTTATAAGAAGTCCCAAAAGAGGAAATCAGGCCATAGGAGGCAATGAAAATCACGATCCTCTGATCCCACTTGAGCTTCAGTAGAGTCCTTGCTATTAGGGGGCTCTGAAAATATGAATACAGAAGTTGCTCCCCTGAGTCTAGGAGGATGGCGTCTCAAGCTAGTTTGTTACTTCTATCCTAGAGTAAAACTTAAGTTACCTTCTTGATCTGAGAAGCTGCAAGAAGATCTATCCTAGATGTGCCTCACTTGCAGAAGATCATCTGAGCCTCACCCAAATCCAGAGATGACTCATGAGGATGGGGTACTGTGTTCAGTTTGTCCACCAGAATAATTGTCATTCTTTGCTAGGTATGTGGTTCTGAGAGTTAACTTGTGAGAGACAGTCCAGAATCACATCTTGACCATTTCCCAACACAGATTAAGAACGGGCTGCAGCAGAGGAGAAGAAGTCTGGGGTCGGCCGTAGGTGGCCTTAAGGAAGTTTGAAGGGTGGTTTTACCTTGGAAAAATGCCGTTCCTGAGGCTTGCTCCAGTCCGCCTGATCCAGCGCCTCCCTGCTCGTTCCAGTCCATCTGCTCCAGCTTGTTCCAGTCCGCCCGATCCAGCTTCTCCCTGCTTGCTCCAGTCCATCTGCTCCAGCTTGTTCCAGTCCACCTGATCCAGCTTCTCTCTGCTCGTTCTAGTCCATCTGTCCCAACTATTCTAGTCCGCCTGAACAAGCGTGTTCCAGCCCGCCTGATCCAGCTTCTCCCTGCTTGCTCCAGTCCTTCTAGTCCAGCTTGTCGTAGTCTGTCTGATCCGGCTTCTCCCTGCTTGCTCCAGCCCGCCTGCTCCAGCTTGCTCCAGCCCGCCTGATCCAGCTTCTTCCAGCTCGCCTGAGCCAGCTTCTTCCAGCCCTCCTGATCCAGCTTGTTCCAGTTGCCTGATCTAGCTCTGCTCTCTTCTGCTCCAAACCACTCCAGATTGTTCCAGTCCTGCTACGGTACCGAACTGCTAGCCAATCGACCTGCCTGCCTGATCCAGCTCTGCTCTCTTCTGCTCCAAACCACTCCAGACTGTTCCAGTCCTGCTACGGTACCGTACTGCTAGCCAATCGACCTGCCTGCCCGCTACCCAATCACCTGTTCCTGCCTGCCCCAGTCCATCTCCCTACCAGCTCATCACTCTCCTGTCCATCTTCCTACCAGCTCATCACTCTCCTGCCCAAGTGCTCACCTGCCTGCCTGTCTCCCAGTCCATCTTCCCGCCAGTTCATCACTCTCCTCCCCGACTGCTCACCTCAACCTGCCTGTCTCCCAGTCCAGCTACCTGCCCGAAACACCTCAGTTATCACTTATGGCCCCCACTCACATTCTATTCATTGCCCTATCCCTCCCTAATCTTTTCCCCACACGAACTCACTGCCCAGCCCTGTCCTCTCCCGTCCCACTCACCATTGCAATACCCTACCTACCCCTGTCCCCCACCACCTCACCATCCCTACTGACCTCCTCCTCCTTCCTAGCTCTCAACCTTCAACACTTCCTTCCCGCCATGAACCCCTCCCCATTCCTCTTATGCGCACCCCGTCTTCGTCACCTTCGTCGCCCTACCTCCCCCATCCTTCTCCACTCTCTCTTACTCCTTCTCCTGCTATCCGCGGGAGACATCAATCCCAACCCAGGCCCCATTCCCCTCCTCTCCCCTTCCTCCCTCCCCTTCTCGTGTGCCCTGTGGAACGCCCACTCAGTCTGCAACAAACTTCCCTTCACCCACGATCTCTTCATCTCCCATTCCCTTCATCTGCTCGCCCTAACTGAAACCTGGCTCACCCCTGACGACTCTGCCTCAATTGCTGCCCTATGCCACGGAGGCTATCTCTTCTCCCATTCGCCCCGCCCAGCTGGCCGTGGTGGCGGGATACTACTTTCGCCCTCCTGCAGTTTTCAACCTCTCCACCTACCTCAGTCTCACTGCTTCTCATCCTTTGAAGTTCACTCCATCTGTCTATTCCACCCGCTGCCACTAAGAGTTGCAGTCATTTACCGCCCCCCTGATAAGTCCCTCCCTTCCTTCCTTACCGACTTCGATTCCTGGCTCTCCGTTTTTCTTGAACCCTCACCCCCATCCCTCATTCTTGGTGACTTCAACATACACACTGATAACCCATCCAACTCATACGCTTCTCAATAACCTCCTCCTTCAACCTCCAGGTGAGCTCCACCACCCCTACTCACAAATCTGGTCACTGTCTTGATCTCGTCCTCTTTTCTACCTGCTCACCCTCCAATTTCTGTACATCAGTTCTTCCTATCTCTGACCATCACCTGATCACATTCACACTTCATCACCCTCCCCCTCAGTCCCGCCCAACTCTAACCACCACTTCCAGGAATCTCCTGGCTGTCGACCCCCCCACCTTATCCTTTATTATCTCTGATCGCCTCCCTTCCATCATGTCCTCAGAGTCTGTCGACAAGGCTGTCTCCACTTACAATACTACTCTCTCCTCTGCTCTTGACACCCTTGCACCATCTGTCTCCCGCCCCACAAGGCGTACTAATCCCCAGCCCTGGCTGACTTCTGGCACCCGATACCTTCGCTCCTGCACCCGATCGGCTGAACGCCTATGGAGGAAATCTCGCACCCATACTGATTTCATTCACTACAAATTCATGTTATCCTCCTTCCAGTCCTCCCTATTCCTCGCCAAACAGGACTATTACACCCAATTGACCAATTCCCTCAGCTCTAACCCTCGTCGTCTCTTCGCCACCCTCAACTCCCTCCTCAAAGTGCCCTCCGCTCCCACCCCCCCCTCACTCTCTCCTCAATCACTGGCTGACTACTTCCGCGACAAGGTCCAGAAGATCAACCTTGAATTCACCACCAAACCCTCCCCTCCTCTTCATCCCATTACCCACTCCCTCAACCAACCAACCCAGGCCTCCTTCTCCTCTTTTCCTGATATCACCGAAGAGGAAACCGCCCATCTCCTCTTCTCCTCGAAATGCACCACCTGTTCCTCAGACCCCATCCCCACCAACTTACTTAACACCATCTCTCCTACTATCACCCCCCCCTATCTGTCATATCCTTAACCTCTCTCTTTCCACTGCAACTGTCCTGGACACCTTCAAGCATGCCGTAGTCACACCCCTCCTCAAAAAGTCATCACTTGACCCTACCTGTCCCTCCAACTACCGCCCCATTTCCCTCCTACCTTTCCTCTCCAAGATACTTGAACGCGCCGTCCACAGCCGTTGCCTCGATTTTCTCTCCTCTCATGCCATTCTCGATCCGCTTAAATCCGGCTTTCGCCCCCTGCACTCGACAGAAATGGCACTATCTAAAGTCTGCAATGACCTACTCCTTGCCAAATCCAAAGGTCACTACTCCATACTCATCCTCCTCGACCTATCCGCCGCCTTTGACACTGTCAATCATAACTTACTTCTTGACACTCTGTCCTCCTTTGGATTCCAGGGTTCTGTCCTCTCCTGGTTCTCCTCTTATCTCTCCCATCGTACCTTCAGAGTACATTCTCAGGGTTCATCCTCCTCCCCTATCCCACTCTCTGCCCCCCCAGGGATCTGTCCTTGGACCCCTCCTCTTCTCAATCTACACCTCTTCCCTGGGCTCCCTGATTTCATCTCATGGCTTCCACTACCATCTCTATGCTGACGACACCCAGCTTTATCTCTCCACACCAGACATCACTGCGGAATCCCAGGCCAAAGTATCGGACTGCTTATCCGACATTGCTGCATGGATGTCCAATCGCCACCTGAAACTGAACATGGCCAAGACCGAACTTCTTGTCTTCCCACCCAAACCCACCTCTCCTTTCCCTCCACTCTCTATTTCAGTTGATAACACCCTCATCGTCCCCGTCTCATCTGCCCGCAACCTCGGTGTCATCTTCGACTCCTCCCTCTCCTTCTCTGCACATATCCAGCAGATAGCCAAGACCTGTCGCTTCTTCCTCTATAACATTAGCAAAATTCGCCCTTTCCTCTCTGAGCACACCACCCGTACTCTCATCCACTCTCTCATTACCTCTCGCCTTGACTACTGCAACCTACTCCTCACTGGCCTCCCACTTAGCCATCTATCCCCCCTTCAGTCCATTCAGAACTCGGCTGCACGTCTTATCTTCCGCCTGGACCGATATACTCATATCACCCCTCTCCTCAAGTCACTTCACTGGCTTCCGATCAGGTACCGCATACAGTTCAAGCTTCTCCTACTAACCTACAAATGCACTCGATCCGCAGCCCCTCCTTACCTCTCTACCCTCATCTCCCCTTACGTTCCTACCCGTAACCTCCGCTCTCTAGACAAATCCCTCCTTTCAGTACCCTTCTCCACCACCGCCAACTCCAGGCTCTGCCCTTTCTGCCTCGCCTCATCTCAAGCGTGGAACAAACTCCCTGAGCCCATACGCCAAGCCCCCTCCCTGCCCATCTTCAAATCCCTGCTTAAAGCCCACCTCTTCAATGTCGCCTTTGGCACCTAACCACACCTATACTCAGAAATCTAGACTACACCAACTTGACATTTTGTCCTTTAGATTGTAAGCTCACCGGAGCAGGGACCGTCCTTCTTTGTTAAATTGTACAGCGCTGCGTAACCCTAGTAGCGCTCTAGAAATGTTAAGTAGTAGTAGTAGTAGTTCTTCTCCCTGCTTTTGATTTAACTCATGGCAACTTAACTGTCTGCCTGAACTAGAATTATTCTGGTCAACAGATCTCTGAAAGACTATACAGCAATTATGCCCTTAACACCATGAAATTCTGGTGAAACTTCTCATGGGAAGACCATAAGCCCCAAGTGTGAAACCCACCTATAAGAGCTCCCAAGTTCAGTTTGGACATATATGTGGTGAGGTCAATTTGAATTGTTGGAATTTGGAAGGATATTCCTTTTTCTGGACTGATCCATCTAACGGATGGGACAAAAAGTGCTATAAAGATTTGGAGATGCAGACTATGTCCTCCAGAATCTCTTTGGGGATTAGAATCATAAGTATTGCCATACTGGGACAGACAAAAAGGTCCATCAAGCCCAGCATCCTGTTTCCAACAGTGGCCAATCCAGGTCACAAATACCTGGCAAGATCCCAAAAGAGTACAAAACATTTTATGCTGCTTATCCAGATAAGCAGTGGATTTTCCCCAAGTCCATTTTAATAAATGGTCTATGGACTTTTCCTTAAAGAAGCTGTCCAAACCTTTTTTAAATCCCGCTAAGCTAACCAACTTTACCACATTCTCTGGCAATGGATTCCAGAGTTTAATTACACGTTGTGAAGAAAACTTTTCTCCAATTCGTTATAAATTTACTTGTAGCTTCATTGCATGCCCCCTAGTCCTAGTATTTTTTGAACGAGTACACAGATGCTTCACATCTACCCATTCCACTCCACTCATTATTTTATACACCTCTATCGTATCTCCCCTCGGCTGTCTTTTCTCCAAGCTGAACAGCCCTAGCCACTTTAGCCTTTCCTCATAGGGAAGTCGTCCCATCCCCTTTCTCATTTTCGTCGCCCTTCTCTGCACCTTTTCTAATTCCACTATATCTTTTTTCAGATCAGTGACCAGAATTGAACACAATAATCGAGGTGCGGTCGTACCATGGAGCGATACAAAGGTATTATAACATCCTTATTTTTGTTTTCCATTCCTTTCCTAATAATACTTAACATTCTATGCGCTTTCTTAGCCATCACAGCACAGTAAGCAGAAGGTTTCAACATATCATCAACGACGACACCTAGATCCCTTTCTTGGTCAGTGACTCCTAACGTGGAACCTTGCATTATGTAGCTATAATTCGGGTTCCTCTTTCCCACATGCATCACTTTGCACTTGCTCACATTAAACAACATCTGCCATTTAGACACCCAGTCTCCCAGTCGTAAGGCCCTCTTGTAATTTTTCACAATCCTCTTGTGATTTAACAACTTTGAATAACTTTGCGTCGTCAGCAAATTTAAATTACCTCACTAGTTCCTCCCATCTCTAGGTCATTTATAAATATGTTAAATAGGACATATTTAAAAAGGCAAAATTAGTCCTTACCTTATCATTTCCTTTCCATTACTCCCAACAGATCAATCCAGAGACTTGTGTGTTATATTCCTTTACCAGCAGGTCGAGATAGTGAGAACATCAGAGGTTTTCTATATGTGGTCATGTGCAGCCACCTTAATCTCAGTACTGTCGATACCAAAGCAGTGAAAGAAGAAATAGGAAACCAACAGTAAGCCCTCTCCTGCCTGCATAAAGCCCATTTAGGCTCCTCAACTGCTCCTGGTTGTAGCCAAAATCAAAAGAAGGAACCTGATGAAACTGAAGAAACTAGAAGAAAACACTCAACCAAGAACAGCAAAGGGTGGACCTCTTGATTGATCTGTTGGGACTAATCAGGTAAGGACTAATTTTACCTTCCATAGCGTCCCACAGATCAATGAAGAAACTTGTGCTATGTACCAAAGAAGTCCTCAAGTGGGGCGGGGCACTACAACCTCAGCAGACTGGATCAATGCTCCACAGGTCACGGCCACATCAAGCCTGCAATGCCTAGCAAGGGAAGGACAGAAGACCAAGTGGGCAATCTGCAAAAGACATCCATGGCAGGACAGAAGACAAAGTGACCGAACTGAAAAAGGCAGCCACGGAAGCTAGATGGGACATGAAGAAGGAAGTCACCTGCATTCTGGAAGAAAGCGCTGCCACCCGCAACAGCAGAGACTGTCCCATAGAGAGGCCAGCCAAAGAAATTGCCTTCCTCAGCCCATGGCCCCCTCAGTTCTCGAAACCAGATCTCCTTCCTTGTAACCAGAAAGAGGACTGCATGAGGATACGCCAGGAGTCATTTCTGTTCAGCGGGTCAGGAATCTGATGATCCCACTGAAGTGTGGGTTAGAGAATGACACGGGGACAAAGTATGTCTCCGTCCCCACCCCATCCCTGCAAGTTCTGTCTCTGTCCCCACCCCGTCCCCGCAGGCCCTGTCTCCATCCCCGCCCCCGCGGGTTCTGTCCCCATCCCCGTGGGCTCTGTCCTCATCTGCAGAAGCCTTGAACACTTATGATTTTATATTTAAATCTTTTTATGAAAGTATAAAAAGGAACAATATGCTGTGCAACTGTTGTGTACAAATTACAAATAGAGAACAATAATAACAATGAGCAGCTATAATAACCCTCCTTCCCACCACCACCCTCTACCCTTTCAACCCCAACAATAGGTGATTTCTACTACACCAAGGAATCCTAATTCACACTGATAAAATGTTCAGGGGTATAAAATACAACCCTTTCTATATGCCCTATAAAGCACTGTTATGGTTTTTCAATCTGTGGATAAATAAGAAGTCATCAACAATCTCAGGATTCAGTCTAGCTCTCCTGTCTTCCACAGTCCTTCCTGGAATAGAAGTTGTCTTCTTAGAAGATGTGCTGGTAGCAGGATGTATAGGATCCCCCATGCAAATTTTGCTAGTTGTAGCCAGTATATTTGCTTGTTTTTCCAAAAAAATCAAAATATCTTTGTAGGCATCACTTAAACATAAATAACAGTCCAGTTCATTAACAGGCTTCAAAGTAGAAAATGACACGGAGACAAAGTTTGTCCCCGCGTCATTGTCTAGTGTGGATGTTTCATAAGAAGGAGTCACCTTCCTGTGTACCTAAGGCTCTACAGGTTCTGAATATGTCTTCTTCTAATCCTGCCACAGCCGCATCTGCTAATCTTACAATGGCGAGAACTAAAAGACAGCTTCAGTCTTTTCCAGTGCCTGAGGCTATGCAGAAAGTCATTTCTGTTCAGTGGGTCATCCCAGACATTGTCCCGCTACTGCTAATCTAAAAATGGTGAACCAGCGTGGCTTTGGAAGCTGCATTACCTTCCTGAGGTCCCGAGCAAAGCATGAAGCAAAGATTTGACCAATGGAACTCGCTGATCACATCCAAATAATATAGGAGTACATGGCAAACATCAAAGAAGCAGGAAGAGACAAAGGTTGATTAGGATGAAAGGCAGAAACCACCTTATAAAGAAAAGATAGGACTGTGTGCCCCACCACCTCTTCATAAGAACTCCGGAGGATCCCGAAAGGACGGAAGTTCTGAAATCCTGCTAGGACCGAACCTAGATCGCTGAAGAAAACTAGGCTGCCCTGGACAATAGTACCTGGTGTGTGGAAGGGGTCTGTAAGTCCTACAGGCCTCTTGGTACTCCGCAAAAGGTACCAAATTTGTAGCAAAAGGGGGGGAATCCACCCCTACTCCCCCAGCCACAGCTTCAGAATGGCTAGCATTCAAAACCGATGGCATCACAGTCAAACCAGATTCTTTATGAAGTTCCGGCAGTAATGTCAAGAATAAAAAGCTGAAGAAGTCTCCTCAGCGCAAGGAAGCATCTTCATGGCTCCATGGAAGATAGAAAACCTGAGGGAGGTCCCATGCAACAGTGACAAGAAGGAATTGACACACATGCACAGAGGGGCTTCTCAAAATCTTCCTCAAGAATCTGAGCTCAGGAAGAAGCTTTATCAGTGTGGTTTACAAGTTTATTAAATACAAAAAAAAACATTGCCAAAGATCACAGGCATATCTCCTAAAGTCATAACCCCAAATTCCCTTCACCATACACGAAACACATGGTCTTTGCAGTTTAACAGCCTAAACCCCCACTTGCCCATGGCAACCTCTCCCCACACCATCTCTACAATCTGAGATGGGGGTTTTGAAGGAAGAGAGAGGAGAGGGTTTTGGTTTCAATTCTTACAACTATTCCGAACTCCCTATAAACCATTCTATCCATTACCACATTTTATCAAATGAACAGCCATACATATGTCTCTCACCCATTACAACCCCCATCAAACCCACACCACACATACACTACAAACACAATTAAAAAAAAAACATACAGAAACCCAAAAATCCTCTCCATGGCTAGTTCCCCTTTATCAAGTAAGGGAACACAGAGGCATCCCCTCAAGCCTCCCTCTTTACAGTCCCTACACTGCAAAACTCTTGGAAGTCTAGGCTTCTTATTATGCCAAATAAATTTAACTAATTTGTCCCTTAAAATGGATACGTAAAATCTAGGTACCAAAATGAGAAGTATTTGAAATAAACACATTAGGCAGGTCACTATGTTAATCTTTAATACTGGTATTCTTTAAGGATATGTTTACAGAATCCGCCATGCAAGGTCCTCCTTTAGTACTTGAACAAGTGCAAAAAATTAGCTGAAAAAAAGATCAAACTAGGTGTCAGATTAACCCCTAAGTAACAAAGGCATTTTGTCACCCTAGCCAGTTCCCCTGCTCAATGCAAACATACCTAAGCTGCCACCCATTAATCCAGACACACGCTTCTGGAGATGAATACACTGAATGGACCCATCTAAAATAGTTTCATATTCCCACTTAAGACTTTATTCATAAAGGCCCAGTGGACTCTGTCAAATGCTTTATTGGCATCTATACCTATAGGGCACCCAGAGAGCCCCTGGTCTTAACAATATAGTGAAGTTTTTCACCTGTGGCAGGCGTTCTCCAAGGACAAAACGACATGTATTTTCACATATGAGTGCTGTTATCTATGGAGCCACAGTATGGACACTGGCCAGTGTACTAATTATTCCAGAAGCTTTTGGAAGGTCCGACTACAATGTATATGTGCTTTTCTGCCCATCCAACTCATAGTTAGTTAAAAAGCACACAACATAAGAATTCAACTCTCCTAGGGGAGGTGGGAGAGTATGCAAGACTACTAGTCCTACTGTCCTTGGAGAATGAGGAACTGCTTTCTCCAAGGACAAGAAGGACATAGTTTTATATATTTGGGCATCTCTAGCTTCCAGGCTCACTGAAAACAAACAACGGTCCATTGGGACTTGAAACAGCAAGACCAACCAGAACCAACAACACTAACCAACCAACACTAACACTGCAGCCAGGTTCAAATACAAAATCTCTCGTTTTGAAAGTGCCTTCCCTTTATTAATCAAATTACACTGGCTTCCCATCAAAGCGAGAATCACCTACAAATTATGTACCTTTATCTTTCAAATACTAAATAGCACAGCTCCATATTATACCATTAATAACCTTACCTCAAAGAAACACTAAATATGAGGTAAGAAACTATCTCAGACTACACCTCCCAAATTGCAAAAAGGTGATCTACAAAACTGTCTCCTCTGCAGACTTCACTTACCTAGGAACCAAATGGTGGAACTCCTTACCACCTAAAATAAGAAATATACAGGAATATACTAGATTCTGCAAAATCTTCAAATCGTTCCTATTCAAACAAACCCTCACAAAGAACAACCATATCTCAATTAATTATTACCTGAATTGGTTATTACTGTATTTACCATTAACTTTCTCTTTGCTTCATGTACAATTTCTCATTCATAATAGATTTTCTAAATGTTAAACATCCATAGCTATCCCAGTATGTTTATGATATTGTATTGTAAAATTGGATTCTTTCAACAAATTACTTTCTTATGCATTATTCTTTGTTATGTATCCTATACTGTTTATTGTAAGCCACATTGAACTCAAACTTGTTTGGGATAATGTGGGATATAAATGTCACAAATAAATAAATAAACTGTCCTGTTTTGAAGCTGCAGTCTGGAACATAAAAGAAAGGTCCCAGAAAAACAACAAGGCAGACAATCTGCAAAATCCAACACTGAGGCAAACAAAGCAGATCAGTCAGTAATACTGATCAATCTTTATTATAGGGTAACACCCCAATAAAAATGCTTGACACAAAAGGGCTGCGTCAGGGGCTCAAATATAAGGCCTCCATCATTGACGCCTGGATGTCTTACCACCATCTGAAACTAAACATGACCAAGACTGAGCTTCTTATCTTTCCCCCTAAACCAACCTCTCCTCTTCCCCCATTCTCTATTTCTGTGGATAACACTCGCATCCTCCCTGTCTCATCAGCTCGTAACATTGGGGTCATCTTCGACTCCTCTCTCTCCTTCTCTGCATATATTCAGCAGACTGCTAAAACCTGTCATTTCTTTCTCTATAATATCGCCAAAATTTGTCCTTTCCTTTCTGTGCGCACTACCAGTACCCTTATCCACATTCTTATCACCTCTCGCTTAGACTATTGCAACTTGCTTCTCACAGTTCTCCCACTTAGCCATCTCTCTCTCTCTTCAATCTGTTCAAAATTCTGAAGCATGACTTATATTCTGCCAGTGTCGCTATGCTCATATTAGCCCTTTCAAGTCACTTCACTAGCACCCTACCCATTTCCGCATATAGTTCAAACTCCTCTTATTGACTTATAAGTGCATTCACTCTGCAGCTCCTCAGTACCTCTCCACTCTCCCTACACTCCTCCCCAGGAACTCTGTTCACTGAAGAAATCTCTCTTATCTGCATCCTTCTCCTCCACCACTAACTCCAGACTCTGCTCCTTTTATCTTGCTGCACCATATGCCTGGAATAAACTTCCTGTGCCGGTACGCCAAGCTCCATCGCTGGCCGCCTCCAAATCTAGGCTAAAAGCCACCTTTTTGATGCTGCTTTTAACTCCTAACCCTTACTCACTTGTTCAGTACCCTTATTTTATCATCCCCACTTTAGAAATTCCCTTATCTCTTATTTGTCCTGTTTGTGTGTCCTAATAAGATTGTAAGCTCTGTCGAGCAGGGACTGTCGCTTCATGTTCAAGTGTACAGCGCTGCGTACATCTATTAACGCTATAGAAATGATAAGTAGTAGTAGATCGTGCCTTTGAGAAGTGGGATAACCTTTCAAATAATTAGGTACTGATTTATTCTGATAGGAAAATAAAAGCTGCTTGCCCAGATCCCCCAACCTTCGTAAAAGACCGCTTCTGATGTACTCAATACTTTCCTAGAACTCCCACCACCATGGAGATACTGTAACCGCTAAGCTCTCCCTCTGCATTACAAGAGATACCAAATCACACACACATTGACAGCTCTCAAACACCCCTCTTCAGACAAGACTAGGGACCCCTCTCCCGCGGGCTGCTCTTTTTTTCCATTCTCTCTCTCGATCTGAATCTCAAACTTCCCGCCACTCACCCGTCCTACCTTCAAACTCATGTCCAATGTCGCTCGCGCTTGCCCCCTCCCCCCCGCAGTTTTCTTTCTCCACCGACGCCCTTTCGCCCCTCTGACGTAACTTCTCTCTGTCGACAACGGCAAAGAAATTGGATTGGTCGACAGCGTCCTGCCCCTGCCGAAAGAAACAGGAAATCGCATCAGAGGGGGCGGGGTCGCCTAAGAAGGAAAACTGTGGGGCTGGTCGCAGGGATTTTTAAAGGCAAGTTAGAAGATAGGAAGGATGTTGACTGAGATACCAGAGAGGGAGGGAGAGTGCTTGTTGCTTCCGATTTGCATTGCATCTCATTATAGTAAGAGACGTTGATGCATTGGGATCAATCTCATTGAGTTCTTGTCTTGTTCTTTTTAAGAATCTACCTGGAGGAAGGATGTAGGACCATAATTTTTTAAAGGAGCCAACTTTTCAAAATTATTGGGGGTGCTAAGCCCAATGGAAATGACCCCTCCCTGAACACATACAAGGAATTTTTCTCAATATTGGGGGTGCTCAAGCACTCACAGCACCCACAGAGTCGGCTCCAATGTAGTAGGACCCGACCTTGGAAGTCTCTAAGAAGAAAACTTCTGTTCTACTGTTTCCTATAGGCCTTAAGTGTGTAAAGGGCATCAGATTCTGTAGCGTACGAGGCGTCTTCTAGATTCTTTGCATCGCATACAAGGTTGTGCACTTATGCATTCATGTACATGCATTTACAGATTGGAAAGCAGTAAGCCTGGCAAGAGTGCAAGACCTTTCTGTGCCCAGTGGCTTTATTTTGTTGGTATTTCGATTTTGAAAAAAAGATTTTCCCTTTTAACTGCTTAGAATGTAATTTCCTAAAGCATTTTCTATGTGTAAATCATGTTCTACGTGTTGAAATGGCGTTTATAAAAACGTGTGGATTTATATGAATGTATACTTTTAAAAGGTTTGCCTTCAGGTGTTTCCGAGGTTTTCATTTGGGCTGAACTGTTATTTACCTGCGTATTTTATTTTATAAAATAGGTATGTGCTCGCATTAGAGTTCATGCACATAGTTGCACTTTCCTTGAATCAGGTTTAACTTTGAGAGCATTTGTGCATTGCTACTACTACTACTACTTAACATTTCTAAAGCGCTACTAGGGTTATGCAGCACTGTACAGTTTAACAAAGAAGGACAGTCCCTGCTCAAAGGAGCTTACAATCTAAAGGACAACATGTGCAGTCAGCTTACAATCTAATGGACAACATGTGCAGACATTCAAATTGGGGCAGTCTAGATTTCCTGAATTGCTGAGGATTATTGTTGGAACCTATTGGATAAAGGTGGTTAAGTGGATAACTTTAGAAAATATAAGGGTGGGTAGACTTTAAAATAAATTTTAATGAGCCTTGTGTTATAAAATTAGTTCCCATGCGTATTAATTTGGCAACAATATGTAAAGGATGTCCTCTCCCTCGATCAGAGAGGAAAAGAAGGGCCCAAACAACCTCACCTCAACAAAGAAACGACAACTAACACAAGTCCACTTAACACCAAATACAGAAGACCCATTCCAAACAATGCAAGTGGGCTACGTCAACGCCAGATCCACTGTAAATAAAACAGCAATACTAACAGACTGGATCATGTCAGAAAACCTCGACCTACGCTTCCTCACTGAAACTTGGATCCATGACCAAAAGGACCCTATAATCAGACCTGTGCCTTCCAGGATACAAAATCACACACTGGACCAAAAAAGAAAAGAGGCGGAGGCATAGCACTAATCTATCAGTCCCACTTTACCACCGAAACCACTGCCGAGTCCATAACACCTCCAGTTGAAATTACCTCAGAGTCAGAGTCTACAACAAAACCCTACGCGATCATTTGAATTGTGTCTTGCTTTACAGACCTCCAGGTAATTGGAATGAAGGCTAGACCAACTTCATGGACTTCATTTCAAACACGTGTAACTAACTCCAATACACTAGTACTAGGAGACATCAACCTTCGCTTAGAAGACCCAAACTCTATCAACGCACGAGAATGTAAGGAATTTCTCCGTTTATTGATCTCAGATGCAAGCAACTCAAGTCAAAGGGCACACACTTGATCTCATCTCACACAAACTCTCAACAGACCAGAACCTAACAATAACAAATACGAAATGAACAGAGACACACTGGACTGACCACTATAAACTAAACTTATCCCTACATTGGTGGAAGAAGGGTATACAACGATTACCAGAACACACACAGCACAAGAGGTCAAGTAGGCACGAAAACATTCTGGCAACTAATATACAATAACGAATGGGCAACACAAACAGACTCCATATACTACCTCATAGAATGGGACAAAAGATGCAAAAGCATACTAGATGAAATTGCGCCCTTACGAACAAGAACCCCACACAAGCATAACTCGACACCATGGTTCAACGATGAACTGAAAAAGTTAAAAACACAAACCAGGAAACTCGAACAAGCATGGAATAAAACAAAAGATGAACATACACTCAACACATGAAAACAAATACAAAGAAAATACAAATAACGCAATGACAGGCCAAAGTTCATACTATAAAACC
This sequence comes from Microcaecilia unicolor, assembly GCF_901765095.1. NCBI lineage: Eukaryota > Metazoa > Chordata > Amphibia > Gymnophiona > Siphonopidae > Microcaecilia > Microcaecilia unicolor. The sequence continues at coordinate 238,025,384 of NC_044035.1, read as the reverse complement.
AAAATAGGGACAGATTACAAAGACATGAAGAAATTATACCAACTCGTGAACAAACTCCTAGACACCAACTTGGCCACTACCACAAATACAGACATCCCATCTGCAGATAAACTTCCGAAGTACTTCAATGAAAAAATTGAAAACCTATGCAACACGCTACCTCAGAACAACACCGACATTGAAAACTTCCTTAATGAATTGAACCCAACTATTGGACAATACCCGGCAGACCGGACCTGGTTAAACTTCGCCCTCCTTACCGTCGAATCAGTTACCCAGGCGATTAGTAGGTTTTCCAGCACTCACTGTAGACTAGATACCTGTCCCAGCTACCTAATTAAATCTGCCCCTGACCGCTTCATAGCAGACCTCACATCCCACCTAAATTGCATGCTTCAGCAAGGCTTCTACCCTAAGGAAAATGGCAATATCCTACTCACCCCAATACCAAAAGATACCAAGAAAAAAACAAACGAAATCACTAACTACCGTCCAGTAGCATCTATCCCATTGGTGGTCAAACTGATGGAAAGCATGGTAACCAAACAACTTAAAGATTACATAAACAAATTCTCAATATTACACGAATCACAGTCAGGCTTTCGTCCCCTCCACAGCACGGAAACAGTATTACTCAATCTTCTAGCCAAATTCAAGCAGGAAATAGGAACAGGCAAAAACATCCTTCTCCAATTCGACATGTCTAGTGCATTCGACATGGTAAACCATAATATAATAAGATTACTAGATAAGTTTGGGATTGGTGGAAACATACTTAACTGGATTAAGGGCTTCCTAACCACAAGAACATATCAAGTAAAATCAAATTCAAACATATCATCACTGTGGAAAGCAGACTATGGAGTACCGCAAGGATCATCGCTATCACCGATCCTATTCAACTTAATGATGACCCCACTTGCCAAGTCCTTATCCAACCGTGGCCTTAACCCTTTCATATATGTAGACGATGTCACAATATACATTTCTTACAAAATCAAACTGACAGAAATCAACGAAATCAAGCTCAGCCTGAACATCACGGATTCATAAGCAAATGTATTTCAACTAAAACTCAATAAAGAAAAAACTCATTGTCTCATCCTCTCATCCCAACACAGTGCAGACATCCCCACAAGTATCAACACCCCAGATCGCACCCTTGCTATCTCAGACAGCTTGAAAATCCTCGGCGTTACAATGGACCGTAACTTAACCCTAGAGAGCCAAGTGGCATCCACAACAAAGAAAATGTTTCACTCAATGTGGAAACTCAAACGTGTGAAGCAATTCTTCCCGAGGGAAACATTTCGCAGCCTGATACAATCAATGGTACTAAGCCATGTAGACTACTGCAATGGAATTTATGCGGGATGTAAAGGTCAAACCTTAAAGAAACTTCAGACCACTGAAAACACAGCAACTAGGCTTATATTTGGTAAAACTCGATTTGAAAACACAAAACCCCTCTGCAAATAACTACACTGGCTCCCAATTAAAGAACGCATCACCTTCAAAATCTGCACCCTGGTTCACAAAATCATCTACGGAGAAGCCCTGAGTTACATGACAGACTTGATCGACTTACCAATTAGAAATACATCCGAATCAACACGATCTTATCTAAATCTGCACTACCCAAGCTGCAAAGGACTTAAATACAAAACAATTTACGCATCTAGTTTTTCCTACATAAGCACACAACTGTGGAACGCATTACCAAAAGCCTTGAAAACGACGTTCGACCACCTAAATTTCCGGAAATCACTAAAAACCAACCTGTTTAAAAAGGCATACCCTACCGATCCAACTTAAATGCCTAATCTCTGCAACACAACCAAACTAAAGCACGTAATGGACATAACACAACTCTTCCGTTCTCCAATTCCCTGATGTGGCTGTGCCACATGAACTTGATCTTACCACAACATCACCCTGTATTTGTTCACACCGGAGCCTGCAAAGGCCTCTCCAGTACTGTGTAAGCCACATTGAGCCTACAAATAGGTGGGAAAATATGGGATACAAATGTAACAAATAAATAAATAATTGTGTTAACAACTGCCCCAGTCTAGTAGGTGCCAGGTTCACCGTGGGGCTCATTTTCAAACCACTTAACTAGCAAAATTCCATAGGTTACTATGGGGCTCATTTTCAAAGCACTTAGACTTACAAAGTTCCATAGGTTCTATCCATGGAACTTTGTAAGTCTAAGTGCTTTGAAAATACGCTTCCATGTGACTTTGTAAATCTGAGTGCTTTGAAAATATACCTTCGTGTTTCTGAACCTTCAATAACTGAACACTGAGATGAATTTAAAGAAAGCTAATATTTTCATTTTGTAAAAGAGTATTTCTCATTGTCCTGTTACCCCAATAGGTCATGTCCTTTCTTGAAAAGCAGATGGAGGTAAAGAATCTGAATGTATTGCTCTATCTCTAGTAGATGATAAGGTTGGGTTCATGCTGTAGGTAGGCGAGGTAAGACTGATCTCCCTGGGAGGCAGTGCACAACTTTCATCCCTGGGGATGGTCTGTGGGCCTTTTGCTCCTGGTGTTTTGAACAAAGGTCCTTACTCTAGCAAAGCCAGGACTACTGCTCAGTCTTCTGCTTGTCATTTCAGCCCACATGCTCTAGCTCATTGGGCTAGCTGGAGAGAGTCCCTGCAGGACATTGGTCAGTTGCACTGATGATAGTAATTCAGAGGTGGCTGTGGCTCTGGCTTCATAATTGGGCAGAGCATAAAGACTCTGAGGACAGCCCAGTAAATTTCTCTTTTAGGGACATCTTCTCTTTGAGGAAGACTTGGAGAAGCTGGTGAAGGATCTGGGTAGGGTGAAGGCGTTGGCTCATCCTAGGCCTGGCAAGTCATGGCTTCGAGGTTGGGGGAGGTTTTGTTAGGGTAGGAGGCTAGACTGTGGCTCCTCTGCCCCCAGGGTCATGAAGGGGCAGTCCTATTCCAGATGCCAGAATAAGAACATAAGAACAGTGACCAAGCCAGGTCACAAGTACCTGGCAGAAACCCAAATTGTGGCAAAAATCTATACTACAAATCCCAGGGCAAGCAGTTGCTTCCCATGTCTGTCTCAATAGCAGACTATGGACTTTTCCTCCAGGAGTTCTCAGCATTCAGGCCAGCCCCTTGATGGTGGAGTTGAGGGACAGGCTGCGCGTCTTCCAACATGAGTGGGCCCTTAACACCTCAGACCAGTGGATTCTAGAGGTGTTAAGTCAGATTATGCCTTGGTGTTTGCCCAAAATCTTCCTGATGCATTTGTGGTTTCCCCTTGTTCATCCACTACAAAGAGGGAGGTGGTTCAGTCCACACTTTAATGCTTGTTGGACTAGGGGCAGTGGAACTAGTTCCCCTCCTGGTAAAGGGGCTGGACCTATACTCCATTCAATTTGTGGTTCCAGGGCTGCTCCCGCCCTATTCTAGACCTTAAGGGAGTTAACATGTCCCAACGGGTCCCTCATTTTTGCATGGAAATCCTGCAGTCTGTCATAGTGGTTAAGCAAGGCACATTTCTCCCTCTTTGGATTTCATGGAGGCTCGCCTGCATATTCCCATTGCAGGATCGCACAAGCGTTTCATCTGGTTCTGCATGTTGGGCACTTGCTTTCAATTCAGAATAGTACCCTTTGGGCTGGCTGTGGCGCTTCAGACCTTCTACAAGGTCGTGGTGTTGGTGGCAACCTTTCTTCACAGACAGTGGGTTCTGGTCCACTCTTATCTGGACAACTGGCTCATCCGAGCAAGTTCAGAACAGAAGTCCAAGGAGACAACAGCTTTGGTCATTGCACTGCCATAATGTCTTGAATGGGTGGTGAATTATGTCAGAAGTCAGTTGGACCCTTCCCAGCTCGTGAAGTTTAGTGGGAGTGTATTTAACCCCCACCCAGAAACAGCAGCTAGAAGCAGTATTGCAAACGTATGCTGATGTGCTTTCTACTAAACCATTTGACTAATCACAATGTAGACACTGGTGCCCATAAACCACTGAAGCAGAGTGCCTATCGAATATCTGATGAGGTGTAGAAACAAATGAAGCAGGAGATGATGAGATGCTAGCCCTAGGTGTTATAAAGAAGTCTTATAACACCTGGGTTTCTCCTGTAGTTCTTGTCGCTATGAAAGATGGCACAACCTGCTTCTATATGCATTACAGGAGAATGTACTGTTTCCATATCATCATGCTGATCAATCCATAGACTGGTGGGTTGTGTCCATCTACCAGCAGGTAGAGATAGAGAGCAATCCTTTTGCCTCCCTATATGTGGTCATGTGCTGCCGGAAACTCCTCAGTATGTTCTCTATCTCAGCAGGTGGTGGTCACACACAGCAGCAGCTCTGGCTAGGCCTCCAAGCCTAATTTTTAGGTTTTGTTGAGTGCCTGGGGTTGAGGGCTCTTCTTGAGCAAGTGCAAACCTGGTGGTGCCAGGTCCCTCCTTTTCTCCCCCCTCCCGCTGGCTCCGTTTAAAAAAAAAAAAAAAAATTTTGGACGTCCTTAAGGGCGTTTATTTCGACGTTTATTTAAACGTTTATTGCAGCTACTCACTGGGACACCAGGTCGTTACAGCTCGGAGCGGAAAGCAGGTAATTTTACCTTTTTGTAGCGGGCAGGGGGTTCCCCGATTGATCTCCACGTGGCTGATGACATCGGAGGGCGAGGGCGCAAAGAATCGCTCCCCGGACCGCGTGTGCACATCTAGCGGGGATGCGGGGGTTTTAAAGTCTGATTCGCCCTTGTTGGGTGTCAGTTTGGAGGCCGGTCAGTGCCCGGTTCTTCCTCCGGTGCGGCGGTTTTCCCGCCATAAACGCCCATCCCCCGCTGCTCGCCTCCGCCATCTTGGCCGGCCACGCTGCTCGGACGGCTTCTTCTTGGGCCGCCCTTGAGGTGGGAGACGTTAATGCCATGGCCACCCTTCATTTGGGCGACGGCAGAAAAGCGGCTAAAGTTAAGCGCCGTTCTTCCCGCGCGGCTCCTTCGCGGAGTGTCGCGCCGGACGCCATCTTGGATGCGCAGCATGTTTCTCCCCCGCTCTTGCGAGCGCCGGTTGAGGGTGCGTCTAGGGCTGTGGCCCAGGCTGCTGAAGTGCACAGTCTGGGGGGTTTCTCCTCCGAGTTTATTTTGCTGCTGCATCAGGCCTTCCTTATGCAAAACGCTGCCCCTGCTCCCTTGTCCGATAAAGGGATTGAGGCCCCCGGAAGTAAACGCCCTCGGGTGGATTTCCAGGCCTTAGAGGACTCTGTCTCCTCTGATGTAGATGAGGGCAGCGTATCTGAGTTCTCCCAACGGTCCTTTGGGGATTCCTTGGAGGAGACGGATTCCCGCTCGGATGGAGCGGATGACCCCTCTGCAGCGCGGATCTTTCGCTCAGAGGATTTGCCCAACCTGTTAATGCAGGCCATGAGCATTTTGAAGATTTCCTCTCCAGAGGACGTCTCTCCCTCAGCCCCTGTTGGCTCCGCCATTATGCTGGGGACGAAGCGCCCGCCTAGAACCTTCCACGTGCATGATGCCATGCGCACCTTGATTTCGGCTCAATGGGATGTCCCGGAAGCGAGCCTCAAAGTGGCTAGGGCTATGTCCAGCCTCTATCCTTTGCCTGAAAGTGAACGGGAGACCTTTCTTTGGCCTACCGTGGATTCTTTAATCACTGCGGTGACTAAGAAAACGGCGTTGCCGGTGGAAGGTGGCACGGCCCTAAAGGACGCCCAAGACAGAAGATTGGAGGCGGCCTTAAGGTCGTCCTTCGAGGCGGCTGCTTTAAGTTTGCAGGCCTCAGTTTGTGGCTCCTATGTGGCCAGGGCGTGCCTGACGATTGTGCAGCGGGTTTCCCCCTCGGATCCTTCCTTGAGGGCTGACTGGCCGGCCCTGGAATCGGGCCTGGCTTATTTGGGAGACTTACTGTATGATGTCTTGAGAGCCTCGGCTAAAGGTATGGCTCAGACAGTCTCTGCGCGGCGGTGGCTTTGGCTGAAGCATTGGTCTGCTGACCACGCATCTAAGTCCCGCTTGGCTAAGTTGCCTTTTAAGGCAAGCTGCTCTTTGGGGTCAAGCTGGACAAAATTGTGACCGATCTCGGCACGTCTAAGGGCAAGAGGTTACCAGAGGTCAGGGCTCGGGCCAGTGGTGCTCGCCCTGGTAACTCCAGAGGACGGTTTCAGGAAGCCCGTCGGTACCGCCCGGGCAAGTCGGGCTCCTCTGCCCCCTCTTCCTTCAAAAGGAACTTCTCCCCCAAGCAGCATTCCTTTCGCAGAGACCGCCGTCCCGGAGGTGCGCCCTCCTGTCCTCCCCCAGGGTCCCGTACCCAATGACGGGGCCCTGGTCCATGGCCCAGTGCAGATTGGAGGACGCCTTGGGTTCTGGAAGTCATCAGAGACGGCTACAAGCTCCGGTCAAAGCTGTGGCAGTGCAGCAGACCTTGGACAACCTGATACGCCTGGGTGCGGTCGTTCCGGTGCCAGAAAATCAGATTGGCAAGGGACGTTACTCCATTTACTTTGTGGTACCAAAGAAAGGAGGTTCTGTCCGGCCTATCCTCGACCTCAGAGGGGTCAATCGGGCCTTGAAAGTGCGGCACTTTCGCATGGAGACTCTCCGCTCTGTTATAGCGGCAGTGAAGGCAGGGGAGTTCTTGGCTTCCTTGGACATCAAGGAAGCGTACCTGCATATTCCCATCTGGCCTCCTCATCAACGCTTTCTGCGTTTTGCAGTCCTGGGCCGACACTTCCAGTTCAGAGCCCTCCCTTTCGGGTTGGCTACTGCTCCGCGGACCTTCTCCAAAGTAATGGTGGTCATCGCGGCCTTCCTGCGAAAGGAAGGAGTACAAGTCCATCCTTATCTGGACGACTGGTTGATCCGAGCCCCCTCTTATGCAGAGTGCGGCAAAGCTGTGGACCGGGTGATTGCTCTTTTGAGCTCCCTGGGGTGGATCATCAACTGGGAGAAGAGCCAGCTGCGCCCGGCTCAGTCCCTGGAGTATCTGGGAGTTCGATTCCACACCCAAGTGGGCAGAGTGTTCCTGCCAGACAATCGGATTGTCAAACTTCAGGCTCAGGTGGACCAGTTCCTAGTAGCCTCTCCTCTTCGGGCTTGGGACTATGTGCAGCTAAGGGGCTCTATGACGGCCACGATGGAAGTAGTGCCCTGGGCCAGGGCTCATATGAGACCACTACAACACTCTCTGCTGCAGCGCTGGACTCCGGTGTCGGAGGATTATGCTGTGCGCCTTCCCTTGGACCCAGCAGTGCGCAAGGCGCTGAGCTGGTGGCTGCAGACAGACAAGTTGTCTGCAGGAATGCCTCTGGTGACCCTGGAGTGGATTGTCGTCACGACGGACGCCTCTTTGTCGGGCTGGGGAGCCCACTGCTTGGGAAGGACAGCGCAGGGGCTCTGGTCTCCTGCAGAGGCAAAGTGGTCTATCAACCTCCTGGAACTCAGAGCCATTCGGTTGGCGCTTTTGGAGTTCATCCCGGTACTGGCGTTGAAGCCAGTACGGGTCCTGTCGGACAATGCCACGGCTGTGGCCTATGTCAACCTCCAGGGAGGTACCAAGAGTGCCCCTCTAGTCAAGGAGGCCATGAATCTATGCCAGTGGGCGGAAGCGAACCTGGAACAGCTGTCAGCGGCCCACATTGCCGGAGTCATGAATGTCAAGGCGGACTTTCTCAGTCGCCATACCTTGGATCCCGGAGAGTGGCCGCTATCTGCTCAGGCGTTCTTGGACATCACGAAGCGCTGGGGCCAGCCGAGCCTAGATCTGATGGCGTCATCGGCCAATTGCCAAGTGCTGCGCTTTTTCAGCAGAGGACGGGACCCTCGATCCCTGGGAGTAGATGCTCTTCTCCAACAGTGGCCGACACAGGAGCTTCTCTATGTGTTCCCGCCCTGGCCCATGTTGGGCAGGGTGCTAGACCGGGTGGCAAAGCATCCGGGCCGGATAATCCTGGTGGGTCCGGACTGGCCCAGACGTCCCTGGTATGCGGACTTGATCAGGCTCTTAGTGGACGATCCTCTGCGGCTGCCAGTGGAGCAGGGCCTGTTGCATCAGGGTCCCGTGGTGTTGGAGGATCCCTCCCCCTTTGGTCTTACGGCCTGGCTATTGAGCGGCAGCGTCTGAGAAAGAAGGGCTTCTCAGACAAGGTCATCGCCACTATGCTGAGAGCGAGGAGGCGCTCTACTTCTACTGCTTACGCCAGGGTTTGGCGTACCTTTGCAGCGTGGTGTGAAGCAGGCTCACTTTCTCCCTTCACTGCTCCAATTTCTTCAGTGTTGGCGTTCGTGCAAGAAGGTCTGGAGAAAGGCCTGTCGCTCAGTTCCCTTAAAGTCCAGGTAGCGGCTCTGGCTTGCTTCAGGGGCCGCCTGAAGGGTGCTTTCCTGGCTTCGCAGCCAGGTGTGGTGCGCTTTCTCAAGGGAGTTAATCACCTGCGCCCTCCTCTGCACTCAGTGGTGCCTGCGTGGAATCTCAACCTGGTGCTAAGAGCCTTGCAGAAGCCGCCTTTTGAACCCTTGTCAAGGGCATCTCTGAAAGACCTGACGTTGAAAGCAGTCTTTTTGGTGGCTATCACTTCAGCCAGAAGAGTTTCCGAGCTCCAGGCACTCTCATGTCGAGAGCCCTTTCTGCAGTTCACTGAGGCAGGAGTGTCTATTCGCACAGTGCCTTCCTTCCTGCCCAAGATTGTTTCTCGCTTCCATGTGAATCAGCAGCTCTGTCTCCCTTCCTTTCGTAGGGAGGACTACCCAGAGGAATACTCTGCTCTTAAATATCTGGATGTGAGACGAGTCATCATCAGATACTTGGAAGTGACCAATGATTTCCGGAAGTCGGATCATCTGTTTGTCCTGTTTGCAGGTCCTCGTAAGGGTCTGCAGGCTGCTAAGCCTACAGTGGCAAGATGGGTCAAGGAAGCCATTGCAGCGGCTTATGTGGCCGCGGGGAAGGTGCCGCCTATCCAGCTGAAGGCTCACTCCACTAGAGCTCAGGCGGCCTCGATGGCAGAGGCCGGGTCCGTCTCCTTGGAAGAGGTTTGCAAGGCGGCAACTTGGGCATCGGCCCATACCTTCTCCAGGCATTACCGCTTGACTGTGGCTGCTCGGGCGGAGGCCCGGTTTGGAGCTTCAGTGTTGCGGTCAGGGATTTCTATGTCCCGCCCTGGGTGAGTACTGCTTCGGTACATCCCACCAGTCTATGGATTGATCAGCATGATGATATGGAAGGTAAAATTATGTATCATACCTGATAATTTTCTTTCCATTAATCATAGCTGATCAATCCATAGCCCCTCCCAGATATCTGTATTGTTTATATTCTGGTTTCATTTCAGGTTCAAGTTTAGTCTTCAGTTCCTGTTCAGGAGGACTTCGTGTTCAAATTTTTCAATGGATTCTTCAAGAGTTGAGACGAATTTGTGTTACAGTGAGCTGCTGCATTCCTCTTCCCTCCGTTTTACGGGGCTGGATTGAGACTTAAATTCTGCTGGCGCTCCCTCCCGCTTCGTGCGGCAGTAGGGCAGCTTTGTACCCCTCCCGCTTCGGCGGTGTTAGGGTCAGTCAGCTCCTCCCGCGGTTGCAGGATAAGCCAGATCCCCCCGCATCGGCGGGTGTGGTGTCCCTCCCCCGCTCCGCGGGGATGAGCTGGACGGATTCCCCTCCCCCACTTGTGTGGGGATGAGCTGGGTTAATTCCCCTCCCCCGTTTCGGCGGTGGTGAGCTGGGCAGAGTGTCCCTTTTTGGGTGTAATTCTCTAAGTGCTGAGTCCTGCGGATGGAGCTTGGATATCGACATACTGAGGAGTTTCCGGCAGCACATGACCACATATAGGGAGGCAAAAGGATTGCTCTCTATCTCCACCTGCTGGTAGATGGACACAACCCACCAGTCTATGGATTGATCAGCTATGATTCATGGAAAGAAAATTATCAGGTATGATACATAATTTTACCATCTGACGCCAATCCGATGCCTCACATAGACGAGTTGCTAGATCATTTAGCCAGGGCTCAGTACCTGACCACAATGGACCTTAGTCGAGGGTACTGGCAGATTCCCCTAACAGCTGCTGCTCAGGAGCAATCAGAATTTATTACAGTGATACCTTTTGGAATGAAAAATGCCCCTGATATGTTCCAATGCTTGGTTAATCATTTGTTAGATGGACTCCAGGAGCATGCTAGGGCTTATCTTGATGACATTGCTGTATACAGTCAGACTTGGGATGACCACCTGATTCATTTAAGTGGGGTGTTAGAATGAATCATGGAGGCCTGCCTGACCTTCAAGCCCACCAAATGTCAGATGGGGATGGCAGAAGTGCAATATTTAGGGCACAGAGTGGGGTTGGACAGCTAAAGCCTGAGCCAGTTAAGTGGAAGCTATAGAGAACTGGCCAACTCCCCAAACCAAATAGCAAGGTATTAGCCTTTATTGGGACAGCAGAGTATTACAGGAAGTTTGTGCCTCACTATAGCACCATAACCAAGCCTCTAACTGACTTGACAAAAAAATGAGAGTGCTCTGAATCATTACCTTGTTTCCAGAGTGAGAAGCGGCCTTCCAAAAATTCAAGACTACATTGGCTACCGCTCCTGTACTAGTTGCACCCGATACCAACAAAGATCCGTGGTACATACTGAAGCCTCGACATATGGCATTGGGGCTGTACTCAGTCAAGTGAGCAGAAGAGGGGAGGTGCACCCCATTGTGTACCTACCTGAGTTATGAGCTTCTTGACAGAGAGGTAGCCTATGCCACTATTGAGAAAGAATGTTTGACCTTAGTGTGGGCCTTAAAGAAACTGTAACCATACCTGTATGGGCGAGACTTTACTGTTATCACAGATCACAATCCATTGGTCTGACTTAAAAGAATGTCAGGAGAAAATGGGAAACTACTCCAGTGGAGCCTCTTCCTGCAGATGTACAACTTCACCATATTTATTTATTTGTAACATTTGTACCCACATTTTCCCACCTATTTGCAGGCTCAATGTGGCTTACATATATTACCGTAAAGGTGTTTGCAAATTCGGTTGATAACAAATACAAGGTTATATTGTGGTCAAATGAGGTATATATAGCACCGGAAGGGCAGTAAACATGGCAATGCTGATGGACTCTCCAGGAAGGAAGAGCCAGAACTGCCCCTACACTGGACTGTTGAGTCCCAACCAGCGGACTGAAGAGTATGCAGTCCGGGGTCTCTCTTAAAGGGGAGAGGTGTGAGTCACGTGATGCAGAAGAGGGAGTAAGACGTGTCTGCTCTGCTCTCCGAGGCCCTTCGTGGCTGAAAATCTTACTTTCTGGCTTTAATTTGACTAATGTAGCCTCTCCAGCACAGATGGACAAATTTATAGCGACCCCTGCGAAAAGAATGACCAGTAAAGGAGCTAAACGGGATAAAGAAAAGATAAAAGGGGGAGAAGATGGCGTGGAACACCAGCCGGTGGTGGCGGAACAGAAATTCTCCCAAGAACAACTTCTACAATTAATGGTGGCGGTAGAAAAAGCAATGGAGGCAAAACTCGACCGGCTATCCAATCAATTTGCTAATGTAGAAATGCTGCTGGCTGAAACAACGCAGCGCACGGATGAACTAGAGCGCAGGGTGTCCGAGCTTCAGGATGCCGTGGCCCCAGTACCTACCCAAATCAAGCAACTCACAGCAAAGGTGGATAGACTTACCGCAAAGCTAGACAATCTAAAAAACAGGTCCCGTAGAGCAAATCTTTGATTGGTCGGCTTTCCAGAATCTGTGAGTGATTCGGTGCTGGGGACAGTAGTGGAACACTGGCTGAAGACAGAATTTGCTACTTCGGACCACACGGGGCCTCTATATCTTGAGAGAGTGCACCACGTGGGGAGGAAACAATATGACTGCTCCACACTGCGAGTGGTAATTTTGAAAATCCACAACTATTTATTTGTAGCATAAAGTGGAGATCCTGCGGGGGTATAGACTGAAGAGGAACAAGACAAAGTTCAAGGGTCACCTGATCCGTATCTTTCAAGATTATTCAGCACAGCTGCAGGAGCGCTGAAAACAATTTACTCCACTCTGTCGGCGCCTACATGAAGCTCAGGTGAACTTCATGCTCATCTACCCAGCGACATTGAAAATCAAACATGAAGGACGCTGGAAGGCCTTTGATAAAGCAGCAGATGCAATGGACTTAATAAAAGAACTGGAGAAAAGTAAAGGACTTAACAATGCAGATAGTGCGGATGGAGAATGATTATATTGTCAGGTAGTGTACTTCAGTATGTAAACAAGAGGGGCAGAGGTGTAATTAATTGGTGTGTTGGCAGTGGGTCATCTTGGGATTTCAATTGGGTTGTGGGGGGCTGAGGGGCCTCGTGCATTGAAAGTGATTCAGTCCATTAGAATGGCGTATGGATATCAAACATATAAACGGCGAGTGACCGTACTCACTTGCAAATGCGCTGTAGAGACTTCCCTCTCTGCCCCGCCCCCGTGTCAATACATGATGACGGGGGCGGGACAGAGAGGGAAGTCTCTACTGGCATGCTGCAGACGTCGGAACCGCTCCCCCCCCCCCTCCCCGGAGTCGCCGCTGCCGCCCCTCCATCTGGCCCGAGCACTGTGTTACGTCACACGAGGGCGGGACACAGGCAGAGAAGGAAGCCCGCCCTGACGGCATCTTTGCTGATGTGCCTGCTGCTGCGTGCTGATGTAAGTTTACAGTGCTGCTCGGACCAGGTGGAGGGGCGGCGGCGGCGACTCCGGGGGAGGCGGGGCGGGGCGGCGCCGACCTCGGGGGGGGACTCGGAAACCTCATTTCAAAAGTAGCCCGTTTTCACGGGCTCAACGGCTAATAGAGTAAGAGGGGAGAAGGGGAGGATGGAGGGGGGAGGGATTTAAGGGAGGAGTAGGTGGGGGGGGGGTAAAAGTGGGAGTTAGGAAGGAAATGGGAAGTGAAATCGCTCGGAAGGGAAAGAGAGGAAGGGAGGGTAGGGAAGAGTTTGGGGGAGAGGGTCAAAGAAATAAAAGGGCAGTGGAATGGAAACAATATACTATTGTTCGGGTTCAGGGCGGCAGTGTTGGTGGGTTGTTGTGGAATACACTGCACTGGAGGGAGGGAAGGTCCCCTAGAGAAGGGCTGGGCTCTGGGAGGCCAATAGGACAAGCATCTGTAAAATATACTGGTGTGAGAACACATGGCGAGTAATGTAGTTCAGCTTATATTATCATGGAATGTATCAGGGATATCCTCACCAGTGAAACGTACAAAACTTTTGATGCAGTTGAAACGCCTTAAGGCAGACATAGAGGGGCATAATCGAACAGAAACGCCTATCTCCATGGGCGTTTATCTCCGAGAACGGGTCCGTGAAGGGGCGGACCCAAGCGTATTTTCGAAAAAATTAGACGTCCATGTTTTATTCGCCAAGTTGTGAGCTGGGCGTTTTTGCTTTTCAGCGATAATGGACAATGAAATCGCCCAGCTCAAAAACGAATAAATCCAAGGCATTTGTTCGTGGGAGGGGCCAGGAGTCGTAGTGCACTGGTCCCCCTAACATGCCAGGACACCAACCAGGCACCCTAGGGGGCACTTTTACAAAAACAGAACAAAAGGTAAAAGAGCTCCCAGGTGCATAGCACCCTTCCCTTGTGTGTAGAGCCCCCCAAATCCCCCTCAAAACCCACTGCCCACAAGTCTACACCATTACTATAGCCCTAAGGAGTGAAGGGGGGCACCTACATGTGGGTACATTGGGTTCGGGGGGGGGGGGGGGGTTGGACGACTAAGCATTAAGCAGCACAATTGTAACAGGTAGGGGGGGGATGGGCCTGGGTCCACCTGCCTGAAGTCCACTGCACCCCCTAACAACTGCTCCAGGGACCTGCATACTGCTGCCAGGGAGGTGGGTATGACATTTGAGGGTCAAAATAAAAAGTTGTGAAACATCATTTTTTGTGGTGGGAGGGGGTTTATGACCACTGGGGGAGTCAGGGGAGGTCATCCCCGATTCCCTCCAGTGGTCATCTGGTCATTTAGGGCACTTTTTGGGGCCTTATTCGTGAAAAAACAGGGTCCAGGAAAAGTGCCCTAAATTCTAGCTAAAAACGCATACTTTTGTCCCATTATCTGTGAAATGCGCCCATCTCTGTTCGGCAGATAACCACGCCCCAGTTCCGCCTTCGCCACACCTCTGACACGCCCCCATCAACTTTGTCCGCATCCGCGACGGAGTGCAGTTGAAAACGTCCAAAATCGGCTTTCGATTATACCGCTTTATTCGTTTTTGTGAGATAAACGCCCATCTCCCGATTTAGGTCGGAACTTGGGCGTTTTTCTCGTTCGATTATAAACTGGATAGTGTGCTTCAGGAGACTAAATTGTCAGATGACGAACATAAGAAACTTTGTAGGCAGTGGGTTGGAGAATGTTATTGTTCATCAGCTGGAAATGGCCACAGGGGGGTGTCTATCTTGATTAGGAAGGGTCTTCCTTGTCAGTCCAGACTGGTCTATTGATTTGATTTGCTTACTTTATTTATTTATTTATTTATTTATTTATTTATTTTGTCTATTAGATTGTAAGCTCTTTGAGCAGGGACTGTCTTTCTTCTATGTTTGTGCAGCGCTGCGTATGCCTTTTAGCGCTATAGAAATGCTAAATAGTAGTAGTAGTAGTAGTATAAAGACAAGGATGGACTGATTCTGTTGATCTCTGTTACCCTCCACGGACAAGCCTTTTACTTACAGTGGGGGAAATAAGTATTTGATCCCTTGCTGATTTTGTAAGTTTGCCCACTGACAAAGACATGAGCAACCCACAATTGAAGGGTAGGTTATTGGTAACAGTGAGAGATAGCACATCACAAATTAAATCCGGAAAATCACATTGTGGAAAGTATATGAATTTATTTGCATTCTGCAGAGGGAAATAAGTATTTAATCCCTCTGGCAAACAAGACCTAATACTTGGTGGCAAAACCCTTGTTGGCAAGCACAGCGGTCAGACGTCTTCTGTAGTTGATGATGAGGTTTGCACACATGTCAGGAGGAATTTTGGTCCACTCCTCTTTGCAGATCATCTCTAAATCATTAAGAGTTCTGGGCTGTCGCTTGGCAACTCGCAGCTTCAGCTCCCTCCATAAGTTTTCAATGGGATTAAGGTCTGGTGACTGGCTAGGCCACTCCATGACCCTAATGTGCTTCTTCCTGAGCCACTCCTTTGTTGCCTTGGCTGTATGTTTTGGGTCATTGTCGTGCTGGAAGACCCAGCCACGACCCATTTTTAAGGCCCTGGCGGAGGGAAGGAGGTTGTCACTCAGAATTGTATGGTACATGGCCCCATCCATTCTCCCATTGATGCGGTGAAGTAGTCCTGTGCCCTTAGCAGAGAAACACCCCCAAAACATAACATTTCCACCTCCATGCTTGACAGTGGGGACGGTGTTCTTTGGGTCATAGGCAGCATTTCTCTTCCTCCAAACACGGCGAGTTGAGTTCATGCCAAAGAGCTCAATTTTTGTCTCATCTGACCACAGCACCTTCTCCCAATCACTCTCGGCATCATCCAGGTGTTCACTGGCAAACTTCAGACGGGCCGTCACATGTGCCTTCCGGAGCAGGGGGACCTTGCGGGCACTGCAGGATTGCAATCCGTTATGTCGTAATGTGTTACCAATGGTTTTCGTGGTGACAGTGGTCCCAGCTGCCTTGAGATCATTGACAAGTTCCCCCCTTGTAGTTGTAGGCTGATTTCTAACCTTCCTCATGATCAAGGATACCCCACGAGGTGAGATTTTGCGTGGAGCCCCAGATCTTTGTCGATTGACAGTCATTTTGTACTTCTTCCATTTTCTTACTATGGCACCAACAGTTGTCTCCTTCTCGCCCAGCGTCTTACTGATGGTTTTGTAGCCCATTCCAGCCTTGTGCAGGTGTATGATCTTGTCCCTGACATCCTTAGACAGCTCCTTGCTCTTGGCCATTTTGTAGAGGTTAGAGTCTGACTGATTCACTGAGTCTGTGGACAGGTGTCTTTCATACAGGTGACCATTGCCGACAGCTGTCTGTCATGCAGGTAACGAGTTGATTTGGAGCATCTACCTGGTCTGTAGGGGCAAGATCTCTTACTGGTTGGTGGGGGATCAAATACTTATTTCCCTCTGCAGAATGCAAATAAATTCATATACTTTCCACAATGTGATTTTCCGGATTTAATTTGTGATGTGCTATCTCTCACTGTTACCAATAACCTACCCTTCAATTATGGGCTGCTCATGTCTTTGTCAGTGGGCAAACTTACAAAATCAGCAAGGGATCAAATACTTATTTCCACCACTGTATGTTCCGTATATGGCCCAAATGATCCATCCCCACACATACACACACTCTCTCTCTCACACACACACACACACACACATTGTTACAGTGTTTAACACACACACACTCCATCTCTCACAATCCCCCCCCCCTCCGAGTCTGGCCCCGCCGATCCCCCTACGTGCATGTCGACCCACCCCCCTCCAAAATCGTCACGCCTGCCCCTACCCCTCTGTCGCACACACACACAATGTCTGTCACAGACGCATACAAACTTCCTTGAGATGCCTACACCATGCTGCTGCCCTCCCCACCCCTGACTGGCCCCGCCCCCCTCCTCAAAAATCACCTACCCCTCACCCCACCCTCTCTCTGTCTCACAGACACATTCTCTGACACACAAACACACACGCTCTGTCGGTATCTCACACACACAGTGAATCACTCTCTCTCTGTCTCACACACACACTCACACATTCACTCTCTCTCTCTCACACACACAGTCACTGTCAAACACACTCTGTCAAACATACACACTCAAAGGAAAACCTTGCTAGCACCCGTTTCATTTCTTACAGAAACGGGCCTTTTTTACTAGTAATAATAATAATGATAATACTTATAACACCTCTGGATTATGCAGCATTGTACAGTGGTGATAAATATTCAAGTGAAATATGTCCCTTCACAAGAGCTTGAAATTGACTTCCTCATGGTTACAAACAGTGGCCCCCTTTACTAAGGTGCGCTCATGTTTTTAGTGCACTCTAAAATTGTGGGCGCGCTAAACGTTAGAGACGCCCATAGGAATGCACTGGCGTCTCTAACGTTTAGCATGCCCACAATTTTAGCTCACGCTAAAAACTTAAGCGCACCTTAGTAAAAGGGGGCCAGTGTCAAGTAATTTGTAGCAGTACATTACAGGACCCTGGTAGGTGTTAATCTGCCAAATAAGGAACATGCTTCCTTATTGGTAGACATACAACTGGTGGTGTATCCTGCCACACCGCTAAGGGTCAGGCCCTGCCATTTTGGAAAATGGAGGCAGGGGGTAGAGGGCAGTATTAGGGGCTGTGTGGGGTCTCATTGTGCTGGGTTCCTGGGCCAGGGCTGTATTCAGCCAGATAGCCTGAAGTCTTGACTCATGGCTTAAGATCAGTACTTCCATTTTCCAAAATGTTGGTGCCTGAAGTCAGGAACAAGTGGCCATTGCTCCTACTTCCCAACCCCAAAGGTGGCAGGAGAGAGTCATGAAGGGTCTCTAGGAGTCTGGGACCTACTGTACCACAAGGGAAGAGTTGTTGGATGGAGGGGTCGGAGTCCATTAGGCCACCAGGAATATTTTTTCATGGGCTAATTTTTTTTTTAATTTCCAGTCAGCATGAATCAATCCCTGCTCATGCACTTACAGGAACTGAATCACTTTACACCTGATGGCCTAAACAATAGCATACGACGAAAAGGAGTAGGATGGTGTGGCCTTCACAAAAACCAAGGGAGATGTATAGACAATTCAGTCTTTATTAGGAAAATATCACAAGACTCGACACAGCAGCTGTGTTTCGGCGCCTGTGTTCCTGCATCAGGAGTCTTAAAATGTCCCAAGGTTGTAAAAATGGGCATAAAATTTTCCTATATGATCAGGCTATTAAATTTCAAATCCAAATAATGCCAGTCTAATGACTTTGCGTTCTTCACCAGCAGTGTTAGCGGGAAGTGCCCATTTTTACAACCTTGGGACATTTTAAGACTCCTGATGCAGGCGCACAGGTGCCGAAACACAGCTGCTGTGTTGAGTCTTGTGATATTTTCCTAATAAAGATTGAATTGTCTATACGTCTCCCTTGGTTTTTGTGAAGGCCAGACCATCCTACTCCTTTTCGTTGTATTTGACGTAGGAATTGTGGATCCCTCCACCTTCTGTGGCCGTTCCTTGCTAAACAATAGCATGTAATCAAGATGGTGTGTGTTTATATTTTCTTGCTATCGACACCCATTTTTTAAATCCTGCAGTAATTTGCATGGCATTAATTTACTACATTTTCAGTATTTTGTTTTCAGCAGGTGCGTTTCAATACAGTATTCATCCTGAAACCGATACCTGTTTGCCAGTTATTAATGCTGCCCAGGTGTGAGGTCACACAACCCTCCCCTCTGCTAATCTGATTGCAGTTATGAGTAAACAGTGCCAAAAAGCAAATGATCATTGTAAGAGAAATTTTCCAAGCCATTTGTTTACATAAATCGGTCATATGAAAAATACTGCAAACAACATATATTTACCACATTTAGAAGGGGTAAATATCTTTAGTTACAAAGTTTCAAAGCACAAGTATGGATACCCTCACTTTCAAAATTGGTGCAAAAGCCACATAACAAAAAATACCTACAATTTGAAAACTGGTGGACAACAACTTTGCCACTCTATTGATGTTTTAATTCTGCCATTGGTTCCATCAAATTAAACAATGACAGCAGTAGCAGCAGCAAACTCTGAAGACTTCTGGAGTGCAGTGGTACAGGATTTTCAAACTTCTAGGAGGGTTTTCAGAAATGCATTTAAAGGAGGGAGTTTAAGACTGGATTTCTCCTTTGAGAAGCCTACATGGAAATTATCTTAAATTGTTGCTGGACAGATTCTGCTTTCTAAGTTAACCCCCTCTTCAAGCAGTAGGAAGCAAAGGATTTACACAGTTTCTCTCTATATATTATTAAAAAAAATGTTTTTAATGCATTTAGACACAATTCAAGTAAATGCAGCCAAACTTGGCAGGGAATACCTTTTCATCCAGAAGGTAAGGTAGGACTACTTTTCAGCAAGAAGGGAGTAATTTTATAAACCATTTCTCACATGTAAACAGTGTTGTGCTTGTTACTTCTTGGTTTAAAGTAATTAGTTACAGTAATGAAATGACTAATTTAGGAAAGTAATAGAGTACTGATTACAGTTACCTGCTTAAAGTAACTAATTGCTTTTCTTTTATCGATACTACATCTAAGACTGGTACATGAAGAGGTAAAATATCCATCTTATACACCACCCCAATGTGAATATTGCATAACTTCATCCCTTGATGCTTATTTCAAGGAGGTTTTACCAACTCATGCCAATCACATCCTCTGTCATGTCATGTTGTGCTAGTTACTCTTCAAAAGTAGCTAATTAGAGTTACTGGGATAGTGAATAAGTCAGTGGTGTAGCCAGATCTGACATTTTGGGTGGGCACTATGTATGAGTAGTGTTTCTTGGGATACTACCATCTTAAGTAGAGGAGTGTGGTAGCCGTGTTAGTCCACTCTTAAGGTTATCAATAGAAATCAAACAAAATAAAACATGGAAAAGAAAATAAGATGATACCTTTTTTATTGGACATAACTTAATACATTTCTTGATTAGCTTTCGAAGGTTGCCCTTCTTCGTCAGATCGGAAATAAGCAAATGTGCTAGCTGACAGTGTATATAAGTGAAAACCCTCAAGCATTACTATGACAGTCTGACAGGGTGGGAGGATGGGGGTGGGTCGGAGGTATGCATGGGGACATCAAAGCATATCATTGATATTCTAACAGGATGGGTGTGGATAGGTGAGGGGTGGGGTGATCAACAGAGACATACAGCTTTATGGTTTATAATGGGCTAGGAACCCCAGGTCCTTGTTAAGTCCTTTCTGTTGGGTGTTAAAATATTCTTCAAATATACTTCAAAGGTCTTGCCTCCTCTCTCAAAACACCCAGGGAGAATCTGCTACAGTACAAGGAGAAAAAATCCACAGACAGAATTCCCCTTGTAGTGACATACAATCCAGAGCTGGAAAAACTGAGGAAAATCATAAGAGATCTACAACCTATACTCCAGGAGGATGAATTACTGAAAGAGATATTCCCATCCCCACCAGTACTGGCCTTCCGACAACCACCCAACTTAAAACACAAGCTAATCAGAAGTAAACTTCCATCACAGACTGAAAAGGAACAGAAGGGCACACGTCCCTGTAATGTATCCAGTTGCAAACTATGCCAAAATATTTCACAGGACCCCACAGTTACCCACAAAGGAAAGATATTCAACATAAAGGGATCTTTCACTTGCTCATCTTCCAATGTGGTATATATCATTCAGTGTAAAAAATGTAATGAAGGATGCTATATTGGAGAAACAGGCCAGATGCTTAAGACAAGATTCAATTTACTTAGACATCATATGAACAATACAGCCAGTAGGGCCCCCACCCCGGTGGGACAGCACTTCACAGAACCAGGACACTGTACCAGTGATTTCACAGTGAGAATCCTGAAAAGTAACTTTAAAACCATACAAGAACGTAAGACCTTTGAAGTCAGAATGATTGAATATTTTAACACCCAACAGAAAGGACTTAACAAGGACCTGGGGTTCCTAGCCCATTATAAACCATAAAGCTGTATGTCTCTGTTGATCACCCCACCCCTCACCTATCCACACCTATCCTGTTAGAATATCAATGATATGCTTTGATGTCCCCATGCAAACCTCCGACCCACCCCCATCCTCCCACCCTGTCAGACTGTCATAGTAATGCTTGAAGGTTTTCACTTATATACGCTGTCAGCTAGCACATTTGCTTATTTCTGATCTGACGAAGAAGGGCAACCTTCGAAAGCTAATCAAGAAATGTATTAAGTTATGTCCAATAAAAAAGGTATCATCTTATTTTCTTTTCCATGTTTTATTTTGTTTGATTTCTATTGATAACCTTGGGATACTACAAAATAATGCCTTAGAGTGCACTTAATGATGGATTTCTAAGTAGTCTGCCCAACACCTGCACTGTATCAACATAAACCATATACATACTTAATATAAAGAAAAAGCAGAGCCATCATTTTGATTACTTACAAGAGTAATCAAAATGCTGGTTGGCGGTGGGCTTCTGGGTGGGGGTGGGTTCTTCACTGCCTAGGGCATATACCTTTTTGCCCTAAGCAGTGAAGTGCTTACCCCACCCAGAAGCCCACCACCACCAGGCAGCATTTTTGAGTACAATTACACATTAAAAAAATATGTTTATTTATTACCTGGCTCCTGTAGCTGTGTTGTGGGGCTACGGGGGAGTGCTGCTGCTGCTGTGACTGTGATTAACTCGGGAACTGCCAACCACTGAAAATTATAGACCCCACCGCAGGCATAGGCAGGCACAATGTGGACTGAGGAGCTGTGCCTGTGTCACAACACATTCAGGGCAGGCCGGCAGCCTTCCCATGCAGCACTGCGTGCAGCGCCATCTTGACATGCGCATGGTGGGCTGGGCCTTGGCTGGGGGGAGGGGTTGAGTGTGCAGTAGTACATCAGCATGGTGCATGCAACTGAGATTAACAACAGAGCAGCCGTGAGACTTTAGTGCGCCGCGAGATTACAAGAGCAGCACGGCTTGGGGGATCATGACAATGCAGTGCTGGCCGTGGAGCAGAGGACCGTGACTGTCTAGATCTAGAACAAGTTAGAAGGGCTGCCGTCTGCCAGTGAGAGTGCCGACTGCCCAAAAAAAAAACAACAGGTGGGAGGTGGAGCGGGCTGCCACAGTACAAAAAACTAAGACTCTGGCAGCTGAGCTGGTGTGCACTTTTGGCGTTTAAAACTGGGTGGGCCTAAGCCGAGATTGGGTGGGCCTGGGCCCACCCAGGCCCAACTATAGCTATGCCCCTGGAATAAGTAGTTAACTACTTTATTGTTTACTGTAAGAAAGTAAATTAAGTACAGTAACTAATTACTAGTAACTCAATATCACATAACACAGCACATAAAGCATGTTTTACAGAAAGAAAAAGGTTCTAAAATTGTACAGATGCCAACAACAGCAAGCTTCATTAGTGGTGGGGATGTCTCTTGATTGGCAATGAAAAAATGTTTGCAAATACATAATCTATAAGCAAGCATACTTTTACATGACCTGTGCTTATTTTATTTATTACGATTTATTTACAGCCTTTTTGAAGGAATTCACTCAAGACTGGATACAGCAAAAACAACTCAAACATAAGCTATAGTCAATTACAGCAGTAAAAATATTCAAACAACAATACAAAGTATGCCATAGTATGCTACATTATAATGCCAATACAATACCCAATAAAACATTTTAATAGACAGCATAGGGTGTAAGCAAAGATGGAACATAAATATAGATAAGACAGAGTAACAGGAGTAAGAACATAAGGGACTAATTTAAAGAAAGTTGCAAACGAGGTCAAAAAGGTGCTCAAACATTACCTTAGCTACTGTAGGAGTGGATAAACATATTCTGTAATAATATGTGCAGCTGGTGTCGTTCCTTGTGTTTGTGTGTGACTAGCAGGTTACTTACTTCTTCCATTAAAGGCCTGGTTGAAGATCCAAGCTTTCACCTGCTTCCTGAAGTAGAGATAGTCTTATATTAAGCAAAGTCTTTCAGGGAGTGCATTGCAGAGTGTAGGGGCTACTCTGGAGAAGGTTCGCTTGTGGGTATCACATTGTGTGATGTCCTTTGAAGAGATTGTGGTTAGGTATACTCTTTGGGAGGACCTTAGTGATCTTGGAGGTGCATAGAGGGAGATCCTGTTCTTCAAGTACTCTGGGCCATTTCCATTAAGGATCTTGAAGGTTAAGCATAGAGTTTTTAATTTGGCCCTTTATTGTACTGGTAGCCAGTGAAGGTTTTGCAAAAATGGTGTGATGTGATCACATCACTTACAACCTTCTATTAATCTTGCTGCAGCATTCTGAATCAATTGGACCTGGTGCAGATCCTTTGTAGTCAGACCAGTGTAGAGTGCATTACAGTAATCTAGCCTTTATGTTATCATGGCATGCACAACTGAGACAAGGCTTTCCTCCTCAGTGTATGGAGACAGATAGAAGCTGCTTTTGAAAGTTGCTTGGATTTGGGGGTTAGTGTAAGTGTTGAATCGAGCTGTATTCCAAAGTTCCTGACTTGTGATTTGAGGGAGGAGTTTATATTTCCCAAAAGAGATTTTGATGTCTTGTGTTAGGGACCCATAGAAGCTCAGTTTTACTTAGTTCAGGCAAAGTTTGATGTTTTTAACCCATTCTTGAATTGATGTTAGGTAGTCAGTTTATTCAGGGCTGTTCATAGATGTACAATTGAGTGACCTTTGACTGAATCAGCTTGGCTAGTGGCTTGAGGTAGATATTGAACAGAATAAGTGACAGTATCGATCCTTGTGGTACCCTACACATGGTGGCGATGAAGTGCTGCTGAACACTATTTACTGTTGCTTGTCTGATAGGATCTGAACCAGGCAAGTACTGTTCCACTGATGTTGTGCTAGCATAATATTGTGGTCCACAGTGTCAAAAGCTGCGGAGAAATCTAGCAGTACTAACACCGAGGCAAATCCCCTGTCTCAGTTTCTGTGAAGATAATCTAGTAGGGATACAAGGACTGTTTCTGTTCCATAACCAAGTCTAAATTCAGAGTGACATGAATCTAGCCAGTTCTGCTCTTCTAGCCAATCACTGAGTTGATGACAGACTGTTCTATAAGTTTTCCTAAAAATGGGATGTTGGATACTGGCTGATTACTTTCAAGCTTGTTCTGGTCAAGGTTGTTCTTCTTTAGCAAAGGATGCACCACTGCCATTTTTAATGCTATTGCCCATTAGAAAGAGAGGCGTTCACAATTTTTGTGGCACCTTCTATGAGGTCCCTGCTGCACTATCTTTGATAGGCAGGGATTGTGGGAACAGGTAGTTGCTTACATGGTCCTGGGGGCAGTTTGTGCAAAGCTGTGATTTATGTATGAACTGTATAAAAATACACATAAAATATGTACACACAGACTACATGTACACACTTACAACCTGCCTTGGATCATACCTTTATTTTTCCCTTTGAAAATATGCTAAAAGATACACATTTAATCTGTCTCTTTTAAAGACAGTCTACAATTATGACAACAAATATCTGAGAGGCTTGCTGATAAATGATCATTTGGTCCAGAATAAGCCTGGATTTTACTGAAGACTGTTAAAGGATTTTATGCACCTTTTTTTTTTTTTTAAAGCAATGATAGAGATTTGGTAATGGTTGAGGTTTGTTATATTTTGGAGGCACTATAGAATATTAAATCCTGGATGGAAAGAAAAAGAGGGAATAAGGTAGCCTTAATAATACAAGATTTATGGCAAGGATAGCAAATTCTTGTTAGTACAATTTAATTTTCATTTTAGATTAGAGGTATTATGGATATATCAACCCCAAGGCCATTTGGTGTGGGAATTAAATTGTATGTATGATTTTTATTACCAATATAGCTTTAAGGTTTTAATTGTTTATTATTATTACTTTGGATTGACATATTTATATAGATGTGCTCTGTACTGGTGTAGCCCAGAATTTTCAAAATGCAATGCTGGAAATTGATCTGATGAAGATTATAGTTGGTCTAACCCATTACAGGGTTCATACCACTGATTTGATTTTTGAATCACAATTAGGGTCAGGAAATGGAATTTTGAATTGTTATTTCTAATCAGTGGCGTAGCCAGACAGCTAATTTTGGATGGGCCTGAGCCCAAAGTGGGTGGGGCACAATATTTTCTCTGCCCTGCCCTACCGCAAAATATAAATACATTAGCTAATAAGGATCCTCAAGCTCTGTCAGCTGAAGACTTTCTTTGAAGGTGGCCAGAACTCCCTTTTACCAAACTTGTCAGGCAGCAGCAACATCCGTAAGCCACTGATGCCAGCACCCTATGCGTGCTTAGCTGTCGGTGACTCAAGCATGCTGTCACCGACTGCAGAGCTTGGTAGAAGGACGTTCTGGCCGTCTTCTGAGGAGGTCCTCCGCTGGGGAGGCTTGGGATCCCTATACAGCAAGGGTCAGAACTGGTGTTAGACATGCTAGGGCCCCCTCCCTGGTCCCCTCCGATTTCCCCACCTGCCATTACTGTCACACCAACAGACCCTCACCAAATACAGAACAAGGGATCATGTATCAGAAATAAAAATAGACAAAAATTGAACTCGGAACCCCAAAAAGTTAAACTTAGCATGTACTTCAACACTGGAGAAACAAAAACAGAAATGCATTTCCTTTCTCTTGAACATGATACAAACACATTTGCTATGTAGATTTCCCAAAGCCAACACATTCCATTTAAAACATTCAAAATACATTGCTTTTTTCTACCTTTGTGGTCTGGACATTGTATTTTTCCATCATGTTGATTGCAGTTTCTTTTCTGCTTTCCTGTCTGTCGTCTTCTAATTCTCTTTCAAGCGGCTGCTGTCCATTTGTCTTCTTTTACCTTCACTACACCTGCTTCTGACATATTGACTGTTTTTATTTTTAGCTCTTTCCTCTCTTTTTTCTTCTTTCTGCCTTGCTGTCAACTCAAATTTCACCCTCTCACTGTTCTCCTCCTTTTTAGTTTACAGCTACCTATCAGATTTTCATCTTTTTCTCTCATCCACTAGCTTTTCCATTTCCCCATCTCACTCCTTCCTCAGCCCTCCATTCCCTTTCATTACCATATTTCTATCCTCTGTAATCATTATCTTTTTATTTATTCATTTCCTTGCCACCCTCTTCCTCTCCCTCCTGGCCTCTCTCACATGGTTCCACCATCTTCCTTCCCTCCTAGCCCAGCATCTGCTCCCTCTTTCTCCCCACCCCATTCTTGTAGCAGTGGCGTAGCTATGTGGGGCCTGAGGGGACCTGGGCCCTTGTAGATTCCAGCCTGGACCCCCCCTCCTGGCGAACCTGCCCCCGCTGCCACCTACCTTCGCTTTTGCTGGCGGGGGACCCCAATCCCCGCCAGCCGATGTCCTCTCCGTCCTGCTGCAGTGAAAAAAGTCTTCTTCTTCCTGCTGTTGCATGCTGACGTCCTGTACATTGTACGTGCAGGACGTCAGACTCAGAGAACAACTCTGTTCTCTGAGTCTACAGTATCTCTTCCTGCCCTCCACCATCATGTCCAATTTTTCACCA
This sequence comes from Microcaecilia unicolor, assembly GCF_901765095.1. Taxonomy (NCBI): domain Eukaryota; kingdom Metazoa; phylum Chordata; class Amphibia; order Gymnophiona; family Siphonopidae; genus Microcaecilia; species Microcaecilia unicolor. The sequence continues at coordinate 237,999,115 of NC_044035.1, read as the reverse complement.
TCTATCTTCCCCTCCTCACCACCCCCTGTCCAACATTTACCATCTCTCCCTCCCCACTACCCATGTCCAACATTTCTCCCTCTCTTGTCCCTCTCCCCTCTCTATGCAACACGTCCCTCTCCCCTCCCCATGCAAGATTTTTTCCTTTCTTACCCCTCTCTACCGTATGTCCCACAATTCTCTCTTTTGCCCCTCTCCACCTCATGCCCCCCATGCAGCATCTGTCTTTTGAAAGGAGACCTCCCCCCAACTCTTCCTCTCTTCAATGGGGCACCACCCTTAACAGCCCCAGTATTGGAGGAAGCAGGCTGAGCTCCGATCCTGCATCTGCCTCCCTCTTTCTCACAGCAGCGCTTCCCAGACGCAGCCTACTGCCGCCGCAATCCTGCATCTACCTCCCTCTGTCTCAGCAGCAGTGATAACGATTCATACATGCTGCCTCCGGCTTCGTTCTAACCCGGAAGCGTCTCCTCTGCCGCGCGCCCTGCCCCAGCAGAAACAGGAAGTTGTAATAATGGGGGCGGGACGCGGCAGAGAAGATGCTTCCGGGTTAGAAGCAGGAGCCAGCATGAATCGCTACCGCTGCTACTGTGACGGAGGTAGATGCAGGACCGTGGCGGCGGTAGGCAGCATCTGGGAAGCACTGCCGTGAGAGAGAGGGAGGCACATGCAGGATCGGAGGTCAGCCTGCTCCCTCCGCTACCGTTCTGATGAAGGTGCTCCACTGCTGGGTGGGCCTGAACCCAAACTGGGTGGGCCAGGCCCACCCGTAGCTACGCTCTCCCTGTTCTTACCAACGGGCCTGGCAAATGTAGCTGGGGATAATCTGATGGACGGACAGTGAGGGGGGGGGGGATAGAGGAGGGAAGGGGACAGGGGCTGTTTTTGTCAAAGGGAGGGGGGGTGTTTGTTTTACTTTGGGAGGGGGGAAGAAATTTAAAAAGTTATGGAGACAATGGGCAAACTTAGTTTGCATTTGTACAGTGCTTTGTTGTTTGACAGGCCTTGCAATGTAGCAGAAGTGTTTTATTGCGTTTGTTTCCATACACTAATAAAGATATTTAAAAAAACAAAGAAGTGGTGCAAAAAAAAAGCTACAAAAAAGGTATGGGATCTGCGTTACAGGACGTATGAGGATAGACTTGTGGACCTGAACATGTATACCCTGGAGGAAAGGAGAATCAGGGGTGATATGATACAGATATTCAAATATTTGAAAGGTATTAATCCGCAAACCTGTTCCGGAGATGGAAAGGCGGTAGAAGTAGAGGACATGAAATGAGATTGAAGGGGGGCAGACTCAAGAAAAATGTCAGGGAGTATTTTTTTCACAGAGAGACTGGTGGATGCTTGGAATGCCCTCCCGCAGGAGGTGGTGGAGATGAAAATGGTAACGGAATTCAAAAATGAGTGGGATAAACAAAGGAATCCTGCTCAGAAGGAATGAATCCTCAGAAGCTTAGAGGAGATTGGGTGGCAGAGCCGGTGGGGGGAGGCGGGGCTAGTGCTGGGCAGACTTCTATGGTCTGTGCCCTGAAAATGGCAGATACAAATCAAAGGTATACACATAAAGTAGCGCATATGAGTTTATCTTGTTGGGCAGACTGGATGGACCGTACAGGTCTTTCTCTGCCGTCATCTACTATGTTACTAGAACCCCTTCCAGATATGGTTACTGATATAGGACACAGACATGCTTTTCAGGAAGTACAGTGCTCTAACCTGGACCTGGAAGCCCTGAGGCAGAGGGCTGATCAACCAGTGAGACTTGTAAAGATCGTAGCCTGCCTATGGAAAGGGGGCTTGTTGTACAGAGAGACTGATACTGCTGATCCTAATAGGCCCTGGACAGCAGAGGAGCAGCTTATAGTGCCCAGGGAATACAGAGAATAATTCTTATAGATTGCACATGATAATCCACTAGCAGAACATCAGGGGGTGACACGTACGCACACTAGATTGCACAGAACTTCTATTGGCCGGGGGTATCTCGAGCCATAGCTGTTGTCGAACCTGTGATGCGTGCCAAAGAATGAGTAAGACCTAAGATCACCCCCGAGCTCCCCTGAAACCTTTACCCATTATCAGTGAGCCTTTTGAGAGAATAGCTGTGGATGTAGTGGCGTCCCTAGCCAGACTGGGAAAAGATATATGTATATATATATATTGAGAGTGGTGGACTTTGCTACTAGATATCCTGAAGCGGTAGACTTATCCTCCATAGAATCAGAGAAAATTGCCACTACCCTGCTGGAAATGTTTTACCGGGTAAGATATCCACAAGAAATACTGTCAGACCAAGGGGCACAATTCATGTCTGAGTTGATCCAGAATCTGTGAGCACACTGTGGCATGAAATCTGTACATACCACCTCATATCAGCCTGAAACTAATGGGTTGGGGGAGAGATTTAATGGTACATTAAAGCAAATGTAAAAAACTTTTGTAGAAACAGGGGACCCATGACTGGGAAAAATGCTTACCCTACCTACTGTTTACATACAGAGAAGTACCTCAGGAGCCTACAGGGTTCTCACAATTTGAGCTGCTTTATGGCTGGAGGGTGAGAGGGCCCCTCGACCTAATAAGTGAATATTGGGAGGGGAATGTTGATACCTCCGACACCCCTGTAATTGAATATGTAGTTAATATGCAACAGAGATTAGAACTTGTGGGCTGTCAGATATAACTTACAGGCAAGCCCAAACTAAGCAAAAGACCTGGTATGATTGTAAGGCCTGAAATAGTTTTATGAGGGCCAGCAGGTGGCCCTCATAAAACTATTTATAGGTGGGTACCTATAAATGTATTCACTCTGCTGCTCCCCAGTATCTCTCCACACTCGTCCTTCCCTACACCCCTTCCCGTGCACTCCGCACCATGGATAAATCCTTCTTATCTGTTCCCTTCTCCACTACTGCCAACTCCAGACTTTGCGCCTTCTGTCTCGCTGCACCCTACGCCTGGAATAAACTTCCTGAGCCCCTACGTCTTGCCCCATCCTTGGCCACCTTTAAATCTAGACTGAAAGCCCACCTCTTTAACATTGCTTTTGACTCGTAACCACTTGTAACCACTCGCCTCCACCTACCCTCCTCTCTTCCTTCCCGTTCACATTAATTGATTTGATTTGCTTACTTTATTTATTTTTTGTCTATTAGATTGTAAGCTCTTTGAGCAGGGACTGTCTTTCTTCTATGTTTGTGCAGCGCTGCTTATGCCTTGTAGCGCTATAGAAATGCTAAATAGTAGTAGTAGTAGTAGTAGCAGGTGCTTGTTTTAGTCCCAGTATGTCAGAATAAACTTCAAGCTAATTGGGCAGGACCTTACAACGTCATAAGACACCTGAATGATACAAACTATGTTATATCTATGGACTCTCAAGACAGAAAACAGCATACCTTTCATGTAAATATGTTAAAGACCTATGCAAATCGCACAGCTATGGTTTTAGCTCTATGCAGCCTACCAGAAGGGTGTAAGGATAGTGAGTCCATACCTGATCTCTTAGTAGAGACATTACCAGACTGATCTGACACTGAAGAGAGACCATCTAAATGTACAGACTGTGAAAAACCTTTCAGTCAAAAGGGAGAACTAGAAGAACAGGAATCATGTATAAAAGAGACACATTTTAAATGCTCTGAGAAAGATTTCAGTATGAAGAAAGAGCTAATGCAGCACCTGAAAAATAATAAAGAATCTGGAATATATGCAAGTATAGAATATGGGAAAAGCTGTATCAATAAAGTAGACATTACAGAATATCAGAAAAACACTGAACTTCATGACCTGGTTATGACAGTAGCTTTGACTATGAAGAAAGCTCTACAAGAAATGCAAAATTTCACCCAGGAGACAGACCAGTTTCAAGTACGGAGTGTAAGAAAAATTTCAGTCACTGGAAATTATTGTCAAAGCAGCATAGAATCCATTCAGGGAAGAAACTGTTTATATGCACTTAATGAAGAAAAAGCTTTACTCATAAATCACAGCTAACAAAACACCAGAGAATAGACTCAGGAGTAAAATCATTCACATGTGCTGAGTGTGGTAAAAGCTTCTGTCAGAAGATACGCCTCACTATTCACAAAATGAAGCATACAGGATTAAAACTGTTAGTATGTACTGAGTGTATTGAAAACTTCTGTTGTAAACACTGGAAGGACAATGAATGTGGTAAAGCTGATGGCCTCTCCAGGAAGCCAGAACCACCCTGACACTGGATTATCGAGACCCGATCAGCAGTCTGTAGAGGCTGCAGTCCGAGGTCTCTCTCTTGAGGAGGGAGGGGTGACAGTACAGTGTGTTTTAAGCCTGTAAAATTGCCTTTATTAAATCTTGAAGTGTATTTCTCTAGTTTGGCCAGCAGGTGGTGCATGTTATATTTTAAGCTGTTATAAAGAACTGACCTTTCCCTTCTTTAGTTAACACAGATAAATGAAATGCCTCTAGTGATGTAACCAGCGTTTTAAAAATGTTGTTCACTGGGCTCTGATTGGCCCAGAAGCTTTTTTCATTTGAATTAGTGGCTTTTGCCCCAGTTTCAGCCCGGGAGAAGAGAGAGAGAGAAAGCTATTTGATGAAGCCCTGTAATTGGTGAGTAGCTATATGTCCTGATCTCCCCAGGAACTTTCTAGGAAGTAAACAAATGTCTAGTTAGTGTTACAATTGATCCGTATTTCAGTTACCTGTTATTGTTTGCTCACTGCACATTTTCTGTCCACTGTTCAAGTTCTGAGAATAAACACATTTGTTTGCCCTGCCTGTCTGGACTGAGAAAGAATCCTGGTGGTTTGTGTGTTGGGTCTGTGAGTGCTTTCTAGGTACTGTGGGACCACTGGGAGTGTTGCTCCAGTAATTTAGAAATTACTGGGGATAATTTGAGAGTGGGAGACTTGCCCAGAGGTGGTCGTTATCCAGTTGGTGGGAGGAAGGTGCTAATGTAGAGCACAAGTAGCAGGCGGACCTGAGCTGTGCTGGGGATAGACCCTGTAAGTGGCCACAGGGTAACCCCAGGTGGGTGGGTAGGCATTTTGTGACATCCCCCATCTTGGCAAAGTTATCTCTTTTGAAGTCTAGAACCTTCAATCTTGAATAAGCCCTCTCCTCATGTTGTTTTAATACTGAACCATCTGGTGATCGCTATATGCCAAATCATCATCCAACGTAACATCAGAAACACTCTCCCTGTTTGTAAGCACCAGGTTCAGAATAGCTTTGTTCTGCAAAGGTTCCGTTATCAACAACTGGGACAGTTCTTCCTGTAGAGAATCCAAGATACGCTTGCATCTAGCCGACCCTGCAGCAGGGGCACCCCAACCAATGTCTGGCTTAAAATCACCTATCAGTAGTACTTCACCTTTCATAGCTAGCCTGTGAATTAAACCTCTGTCCATTTCTTCTGTTTATGAGGGAGGCCTGTATATCACACCAATGTAAATACTTTTTCCATTCTCTCTTCTTTACCCCACATGTCCTGCAATTCTGTCACTTTGATATTATTCCCAACATATAATGCCACTCCTCCACCCTTTTTTCCTACCCTTTCCTGAATAGATTATAGCCCTCCAAAACCCACCAAAAACCTACTGTGCCCAAGTGTACACCACTAAATTAGCCCTTATGCCTGTCACCTATACGTGGGTACAGTAGATTTTTGGTGGGTTTTGGAGGTCTCACACTTTCCACCACAAGTGTAACAGTACAGTGGGATATTGGCATGGGTACCCTTCTCTACAGTGCACTGCACCGACTACTAGGCTACTCCAGGGACTGCTTGCTGCACTAATAGGACTTGCCATAACATCTGAAGCTGTCATAGAGCATGGTATGTACTACTTCTTTTACATCTCTGGGGGGGGGGGGGGGGACCACTGGGGGAGTAAGAGGGGGTCATGCCCTAATTCCTCCAATGGTCATTTGGGGCAACTTTTTGTGACAGTCTAGCCCAAAATGTCTAGGTTTTAGCCTTGCAGTAACAAAAGAGAGGGTAATACAGAGTACAAATATACAGCACAGACAAAAAAGCACCACTGGGCCTTCAAGAAAGGGATAATAGCCGTCCTTTTATTGTGAAAAAGACCCGACACGGGCCGTGTTTCGGCGCACAAGCGCCTGCCTCAGGGATCAAGGTGTATCTTCACAATGTATAAGCAGAAATCCTAAGTGAATTGCCAGCTACCGCTGGACGTACTTTCAATCACGCTGAGAGCTGGCTAGTATCCATCCAAAACAGCTCAGGATGTATGTGCCAATTATGATGAAATTGCAGGTGGCTCATAGGGATCTATGGGACCAAAAAAGTATAAAAGGTCTGCTACCTAAGCAGTGCCTTGGAGAAGCCAGTAGCCTGTGAAGGCATATGCCATGTGTCACGATGTGCTGCTCTCCAAACAGCTGAATGCCTGTACTGCAATGTCTTTCTGTGTAAAGCTTGCCTTTCTAAACTTATAAATCTATCCCAGTGTGTCCTTCTGATTATGGAGCTCGAGGTCAGAGTAATTAATGGGAACACGCTAATTATTTACAGGACGCACTTCAGACGAACTTCTCTAATGTGTTTCGAAAATAGTGATTTGAACATTTTTGCAAGAAAAAGGTCCATCTGCCACTTTGTGCTGTTTTTTGTACTTTGTTTCAAAAAATGAGCCCCATAATGGTTCAGTGTTACCTGTATTTTTGTTTTATAAAAATAATTAAAAAATTGAACAAAAAAAGAAAAAGAGCCCTCACAGTCTAAGGATAGCAAAACTATACATTCACCAGCCACTGGTGAACAAACAATTCTGTTTGAAAATTGGCCTTTTTATTTCCTCTTTTGTAGGATGGAGATTTTGTAGACCCGAGAATGCTTCTAGAATCCTCAAGCAATGAATAATCTTTGCTCATTAATCATCACAGACAAGGAATCAGTACATGAAGAAAAACAAGTATTTTAAATCTATATTTTATTCTTTCATGAGCTTAGGACGTTTACACTATTTTCAGGTCATGAAATTAAACCAGGAAATGCCTTTTTGTTCCTTGTTTTAACCTCTTCCACATGCAGGGATGAGGAGAGGAAGGGCACAGTGAAAATCAGAACTTCAACAATGAAAACAAAAACAGAAAATTCAAAACAGAGTATTTCCAAAGACGTGGAGACTGGCTGAATTACACCAGGCTAATCCATGACAAAATAAATAGAAAACCCATCCTCAAAACATGACTTGTAAAGTTTAATACACCATCTCTAAAGAAGTAAAACCAGTGATATTCTAAATCTTAAACTCTGCATCACAAGGTACCATGGTACAAGGTAATGTCCAGGAGTGCAACTAAAAGGGAAAGAGTTCACGAGGTCTCTCCCGTTCATGAACTAGTTTTCTTCAAATGAGAAGCATATGCAGATTACACCAATGAGCTAGGTATTAAAAGTCCACAGCCACTTTCTGTCCATTGGAAAGATAAGTGGAGGCCAATATTCAAAGAAGAGTGCTTGATCTAAACACTTCAATTTAGGTGGCAGTTTTAGTTAAACTTAGAGGCTTACTTTTAGACCTTCTGTTGATTTCTAACTTTAGACACCTGTGCTAGGCATCTAGTACTGGACATCAATGCTAAGCACCTTACTTCCCCTGGACCTACCTACTATTTGGCACCTGGTAAAAATAGGTGCCTAAATTTAGGTACTCAGAAGAGGTAGATTTTCATTTATGCAGATCTAGGCATTCTCAGGTGCCTAGATCTTTTGAGAATCTGCCTCTATGAGCCTTAAGTGACCTGAAAATTCCTGGAAACCATTTTTAAAGGTTATTTAAAAAAATGGTATTGCTTGTGTGCAATCCAGAAATGTCCTCAGACTACATCCCAAGTAACTTATTCTTGTTCTAGATGCAAAGGGAGCTCAGCATAAACCTTTTAAATATTTGTCAAGTTATCTTAAGTAAAGTTTTAAAATAATATTTCTAGAATTTATCTCACCTATGATTGCCATATGTCACAGACTGCAAATCTAAAACTCTTGGTTTCCAATGTGAATTGTTTGGTTGGATAAACTCAGGAGTGGCATCACTGTTTAAATCCTAGTGGAAGATTCTGTTCCCAGGACTTTATAATTAGCAGGTGTTATATTGCCAGCATGGGCTTCTCATTATTCTATCAAACACACACATACACATTAATTACACACTCACCACTTCTTGACAGACAGATACAGTGATACTCTCAAAATACTGGAATGCACAGGAACAGTTGGTTCCTTTTGATTTGAGGACCTACTGAGTGGGAAAGGGCACACGACTGAGTTACTGTATTATAAATATGTGAGTACACCTGTATGGATGTAGAACAGTGAGAACACAGGTAGTTTGAGATGATCCACTGAAAAATGGGAAGGAGATGATCTAATCCTCAAGACTACGGAAGGCATTCTGCATGTCCTCAAAGAGCTGGCTGTAGTCTGCCTTGATCTTAGCTTCTCCTTCTTTTGCTGGGTCCTGAAATTTAAAAAAAGGAAAGAAAATCTCTGGTCTTGAATGTAGAAAAAAAAGTTATTTTCACGATAAAGAAACCAATAACGAGTAAACACGTTAATATCACATCTAGTTTAACTGTGGATACATGTATTTTTTTGTTTGTCAAGTTTGTATTATTATCTACTTAAGTATGCTGAACGAGTAAGGTCATTTTAGAAGTTTGTATGGCAATTACACATGAAAACAGTGGCATTTACAAGAGTAGAAGGCACACAAAACGAGAACCACCAAAAAAAGTCCCACAAGTCACAAAAGCAAAAAACAAAACCAAATGAACAAAGGTAGGTAATCCAGCACAAAAATGTTCTTTATTGTGTTAAATCACATAAATCTCTGATGGTTAGGTATATGCGTACTCGACACGGGCTGTGTTTTGGCAATATCACCTGCATCAGGAGTCCATGAGTGCTGAAAAAGTATAAATAGAATAAAACATATGCAATCTTCCTATACAGTAATGTGGTGTGTCTTTGTAGTATAAAGGAAAAGTAAATCTCAACAAATGATTCTAAAAGCTTGATAGACACTCCTCTCAGGAGCCATCTGCATTTTTTTTTTTTGCAAAAGCAGAAGACATTCATATATGTAAATGCCAATTTCCAATACTGTTTATTAATCAACTAATTGAATAATACCTTTTGCAAATTGGATGTTTGTTCTGTCACCATTTTTAAGGCTATGAGAGATTCCATTGCGGGAATAATTAGTGAGTTATTAAATAGGTTGCTGGCTGAGGGAGTTGTGCCTTTGGCCTTGAAAAGGGCGTCAGTTACTAAGTAATAAGTTGGATGTGCAGATACTAATTAATTACCGTCCATTGTCTTCGATTCCATTTTTGGCAAAGGTGTTATAAAAGGTGCTGTTTCACCAGTTGCAGATTTATATTGAGTCTCATAATCTTTTGGATGTTTATCAATTTGGATCCAGGCCAAAGTGTAGTAGTACAGAAACTTTGCTAGTATCAACTCTTGATGTGATTAAAATGGATTTTGATGAGGAAGAGGTGACGTCACGGGACTGAATGGCCGCCTAAACCCGGAGCTCCGTTCTTCCCTCCTGCTTTAAAGTACCACTCACCACAAATAATCCTCTCGCAGCTCCTGCAAGAATTGCGAAGTGTTGCTGACTCTCCCAGGCTAAAGAGGATGAGTAAAAAAAGCGGCGCGCTGCATCGGGAGAGCGAGCGCTTGTCTGCGAAGCAGACGGATCGTGGCCTAGCTTGTCCCGCCTCCCCTAAGGTATGCAGAATCTCGGAGTCGAGCCAAAATCCATCCCGTGAGGAGCGCCACGAACCCGCCTCCAATCAGGCTCTTGCACAGAATTTGACCAAAAGCTTAGAGGCGCTTAGAGCCGAAATTGTGGCGTCCAAGGAAGAAATTCTTGAGCACGTGGACGCCCTGAGCGTTGATCTGAGAGAGCTTGGGGGAAGGGTAGAAGCTCTGGAGGAGCGCGCGGACGAGCTGGGAGAGAGACACGAAGAGACGGACAGGCGCCTGCAAAAACTGACGGAACAGACAGAAGACCTGCAGTTCAAATTGGACGATCTTGAAAACCGGGGACGACGACAAAATCTCCGGTTTCGAGGTGTCCAGGAGAATGGCAATAAAGAGGATGTCCCGACGGTTGTGCGTGCTATATGTGCACAGCTGATGGGCCCAGAGTTTGATGTTAGCGAGATCACTATGGACAGAGCACATAGAGCGTTGGGGCCCGCAAGGGACAACAGGCCGAGAGATATCGTGGTGCGATTCTCCACCTATGCCTGCAAAGATCAAATATGGCAAAAGGCTCGCCAGTCCTCTAACCTTGAATTTAATGGAGCCCGCGTGGCGATTTATCAAGACCTATCCTTGTTTACGCTGAGCTTAAGGAGGTCCATGAAGCCGGTCATAGAGATTTTAACCAAGGAGAAGATCTTCTATAGATGGGCATTCCCATTTGCTATTTGCTTTGACCTCAAGGGAGAGAAGCTCCGCTGCCAGTCTGTGGGTGCGGCGTGGAAGAGCTTACATGAAGCGGGCTTAGCTCCCACGGAAAGCCTGCCGATGGGGATGGCCCCTTCAACAAAAGCGCGTCTGCAGAGATGGAAGAGAGTCGAGAAAGGGGCAAAGAGCTCAAGACATCCGACCTGAGATGCAGAAGCTGGACTGTCTGGGGAGAACTCAGTTCCAAAGTTCTAAACCCCAAAGGGGGTAGGGTCGAGAAAATGTTCTAGCGAGAGTGATTTAAAAGATAACATGACGAATGGTAGTGGATGATAATGTGATTTTGTGGGTGAATGGAGGGGGGGGGGGGACGAATGTGGGGTGGGGGGATTGGGGGGAACTGTTTATACTTGACTAATAAGTTGGTTAATATAATCTGAGGTTTGGTCAGTGGGGTTTCTTCCTCCAAGTCCCAGGCAGTGCCGTATGGTGCTGGTTGGTGGGTTAAGGACAGGGGGAGGAAGGGAGGGAACAAGGGGAAGAGAGGGGGATAGGGTGGGCGGGCTAGGTGATCTTTGGGTTTGGGGGGATGGGGACAATTTGGGAGGGGGGAATTTAGCCTTAGGTTTAAGTCTTCCCTGGTCAACATGTTATTTTTCTTTTTCTAACGAAGCTTAAATGGTAGACTTTAGGATCTGCACATATAACATAAAGGGGCTGAATTCGCCATATAAGAGACACGCATTGGTGTGTGAGCTAAACTTGATGAAGCCGCAGGTAGTCTTTCTACAAGAAACCCATTTCTTACAAAAGCATGAGGGTCTTTTGTTATCTAAACAATACCGGCAGGTTTACTGTGCCTCAGATGTCACTGGTACAAAGAAACGGGGGGTGGCCATAATGTTCCATAAAGATACCCAGGTACAGATATTGCACTCCAGAAAGGACAGGGAGGGCAGATTCCTGTTCTTACATGTGTTATTGGAGTAGGAGGAATGTACACTGGCCAGTGTATATGCCCCAAATGAGATGCAGGATAATTTTTTCCTGCACTTGAGGAGGGAATTGCAGACCTTTGCTAAGGGTAAACTAATAGTGGCTGGTGATTTCAATGCCACTGTGCAGCCAGGATTGGACAGGTCAGCTCCTCCTGCTCTGATTGATTGCAGACTTTCTCGTGCTTTGAAATGTTTGGTTGATGAGATGGGGTTATATGATGTGTGGAGACTGGCAAACACTAGAGGGAGGGAGTATACCTTTTACTCAACAGTGCACCTCTCCTACTCCAGAATTGACTATATTTTCCTGGATAAGACGTTGTCGGTTGGGGTAGGGGGGGCCACTATAGGTCATATTACCATATCTGATCATGCCCCAGTCTGGGCCAATATCTCATCCTTGCAAGATGAAAAGCGGGATAAGAGATGGACGCTTAACAACTCTTTGCTACAAGACCCGGAGCTGGTGGCGAGATTTCTTCCAGTTTTGAAAGAGTATTTTGATGTCAATATGGACTCTTGTCCGTCACTGGGGATAGTATGGGATGCCTTTAAGGCAGTAGCGAGAGGGTATTTTATTAAGCAAGCTGGTCAGAGGTCCCGAGCCCAAAGGGAACGTTTGTCTCAGTGTATGGGCACACTGGGAGATCTGGAGATTAAATATAGGGAGTCCGGATCGGTGTCTGACTACCGAAAGCTTCAAGCAATGAGATTGGAAATAGCTACCTTGCAAAGAGGAGTATTTTCAAAGCACTTAGACTTACAAAGTTCCATAGTAACCTATGGAACTTTGTAAGTCTAAGTGCTTTGAAAATGAGCCCTGTAGTTACTTACACAGTAATAAAATATATCATAAACCTCATATCAAAAAACAAAACAAATCACAATTAACAAAAATTGTTTCCATAGCCATGTACTTGCCCCTCCACCTCATAAACCCGTGAAACCTCCCACTTCCTCAAACACTTTTGAAAATAAAAATGTTTTGGCTGCTTTCTAAAGCTAAGCAAAGTTTCAGCTTTACGCATTTCCACTGGCAAGGTATTCTACAGCTTAGGCCACGCAATTTGAAAAGTCATAGCCCGAAGACCTAATAAGCTAACAGATCGAAAACTTGGGACATAAAACAAACACTTATTCTCAGACCTTAAAGAACGAGTAGGCCTGTACCTTGTGAGATCTGATGCCAGCCAAGGGGAACCTGCATTACTTTGTGCTTTAAAAACAAAGGTAAATGCCTTAAATTCAATCCTGTACACAATTGGTAACCAGCGTAGAGATGCTAAAGTAGCTGTAATATTCTTCCTAATTGATTTACCTACAAGCACCTGCACCACCACATTTTGAGCAACCTGGAGTGCCGTCATCAAAATGTGGAAAAATCATGGCTTTCAAAACTGACTGAAAATTCCCAGATGAAAGCAAATCCCGCAGCTTACATAATAATCTCATTTTGAAAAATACCATCTTAATAATAGCCAATATGACTCTTCATGAACAGTGTAGTGTCCAAGCAAACTCCCAGATGCTTAATTTCATTCAAAATAGAAATCATACAGCCATCAACCTGAAAATTCAGAGGATAATTTGTCACCCCCCAGCCTTGACAGCAATAAAACTTTTGGTTTACTAATATTTAATTGCAATCTATTTGCTGTCATCCATTTCTGAATCAATTTAATTACATTGATAGGTGGACCAGAGCGTATACAATAGTGCTTTCAACCTGGAAGAAAAATTGCAAGTCATCTGCATAAAGTCTGTAATGCAATCCAAGACCACCTAACACTTTACAAATAGGTGTCGTATATAAATTAAACAACTCTGGAGATAAAGCTGAACCTTGGGGTACGCTTGACAAAACTGCTTTCCAAGCTGAAGTATCGAATTTTGTCTTAACCTGAAACACTCTGTTCTTCAGGAACGACTAGAACCAGCTTAACACCACTTTTCTCAACCTCTTAAGCAGCACTTGATGGTCAATAGTATCAAATGCCGCTGAATCTAACATGACCATAAAATACTGCTTTCCATCATCAAAATCAAATTTTTTTTAATTTATAGAAGTCTTTATTGAACATTGTTAATCAAACATAAACATTACACATCTCTGCATAGTACAACTGGAATATATAGTTCTGCTACCCCCTCAGATCCAATGGAGATTGTGTACCAAACTGTTCAGCCAACAATATAACAATAGCATGTCCAAAACTTAGTATACTTCAAACATTTTTAGTTTTACATATTAACATTCCCCT